>NC_136061.1:1033989214-1034589214 GCF_964261635.1 Lissotriton helveticus
GTTCCTCTGATAAGACATTACCACCGGCCAATAGAAACACTTTTATAATGGAGTTAAGTCCTGATCCTTCAGGATCTAATGCATTCATTATCAACTACCACCCAACCTATTGAAAAATGCAGCCAAAAAACACAAGCATCACATACTCAGGGCTAGGCCCGAAACTTACATCTCGGACGTCTATTTCTGTACAAACAAAGGTTGTAGAGTTAATTACCTTATTTTCTACACCAGGAAAAGAGCAAGTTGGCGAAAGGTTTTCCACTCTATGCTCCGAATATCAGGTACCAGAAAAACACCTCATGGTCTCAAACTAACAACAACGCCCTCGCCCACGCTCAACGCCAATGACACCATCACCCTCTATAACAATGGTATCATCCTCATCCAAGCTACAAATGTCAATCTAGTTAAGATAGCCAATATCTTCCCATCACTCAAAAACGCGGTCTCGGCGAAACCCAATGACACCTACACTCACCCGACCATCACTCAGGACACTACCAGTCCAGCCCCCACCACTTCGGGGAGATCCTTACTCTATCCAAGGCACTCTTCGCCTCTAGATGACCACAGAGCGGCTCTGTTCCCTGCTGATGTTGCCCAACCCTCTAAACCCCGGCTCTGATGGTGAGCGACTTTTCGGGATCACTCGGAACACAGCTAGCCAGATCGATTCTGTCCGTTCCTCGATCGGAGAGATCGCCGCATGACCCACTGTCAGTGCCTTCAATAAATGATCCCTCTTCCCTCATCCCTCCCCCCACGCCTCATACTATGCCAGAGTCCGGGCAATTGCCCTCCACCGACCATGATCGGTCAAACCCACTCATTCCTGTTTGGACTGTACCTGACCCTCAGCTAAATGTCCATACCACCCTCGCTAATGCTCCAACTTTGATATCCAAGGCCATTGAGATCCGCTAGTACCAAATCATCAACTCTCTTCCCAGGAAATACCCACGGGCTTACACCGAGGCCCCGCCTCTCCGCTAGCATTCCCAACACACCCGCTACACCTTTCAGATGTGGTTGCGCGCCTGTATGATATATCTCACCAGCTGCACCGTCTCACAAATGAACTACATGACCAGAAAGCCCTCTCAAATGATCATTCACCGTGATCAGCTCTTTCCTCCCTTCTGCAAATCTGCCCAAAGCTTCTCCTAGGGTTAGTGATCGCATGGGGAAGCCTTCAGACCCCTCCGTCATGAAAACCATACCACTACCTAACGCTCCCTCCCGCCCCAGAAGATTCGAGACCTACTTGGCATCCAATGATCTCAATAACCTTCACAACTCGTACTCTACTAGGTCCAACTCCAACACGATACCGCCGAGACAAATACAAGCCATCAATTCAAATCTGAAAATCTCATCTCCGGATAACATCATCTCACTCAACACTACCCTAACGTTTACTCAAAATTGGTTAACAGAACCATCTCCTGCTCAATACCTCCAAAACTGAATTCCTTCTCATCTCACCTCCGAGCCACATCCCCAAGCCAGACCTTTGGTTGAATCACCTCACTGCCTTCAACTGTACCCCTCTCATCATAGACTCAGCCAAATCCCTCGGAATCACCCTGGACAAGCACCTTTATATAAAAAATCACATGTGTGTAAGAGAGCTAATCACTAGATGAGGACACTTAGAAATATCAAACCATTCCTTCCACAATCTGACTTCAAGCAGGTGGTCTAAGCGCTTGTCTTGCTGAGGCTAGATTCATGAGAGGAAATGGAAGGTGCTCTAGTTGTGAAGTCAATACACAAGCGTCAGGGATTTGTTCCAGAGTTGCTTCTTTTTATTCAATACATCTTTTTTTTTAAACCGGCACACAGCCAACGCGTTTCGTTCCCGATTCTTGCCAGAGGGAACTTCGTCAGAGCTGTAACATTATGGAAAAGACATAACATCAATATGACAATAACCAAAGTCCAGATAAATAACATAAATAATATCATCACAATTCACACAACGATAATTCACATAAATAATACATATTTATTAAAGACAAAGAAACACAGACCAATCCTTCACATAAATAATGCATATTTTGTCAGAGAAACATCTAAAACATTTATACAAAAATATATATAAAACACATTGATAATACATATATCACAAAGCAGATCTTTGCATCTAAAAAATGACACAACGTCTCGACATACCTATATCTAAAAAGATACTATATGGGACAAATCTTTATAATCGAAAAGTGACACTTTTACCCTAAGAGCATGGAGGAATGTTCATGTGGGTGTTGGTATAAGGGAATACCACTATTAGTAGTAGTAGCCCATTGAGAAAAATATATACTTCAAATAACTCAGGTTTCAATACTTATGTTTGCAAGAATGAGTATAAATATATTGAAATTAGTAAATAGCACTTATCATCTATAAGAGGACGGTGAAACCAAAAAAACAATAATACTAAACTAATTCTCACCTCCTGTATGTTCAGTTGGTCAACAAAATATAATATGTATGTATAAGAATTCGGACCCAATGCGGCATGATATTAGCCTCTATAACGATATAAATGACGTGGTTTCTGGAAAATGGAAGAAATAAACAAATCAAGAAAAATCAAGAAAAATCAAGAAATAGACCCAAGAATAAATACCAAGTGGACACTCAAGTTATGCGCCCTTTATAGCAATCGTAATAACTAACGAACTCACCTCGCATCTTCGCGAGATTAGGTGTGAAGCTTTCATATACAGTGGTGTCAAGCTCTAGGTAGAATCCAGGAAATAATCTATCCAACAATGAAATGGCAAATAGGAGTACCGTTGTCTTGGCTGTTTCGAAAAAATTAGGTATATCAGCAATAATACCCAAAAACATAATACGTATAAAAAACAGACTGCTCAAACATATGTCTATCAGAGAGAGAACCAACAATTACTAAAATCTTCCACAGTAATCTTATATATGATTTTATAAGAGATAAAAATCCAATAATTCCCCAGTTTTGGCAAGCATAAAGACGTAGTACTTTGCCTATATATAGCCTTCTTTTAAGACACGCTCTGCCTACAGTCAAACTCCATCAGAAAAACAACCATCTAAAAACGGCAGAGTCAAAGTGCCAAAAAGGAAAATGAAAAATACCACGATCAATAGAAAACATGGGGAGATAAACATGTTGTACGTAATAGTCGATAGTCTGAGTAATCGGGCACATCAGTAATGTGTGTAAGGGAGCTAATCACTTGATGAGGACACTTAAAAATATCAAACCATTCCTTCCACAATCTGACTTCAAGCAGATGGTCCAAGCGCTTGTCTTGCTGAGGCTAGACTACGGCAGCGCTACGCTCTGTGGCCTTCCCAAATATACCCTGGCTCCATTAAGGGCATCTCTGAATGCGGCAGCTAGACTGGTTACAGGTACCAAACAAAATAAGCAAATTTCCCCAGTACTAAAATCTCTTAAATGGTTGCCCTATGAAGCTTGAATTCAGTTAAAGATTGCCATTCTGATGCACAAAGCCCTGCATTTCAAAACGCCCAGGTCCCTAGCGCAAAAGCTTGGATTGCCCTGTGGTGGTAGAGCCATTAAGAAGCGCTAACACTTTCCTCTTGAAACCACTCATCCTTATCAAAAAGAGAACTTGTCACCGAGCCTTCTCCTGGGCTGCCCCCAAAGATATGGAACTCTCTTCCACTGGAAGTACGCAGAATCGCCTCAACGACTGCTTTCAAACTGGAAGCTAAAAGATTTCTTATGAATAAATTCTTACCTTAATTGGACTAGACTCACTGCTCGAAGTCATTTATCCCACAACCATTGTACCACTATTTTGACGCTGCTCTTCTTTACCACATAGTGTGCCCCTTGTAACCCGCCATATACCTGTTTATTGTATTACTCTCCTTGACTCATTTATCTTCTAATTATGCGTTTATTCCTGTTTTGTATTCTTACTTGAGGTCGATATTGCATTGATGTCCTTCCTTTCATCCTTTTGTAAAGTGCCATGATATCCTTCGAGATCTTGTTCGCACTATATAAAACTTTATGAATAAATAAAATAAATAAATAAATGATACTGATGGTTTCTGGGCATCCCTCAGTCGGAGGGTTGAATCCCTGAATAGATACCTCTGCCTTTCAACTGTCTGAGGTGGATGAAATGATTAATGTGCAGTTTTGCCATACTTACAACACTGTTAAAATACACAGTCTGCAGTACCACAAGCTTATTCAAAGGTACTTGCAAAGTCAATAGGTATGGCTTAAGCCTAAGCAACTGGCAACTTCTTACAATGAGCCACAGCCACCACATACTCAAGCTCAGGCTTGCAGGCTCACATCCGGCCATCTAATTCCAGGCACAGGTACAAATTCACAGGAACTATCAGCATGAACCAGGGAATAGCCACACTAACCTTGCTTATGCTCATCCCTATCCTCGGGTGCCAGGTACAGTCAGCAGATACCAAGTAGAGCCTTCATAAGGAAGTCACCGCCTTATATGTAGATACAGTCGTATCCCCTTGATGTACACTTATATGCCTGGAGACTCCCATCTTCTGTCTTGTGCAACGTGAGACTCATGCACAGAACTATTTATCTATTTCTGTAGCCACTGTATGGCAGGCACAGGCATCAAAGACCTGTGCAGTCACCGTACTCCCGGAGACAGTCATCATGTTCCAAGTGCAACTTCAGGTACCAACATAAAATCACTATACTCTCAAGTTATTCTTTACATACCAAGCTACAAGCACCTAGGTTCAGTCTCAAGTGCTAAAGTACAGTCTAATATACACAGAAGCTGCAACAAATGTCAGGTACATTGATCATATGGAAGGTACATCATTGCAGGCGCAGCTACCGCCTCTCTGCCTGGTGTAGTTCCTTATGCCAAGGTGTAGCTGTGAAATTCTACGGTGCCCCCTAACATGCAAGTTTGGGGCATATATGATTACTACCAGCATATGCAGAAGTAAGTTAGTGATCTGCCTCATGTGTTCAGGTGCACCTCGGCCTCCCATTACATGCTTGTCTCTATGCAGATCCTTACTCTTAACTGTTTGGAGTGGGTTAGAGGAGCAGAGTCTCACAATCATGTAAGTCATATGTAGGTGAGAAGGAAACTATTATAGCCACTGTCTCACATTGTTGGGTTTACAGCACACAGTCACTGTATTTATAGCAGTGATTGCCTTTCCAGACTTACTTTGGTCCTAAAGGTCTGCGCAAAACCCAATGTCACACATAGCAATGCATGCCGTACCCATCCCTGGCTATCGCATAACTAGGGCGCTGCAAGTCTGGTGACACAATTTTGGGCAGCAGTGAGAGTACACCAGAAAGACAAAACTGACAGCTCGGTAGGATAGGCTTGCTCCATTACTTGACCGACGGGGCTTCAGTTGATAATTGGAACTTCAGGTCAAAACCTTTGCGGGGTTGGTGAGTGTGCAAGGATCTTCTTAAATCGCAAAGCTTCTAATAATAATTTTGTTCTTCTTGGGGACTTTAACCTTCATTTTGATGACCCCAATGATGTAGTAGCAAGAGATTTACTAAGCTCGCTTGGTGCACTGGACCTTTACCTTGCTAATGTGGGAGCTACTCATAATAGAGGCCATCAGCTTGATGCGGTTCTTGCCAACTCTGCTAACTTGCAAGCTCTCCAGATGTTGGCTCTCCCCTGGACGGATCACCATCTCATTCCGTTTAGCTGGCTGCTGGGGAACCGGAGAGACCCCGCACCTAGACAATATACTGTAGAACGACTCTGGTCGAAGCTGCCGGTGGACAGTTGGGTGGAAGAGCTAGCTATATCTTGCCCTCATCCTGTAGATGACCCTAATATCGCGGATCAGCATTTGGGCGATTGGCTCACTAACTCTCTGGACCTATTGATTCCTAATAAAAGGAGGCTTGTCAGGGAGAGAAGAATTGGTTCTGCTCCCTGGTATACCCCCGAACTTAGGAGTTGCAGAACCTCCTGCAAAAGGCTTGAACGGGCCTGGAGGAGAGAGCAGACAGAAGAAAGCCGGGCCAACTATAAAAGAGAGATGAGGAAATATAAGAGTGCACTGAAGGATGTAAAAAAGACCTTCTTTAGTGATAGGATTGAGAGGGCAAGCAATTCTTCAAGAGAATCGTTAAAAAATTTTAAGGAACTTCTGAAAGCCCCGGTCCCGCCAGTCGTGCATGATAATCCTAAAGACAAATGTGAGGAACTGGCTAGTTTCTTCCATTCTAAAATAGAGATAATATTATCCTCCTTGCCCGTTATCCCTCAAATCTCTGAGCCGGCTGCTAGTCCAGTAAGATGCCCGATTGAGCTAGCTTCCTTTGGCCCCTTCTCGGAAGAGGAGGTTATAAAGGTCCTGTTAGAGATGAAGAGTGGATCTCCGAGTGACCCAGTGCCCATAAAATACCTTAAGCTTGTGGCTAATACCTTGTCAACCCCGCTGACCGACCTCATCAATCTTTCACTCTCTCATGGCATAGTGCCACGGAGATGGAAAAGGGCAGTGGTAAAAGCCTTATTGAAAAAACCAGGATTGGATCCCTCCAACTTGACTAACTTCAGGCCAATTTCACTCCTGCCTGGGTTCTCAAAAATTGCAGAGAAGCTGGTTAATCGTCAGCTCTCTTACCATCTAGAGTCCAACCGCCTGTTGGGAGACTCCCAGACTGGTTTCCGCCCCGGCCAGGGAACGGACACAGCCTTGTTGGCAGTAGTGGAGGAAGCAAGGAGCACTCTAGACACAGGAGGGTCAGTGGCAGTGATCCTCCTGGACTTGAGTGCTGCATTCGACACCGTGAGTCATCAGGTGCTCCTCCAACGTCTGTCAGAGGTAGGTGTCTCAGGGACGGCCCTGAAATGGTTGGGATCTTTCCTTTCCAATCGTTTCTACCAAGTCTGGGAGGGAGCAGAGCAGTCTGCCCTATTCCCTCTTCAATGTGGAGTCCCGCAGGGCTCATCACTGAGCCCTACCTTATTTAATATATACATGACTCCACTTGAAAGAGTGGTAGCCCCCTCAGGGGTGAAGATCATCAGCTATGCTGATGATACTCAGCTGGTGGTGGGCCTCACTCAGGTGGCGGAACAACCCAAGGTGCTACACGACTGCCTGGCCAATGTTTATCGTTGGATGTCCAACAATTGCCTTAAAGCTTAATGGAGGAAAAACCGAGCTGATCCTCCTGGGTAACTCCAGTCCCTCCATTATTGCTAGCTGCTGGTCCAGGTCTCTTGGTGATCCACCATCTCCCAAGAAGGAGATCAAGTCCTTGGGAGTATGGTTGGAGGAAGATCTGTCCTTTAGGACTCACGCCAGGAAGACCGCGGGGGTTTGTTTTGGTCTGCTGAGGTCAGCCCGAAAGGTGTTACCACTGCTTCCTGATCCAGCAAAGAAGCTTCTGATACGTGGTTTAATCCTTTCGAGGCTTGACTATGGGAATGCCTTGTTTCTTGGTGCTCCCGAAGCGACCTTTAAAACCCTCCAACAGGTGCAAAACGCAGCTGCGAGAGTCCTTATGGATATTCCCAGGAGGCAGTCTGCCGCCCCGGCCCTCAAAACGCTTCACTGGCTCCCCGTGAAGGAGCGGGTGAAATTTAAAGCGCTTTGTACAGCCCACAAAATTCTTCATGGCAAAGGTCCTCCCATCCTTTCTGACATGGCCCGTCCTTATAAGCCCCCACGCCTTTTGCGCTCGGACCAAAAACATCTTTTGCAGTCAGCGAGAGTTAGGAGAGCTCGTACTGGGGGCAGACGTTTCTCGGTGCAGGTGGCGATTTTGTGGAACTCTTTGCCCCTCAAGATTCGTGCTGAGCCCAAGATCCTACTATTTAGGAAACTTCTTAAGACCCACTTGTTTCCACAGTAGTGATTAGTTGAGTATCTCCTTCTGGTCTGTCGCGCCGGGATGCCCCCGGGTAAGCTGAGCTCGTTATAAATTTCATATTATTATTATTAATACATGAGAGGAGCAGGGCATGTCCTGTCACCTCTCTAGATTTTAAAGTGTGAAAGGAAGCATCTTGTATGAGGTACTTAAGGAAAATGATTACAGTTTGTGACCACAAGGTAAGTTTTTTAGGGTCCAACCACCTTCAGCCAGTGGTTCACATGTATGACTAACCACAGTGTCTACTAAATTCTATAGGTCTCATAACCATTCCTGTGAATAACTGGCAACCAGTGTTACTTTACTTATTGTCTTCTCTTTCCACACACAACATGTATTTCCTATAGGATCGTAATGAGGGAAGGGATACAGAGGTCAAAGCCCTGAGGAATGCACCACACTAGGGGGCTCATTATGATGGAGGATTTTCCGCATCCTCCGGGCCGGCGGAAGCCACCGCCGGCCCGGAGGATGCGGAAAATCCTCTGCGGACCCACCAAAGACCCACCGCCACATTAGGATGGCTGGTGGGTCCTGGTTTCCGTCCGCCGCTTTCCCGCCGCGGTTGGCTTACAACCGCGGCGGTAAAGCTGTAACATGGCTGGCGGTGTCTATCAGACACCGCCAGCCATATTAGGATGGCGTAAAATGTATGCTTTTCCGCTGCAGCTTTTCCGCCGTGGAAAAGCATACGGACCTTCACTTCAGGGGCCCGTTTCCTGGCCCCCTGGGTGAAGGGGGGTTGGAGGGTGCACATGGGGGGTACCTATGGTACCCCCCTGCATCTGCGTGAACAAAGCAGCAGGCACCGCGCGGTGCCTGCCGCTGTGTGCACGCAAATGCAGTGCATGCATTTTTAACATTGCGGCGGGCCGCAATGTTAAAGATAGAGGATGTGACCGCCACCCTGGCGGTCACATCCTAATTGCACTGGAGGGACCGCCGCAGCCCCTGCGGGCGGTCCCTCCTCCTCTAGGGTGGCGGACGGACTTGCGTCCGTCCGCCATCCTAATGCTAATTTTAAGACTGAAACATGTTGGATATTATTTAGACAGGAAGGGTCCTAAAGAAGCCCTCTTGCTTTTAACATTGTTCTAAGTAGTTACAAAATTGTTTTTTACATGCTACTATGGAATTTTAAAAGACCACTGACCCTAGTATCAGACAAGTCTACCTCCGAGGTAGAAACTTTTGCATAAGGCTACACTTTGAATCAACCTTTGAAATATAACCTCCTTGAACAGATCGTGTTAAGTATATCCCTGGAGAGGAAAGGACAGATGATGAAGCACCTACTGTGAAAAGAGTGGAAGTTCAGCATCCTTTTTTAGTCACATTGTTTCAGGTACAACCGTCTAATAAGACATACATTTTCCTATCACTCGTCTTTGTGGGTTTTTGATGGTGTGAGATGGTGTGTATCGAGGCCTAACACAGTACATGGGTTTGCTGATATGTGTTGCTGTGCTATGGTATACTTGTATGTGTGATACTTTGTGTGCCTTTTCATGTTCTGCTATGTGGGGACCATCTGGTCACCGTGTTAGGACTTTTGATGGTGTGTTTGTATGGGTGTCTGATGCTGAATGTGCTGTATGGGTATGTAATGGTGAGTGTGGGGGTCTTTGATAGATATGTAGGTGCATCTGCTGGTGTGCATGCAGGTATCTAATGTGTGTCTGGGAGATTCTGACTAGAGTGTGTAGACAGCTGAGGGTGTTTCTGCAACAGTGGTTGTGTTGGCATCTGATAGCAGATGTGTGAATTTCTTATAGTGGGCGTGTGGGTACCTGGTATATGGGTGCCTTTGTTGGTGTGTGTGTGTTGGATCGATGTGTAAGGGGGCAACTAATTAGTGTAAGTGGGCATCAGATGGTGTGCATTTGGAGTGACTGTGTGTAATGGCATCTGAGGGCGAATGTGGGGTTTGTGATGGAAAGATTATGGGTGCCTAAAAGTAGTTGGATGGGTGGCTATCTGATTATATATGTGTGGGCATTCCAAGGTGAGTATGGGCAATTGATGGTGTGTGTGTGTTTTCTGTACAATCTTGAGTGATGGAGAGTCTGAATATCTATGTATTGATGACTGGCATTGTAGGTGTATGATGTATGTATATTATGTGATGGGCTAGGTATGTGATAAAATTATGAGTATCTATGGTCTATGTGTGTGTTCATCTGATTAATATGCATTGGCATCTGATGGTGTGTTTGTGACTGTGGGTATTGTGCATCTGATGATACTTGTGTTGGTGTGTTGGGGCATATGATGCTGGAGCAGTGATATATTGATGGCACGTGTGAGTGTGTGTGTGAATCTAATGGTGGATGTTTGAGTCTGTGATGGTAGGTGTTTGGGTGTGTAATGCTGGTTGTGTAGAGGCATCCAAGGGCGTATGTGTCATCTGATGATGGGTGTGCGGCATCAGATGGTGTGTTGGGGTATGCTAATGGTGGGTATGTAGATGTCACGGTCAGTGTTAGCGTCTGTATGCCTGGGTGTAAGATGAAGTACACAGTGTGTAGTCAATATGCACAGTTATCTGATGGTATGCATGGGTGCCTGGTGCCATTTGTGGGTGTCTGATTGTATGAGGCATTTCTAATGGTATGGGGACATTTGATGGTGTATGTAAAGGCATCTACTAGAATGCTTGCAGCAGTGTCTGATTAGTGAGTGGCAGCTTCTGAATTATGTGTGGTCATCTGAATAATGTGCGGTTTTTTGATGGAGTGCATTTTGGCGTATTGGCTTAGACTGTGTGGGCATCTTAGCGCAGAGGGGCATCTAATAGTGTGTATCTGAGGGGATACATGTGTATTCGAATGTTTTATAGTATAAATAGGTGTTTGACAGTGGGTGGTTGAGGAACCCATGGTTTGTGTTGGCACCTGAAGGTTTGTGATGTGTGCCTGGGTGTCTGATTGTGTATGGGCTTCTGATGATGTACTTGGGTGTGTAATGACATGCTTGCATGTGTCATGATGTGTGAGGGAGTGTGATAGTGTGCATGGATATCTGATACTATGGGACATATGTGCAAGGACTTAACACTGCATTCGCGGCACTTTTCCACCTGTTTTGCAGCGATATTTTTATCAACATAAGTACTGCAATATCGAGTACAAAATATTGATGTTTAACATAGTTAACTACAATATCGAATTTGTTTAAATTTATTAAAAATAATATATAAGTAATTAAATAATAAACACAATTGAATAAAACTTAGTTAAAATAATGTAAACAAGCTTAAAATGTAAAAATAATAAATGCAATATAAAAAAACATTATTTTTTAACTTTTACTTAATAATATAAAAAAAAATATTAATCTGAATTATAAAATGTTTAAAACATAAAGAATATATTCACATATATATATAAATAAACCTATTACATAAATATAAATGTAAATAATATATAATAATTTAAATAATTAAAGTAAACACTTTTATGTTAATTAATATTGTATACTACATTAAATATAACAAAAGTCAAAAACATTGCATAGCTAAGGGAATAAAATTAGTATTCACACTCTAACAACTGCAAAAGTAGGGAATATGTTGGATAGCGGATGGGTACAAATTACTATTCCCACTCAAGTGAGTGGAACATTAGGGAAAGTGTTGGATACCGGGTAGGTAAAAATTACTATTCCTACTTTAGCAAGTGGAACAGTAGAGAAAGTGCTGGATAGAGGGTGGGTACAAATTAATATTCCGACTCCAGCGAGTGGAACAGTAGGGAAAGTATTGGATAGCGGGTGGGTAAAAATTACTGTTCCGACTCCAGCGAGTGGAAAGGTAGGGAAAGTGTTGGATAGCAGGAGAAGAAAAAATTCTATTCCTACTCCAGTGAGTGGAACAGTAGGGAAAGTGTTGGATAGCAGGAGAATAAAAATGACTATTCCCACTCTAGTGAGTTGAACAGTAGGGAAAGTGTTGGATAGCAGGAGAGTAAAAACCACTATTCCCATTCCAGTGAGTGGAACAGTAGAGAAAGTGTTGGATAGCGGATGGGTAAAAATTACTATTACCACTCCAGTGAGTGGAACAGTAGGGAAAGTGTGGGATAGCGGGTGGGTAAAAATTACTATTCCCACTCCATTGAGTGGAACAGTAGGGAAAGTGTTGCATAGCATAGGGGAATAACTTAGTATACTGACTCCTGCAATATAACTAAAATGAATTAAGAATGAATGTATTAGCTAATGGCAATTAACAATAAAAATAATAACCATCATATCAAAATTAATTCACGCAATTAACACTATAAAATAACTTTTAATAAATATTATATATAAAAAATTTGATTTAAAATTAAATTACTTCGTAGCCTACTCCCATATCAACGCTCAACCTGCTCCTAAAAAAATGTACACAATTATCATATTAACAAATTAATTATGAATAATTCATATCTAATTAATAGCTAATCAATAAAAAAATTAACATAATTATAATTAATTATTACTTAATTTCAATTAAGTTACATCCCACCCTATTCCCCTATAAACCCACAACCTGCTACGGAATTAAAATAAACAAAAATTAATTTACATATAATTAATTATTTCTAAATAAATATTAAAAAATATATTATAATTAAATTACTTCCCATCCTATTCTCCTATAAACCCACAACCCGCTAGGGAAGTAAAATATGCAAAAATATATGTAACATAAAATTAATAACTTAAAAAAAATTCAAACATACCTTACAAAAATAATATATAATTTTAACACATTCTAGCATACATAACACTAAAAAACAAATTGATAATATGGAAAACTATATTTCTAAATTTGATATTATGGAAAACGTTATTTCTTACCTCAAATTCGATATTCTATACAACTATATTTTGGGAATTCGATATTCTGTCCTCTCGATATTTTTTATTCGATATTGTGACTTCTCGATATTTAAAATTCGATATTTTGGATGTTTACCGCCACTAACCTCGGTTATCAGCAGTTTTCCGGCAACAACATCCATTAAAAAGATCGCCAATGCTGTTAGCGATACTGGCATGCAACGGAGGTGTTCCCGTGCAAAAACGGCCACTATCCCCACTTTGTAATATTTACAAGGGGATTCTTGAAGTTTGGACGACCAAAATAAATGCCGCTAACTGCAGTTAGAGGCAGTTTTTTAAGACCAGAAAATAGCTGGTCTTAAAAATGGGGCCTCATTTCAGCAGGTTTTGGTGCTGGACATACCTGAAAGCAATGTTGCAGCGCTGCCCAGCCACAAAACTACAAGGCAGAACTGCGCACCATCAATAAGATAGTGCGCATTCCTGGGCCTCACTCATGAACAGTGTGCGAGAAGACAGCATTGTAACACTTTTCACTACCCCGTCTTGCGACACCAGGGATGCGCTGTGTTCACTGGACAGCACTCCATGACACAAGTAATGACAGATACGTCTGGAATCCTGACGTATCTGTCTGCACTTAAGTCACGCATTGCTGCAGTCATGCCACAACCATGACGCAACTCCAGCAATGCATGAGGCCAGCCTATCCTTATGGCACTGCATCACCCTTATGCATGACATCAGGCAGGCGTAAGGTACTGATGCAGTGCCGTACTTGAGGGGTGCCTGGGTGTAGGCGCAGTTGGAGATCCATCGTGGCGGTTGCGCGCTGCAGTATCATCGTCTGTAAGCGTTGGCAGAGTGGTAGTGCTGAGGGAGTTGACGAGACGTACTTTGGTGGCCTTGATCCAGCTGCGACAGGGTCGATGATGGTAGTGGTGTACGGTGGGCATGGTGAAGAGGTGATGTTTACAATGATGGTCGGTTCAGGAGAGTCAGGTGGTGTGGCTGTAGTTGATGGTCCCGCTGGTGGAGGAGAGGTGCTCCACCGTATGTCCTGCTATGTGGCTTGCTGTGGTGACTAACTGCTTGAGTCTGATGTTGGGGAGCTTCCCCAGGAGGGGGTGGTGTTCTGGTCACTGGGGTTGTCCAGGTGTAACTTCAGTTCGCCAAGTATGATGTCGTCGGTAGATGGGAGAGCCTGTGTGCAATGAGGTCTACAATGGTATCGGAGAATGGGTGTCCATGGCCCAGGGTGCCTGCAGATGAGGGTGCCACAGAGAAAGGTGTTGGGGTAGGTCTGGGTCTGGGAGTTGGAGGTGTTTCATGGTCACCGTTGGGTCATTAGAGTGTGTGGTCAGTCAGAGTGTGCTTCTATAGGTGATGGCAATGCCTCTTTCTGGACTGGGTGGCCCTTGCACCTGATTTAGTAGCCGTCAGTGATGGCGATAGCAATCTCCGGTCCAGAGCAGATGTTGGTCCTGGCAAGCGATATGGTGTCCAGAGTGTATGGCGAGGAGGGTGCTGGCGCTGTAGGGGTGGAGTGTCCGAGAGGAAGGGTCCTTGGTGCTGAGCGTGGTCCAGGGGCAGAGGGGCGCAGACGGGCTTGCCTATGGCATGCCTTTGGCACAGGAGATGTCCATTACAACACAGGCATTACATCATTATGCCTTTACAACGCAACTCCAACAACGCAGGTGCCTTTACATCGCATTCCATTATAAAGCATTGTGAGGTTAGTAATGGGCTATTTTTATGTTTTAGGGTAGGTATGGGTTTCTTCTGGTGTTGGAGATTAAATATGGGATGTATTATGGGGTAAAATCTCAAATGTGGGGTGTGTTTTGTGGTCAGTCATGAAAATTGGGGTGTGCATTTGGGTCAAATATGAAAATTGGGGTGTGCATTTGTGTCAAATATGATTTTTAGGGTGTATTTTGGGGGCTCAAAGATTAATTTTAGGGTTCAGGGTTTACTTTGGGATGCAAGGGTTGGTTTTAGGGTTGCACTCACTGAAGTGGGAATAGTAATGTTAACATCTCCGCAATCCAACACCTTCCCTACTGTTTCAATATGCCTAGTATTAGTATGCATTGTAATGGAATGGGATGTAATGGTATGCGCTGTAACTCCATATATACCTTTGGCACGTGTCTTCGTTGCTCCTGCTCTCTTGAGTCTGCTTCCAGGAACAGGAAGTAGGCAGCCAGGCTCCCTCCCCTGAGCCAATCCCAACGCTGCAATGTGGCGTTGGGATTGGTCATTGGCTCCGGGACGAGGTGTTCAGCCAGGGGCTGGAAGGGTGGGCATGTTCTGCATGCAGGCTGTAATGTAGCATGCATTGCGAACCGGACAGTGCGCATGACTGCTTTGGGCGGCCTGAGTGCGCTGACCAAACAATCACTGCGCACTTGAGTGGGCATGCCACCTCCCCCCTGCCCTTCTCCTTGAGTGAAGCAGCCCTATCCACCCTCCCGCCCACAAAGGAAACATGGCACGATTACATCAGGAAGTTATCATCATGTGATAATTGTTCCTCTTCTTGCACTGCTTGAAAGCAGTGGGGCGATGCTCTTCTGCCATTGCGGATGAGCCATCACTGGGGGTACGTCATCTACAGGTGCTATGCCTGGGTGACTTGACCACTGGGCCTCCTCCTCTACGCTTCCCACCTTCTACTTACCTGGACATTGACACTGTGGTGCAATCCACTAAACTCTCTCCAAATCTGTGACTCAGCCAGCAGGAGCCTCAGACAGGTAGGATTTCACAAGCCTGGGTACAGCAGTCGCCGCCAAGTCTGCTGGTGAATCTCCCGATGCAGTTGATGCAGTAGGGCCCCCTTAGGTATAAAATTGTAGTGCTCCCAACACACAAGTTTGGCACAGCTCAGGGGCCTCATCCTCCACAACATTGGGCCAGCGCAACATCATCCGGCCTGTGATGCAGGGAGGTGCTGCCACCATTGGTAACCCCCTCTGTGCACCCCTGTGTAGTGGTGGACCACAGCATGTGATGCAGACCTCCCTACATTGGTGCGCAGGTGCGCCTCTACCATTCACAGCTCCAAGGGGTGTAAGGCAGTCTTCTCACATAGGTCTGCAACGTGTCTCCATGCGACCGGCCAGACTTCACCAGCAGGTACGGGCAATCGCGGTGCCTTAATGTCTACTGCCACGACTCCACAGCTCCTCCGCATCCCACTCCAGGCTCCAGGTGCACGTCCAGCGAGGCATCCAGAATATCATCCTGGATGTTGGGTGGCTTGAGGGGTTTGTTGATGTGTGCTGCACTTTGCACTGGCTGCTCCAATCCTCATTTCATTGTTTTTTATGCCTTTTTTCTATTGGAGTTCGACTGATAGGCTATTTTTTCCATTAGAGGCAAAACAAACTCACGTTGGGCTGACTAATGTGCGTTTATTTGCAGCTAGCAGACCTTTCGTTGGTTTTTGACCGCTAACAGCAGCATTCCTATTGCCATCGAGCTAATGTTAGCAGCAGTTTACGCCGCTGATCCCTGACGCTATCGCCATGTAGCAACGGCTTGTAAATACATTGCTAACATGGCAATAATTTTCAGAGTAATGCGGCTGTAAGGAAACTGTCACTACCTAATGTTAGAGATAGTTTTTGCCAGTCCTTGTACATTTCCCCCTATGTGTTCAATGGTCTGCCAGTGGGGATCTGATGATGTCTGCATTTGTGTGTGGTGTACAGTTGGGGGGGTTTTACCCAAAAGGAGTCACTGGGACCTGGGCTAACTAAGTATTATAAGGAAGGGGTCCCAATGGGAGTGAGAACACAGAATGAAAATTAATAGAGACAATAATCACGTAGACATTAAATCAAACCACATTGTTTTAATCACAATGGGGATGCGTATTCAATAACATCAATAGTCAAATATTTAGTGAAAGGTGGAGCAATGCCCCGGAAGGGGGGGGGGGAGGAAGTGCGTGATATTGTGAGGATACTGTGATAAGGAAGGGTTGCAGGTGACAGAATAATCAGTACTTCAAACCAACTGGTTCAAATGGTTACATACTATGTACAAGACAAAAACAGAAAGTTTAAATTCTAAATCAAGATATGTCATACTCCACACAGTACAATATATGAACAGTTGGGACGTGGAGTTGATGGTTAAAAACAGACAGTTGTCGACGTTTCGACCCTCTGGAATAGGCAGGTATTGTAATATCCTTGCAACGGGGTCTTCTTCAGGACAAGAGAGTGGGGGCAGACCACCTAGTTAATATATACAAATGATAGTATTATTTTAAGACTTCTAAATAGAGGGAATTCATTGCCTTATTTAAATGAGGAAAACACAATGACCGATATAAATATAAAGGGAATACATGCACGATTGAAAATAGCATTCAATCTGTTGGACATTTAATGACACCGTGAATATGGGATGACATTGTTCCAATTACAATTCACCGTAATTAATGGTGTATAGTTCAGAAAAAGAGCGAGAGAAGCCAGTGATCCGCCACCTGGTGGTGTGTGATTGGCAAGGAATTACTGATCCGGTATATAATAGAGTATCTATCATTACCTTACTGGCGTCAGTTCTGGGGTTGTAACGGTCAAGTACACCCAATTGATGTTTCTGGAGAGGAATAGACAGTGTCCGTAATGTTGCTAATTGGGTGGACGGACAAACAATGTGCAATTGTTGTCATAGTTTTAACATTGAGGCGGAGGGCAGTGAGGAACTTACCCCGTCAGGCTACTCACTCCGCAGAAAGTGATCGGAGCTGGAATCGTATACTGGACATCTAGTCAGGTTGATCTGGGCAGGAATAGAAAGGAAAATAATTGTAAGGGGCGCTGCCTATAACGCTAAAAAACTCCAAACTAAAAAACGAGTGAGCCCTAAATGGCCGCACGTCAAGCTTACCGAAGGCCGAATGAATCTGGCGTCGGGTCCCGCTCGAGTTCACAATAGCGAGGCTTAGTTCCGGATTCATTATGTTACCATAGGAATGGAGTCACGTGGTGACCAGCACCCGTGTGGAGCTAGAAAACAGACTGTGTTGTTACTGGTCGGTTACCTGGAAACCAACCTATTGATTAATATTTAGAGGATTAAATTAACTTTAATTTGCGGGCATGGGTAATTATTAACCGCGTGAGACATGTTAGTTAGAAGGGAAGGGAAATTAATAGTCATTTGTCTTTGTGCAACATTTGGTCACTAATGATACGGAGACTATCAGTGGACCATCACCAGTGTAATAATCAGATATTGCATGTGAGTGACCCTATACAGATCAACCAATTCGAACAGTTACTTCCGGTGACAACATGGTTCAATTGCACAAATTATGCCATAGTCAATGCTCCAAATGGTATGTGTGACATATCAGGTGCCTGGTGAGGTGGTTAGGGGGGGCACCATGTATCTTACTGGCGTACCTCTCACATGAGGGTAAGGCCAATTGTAAAACGTAGTCAATGCTCTAAATGGTGTGTATGACATATCAGGTGCCTGGTGAGGTGGTTAGGGGGGCACCATGTATCTTACTGGCGTACCTCTCACATGAGGGTAAAGGCCAATTATAAAACGTAGTTTGCCACAAAGATTACACAGAAATAGGCTAGTCTACATTTCGACATGATTGCAGAATGGCGTACCTCTTACATAAGGGTAAAAGCCATGACGTTACATATTGAATTGACTACATACTCAAGGCAGAGTGGCCAACTGAGAAAAAGAGCTGTCATGCTCATTGAGACCTTTTTCAATAGAATTAAAGAAAAACATCCATTTCAGTTCCCGTGTGTTTAGGATACTTGAGATATTCCCACCCCGGGGTCCCAGGACAGCTCTTTCAATCACTACCCATCTGAGACTATCTGGTGGATGTGAGGCGTGGTGAAATGTTCGGCCAAGGGAGCTCCCTGTACCACACACCTGATTCTGCTCATGTGTTGAAGAATGCGAACTTTGATTTTCTGTTGCGTTTGGCCTATGTATATCTGTTGGCACTGGCACAGTATCGCATAGATAACGTTTGAAGAGTTACAGTTGGTGTGTGCCTTTAGCTGAATTTTCAAGTGACAATGTTGGAATTCCTTTCCTTGGATGGTGGTCTCACAGGCTTTGCAATTGCCACACTTGGAGTGGCCGGTCACCGGAGGCAGGTTCCATAGAGTTGTGATGGTTGGATCCTGTGGTGTCGCTAGGAGGGATCGTACCACAAAGTCTTTAACGCTTTTAGCTTTTTTAAAAGCGTGTAGGGGTGTCGCAGGTTGACTAATATCATCCGATATCAATTTCCAATGGCGATTTATGATCCGTTTAATTTGGTTACTTTTAGTATTGAATGTGGTAACACAGACGATCCTTGTTTCCTGTTGTTTTTTGTTGGTCTTTGGAGACAGTAATTCCTCGCGGGGGTAAAACCATGCTCTTTTTCTAGATTTCTTGACTAACCGTCTGGGGTACCCTCTCAACAGCAGTCGATTTGTGAGCTCCTCAGATTCCGTGAAGTAATGGTCTCGGTTTGAGCAATTCCTGCGAATTCGTAGAAATTGCCCGAAGGGCAAATTATCCCGGAGGGCTCTGGGATGATGACTGTCGTAATATAACAAGCAATTCCTCTCTGCTGGTTTTCGATAGAGTGTCGTTAATAGGATTCCTGCATTCTCATAGATGGTAAGGTCGAGAAAGTTTATCGTGTGGTTGTCGGATTGAATGGTGAACTTAAGAAAGTCCGATTGATGATTCAGCCAGGTGAAAAAGGACAATAATTCGTCTGCGTTCCCATTCCAAATTATGAGGATATCGTCAATATATCTCATCCAGAGACCAAGCTGGTCTCTGAATGGATTGACTGGATTGAGTATGGTATCCTCCTCAAATGCGGCCATGTAGAGAATGGCTACATCTGGAGCAAAGGGAGCCCCCATTGCTACACCAGACGTTTGGATATAGAACTTGTTCCTAAAAAGAAAAAAGTTTTTAGTCATGGCTATCCGAAGTAAGGACACGATAAACTCCGTGGGTACTTGCACCGGTGCCGTGCGGCGTTGTAGACAGCGTGTTATTACATTCAGGGCTTCTTGTTGTGGAATACACGTGTAAAGCGACACCACGTCGCATGTCGCCAATCTTTGGAGCTCTGGGTCGAAGGATGACTTCTCCACAATATTGATCGTGTGCATAGTGTCACGTAGGTAAGTGGGAGTAGATTCGGCCAACCGTTTCAGAAAGAAATTGATATATTTGCCTAGGGGCTCAAGTATAGAGCCACACCCAGACACAATCGGTCTGCCCGGTGGATTGTCGATACTTTTATGAATCTTAGGTATGGTGTAGATTGTAGCCAACCGAGGGTGTTTTTGATTCAAAAAATTGAATTCGGATTCAGATAGGAAACCCAGGTCAAGTCCGGCTGGAGTTATTTCTAGGATTTCAAGGGCAATCGCTTTGGATGGATCGGCTCGCAATTGTTGATAGCTGACTCCGTCATTCAGTTGACGAAAGATTTCAGATTCATAAGAGGAAACGTCTTGGACAACGATAGCTCCCCCTTTGTCCGCAGGTTTAATCACCACTTGGTCATTGTGGGCAAGTGATTGTAAAGCCGCCTTTTCTTTCTTGCTCGTGTTGTACGATTTAGTATCCAGAAGTTGTTGGACATCACGCCATACTACCTCTTCAAACGCCAGAATCTTATGTGACATAGTACTGTTGTAGGGAACAAAAGTGGACGGAGGTCTGAGGCCAGTTACCGATAATTGAGTTCTTGGTTCTGAGTTCCGAAGAAATACTTCAACCAGATCTTACGAAAAAACTGAAAAAGTTCCGCACGGACAGTAAAGTTATCAGGGTTGTTTGTGGGAACGTATGATAGCCCTTTTTCCAGTACTTTTGTTTCATTCTCGCTTAGAATTTGTTTGGATATGTTGACAACAGGGCTGCTGGGCAAAGGGGGTGCACCCCCCAGTAGTTTCATTTGGAACTGTCCCTCAGAGCCATTTACCATCTGTATGTTTTGTTGCGAGTTACTCGTTCTCCGTGTTGTTCCGATTGGAACTGTACCTGTTTTTGTGGTTGACCCCGGCCTCCATCCCAATTGCTTGCATTCGGTTGGAAACCACGTTGGTTGCCTCTTGGCCAGTTGTTGCCCCTGCCCCGTGGCGGTCGCCATGACCATTGGCGTTGGCCTAAAAAAGGATTGTATTGGTGTTGCTGTTGCTGGTGTCCGTAGTCTGGGCAGTTGAACTGGTTGCTAGAACCGGGCTGTTCCTGTTCTCCTTCGGAGCTGTAAGAGGAATCAGAAAATGTCTGGTAATTCCGTCTAGCCCTATAGGCACCTCGCCCCCGATTTGTAAAGAGGCCCTGATTGTCCTGGCGGAAGTAATCTTCCTGTAAGTACGGGTAAGTCTTTTTCTTGTCGTATAGCCTTATGTCACGGGCTAATTTCTCTAGTTTGCGATTTTGGGTCGTTAAATCGAAATCCTTGAGTGTAGCTTCAAGATTATTCAGGGTTTCCTTGGCATTTGCAAAATTGGCATCAGCTGCTATCTCCGCTTTTAGGGTCTTAATTTCAGCACTGATCAATTGGACTTGGTCAGCGGCTGTCTCCACACCCAGAACCATCCAATCTCTTCTATATAGAGAAACTGTTGGAAAATCCTGACCATTTTTTTGTCGCAAGCAATATTCCAATTATTGACTTTACACTCAAAGATAAAATCTCCCGTCTAGAGCGTTTGGAGAAGAAGCTTGTCCGCACCAGATGGCATGGTCACCTTCTGACAAGGTATCTAAAAGAGAATATTATCCCGGTGGGGCTACAGATTAAGATCGAACCAGCCATCTTCATAGAGGTCCCGAAGTTTAAAGAAGGGTTTAGCCACGTTGCCAACAATTGCTCCCGTCATTGGATGGTTCTGAGTGTGGAGACGGCCGCCGACCAAGTCCAATTGATCATTGCTGAAATTAAGGCCCTAAAAGCGGAGATAGCAGCTGATGCCAATTTTGCAAATGCCAAGGAAACCCTGAATAATCTTCAAGCTACACTCAAGGATTTCGATTTAACGACCCAAAATCGCAAACTAGAGAAATTAGCCCGTGACATAAGGCTATACGACAAGAAAAAGACTTACCCGTACTTACAGGAAGATTACTTCCGCCAGGACAATCAGGGCCGCTTTACAAATCGGGCGCGAGGTGCCTATAGGGCTAGACGGAATTACCAGACATTTTCTGATTCCTCTTACAGCTCCGAAGGAGAACAGGAACAGCCCGGTTCTAGCAACCAGTTCAACTGCCCAGACTACGGACACCAGCAACAGCAACACCAATACAATCCTTTTTTAGGCCAACGCCAATGGTCATGGCGACCGCCACGGGGCAGGGGCAACAACTGGCCAAGAGGCAACCAACGTGGTTTCCAACCGAATGCAAGCAATTGGGATGGAGGCCGGGGTCAACCACAAAAACAGGTACAGTTCCAATCGGAACAACACGGAGAACGAGTAACTCGCAACAAAACATACAGATGGCTCTGAGGGACAGTTCCAAATGAAACTACTGGGGGGTGCACCCCCTTTGCCCAGCAGCCCTGTTGTCAACATATCCAAACAAATTCTAAGCGAGAATGAAACAAAAGTACTGGAAAAAGGGCTATCATACGTTCCCACAAACAACCCTGATAACTTTACTGTCCGTGCGGAACTTTTTCAGTTTTTTCGTAAGATCAGGTTGAAGTATTTCTTTCGGAACTCAGAACCAAGAACTCAATTATCGGTAACTGGCCTCAGACCTCCGTCCACTTTTGTTCCCTACAACAGTACTATGTCACATAAGATTCTGGCGTTTGAAGAGGTAGTATGGCGTGATGTCCAACAACTTCTGGATACTAAATCGTTCATCCGGTACAACACGAGCAAGAAAGAAAAGGCGGCTTTACAATCACTTGCCCACAATTACCAAGTGGTGATTAAACCTGCGGACAAAGGGGGAGCTATCGTTGTCCAAGACGTTTCCTCTTATGAATCCGAAATCTTTCGTCAACTGAATGACGGAGTCAGCTATCAACAATTGCGAGCCGATCCATCCAAAGCGATTGCCCTTGAAATCCTAGAAATAACTCAAGCCGGACTTGACCTGGGTTTCCTATCTGAATCCGAATTCAATTTTTTGAATCAAAAACACCCTCGGTTGGCTACAATCTACACCATACCTAAGATTCATAAAAGTATCGACAATCCACCGGGCAGACCGATTGTGTCTGGGTGTGGCTCTATACTTGAGCCCCTAGGCAAATATATCGATTTCTTTCTGAAACCGTTGGCCGAATCTACTCCCACTCACCTACGTGACACTATGCACACGATCAATATTGTGGAGAATTCATCCTTCGACCCAGAGCTCCAAAGATTGGTGACATGCGACGTGGTGTCGCTTTACACGTGTATTCCACAACAAGAAGCCCTGAATGTAATAACACGCTGTCTACAACGCCGCACGGCACCGGTGCAAGTACCCACGGAGTTTATCGTGTCCTTACTTCGGATAGCCATGACTAAAAACTTTTTTCTTTTTAGGAACAAGTTCTATATCCAAACGTCTGGTGTAGCATTGGGGGCTCCCTTTGCTCCAGATGTAGCCATTCTCTACATGGCCGCATTTGAGGAGGATACCATACTCAATCCAGTCAATCCATTCAGAGACCAGCTTGGTCTCTGGATGAGATATATTGACAATATCCTCATCATTTGGAATGGGAACGCAGACGAATTATTGTCCTTTTTCACCTGGCTGAATCATCAATCGGACTTTCTTAAGTTCACCATTCAATCCGACAACCACACGATAAACCTTCTCGACCTTACCATCTATGAGAATGCAGGAATCCTATTAACGACACTCTATCGAAAACCAGCAGAGAGGAATTCCTTGTTATATTACGACAGTCATCATCCCAGAGCCCTCCGGGATAATTTGCCCTTCGGGCAATTTCTACGAATTCGCAGGAATTGCTCAAACCGAGACCATTACTTCACGGAATCTGAGGAGCTCACAAATCGACTGCTGTTGAGAGGGTACCCCAGACGGTTAGTCAAGAAATCTAGAAAAAGAGCATGGTTTTACCCCCGCGAGGAATTACTGTCTCCAAAGACCAACAAAAATCAACAGGAAACAAGGATCGTCTGTGTTACCACATTCAATACTAAAAGTAACCAAATTAAACGGATCATAAATCGCCATTGGAAATTGATATCGGATGATATTAGTCAACCTGCGACACCCCTACACGCTTTTAAAAAAGCTAAAAGCGTTAAAGACTTTGTGGTACGATCCCTCCTAGCGACACCACAGGATCCAACCATCACAACTCTATGGAACCTGCCTCCGGTGACCGGCCACTCCAAGTGTGGCAATTGCAAAGCCTGTGAGACCACCATCCAAGGAAAGGAATTCCAACATTGTCACTTGAAAATTCAGCTAAAGGCACACACCAACTGTAACTCTTCAAAAGTTATCTATGCGATACTGTGCCCGTGCCAACAGATATACATAGGCCAAACGCAACAGAAAATCAAAGTTCGCATTCTTCAACACATGAGCAGAATCCGGTGTGTGGTACAGGGAGCTCCCTTGGTCGAACATTTCACCACGGCCTCACATCCACCAGATAGTCTTGTTGAAAATTAGTACGGTTTGGTGAACATTATCTGCGCCATCTTGCCTCTTCTCCTGATGCCACACTTTTGTCGTGCGCACCCGCCATTTTAAGATACCCTGAACAGAACAAACCCTTTTGCATGCCGCTGGCCCCTGACATAGCCCTTCGCCCTCACTAAGCCTGCACGCTGACCAACCCCCTGCTTGCACCTGCCTTGAATCATAAACCCCTCTTCGGCGCTGCTCTGCCTCAGGCCCTCATCCTGTTCCCAGCGCAACACCTCCCTTCTTCCCTTTCATGATCCCCGGCCCTTTGATGCAAACCCCCTTTTCCCCGTGTGCCCGTTTGTCCTCCTCGTTCCCAGGCCGGCACCCAGCTCTGCCGATACTATTCCTTGCCCCTCCCCGTACAATAGAAAGCTTCCCCCATCAAAGGATCCCCGGGTTGATCAAAGCCCCCACCCCACGAGATCCGATCGAACCCCGCATTCCATGAATTGACGGAATATCCAGCTGCGCGATACTCATCACCTGTTGTGACTAGGGTGGGGACCTCTACTGTAAATGTGTGTGGAAACGGGCCCGGAGGGGGGGTCCAGGGAATGTCTTTCCGTACATCAAAGCTTTGTCATGAGTATGTAAACTGTAATAAAAACCGCAAAACCCTGTATATAAGGGGCCAGACCTCAGACATAAGTTAGAGCACCTCAGAACGATACCTGCTGTCCGTTTTGCCGTGTTCTCCTCCGGAGAGAATAAAAACCTTGTTTCCTGCTTTCCAGTCTCCAGCGCCTGCCTCTTCATTGATTAAATAACTAGAGGGTCACAGAGGCAATACCGCCGGGCAAATATCGATTGTCCCCGACCCGAATCAGGTTTTTACAATTGGCGTCCCAAGCGCGGGGCCCATCAGCGACTCGTGGATCCAGTGGGAGAGGTCCCGACGACAGAGTGAATGACTGCAACGATCGGGAGAGCTCTTGCCCAATAGACCCTCGTTTGGCAGCCGATCATCCGAACTTCACTAGTTCCGAACAGACCTCTCTCGAGTGATCTACGGTCCTGACTGGGGACCATTAGGAGTGCTGTGAGAAATACGAGAAAAAGAGGACGAACGGGCGCTGGATTCGGAAGACAAGAAACTGTCCACACGGTCCGGGTAAGGTCGTGTAAACACGACGGATTGCAAAAATAATTGATTGCTTGATTGTTTACAAAAAAAAAATATATATATATATACTAGTATTACTCTTTTTTAACTTATTTGGAGATTCACTGTCTGCACGCGGAGAAACAGTAGGCTCTTTCCCTTCTGCAAACAGTGAAGGATAGGTAACGCAACCGTCGCGCCTATCTTTCTCCCCCACTGACTCTATTATTTCTTAACGGTTTTTGGGAGACTCCCTCTCCCTCACTGATTAACTGGGTTCTTTGACCCCGAACTACTGTTCGCAGATTGTCTTCTGGAGATTCTCTGTCTGCAAACCGGAAACAACAGATTCCTCTTTGCGGATAGTGAAAGGGTAGAGGACGCAGACTTTTGCGCCCTACTTACTCTCCCCATTGATCTTACTCTATCTTATTTATTTATTGATTGTTTGATTGTTCCTCGTTATTTGTTACTTTTTGTTCATGAGGTATTCACTGCCTGCAAACAACGTAGAATAGGAATATTCTGTCTAGTCTTTGCACCTAGTGATAAGATAGGCAGTGCTGACTTTTTAGTCCCTCGTTACGAGCCGTCATGTCTGTCTTCTCCCCACTGATTGATAATTGGTTCAGCCCGGACCGTGTATTAGAGGTGGACCATATAGCTCCACTAGAAGGCACCCCTAATAAGGACATGTTCATAAACTATGGATTAGTTACCATAGCCTATAATAAATTGTGGCACAGGTATACCAAAGAAAGTCAAGACAAACAGTGGCCACTGGCAGGATCCTTTGACCTTGATAAAATAGAAACGTTGGAAATAGCCCTTCGCAATAATAAGACAACGCCTATTATGCTCGACAGTCTCGGTATGTGGCGCAGAGAGGCTATGCAACGACAGAGAAAAGACGAGGACAAACCAGGTAGAGAAATATACCGACAGGACAACCCCGGGGCACCTCGGCCCAAAAGTTATCCCCCGACACTACGCAAAAGACGGCCAGACTTAGGGCAAGACCAATGCGCTTTTTGTAGATATGTCGGACACTGGAAAGCCCAATGCCCGACTCTACTGAGCGTGAGTAAGGGCAGAGGGCCGACAGGAACGACAGGCCGGCAGAATGAGAAAAAGCGCGAGGCAAAGAAGAATCAGACTCACATGGACAGACCAGATAGAACCACCACGTTTGATTATGCCCGATGGCACAGGTTCCGCCAGAACGATTTCAGCGACATGTTCGAGTTTTCCTAGGTCGGACAATATAAAAACGGGAACCCAGCCTAGTTCTAAATTAACGGACGGAAAAAGATAATTTTGGCCAAATAATCACTGTTTTATGTTTGTCTTTGGATCTTGTGTGTCATGCTTTTACTGTCCCCCCGTCTGAGTTTGTGTGTACGTAATATATGAATCTGCGTCATCCCCCTTCACGCGCTTCCATGTTACATAAACTATGTTAATAGAAATTTTAGCATGAAACAACCTGGAAAGAAAGAAATGGGAAACTAAATCAGTAAGCCACTGATAAACACGAACTTTTATTTTAACATAACAAGCAAAGAAAAACACAATAACGCTAGAAAAACAAGAACGGTAAACTATAGAACATGAAAGTCAACAGAACATTCGCCCCCCCCACATTCTGGAACCTTCCAAAGTAGGGCTGGGTTACGGCTACGCCCAACCGGCGGCAACCCATATAAGGCGGGCCCTGCTGCCAACACTTGGTCAGGAAATCTTAACGTATGGGGGAGCCGGAGGAGAGGCAGGGGCCAGAGGAGTCCAGCCGCAACGGCCCTAGGTAGTTGCCGGTAGTCCCGCCACATGCCTCCTCGGCCCAGCCGCAACGGGCCTGGATAGTCTTAGGTAGTCCCGCCACATGTCCAGAGAAGAACGAGACACCTCTTTCTTTTCCCTTCCGTAACAGTCGCAGCAGCTCTGGGCGGCGGGATGCCCTGTCCATACCTCTGCAGGAATGCGTCCAGGTCGGGCTGGGAGGGAGAGGCGACGCGGACGAGCCTCCCCCACCTCCATGGATAGGAGGTCTCCCAGCCCCCGGCCCAACGCCGAACACCCCCAGTCAGGCGATGGTGCCCCAATACTTGCGCAGCACCGAACGTGCAATGGTGCCCATATTTTCGGAGCACCGAATATGCAATGACTGCACCGATACTTGCACAGCACCGAATGTGCGCCGCAGGTGGCCATACTTCCACAGCATCGAGCATGGACCTTGTGGAGCACAGGGTGTGGAGAGACCTTCGTGCGGGCCGATGATAAAGAGCAGCCTGGAGTGCACCGGGAGAAGGAGACGGCGCGAACGAGTCTCCCTCGCCCCCCAGGTGGGGGCATCACAGCTGCACCCCAGCCGAACGTCCTGCTTTCACAAAACAGAGCCCTTTTCCTTTCACTCCGAAGGATCTCTTCCACTCTTGCAAACTCGACGAGAGTGGCCCCTGTAGGGCCTCAAAATGGCGTCTGGGTCCGCTGGAAGGCGGGCCCCGGCCGCTAGAGTAACTTTGACCAGCAATATAACTCGGACACTTGCCCACTGGGGCACGAGCCCCCATCTCCGACAGCATCTCCGCAGCCTTGAAGATTCTACAAAGGTCCCCGGCGGAGCCTTCGGCCCCTGCAGGCTTCCGGTAAGGGACGGCTGCCTTGATCACTAACGAAACAAGCATGACATCGCCACTCCTTCTGTTAGCACGAATTCTTGAACTGCCGAAAAGGACTCTGGTCCAACTGCCAGTTATGGGAAACATTTCCCCCTGATGCTACTTCCGGACTGAGCCGGCCCCGCCCAAAATGGCGCTGGTATCAATAGAAACTTGCGAACACCTCGTGGTGTTCCTTCGCACTAATACAAACTTGATGTTCTGAGACTTATATGATCCTTTGTACACTTGGCTAGAAAAGACAAGGAGAGCTCACTCGACGAACATTGTGAAAGGATCCCGTTAAAAATGCTGATTACAAATGTACGGTGTATTATATTTTTATAGCTGATGTATAACCCCATTTATGACGCACACATACGGTATGCATATAGGAAATCTGATTGCAACTATTCTGACTATGCTTCTAAATTATGAAATAAATGCCCCCGAACCCCCAGCCAATTAATAGACGTTTTAGTTTCTTACAAATGAATGAATAAAACTTTCCAATGTTTTTATTGCTGCAAAACGACACCCCCCACTGTACGCACTTTAGCCATTGCCACGTCCGGCCAAATACGACCGCACCCTCATAATCCACGTGCTGAAATGATTTTGCAAAATAAAGGTTTTCGAAACTATGGACGGGTATTGCATGCTTTATTTTTAAAAAATGTGGGATCGGTGGGAGAGTTCTTTTCTGTGCACCCTACTCTGCTCTCTCTTTAAGGTTGAAAGAAGATGGTTGCCCAGCCCTGGAGGTCGGATCGGATCGACAACACGACACTCTGCCTTCAAAGTACGCGACTGACTCATGAACTCTCGCATGGAGGAAGACCTCGACTTCCAAGGATGGGTAAAACGAACGGTGTAAATGAGGGAATGTAAAAGAAGGGTGAAATGAAATGATGTAAATATTATAAAGTACGACGTTCAAAGGTATTAGGGAACAGAGCTGACCCAAGAACCGAAGAACCTTAGAACGTCACAGCGTTGAAGGAGGTTTAAGGATCCCGATAGTGAGATACATCTTTCGACTAGATACCTCGCACTAGGCACCTCTGGTTTCCTTTTTACGTTTCCCCGCACACGACCTATATGGACACACTGCCCCCCCGACTCCAGAAACCATATCCCCGGGGACTCTGCCCCGAGGAGGAAAGACGAGTAAGAGGTAAGTAAAGGACTCTTGAATCCATGTATTTGAATATGCGCGAATGCTGTTCCCCCCCCCCCTTTTTTCCTCCCTCTGCAGGTTACATCAGAGATTACAGCCGAGGTGTGGCGAAGATCTGAAGCCTTGCCGTGTCTAATACACGAAGCAGACTAGCGCTGCAAGGTGGTGCCTAAGCACGCCTACTAACTGCTCACGTATCGAACAAACCCGTAAAATTAGTATGACCTGATAAAAAGTGATCACCCTTAAACCAGACCACACGAATGAACCCATGTCACGTATGATGCGAAACTATGAGAGAATGTGTGTGTGTGACTGAGGCGTTGACCCAACTGGTCGAAGGACCGAGAATGCGAGAAAGTGCGACAAAATGGTACCTCCTTTCTTTTTTCCTTTTTCTCAAGGCACGTCCCCTCTACCCTGTCTAATGCTCAAACTGCATGATTACAAGATTCTAACGCAGACCCGTGAATGTCCTTTACTGTGTAATGCACTAAATAGCCTTTCTTGAATACACTGCCACCCTCTCTGTTGCACGTGTACTATTTAGCCTGCCGTTGCACTCTCTCTCTCTCGTCTCTCGTCTCTCTCTCTCTCTCTCCCTCTCCCTCTCTCTCTCTCTCTCTCTCTCTCTCTCTCTCTCTCTCTCTCTCTCTCTCTCTATTTTTGCACTCCCACTCTTCCGAGCGATTAGCCCCGAAATTGGCAGACTGCCACCCCTAGCACACCACCTAATTGGCTTCAAATACCACCGGTATTTGCTCAAACTTGTCTTTAATAAAATCACCCTAATGCTGTGTCACCACCTCTCCTTTCCGGAAATATTTTGATGAAACCGAGAATTGGTCATAAAGGAAAGGACAGGTAAGCTGACTGAGGTTCCCTAAATCTGACCCGAAATAAGGGAACTACATGTCAGCGGCTACTACTATGAAATAAAAGTGCCTCAGATAACGCGCCCCTCCCCGTCCCAAATTGTCGCGATACCCAAAACCATAAAGGTAACCGAAACCCCCCATCGTCTCAGGACGCACCCAGTATTGCGTTCAGTTGCCCCCCCCCCGATAACTATCCTTCATCCCCCGATTGTAAGGGGTGGGTCGACTCGCGACTCACCCAGGCCAGCTGTGGCTCCTAGAAATGATTTTTATATATATATGCAAATTTCAGAGTTTGAAAATTCGAGAAATGCCACTGAATGCTCACCAACTGAACTATGGCCTCTGCCGACAGTACCCCTATAACCCAGAATGAGATGATGCCCCCCCCCCCCCATCACAGTTTTCTATGCACCTAGGTGTCTTCGGATGAGACCCCTGTCTTTTCTAATTTAGTAATCAGGCCGCGAGAGGCTGCATAGGGACCAGAATGATGTTTTACAAAGTTAAAGATTAGACCGGAGCAAAGAAACCCATTACCATGAGCCTTGCCGAAAGTGAAAATGTTTAGTTAAAGGGCAGGATGCATTGATAATACGAAAAATGTTTAGCCTCACACCGCCTTTTTGTAAATGTAGACCCCTAGAGAACGGTTTAGCATTGTCAGGCTTGCATTACTGAGGTGGGTCCCCATCAGATGAACTGTCGTGACTATATTAAACAGTTGTGAAGGAAAGTCATAGTAAATCCAGCAGGTCCACCATCGATCATTTATGCGTCAGTTGTGAACCCTGGTATAACGAACGTTTCTATCCCCATTTACCTGGAGCTGGGAGAGAAATAGACTTATGTGGTTACTTTTCCTCTACCAAATCTCTAAAAACTGTCTTTTCAAACTCCTTCAAGGGTACGGCTGTCGGAGGAAAGAAGGACCGGATGTGGGAGCACGTGGCCTGACTACGGACTATGGAACGTCTGCGACATGGGCCAAGGCGAGACCGCGACAGAACAGAGCTACAGGACGAGGCACTGTCTCCAACAAAATGAGAAGAAAGGGCTAACCTGATGCCCCTGTTCCATGTTCGAATGTGTGCCGAAAGGTCCCCGCTCTCTAGACTCGGTCATGAGCCCGCCTATCTGAAATCTCTCGTTCCCCTAGTTTGTTCCTGATTTGGCCTTGCTCCATCCCCCTTTTTCTCCGACCTACCCTATGGACTATTTTGTACACTCTGCTTCCACCTGAACTTTTGACTATTGATCCCAAAGGACACCGGGCGAGAAAGACCTTTTTTTGACCAGAAACGCGAGGAAAAGGTCGTGCCCTGCAACACGGAACTTAGAATAGAGCTGGACTCGTAGCTCCACCGCCGGTGCTCCACAGTGCCAACGAAAGACGAAGAATTGCTGAAAGCTTACTAAACCTCGAACATTCCCGATCATTTCTGCCACGTCTCGTTTCTCTCCCAGCCAACATTGTATTGATTATGTAACAATCTATCAGTTCACCTTATGAAATGTACTCACTGCTCGCACTTCGAATCACTTTTGCATTGCATTACTATGACTTTCCTGCTAAACAAGTTTATCAAAGTTTATCAATAGGTCCGCCTCCTAAAACTAGAAATCTTAAAATGTATTGTTTACAACTCTTTCATCTAGGGTTCCTACTGCTTTCTTTCTCATGCCCACCACAATAGAACCGAGTAGAAAATGAACCAGCAAGATGCCTTGAATATGTTAAAGGGAGGACTGTTGAAAATTAGTACGGTTTGGTGAACATTATCTGCGCCATCTTGCCTCTTCCCCTGATGCCACACTTTTGTCGTGCGCACCCGCCATTTTAAGATACCCTGAACAGAACAAACCCTTTTGCATGCCGCTGGCCCCTGACATAGCCCTTCGCCCTCACTAAGCCTGCACGCTGACCAACCCCCTGCTTGCACCTGCCTTGAATCATAAACCCCTCTTCGGCGCTGCTCTGCCTCAGGCCCTCATCCTGTTCCCAGCGCAACACCTCCCTTCTTCCCTTTCATGATCCCCGGCCCTTTGATGCAAACTCCCTTTTCCCCGTGTGCCCGTTTGTCCTCCTCGTTCCCAGGCCGGCACCCAGCTCTGCCGATACTATTCCTTGCCCCTCCCCGTACAATAGAAAGCTTCCCCCATCAAAGGATCCCCGGGTTGATCAAAGCCCCCACCCCACGAGATCTGATCGAACCCCGCATTCCATGAATTGACGGAATATCCAGCTGCGCGATACTCATCACCTGTTGTGACTAGGGTGGGGACCTCTACTGTAAATGTGTGTGGGAACGGGCCCGGAGGGGGGGTTCCGGGAATGTCTTTCCGTACGGTGTACAGTCTTAATATCGAGTCATTTATTTCGACTGGACATAATATCGACTAGAGAATATCGAGATGGCATTAATATCGAGGTAAGTAATATCGATTTTTTTTTTATCGATTGTTATGTATGTAAAAAATATCGACATAAAAAATATCGAGTAAGTAATATCGTCAGTAAAAAATATCGATATGTTTATTAGTTTAAAAATATCGAAAGTTGTGTTATCGACTGTCACAATATCGACTCTCATGATATCGAATTTTAATATGTATATATATAATATGTAATAGTTCAATGTACATTGTTTTAATGTTTTATAATAGCATTTTGTGTTAAAATGTATTAATTTTATTTATTTATTTATATAGAATTAATGTTAAAAATAATTAATAAATTAAAATTTTTTTATATTACTATAATAATTTCTAGGAGCGGGTAGTGGGTTTTTAGGGGAATAGGGTGGGAAGTATTTTAAATATAATTAATTAATTATGTAAAAATATTAATTGGTATTAATTAATTAATTATGTAAATATGTTAATTGGTATTAATTAATTAAATATGTAAATATATTAATTGGTATTAATTAATTAATTATGTAAATATATTAATTCGTATTAATTAATTAATTATGTAAATATATTAATTGGTATTAATTAATTAAATATGTAAATATAATTATTGGTATTAATATGTAATTAATTGTTAAATTACTATTTAATTAAATATATAATATGTAATTGGTAAATATGTTATTTTAATAGCTTATTTGAGAATTATGCTTATTTAAATAATTTTTTTCATGTAGCCGGTTGTGGGATTATAGGGGATTAGGGTGGGAAGTAATTTAATAGTAAGTAATTAAATCTGTTAATTAATTAATTGGTAAGAATAAGTAAATACTTGTTATTTATCTAAAATATGTTAATTATATATAATTTAATTGTTAATTTATTTAAATAAATGGAATTATTGTTGAATATGTAAAATCAAACTTTTTTAGGATATGTAGTGGGTTGTGGGATTATAGGGGAATAGGGTGGGAAGTAATTTAATTGTAAGTAATTAATTATGTTAATTAGTTAATTGTTATGAATAATTAAATATTTGTAAAATAAATTAAATATGTTAATTATATTTTATGTAATTGTAAATTTATTAACATTAATGCTATTATAGTAAATTATGTTACATCTCACATTTTTATGTTATGTAGTGGGTTGTGTGTTAATAGGCGTATAGGGTGGGAAGTTAATTAATTATAAGTAATGACATATGTTAATTAATTAATTGTTATTCATAATGAAATAATTGTTAAAGACTTAAAATATGTTAATTATATAGATATAAATAGATATAACTAATATTATAATAATTAAATATAAAATATATATATATGAAATATAATTGTCTAATTACATTTAAATATATATATATAATATATTTATAATTAGATATATAAAGATATATATAACATATAGATATATAATTATAGATATTCTCATATATATATTATTTTGTATTTGGGGAAAGAGGTTGGTTTAGTCTTCTGGGTTACTTTTCTGTTTGGTTATTAAGGGGTATATGTTGTGTGCAGAGTCAGTTGTCAGTTTTTTGGTAAAGGTGTATTTGTAGGGGTCAGGGTCAGTTTTCATTTAGTGGGTAAAGGGGTATTTTTAGGGGTCAGGGTCAGTTTTCAGTTAGTGGGTAAAGGGGTATTTGTAGGGTTCAGGGTCAGTTTTCAGTATTTGGGTAAAGGGTAATTTTTTTCTTTCAGAGTTAGTTTTCAGTTTGTGGATAAAGGTGTTTTTAGGGGTCAGGGTCAGTTTTCAGTTTTTGGGTAAAGGGGTATTTGTAGGGGTGAGGGTCAGTTTTCAGTTAGTGGGTAAAGGGGTATTTGTAGGGGTCAGGGTCAGTTTTCAGTTAGTGGGTAAAGGGGTATTTGTAGGGGTCAGGGTCAGTTTTCAGTTAGTGGGTAAAGGGGTATTTTTAGGGGTCAGGGTCAGTTTTCAGTTAGTGGGTAAAGGGGTATTTTTAGGGTTAAGGGTCAGTTTTCAGTATTTGGGTAAAGGGTATTTTTTTGGTTGCAGGGTCAGTTTTCAGTTTATGGGTAAAGGGGTATTTTTAGAGGTCAGGGTCAGTTTTCAGTTTTTGGGTAAAGGGGTATTTTTAGGGGTTAGGGTCAGTTTTCAGTTAGTGGGTAAAGGGGTATTAGTAGGGGTCAGTGTCAGTTTTCAGTTAGTGGGTAAAGGGGTATTTTTAGGGGTTAGGGTCAGTTTTCAGTTAGTGGGTAAAGGGTTATTTTTAGGGTTAAGGGTAAGTTTTCAGTATTTGGGTAAAGGGTCTTTCTTTGGTTGCAGGGTTAGTTTTCAGTTTGTTGGAAAAGGGGTATTTTTAGAGGTCAGGGTCAGTTTTCAGTTTTTGGGTAAAGGGGTATTTTTAGGGGTCAGGGTCAGTTTTCAGTTAGTGGGTAAAGGGGTATTTTTAGGGGTCAGGGTCAGTTTTCAGTTAGTGGGTAAAGGGTTATTGTTAGGGGTCAGGGTCAGTTTTCAGTTAGTGGGTAAAGGGGTATTTTGTGGGTTCTGGGTCAGTTTTTAGTTTGTGGGTAAAGGGGTGTTTTTAGGGCTTTGGGTCAGTTTAGGGTTTTAGGTTAGAGGGATACAGGGTAAAAATATGGTCAATTTAAATGTCTATTAAATTAGTTACTTTTTCATATATTTTGTATAAAATATTTAAATTAATATACATTAAAACAATTATTGGTATTGTAGGACTTTAAATATTAATACAATTTTTAAATATATTTAAATGTATAAGGTATTTTTAAATAGATTATTTAATATGCAAATAATATTTATATACAATAATAAAGAAGGAAACATAGACAGGGTTAAATGCCATAAATGAAAAATTGTTTATTCACATATAAAAAAAAATTTGTAAATAGAGAATCATTTTTTATTTATAATCAAAAATTTTCATTCAATGTTTTTATTAACATAACAAAAATATGAAGTACATGTATATGTTTTTAACACATAAATTATATTAAAATATTTTTTTATCTTTTACATATATTAACATTTAAATAGTTTCAGAAACAAATTGGTAATATGTACTTTTTATTTAATAACAAAATATTTATTCAGATACACATTGAATTTATTGTCATTGCAAATTATGTACATTTTTTTGTAATTGTAACATTTTTGTTTATTACCAAGTCATGTTATATTTTTGGAAATAATTATTATGAATATTGAACATATTTATAATATTCATTTTTAAATACATAAACACCAAAAACATTTATTATATACATACATAATGTTTTACATAATATTTGCAAATTTAAAAAAAACATTTCTTGTAACAAACTTATATATGCAATTTATTTTTAAATTAACATTATTTACTAAATGTATTTATAAATCAAAAATTAATTTTTTAACTATAAAATAACAGTTGAATAATTATTTCAAACTTATGAATATTTATGAAATAATTTTATACACTTTAAATAAATATTTACACTTAATATAATACTCTGTGTATTTTTTAAAGTGTTGGAATATAGAAATTAAATAGCATTTAGCTGTATACAGGGACTACTTTTTAACCGCGTAATGTTACTTAGGCGTATTTGGTGCTTCAACAGATCGCGGTTGGGTGCTGCTTCGCGTTAGAGAGGGTAAGTTTGTTTTAATTGTGTTTTATAAGTTTCTGAACTTATTGCTAGTGTATGTGTGCTGTGTTTATGTTTATGTAGGTAGAGTTAATTAGAGAAGATTGTGTGTTCGGTGTTAGGTAGAGTGTACGATATTGGATTTTTACCGCGTTTTTGTTGTAGGTGTGTGAGGTGAGGTAATATGTTTAAATGTTACTAAGATAATATGTTTGATGTATAAATATGTGTTTTTATATATGTATGGGTGTTTTTATGTGGGTGGGTATGTTATTTAATTTTTTCTAGGTTATCGTCGCGTTTCGCTGTTTTGGAGGACTCCCTTCTTTTTTGATCACAGCTGTGTAACGAGTATTATATACTCTTATTTTTGCACACTATTTTTGGGGTTTTTACATTTTCTTGGAGCGTTTATTTTTCGCCATTACGGATTTTTGGGTTTTCTATGGTATCTGGTGTCTACTGAAGTGGAAAGGAGTCGCTATGCATTTGCTTGTATTTTTGCTTTTTTTTTGGGCTTTCATGGATTGTATGGGTTTTTGGAATGGTGTACTATGGATTGCTTGGAATTGGATTACGTTTGAAGCTGTATCAGAAATATAAGTATTTTCAGGATTTTTAATGGGTGGGAAAACTGTTTTTAATTTTGCTTTACTTACGTTGTATGTAACATTTTGTAAATACATTATCTAAATACATTTTATATATGTTAATATTATGTATTTGATAATTTAATTGCAATTTGTTACATATTATAATGAAGAATTTTAGGAAAAATATGTTTAGTTTTACGTGTATAGTTATGTAATGTTTTAAAGAATAGTTTTGGCAATCATTGATAGATATTCTAGTCCTTTGCTAGTTGGATAGAGGGTAACTTGACTTTGGAGTGTGTTATACATTTTTTTAGTTTCTTTGGTGAGTTTAGGTCCAATCAAAGTTACTGATTGCTCCATTCGGAGCTCCTGGTAACTTTGTTCTTTTTGTAAGGATTGTATTAATTTGTGAAGGGTAGGCGTTCCTCGGCCTGTAGTTGCTTGGAAGGCATTGTGCCATCCTTCAACTGCATTGTTTGTTTTTGCTTCCTTATTTAGTGTGCTAAGGTAGACATTCCACCAAGCTATTTGGTATTTGGGTTGTCTTCTATGGCCTGATCTGTGTAGCCTTCCTACCCATGTGTCTTCGAAGTAGTCAAGCATAGGGCTTAGTTTATCTTCGTTTCTTTTATAGTAGGGGCTGTCTATTAATAAGTTATAGTGCTCAGTTACATCTGTTAGTGGAACATAGGCTAGGGCGATGAGTTTTTTGATTTGATAAGCAAATGTGCTATCAGTGGCGTATTGGATACTCAAGGTTGATTTTTGTAGATGTCGCCAGATACATTGATTAAAGTGGTAATAGCAACCTTGTATTGCTGTGTGTGGGTATGTTTTAAGGATGCTGTTTATCATAGCTTTTTCAAAGTCAATGATAATTTTTTGTGGAAAATAGTTGTTAGTATGTTGCTTGACTTCAGTTAGTATTTCTTGATAGGTAGTTTGCTGTTTGTTTGGTAGAAGGGCATAAAGGAATGGAATATTTGCATTTTGGAAATGACCATGGATGGTGTATAATTGATAAAAAGGTTTGGGGCATACAGAAAAAGTACCGTCCATCATCCAAGTTTGGCATTGGGTAAGTTTTGTCATGTTGTTTGCTGTGGCAAACAGTATAATTCTTTTATCTTTAGATTTGTTGTCATAGAGTATAAAATTTTCTTTATTGTGAGTTACAGAGAGTTCAGGTGGAATTTGGACTTCTTCTAAAGTTTTTGGTGTGGGAGGAGTAGTGCATGTTGCTCTTTTTTGTCTAGCTACTGTTCTTTTAAGGGATTCTATAGATGGTAATTGGCTAGAAGCATGTTGGGGAAGTACACTTAAATGGTGTTTCAGAATAGCAGTTGTTGGTTGATCAGTGCTAGTACTAGCTTCTTTAAGGGAATCTAGCATTTGTCTAATCTCTATTTCTGTTACATTGGGTGGGTGATTATGTTCTTTAGTATAAGTAACAGTAGTTTCCTGAGTTATAGCTCTACCATAACATTTGTTGGCATAATATTTCGTACACTTCCAAAACACTTTCAAATCTTTTTGTTTCTCTTGAGTGTAGACATATCCCATGTAACAAAGAAGCATTTTCCCTTTTTGTGAATAAATGAATTTAGCTCCTTCAGTCATGATAGTATTGTAGTGCTAGGAGGTAATTAAAAGAGAATGTAAATATTTTTTAAGGAAAATAAATGTTCAAATCACATTATACAGTTTCACACATTTGTATTTTACCTGCAAATGTTTTGATGCTTTCAAGTCGTTATTTTCAGCTGTTGATGTTCTTCAAACTGTTATTTTCTGTGTATATCTTTTTGTACCTGTGGAAGTTGAGAAAATGTGTAGAAATATTTTATTACTATTTATGATAATTTGTTCGACGTTTTTTGCTCGTTTAGATTTAGTTACCTATCTATTAATTCTCGATTTTACATTTCTAATATATACTTACTTTTTTATATGTAACTTTTGATGTCCAGGTGTTGTGTAGGTCTTCTGTTTTATTTTTTCATCTGTAGGATGAGTGCTAAAAAAAAAAGATATATTTGATGTATTTTGCTTTAAAATATAGGTGTGAGCTTTGAGAGTTACATTTTTGCTGACTAATAATGTAGTAGTACTTACTTTAGATATGTGTAGGTCTCTTTCTGTTGAAGTCCATCAGTTTTCTTCCAGAAATCCAGCAGAGTTTCGTCTTCCTTTACTTAGGAGATGTATACTGCGTTTTTAGTTACTTATTATTTCATTTATATAGTATTAGGTTAATTGTTTCAGAAATAGGATTGGTTGTTTAAATGGATAGTCTGTTTTTATTTGTTGATTTGAATTTTTTTTTCTGTTATGCTAATTGCTTTCCTTATATGGGTGACGCAAATTAACGTTTATTGAATGTGTAAGGATTTATTTTGTATAGGTAATGTTCTAGGTAATGTTATTTTGATATTTGTAAAGTGGAGGAATATATGTAATTAGTTGTAAAAAATGTGTAGAAGGTCGAAACATTGTTTATGTATTATAAAATGTATGTTAGTATTTATTGTGTGTTGTAAATGTTATGAAAATAAATAATATATGTTATCTATTTATATTAACTAAATCTGGTTTTTTATGATCAGTATGACTTAATTATTAAATAATAAAGTCATTTATTTTAGGATCTATTAATGGCGATTTTTTTACAATCGATAAATTTGCTATCTATGTTTGTGTAATCGATATTTTGACTGTTGTTATATAAATATTTAATAATCGGTGTTTTAGAAATCGATAATGTTGTGAGTCGATATTGTTGTAGTCGTTGTTTTTAGTAGTCGATATTGTGTAGTCGATATTTTTGATGTTTGTTGTGTAAGTATAGTAAATCGATAATTTTGTTGTCGATAATTAGTCATCGATATTTTGTCCAGTCGATATTCGGTCTGTCGAGGTTATGTCAGTGATCCTTTCCGTACATCAAAGCTTTGTCATGAGTATGTAAACTGTAATAAAAACCGCAAAACCCTGTATATAAGGGGCCAGACCTCAGACATAAGTTAGAGCACCTCAGAACGATACCTGCTGTCCGTTTTGCCGTGTTCTCCTCCGGAGAGAATAAAAACCTTGTTTCCTGCTTTCCAGTCTCCAGCGCCTGCCTCTTCATTGATTAAATAACTAGAGGGTCACAGAGGCAATACCGCCGGGCAAATATCGATTGTCCCCGACCCGAATCAGGTTTTTACAGTCTCAGATGGGTAGTGATTGAAAGAGCTGTCCTGGGACCCCGGGGTGGGAATATCTCAAGTATCCTAAACACACGGGAACTGAAATGGATGTTTTTCTTTAATTCTATTGAAAAAGGTCTCAATGAGCATGACAGCTCTTTTTCTCAGTTGGCCACTCTGCCTTGAGTATGTAGTCAATTCAATATGTAACGTCATGGCTTTTACCCTTATGTAAGAGGTACGCCATTCTGCAATCATGTCGAAATGTAGACTAGCCTATTTCTGTGTGATCTTTGTGGCAAACTACGTTTTATAATTGGCCTTTACCCTCATGTGAGAGGTACGCCAGTAAGATACATGGTGCCCCCCTAACCACCTCACCAGGCACCTGATATGTCATACACACCATTTAGAGCATTGACTACGTTTTACAATTGGCCTTACCCTCATGTGAGAGGTACGCCAGTAAGATACATGGTGCCCCCCCTAACCACCTCACCAGGCACCTGATATGTCACACATACCATTTGGAGCATTGACTATGGCATAATTTGTGCAATTGAACCATGTTGTCACCGGAAGTAACTGTTCGAATTGGTTGATCTGTATAGGGTCACTCACATGCAATATCTGATTATTACACTCGTGATGGTCCACTGATAGTCTCCGTATCATTAGTGACCAAATGTTGCACAAAGACAAATGACTATTAATTTATCAGTCCGTTGTCCCTTCTAACTAACATGTCTCACGCGGTTAATAATTACCCATGCCCGCAAATTAAAGTTAATTTAATCCTCTAAATATTAATCAATAGGGTGGTTTCCAGGTAACCGACCAGTAACAACACAGTCTGTTTTCTAGCTCCACACGGGTGCTGGTCACCACGTGACTCCATTCCTATGGTAACATAATGAATCCGTAACTAAGCCTCGCTATTGTGAACTCGAGCGGGACCCGACGCCAGATTCATTCGGCCTTCGGTAAGCTTGACGTGCGGCCATTTAGGGCTCACTCGTTTTTTACTTTGGAGTTTTTTAGCGTTATAGGCAGCGCCCCTTACAATTATTTTCCTTTCTATTCCTGCCCAGATCAACCTGACTAGATGTCCAGTATACGATTCCAGCTCCGATCACTTTTTGCGGAGTGAGTAGCCTGACGGGGTAAGTTCCTCACTGCCCTCCGCCTCAATGTTAAAACTATGACAACAATTGCACATTATTTGTCCGTCCACCCAATTAGCAACATTACGGACTCTGTCTATTCCTCTCCAGAAACATCAATTGGGTGTACTTGACCGTTACAACCCCAGAACTGACGCCAGTAAGGTAATGATAGATACTCTATTATATACCGGATCAGTAATTCCTTGCCAATCACACACCACCAGGTGGCAGATCACTGGCTTCTCTCGCTCTTTTTCTGAACTATACACCATTAATTACGGTGAATTGTAATTGGAACAATGTCATCCCATATTCACGGTGTCATTAAATGTCCAACAGATTGAATGCTATTTTCAATCGTGCATGTATTCCCTTTATATTTATATCGGTCATTGTGTTTTCCTCATTTAAATAAGGCAATGAATTTCCTCTATTTAGAAGTCTTAAAATAATACTATCATTTGTATATATTAACTAGGTGGTCTGCCCCCACTCTCTTGTCCTGAAGAAGACCCCGTTGCAAGGATATTACAATACCTGCCTATTCCAGAGGGTCGAAACGTCGACAACTGTCTGTTTTTAACCATCAACTCCACGTCCCAACTGTTCATATATTGTACTGTGTGGAGTATGACATATCTTGATTTAGAATTTAAACTTTCTGTTTTTGTCTTGTACATAGTATGTAACCATTTGAACCAGTTGGTTTGAAGTACTGATTATTCTGTCACCTGCAACCCTTCCTTATCACAGTATCCTCACAATATCACGCACTTCCTTTCCCCCCCCTTCCGGGGCATTGCTCCACCTTTCACTAAATATTTGACTATTGATGTTATTGAATACGCATCCCCATTGGGATTAAAACAATGTGGTTTGATTTAATGTCTACGTTATTATTGTCAGAAGAAAAGAGTCCCTGTTAGGGGGTGGCAGACAAGGATTGCTGGAGAAAAGACTAAGGGGAGGTTGAACAGTGTAATTTCTATAAGCTATATCACAAAACATCCATATCAGGCTCTATCAGGTATGCAGTACACTATGACTCAAACAATAACTAACAATGATGCAAGAAATTTATAAAAATACGAAAATTTTAATATAGACCTCCCACTTGGGTCACAATCTAAATCATAATTCAGACATTTATTAAAAATAACATTCAGGATAGCAGCACATGTAAAAAAATATACAGTCAAAAAGCTTTAAAAAGGTCGACGCGGCGTTTCGGTGTCACTTTATCTTGGCACCTTCATCAGGACATTTAAGTCTTTTGACTTTGTATCTTAGTGATGGAGTTTGTTTTTTATAAATATGCACGGAGAAACCACCGTTGGGGATCGATGTAGATTATTCAAAGGCTGTGGTAATCAGCTCACTTGTGAATGTCCTTTGTATATTTATTGTTAAATGCAGATAGGACAGAATTCTCCCGTTGTACAGGGTTGAAATCAACCGTCAATTCGTTGATGGCTTAGCTCCTCTGGTCGGCCTCCCTGTTTCTCCGTGCTTCCTCCTTCATTTCATTTCTCCGTGCTTCCTCCTTCATTTCATTTCGAAATGAAATGAAGGAGGAAGCACGGAGAAACAGGGAGGCCGACCAGAGGAGCTAAGCCATCAACGAATTGACGGTTGATTTCAACCCTGTACAACGGGAGAATTCTGTCCTATCTGCATTTAACAATAAATATACAAAGGACATTCACAAGTGAGCTGATTACCACAGCCTTTGAATAATCTACATCGATCCCCAACGGTGGTTTCTCCGTGCATATTTATAAAAAACAAACTCCATCACTAAGATACAAAGTCAAAAGACTTAAATGTCCTGATGAAGGTGCCAAGATAAAGTGACACCGAAACGCCGCGTCGACCTTTTTAAAGCTTTTTGACTGTATATTTTTTTACATGTGCTGCTATCCTGAATGTTATTTTTAATAAATGTCTGAATTATGTTTTAGATTGTGACCCAAGTGGGAGGCCTATATTAAAATTTTCGTATTTTTATAAATTTCTTGCATCATTGTTAGTTATTGTTTGAGTCATAGTGTACTGCATACCTGATAGAGCCTGATATGGATGTTTTGTGATATAGCTTATAGAAATTACACTGTTCAACCTCCCCTTAGTCTTTTCTCCAGCAATCCTTGTCTGCCACCCCCTAACAGGGACTCTCTTCTTCTGACTGAATTTCCCCCTCCCTGTAATACAGATCATTGGGGAACCTCCATTTACGTTGATGGTACGTTATTATTGTCTCTATTAATTTTCATTCTGTGTTCTCACTCCCATTGGGACCCCTTCCTTATAATACTGCATTTGTGTGTGGGCGTCTGCTAAGTGTTTGTGAGCATCTGATGGTGTATGTGGGTATGTGATGCTCGCTGTGTGGTGTCTGATGGTGTGTCAGTAGGCAATGTCTGTGAATCTGATAATGAATGTCTGATTGATTGTATCTGGGTGTCTGATGTTGGCATGTGGGCGTCTCATTGGGTGTGTGTGTGGATGCATGAATGATGGTGTGTGATGATGTTTGACTGTGAATAAGTGTATGATGGGGTGTGGATGTCTGGTGGTATGCATGTGTGATGGTGTGCTTATGTGTATCTGGTTGTGTATGTCTGGGTGAGTGTCTAATTTGTGGGCAGCTTTTGTGTCTGTTTTGATGCCTGACGGTGTCTGTGTAGGCATCTGATGGTTGCAGTGTGTGCACCTCAAGTTGTATGTGGGTGTATGATGTTGGGTTTATGGGTATGTGATGGTGGGTTTGTCAGTATCAGAATGGGAGTTTGTCTAGGCTTCTGATACAGTGAGAGTTTGGATGTCTGCTGGGAAACAGTCAGAACACCGCGGTCTTAACCACGCGTGTTCAGACTACGCAAGCTCAACCATGCTTGCCTTAAATACACATAGCAGTGGTTAAGGCAGTGCGCGGTCTGGTTGCTGCTGCTGTGGTGAAGGCGGAAGCAGGAAGAGATGCGGTGAGGTAAGTGGGGCTGTGGGGTACTTTTCAGGGCTGGTGGCTGGGGTGTCTGGGTAGTTTTAGTGACTGCACACGGTGAAGGGTGGGTCGTGGGGCAGTGTTTTAGTCCTTAGGGCAGGGGGAGGGGAATGGGTAGATGGGGTAGTGTAAGGACAGCGCGGGGTGGAGGGCTCGGGGTAGTTTTGACCTTAGCCACATCAACCCCTTTACCATTCATGCCTATACCATGAAATTGCGTGGTAAAGGCGTGCATGGTAAAGGAATGCGTAGTTAAGACAGATTCGAGGTATGGGCTGCTTGGTAGAGGCACGCAGGGTTTAACCATGTGTGCCTTTATCATACAACCATGTCTGATGTTTTACATTCTTAGTCAACCCCTGCCTTGCACAATCTTGTGGGTATTCCTACCTCAATTATGGATTTCTGATTTTTTTTCTTCATACGGAGGGGAGTTTAAATTCCCCCATCTTGCCCATTAGCAGTGGAGTCAAGCACATCCTAATTTGATGCTCATGTGTAAGATGGATATTTTATGCTTCTCAGCATTGGTGGTGACATTAGGGCCTTAAATCCCCCACCTGCCTGTGGACTCCTTTTGTCTTTATTGTTAGTTTCAGTACTCCCCCTTTGCCTGGCTCAGGGTTGCGGGGAGTGTATTTTTATCGTGAATTAGAAAGTTATATTGATGACCCCATGCTTTGCTAAAGGTGAGGGTGTGCTTTTATACCCCTTATCTTGTTCATCTTGCCATACAGCTACAGGGCTAGGACTATGCTCCCTTTTTGGACCTCACATCCTTGCAGTGGATTTCCCCCCAATTGTTTGCCTTTTTATCCAACTGTTTTTGCTGACTTCGGTTTTGCTGGCCTTAGGACTTAGCACACTTTACCAATATGAACCAGTGCTAAAGTGCTTAGGCGCTCTTCCTAAGACATGGTAGATTTGGCTTACACCCAATTGGCATATTCAATTTGGTTTTAACTCCCTAGTAAAGTGGTACCACATGTCCTCAGGGCCTGTACATTAATAGCTTCTTGTGGACCTGTAGCACTGATTGTGCAACCCACTCAAGTGACCCTTTAAACATCCCAGGCTTGCCATTGGAGCCTGAGTGTGCAGTTTTAAACTGTCATTTCTATTTGACAAGATAAACCTCTAGCCAAGCCCAAACCTCTATTTTCTTTTTCAAAACAAATTTAATTGAGTTTTGACAGAGAGTCGTAGCTTGGTGGGCCGGCTAATAAACAAAGGATTATAATGTCAACATACCCATAAATTCAAACATGAACATGCACGGCTGACCCCATCCACCCCCCCAATGCAATAGGATAATATATGGCACCAACATTAACTCAAGCATAAGCCCCACACCCTCCCGTCTCTCTCCCGTCCCCCGAACATCCGAATCTCCTCATCCACCGACGATCCAATGGGTTGGACAGGGTTTAATACAAAGCCTCTATAATCCACCCAACCTTGTCAAATCTTGTGGTGTTTCTGCGGACATCCCCTCGCCTGGTAAACCGCCACCTCTAGGCCCAAGCAATGATCCATCCCCTTTATCCAGGCTGTTAGAGAAGGGGGGCCTTGGCCTTCCATGCCCTAGCTATACCTCACTTCGTCAAGGTCAATCCCAAAAACAAGAGTGATAGCTTATATCTGTTCCCCCCAGACTAACTGTAACATGAAGAAGGATCAATTTCAAGTGAGTGGGATTGACCAGGAAAAGACCCATCAAGACAGGACGCACCTGAACAGGTTCAGCACAAAGCAACATCACACCTTATGTAAGAACGTTCCTTCTACCGTTTGGGAACGGAGGCAAGCCGGGGAGTTAATCACCTCCATATGCCATAGGCGATGACCGGTGCAGTATACCCTGTGGAGATATTTAAGTTGCATTAAATGGAGGCAGGTAGAAATAGCAGCCTCCTGGGGCGCTCAAAGGTCCTCAGGCTAAGCTTCATTCTCTAGGCTCTAATATTTGCCTCCTATGCCCCCTAAGGGCGAGAAATGTGTCCATCTGTTGGAGATAAGGGTCTGATACATTTAGGCTAGCTTGTGACCTCTAGAACACCTAAAAGGAGTTTACCCTCTGGTGGGTTAAATTCAGGTGTATCAAGGAAAGCCGAAACATAAGGGGTCAGTGCATGGTGGAGCTGCAGATATAGATGAGATTGACTATGGTGGTGTTGGTACTCTGTCTGCATACCTTGGAATGACTTAAAGGCTGTATCAGTCATGATGTCCCCCCGGGTGGAGATCTCAATGAGGGCCCACCTTCGGAAGCCCTCCAGCTGATCCACCTGCTGCAGCATGCATCCCTGCCAGAGCGGTGTCTACTCTGCCAAATTACCCCACCAACTCATCCGATGAAGGGACTGTTTTCATAGGTTTAAGACTACTCAAGAGGGCATCAACACTACCCCCGCCAAACAAATAGGCAATCAGGGGGGGGGTATTGTCCATCTGTCAGCCACATAGGCCGGGTCACCTTGGTGGTCATACCACCAATCATTAATGATCAGCAAGTGCGACTCACCATAGTAAGGGCTCATATCCGCAGCAGTGATACCTCCACAATAAGTCGATTGGAAGAATTTACCGAGGGCTATAGTTGTAGCACTACGCCCACAGGAATCTGCTGTGAATAGAATTGAGCTTCTGGAACCAAGATGTCAGGATTTCTTATGTGAAGTTCTGTAATTGGTACAGAAGCCAAGGCAGCGAAACCATTTAAAAAGTGATGACCTACCGGTCAGGGACAAGAGCACAACCTACCAAACTTTCACCTCCTCCCTCATTCGGGTCATGGCCGGCTCTAAGTTACGGAACCATGTCAGTCCCGCATTTGGGGACACAAAAACACATAGGTACTTGGGGCCGTATGTATCATCAACCTGATTTGCGATTCTCAAATAGCGATTTTTAAGAAATCTCTATTTGAGACTCGCAAATAGGTATGTATGTACAAAATCGATTTTTTTTGCAATTTCTTAAAATTCCTTAATTGCGATTAGCAAATTGTGAATCGCAATTAAGGAATACTTTCCCATTCATTTCTATGGGCCAGGAGGTCCATAGGAATGAATGGGAAGTTATTCTCAATTTGCGATTCGTAATTTGCTAATCGCAAATTGAGAATAATTTCAAGGGTGCAGGGGGCATATTTCAGGGGACACCCTGTTGCACCCCTGAAATATGCATGGGTGCACATGTGGGGCACATACATGCCCTAAGGGCATGTATGTGCATCACATGGCACTTTGAAAAATGCAAAAATTTGCATTTTTCAAGGAATTCGCAACTTACCACCAACTAAAATTTGCAATTCCTTAAATGCAATTGCAAAATAAGGAATCGCAAATTTTGCGATTCCTTGTTTTGCACCAGATTTTGCTTTATACAAACCATTTAGCAAATTCATATTCGCAAAGGCCGAAATTCACTTGATACATATGGCCCCTTAACCCTCCCACACCAATCACCAGTCCAGTCAACCAGTCCATGTCTCATGCACCACCGAAAACATTATTTATTTTTACTGATTTAGGTAGAAGCCCGATGTTTCACGGAAGATGCACATAATTTGCTTAATACGTGGTCCTGAAACCTCAGGGGCAGTCAGAACAAAACATCATCTGCATATAGTCCACCCCCACTCAAAGCCGTAAATTTGAGCATCCATCCTTATCCACACTACCAAAGACTCCATAGCAAGGGAAAACAGTAGGGGGTAGGGGATAACCCTGCCTTGTCCCCTGCTGTATTGGAAAGGGATCTTATTGGGCCTTGCCACACACACCACGCCATCAAGTCTGTGTAAAGGAGCTTTTCATAGGAAATGAATCTGTGGCCGCAGTTCAACGAGCAGAGTTGTAAATCTAGATAATCCCAGCTCACAGAGTCAAATGCCTTGCCTATATCAATCAATCAATCAATCAATCGATGAACTTGTAAAGCGCACTACTTACCCGTGAGGGTCTCAAGGCGCTGGGAAAGGGGGGAGAGGGGGCACTACTGCTCGAAGTGCCAGGTCTAGAGGAGCAATCTGAAGGTGAGCAGGTCTTGGGTCTGTCGCAGATGGAGCGGGAGGGTGTTCCAGGTCTTGGCTGCGAGGAAGGAGAAGGATCTGCCGCCAGATGTTGTTCATTGGATGCGCGGGACAGCGGCCAGGGCGAGGCTGGTTGAGCGGAGCTGGCGGGCAGGGTTGTGGAAGTTGAGTCTGTTGTAGAGAATTCCTTTTTGCGATACATGCTCGCGGTACCTAAAAGCTGCTCTACGTATGCTTGTCACACAGAGCTGGGTATTGATTACATTGAAGACATTATAAAACTACAACCAGTAATGTTGTGGCACCGAATATGGGTCACCGAACAATGCCAACTAACTAGAGCGATCATTCAAGATATCATGACATTTGACCAGTGTAAGAAAATCAAATGGCTATGCTATGTTAAAGCGCTACTAACAGATCTGGGCCGCAGGAAGTTTTTTGATTATCCGATAATGTTAAATGAAATCTCTAAAAAGGACCTAAAAAAAGAGTGCCTTGTACATTTGCGCCAGCTACGATTACTATCTGAGATTCATAAACCTTCTGTTCAACACTCTTTAGTAGCGCAGACTGTGTTCTTAGCTGAACCATACTTGATGTTTAATTTAACGCAATATGAAAAAATGCTGCTTACCCGTTTTAGATTTGACATATTTCATTTCCTGGTCGCATTCCCAATACAAAATGTTTGGCCACCTATCCGTTCTATGTGTCCCTGTGATCTGATGTCCCCACAAACCACCATGCATATTATATTTTTCTGTAAATTTTTTATTGAACCTCGCAAATGCTGGATACTGCCCATTTTGAAAAGCTGGGGGTTTCGACAGTGCCGTCCTGCATACCTGGCACTCCAGTATCTTGAAAATGAAATTTATGCGAAAGCGATTGTTTGTTTTCTTAAATTTTGCATTCGACATCGTGCGAACCTTTGATTATCTATCATACATGAGCCCTGCGTAAATGAAAGATTGTCAGATAAAAGGAAAACTGTATGTGATGTTATGACTGAAAAATATATAAACTGAGATGCCTCTTTTTAACTGTTTTATAACAACTGTATTTTTATTGGTTTTAAACTCTTGTAAATTTTATAATTTGTTTATTGTGAACTTTTATGATGTTTTTTTTTAAACTACCGAATAAAGTTATTATTGAATTGAATTGAATTGAATTGAGTCTGTTGTTCAGGTAGGCTGGTCTGATTTTTGTGGAGTGCTTTGTGTGCGTGGGTGAGGAGTTTGAAGTTGATCCTCTTGTCGACGGGGAGCCAATGCAGGTCTCTCAGGTGGGGGGTGATGTGGCTGCGGCGGGGGATGTTGAGGATCAGTCGGACGGAGGCGTTTTGGATGCGTTGTAGTCGTTGCAGGAGTTTAATCAGGATTCCTGCGTAGAGTGCGTTGCTGTAGTCCAGCCTGCTGCTGACGAGGGCATGTGTCACCGTTCTTCTGGTTTCGAGTGGGATCCACTTTTAGATCCTGCGAAGCATGCGGAGGGTGTTGTAGCAGGAGGAGGAGATGGCGTTGATCTGCTTTGACATGGAGAGGGAGGAGTCGAGGATGAATCCTAGGTTGCGTACGTGGTCTGTGGGTGTAGGAGCTGCTCCCAGCGTGGTCGGCCTCCAGGAGTCGTCCCACGCAGAGGGGGTGGGGCCGAGGATGAGTACTTCCACCTTGTCCGAGTTCAGTTTCAGGCGGCTGTTTCTCATCCATTCGGCGACGGCCTTCATTCCCTCGTGGAGGTTGGTTTTTGCGGTGTGCGGTTCCTTGGTGAGTGAGAGGATGAACTGGGTGTCGTCTGCGTAGGAGATGATGTTCAGGTTGTGCTTGCGGGCCACTTGTGCGAGGGGGGCATGTAGACATTGAACAGAGTTGGGCTGAGGGATGAGCCCTGGGGTACGCCGCAGATGATGTCGGTGGCTTTGGATTGGAAGGGTAGGAGGCGGACTCGCTGGGTTCTGCCGGAGAGGAAGAATGTGGTCCTGTCCAGGGCCTTCTTCTGGATTCCGGCTTCTTGGAGGCGTGTTCTTAGTGTGCCGTGGAAGACTGTGTAGAAGGCGGCTGATAGGTTAGAAGGATGAGGGCTGACATTTCGCTGTTGTCTAGTTTGCGCCTGATGTCGTCTGTGGCGGCGATGAGGGCTGTCTCGGTGCTGTGGTTTCGTCTGAATCCGGACTGGGAAGGGTCGAGGATGTTGTTGTCCTCAAGGTGGCGTGTCAGTTGTGTGTTGACGATTTTCTCGATAACCTTCGCTGGGAATAGGAGCAGGGAGATGGGCCGGAAGTTCCTGGGTCTTTGGGGTCCGCCTTGGGCTTCTTGAGGAGGGTGTTGATTTTGGCGTGTTTCCAGCTTTCCGGGAATGTTGCTGTGTCGAAGGAGATGTTGATGACCTTCCGTAGTTGGGGTGCGATGGCTGCATCAGCTTTTTTGAAGACGTGGTGTGGGCAGGGGTCTGACTAGGACTACCACTGGACTACCACTGCAGGTCCCACCAATGAAACTGCAAGGGATAAGGCATTGTAAACGAATATTATGGGACATGGCAAGTTGAGGCATAAATCCAGCCTGATAAGGGTGGCCCAGGTCAGGGACGAAGTGCACCAGTTTATTTGCCATTGTTTTGGCTAAAAGCTTCACTTCTAAATTCAAGAAAATTGGGTGATAAGAGGAGGGGTCCTCCAGAGGACGATCGGGTTTAGGAAACACTACAATCTCCGCAATTCAGCACTTGCAGTCGCAGAGTGAATTACCCCTAACAGATGCTCCCGGAGCTGGTGCATAAACGTCTTAAAGAATTCACAAGGGAACCCATTAGGCCCAGAGGCCGTCCCCAACCGTAGTCCCATCAAGGCAGACGAGAGCTCCTCCCCCATGATTGGACCCTCCAGTTGGTCTTGAACCTATTTGTTCCAGAGATAAGATCTATCTCCGAGCGTATAATGCCTTGAAATCCACAGCAAAGCTCCAAGCCACCTTCCATGGGTCCACAAGCAGTACGCCCAATGAGTCCCAAATTAGAGGAAGAGACAAGGAGTACTGGGTGGCCTTACACAATCTGTGGAGCATTTTGCTGGATATGTCTCCCTTTGATTAATCCATTTCTGGGCCGCCTGCAAAGACTGCTTGACCTCCCCCAGCTGAGTCTGCTGGTACTGCTGCTACACAAGCCCTAGATGTCGACATGCTTGTCCACTCAATGGCCCAGATCTCCTGGGCATGCATCCGTGACTCAAGGTTCAGAGGTCTTGTGCCCAACGCCTTTGCTCTCCAGCTCAGTAACTAATATCTACTCATAGCACCATGAGCTTCAAGGCCTCCCACAGTGTCTCCTTAGACAACATGGTACCAGTATTGTGTAGGCCTGGGAGGAGATGGCGGAGTTCGACCTGACCGAAAAACTCCACTGCGCTATGCAGAGTTCCGCAAGTGTCAGAGTGCGTTACTTTGTGCCATTCATGCTGATTTTTAACACTGGGTGTTTGTCCCACGCTTTGAAATCAGCACGAATTGCACCAGGTGCAGCACATGAGGGCGCTGCTTCTTTCTGCCTCTTTGTTCGAGCGGCAGCTACCTCAACATGAACTGAAGGTTTCTCAATGCTAGCTGTAGCGACCATTGCCACTTGCCGCATTGAGGAATCTCACCGGAAGTGGTCTGGAGGAAGAATTTCCTCACTCTCGCTTGCCAACATAACAAGTTTTTCAGAACTCTGCACTCTACACAGATTGGGAAAAACTCTGCAAACTCTGCAAGCGGAGCAGAATTTCACGCCCAGGCCTTGTGAGTAAAGTACTCTTCTATGGAGCATGCGATATGTAGCCGATAGGCGGGATTCTGCAGATGCCATGGTGAGAGATGCCAACGGTTCCGCCTACCATTTCTGCCTGATGTGGAGTCGAATGGCTATAAGGGAGTGATCAGAAAGTCCCAGCGCCAGGATAGTAACGTCAGAGACTTAATGCATATACATGTTGGGGACGAGGAATTAATTAATGCGCAAAAGAGAGCTGTGAACCATGGAGGAAAATGTATATCCCTACCTAGAGGAATGATGTAAGATAGGTATTCAGGATACCACGCTCAAATAGCTTTTCAACTTTTTGGATGACAGATTTCAAACTATCACCCTTGGCCCTTTCTCCTCTCGCAAGATTCGCTTGGACAAGGGGGTTCCACAGGGTTCTTGCTTGAGCCCTACCTTGTTCAACATCTGTATTGAACCCCTTGCCAAGAATATCGAGCCTTATGGCTATGGTATTATATCTAATGCTGATGACAGCCAACTGAATTTCTCCTTTGACTCGGATCTTGATGTAACAAAAGACAGTTTTGATAAGGGTGCTAGCCATTTCGCGCAAAATTACTGATAACTATTTAAAACTGAATACAGATAAGACAGAGCTACTGCTCTCTGTGGTCGAATGAATGGTGGGCCTCTCAAATAGAATCAGCCCCGCCCCCTAAGATATCTGTGAAGAACCTTGGCATAAAAATTGACCAGTCTCTTTCAATGACAGATCATATTCTAACCACCATAAGTGTGTGCTACCACATTATGCCCATGCTACGTAGGATTGTTCCTTTTCTTCCAATTTTATCCAGAAGAACACTAGTCCAAGCCCTGGTAGTAAGCAGGTTTGTTTGACTATGGGATTTCTCTACTGACATTAGCAAATGAGACTATGGTTGCAAAACTACGGGTGGTACAAAACACAGCAGCCAGACTCATTTTAGAATTTCCTCCAGGCACCACGTTGGCTTCCTTTTTAAGAACATTGTATTAGTTACCAGTTTCAAGAAAAGCATCTTCAAGATATACTGTCTTACCTTTAAGGCCTACATGGTACTTGCCCTAGGTATCTCCAGCAAAGAGTCAAAACTTAGTCCCCCACCACAAGTTTAAAATCAAAGGATAAAGCTTTGGCATGTGTCCCCCGCATCCGTCGGGTGAAATGTGGGGAGAGAACCTTTTCTTACCTGGCTCCGGCTTATTGGAATGGGCTGCCCTTGCACATCCGTACGTGTCCCGACTATTGCATATTTAGGAAACTTTTGAAATCTTCCCTTTTATAATGGCAACCCCTCAGTCAGAAGCTGTCTGTTGTACCCCTATTCTAGCACCAAGATGTCTACTGGTGATTCAAGCACTTTATCAAGTACCAAAAACAATAACAATGCGCTCTACAAACATCAACCAGACCCAAGGCAAAGACCAAAGAGGACAAATTCTACTTGCCGGTCCCAATGGTCCCCGCGCGCTTTACTGGTCCACCAAGGGATCCATCACGCCGTTCCAATCGCCTCTCAGCACCATCAGGCCCTCCGGGAGGCTGTCCCAAAAGCCCACAATTAGATTGATGAAGGACTGACCAAGAGGAGGAGGGGCATTCACACAGAGCAGTGTAAGGGGCTCACCATATAATGTGCCTGTGTATGCTGTGAACCTACACAGATGGTCCACCCAGGTTTGAACATATTGGAAGGGGAGATGGTGCTGAATCAGAATGCATATACCTCTGGAACCCCTCACAAACCCGAGTGGAACGCCTGGATGTAGCCAAACCTGGCCAAGTAGGAAACTTTGGTACCTAGGATGTGAGTTTCATGTAACATCAGGATGTCAGCAATCAACTCCTTAGCATGCCACAGATATTCCGCAATACTATGCGAAGATGGTCCATGGGCTTATCCATCACTGTGGGTCCTATAATGAGTCAGGGTGGAATTTTCGGTAAGACAATGGGTACGATGGGACAAAGGGTACACTTCAGGTCAGCATATAAAAAACAAAACATAACCAGGACAATCCCGAAACACCCTCCCATACTCTGGAAACAAGAAGTATCTGACACGGGCAGAACATCATGGGACCCCAACCTGGAACTCTGCCAGGCCCATCCCAATGGATCCCCATACCCAACATGATTAGACCACTAGAGACGAAGCGACACTGCCTCTAGGGTGTGTGGTCATAAATGTTCTGGATTTCATCGCATTGTTCCATAGACATCAAACTCAAACTTTGTTATCAATATCGTGTGAGGGGCAATTTAACTATTGGTAGAGGATCTGGAAGCAGCTTGCCTCCATCTTGTCAAGCTCCCCTCCAGGATGATCTAGATGTGCTCCGCCACTACGCCAGAGTTTTCACTGAACAATTGCCTCTATCCCCTTGAGACAAGTCTGAGACCATGTATGGTAGGGTATGAGGCTTTAATGTGACTTCCTTCTTGGTGCATCGGAAGACCTTCTCAGGTGGCTCAAAGAAAAAGGTCTGCGCATTGAAGATAACCTTCAGGTGAGCTGGGTAGAGGAGCATATATTGAAGTTTCAGTTCTTTGAGTCGTTGCTTGGCAGCCATGAAGGATTGGCATTGTTGTTGTACCATCCTGGTATAAGATTTGTATGTGACCTTGTCCTGGAGCCGGCATATTTGAGAATTGCATATCTGTCCATATAGTTCAAGATTCTGGCAATCACTGGACGGGGTTTGCCCCGGGAGGAAGCCATTGTACCAACGCTCTGTGAGACCGCCCGACTACGTAGCAAGATGATGGGGTCTCTGAGGGCATTAGTGACAAAGCCACTGGTCAAGGAAACTGTCCATCAATAAACCCTCACACCTTTCTGGGAAGCCCACAAACCATACGTTATTGTGGCAGGCCTTGTCCTCAGCATCCGCCACTCTTGCCTCCAGCTCCTTGGTCATGGCCATGAGTGTAGTCACCTTCTGTTGTAGGGTAGTGATTGAGTCTCCCACCCTGGGAACTCTGGTCTCATCCTCTGTAATCTACTCGACGGCCTTCTTGAGGTCCTGCCAGAGCAAGGTGACATCTGAGCTCACGCCCCAATCTTAACATCCAGCATATCTCGCGACTGGGTAATGGCCACCAAGAGAGCGTAGCATTGTCTGGGGTGGCACCCTCATGACCTCATTCTCCAGAGGTAGAAGAGGATCCTCCCAATTGGGCATACTTTTCCATGGTGTTTTGCTTGGTGGCGGGGGAACTTTATCTTTTGGCATGTTGGCTAAGGAGTTCAGTGACTCCACCGCCACTGTTCCTGGATCCAGGAATCCAGAGCGGCACCACTGACCTGCCGGACCCCCCTATTGGCCCAGTGCAGAGGGCGGCACAAGCAGTCAGCAGGCAAGACAGTGGCCGCAGTCCGCTGCTTAAACGGATCCAAAGGGTCGCAAACTGAATTCAGATGTCCAATCAAATAGTGCGAATGGGTGTACCCCAGGAAGCTGCACCAGGACCTAGCCTGGCCGCTTCTGCATGGGTCTGGTAAAAACACCCAGTAGTGCATAGAGGAGATGAGAAGTGGCTATAGGCAGGGCAGTGAACCACACCTGTCTATGTCACCAGGCCATTCAGGGCCCCCAGTTTCATAGCTGATGTCTAGTTTCAGGCCTCCCCGGACAATATGCAGCTCACATGCAGTATCGCCACACCATGGGTTCATCAGGACTGGCCAATCCCGAAGTGGACATCTCTGAGGCAGTTCATGATCACAGTTATCCCTCTTGGCCCGTGGATGAACCCTCAGTGTTCCCAAGATGCTGAGGGTAGGGGAAGGGCCCACGAGGGCCATCATTAGCGGTCTCTCGCAGTCCTAGTTACTCCCATGGAACAGGGTGAGGGGTCCACCGACCTAAGCAAGGCTGTGGCACTGACCTCCGTACTAAACTGCCAATATGACCCCCGGGCCCCACCGCCACTCCGTTATCACCCTTGGGACCTATGTGTAGAAGGTTCACAGGGCCCATGTCTGACCCTCAGCGAGCTGCAGCCTAGCAGAGGACCCCCAGCAGTGCAGCTGCCCAGCATACAGCACACCCCAGCCAGGAAGGGCAGGTCAACCCAGGAATCAATTCGGGTGGTGGGGTCTCCTCACCGTGACTCACCACTTCCCCTCACTCTGCCAGAGGCCTGTGGTATCTAGCACCCCCGTGGAGGAGGGAAGACGGTCCGCTGTTTCTATGCAGGACTGCTGAAGCTGCTGCTCTCCCAACACCTCTGGGTCGCAGGACAGAGATGGAGGCCCAGAATCCAGCAATCACCCCCAGTGGGGAGGCAGTGCTTCGTACAAATCAAGGAGGCTACCCAAACTCTCTACCATCTTCCACTGTCCCCGCTGAGGCAACTCCAATGCTGGGACCATTTCACCCTGACAAAAACTGTGGCAGCTGCTTGAATAGAGTTTCACTCCCTTCAATCAGCAAAACAATTTCCTACACCCCGGGACAGGTAGTGTGTACTCCCTAAAGCTTCTCTGAATGCCACTGAGGAGGAGAAGTTCGAATAGCTCCCAGCTTCATCCAATGACAAGGGGTATATGTCGCCTTTTCTCCATGCCGTGGAAAATGGTGTGGGAATATTTACGCTTCCACCTTCTCCAAGGATTGGGAGGTTGATTGCTAATTAATTTTTGCATTTCAGTGGTACCTTACCCTTTTTCTTTGCAGTTGTACTCACTTTGTGAGACAATATGTAAGCTTTGTACTAAGTATATTGATGGAAAGGATGCCTTTCTTATTTGTTTTATTTCCTTTTTATTACTTATAATTATCTTTTTCTTTTCTTTCTCTCAACAATATACACTATCACTGGGGGTCATCTTTGATATTTATCATATTTTCATTGTCTTTCAGACACATTGGTGTTGGTATTGGTTTTCTTTTTTGTTTCTATTATATTGTTTTCTATTGGGTATTTACTTTTTTTGAGTACATGACTTCTATTAAATATGGGTTTTGATAGTTGTTTAATCAACTTTGTAGTATGAGCCTCATTTAATTTATATATCATCTGCAAGTGGTAACCTATCAAGGCTACTCCCTCTTGTTCCCCATGCAGTCTTTTTATTGTTGCACCCTGACGAAGGTGGTTGACTACATTTTGGTTTTATACCAAAACGTTCATCAGCTTTAACAAAGTGGGACTGGAAGACAACGCGATCTAAAGATAATAAAAAAGACCCCTAGACTATTCTTTGATATAAAGTGTTTACTATTATCATTTTTTCTAAAAAAGTTAAGTCACTGGAATATATTGATTGTTTATATATAAAAAAGATATTTCATAATCTAATGTACAATACCAGAAATGTTTATATTTTTCTTGAAGTCTTTCATTGTTATTGATATGAGTATCGTGATGTGTATATTCTTCTTGTGGTGCCCTACATGATGTGTTAACATGTTTTAAATATGTTGGTTATAATTCAGGTATGTTTGAGGAACCCTTGTGATATGTGTGAAGGGTTGTTAAATTTTAATTAAGTTGTGCGTAGAAGAGCTGGTATAGCCTTGTATAAATAAATGTGATTATACTGTGGTAGATAAGTAGGTGTTACGCTGTTTAATCACTATTTTCCACAACACGTGAGAAAGAATGTGGATAATATGAAAAAAATGTTGAAAAGAAAAAATAATGAATAAATAGTCCTGGGTGAAAATATATAAATGTGATTTGTTATTATAGTTTTGGCTAAACGTATATGTTTTGAATAGCTATATATCATTGAATGTATGCAGATGTAATGATATGGGGTTGGCAGCTGTTATTGTTTCTTGTTCTGATTTAGATTGCCCTGGATCTGCCCATTACCTTTTCTCAGGGGCCCACTTCTGCTACCATGGTAGCACATTCCTATCATTTGATAAATAATTGTAGCTATTGTACTACCCTCAAGTCTCTGAAAACTAATCCTGATGTTGTTTTAATATTTATTTTGTTTATAGCGATGTTGAAACTCATTGCATTAGTACCCTATTTATTAAATTAATCAAAGACATTCTAATACAAAACAATTTACCTATAATACATAAAAGGTAGATGAGAATATAAAATTAGGTCATCATTTAAATACAGTTATCACTCAAATCTTAGTGATTCAAGAAATCAATATTTCTGATCTGTTTGTCAAAGATTTGACAAAGGTTCAATTTCTATATAGGTTAAACGGATAATAAGAAATATCTATAAAACAATATTAAAGGATTGTATTGTACTAATTAACTGATCTACTTGCAGGGCTTAACCTAAAACAGTGTATCTCCACTGCCACACATATCAAAGGGCATACATTAGATCAGGTCTGGTCCAACAACCTGCCTTTAACCAATTTAGAAGTCACACCGTGCATATGGTCTGACCACCTTCTCATTAAATTCACAATAAATATCTCCACTCACCCTAAAACAACTAATCATGACCAATGTTCCCTCTAATTTTTTTCCTCTGTGTGCGGCAGTGGAGGGTCTCTGTGCACTGCAACCATGGCTATGTGCGCCAGGAACTAAACCGTGCGTGTCTGCGTTGCCAAATGGCACTCAAAACGTTTACTTTAAAAAGTGAAAAGATGGTGCATTTTCACACATACAGCACCACAATAAGTGTCTTAGGGGCAGTTTGCATATTTATTGTATTGCCTGGATTTTCATTGTTGTGTCTGTGACTGCTGTTGTCTGTCTTCCCCGCTGCCTGTATGTGGTCCAAGCCCCTTTTTCTTCCCTCTGTTCCCCTCGTTGTCCCCGTGCTCTTGCTGCCCGGTCTTTCCTTCTGTACCCCTCGCTGCCCGTATCTCTGCCCAGTTTTCACCTTCTGTTCCCCTCGCTGCCCCCGTGCCTCTCTGCCCGTTCTGCCTTCTGTTCTTAGCTGCCCCCTTTATTTCTGTATTCTGTATTTCTGTCCTCTGTTCCACTCGTTTTGTGCCTTTCTGCCCTCTGTGCCACTCTGTGCCACTCGTTTTTTCCTTGTTTTTGTGCCTTTCTGCCCTCTGTTTCACTCATTTTTTGTGCCTTTCTGCCCTCTGTGCCACTAGTTTTTCCATCGTTTTTTGTGCCCTTCTGCCCTCTGTTCCACTCGTATTTTGTGCCTTTCTGCCCTCTGTTCCACTTCGTTTTCCCCTCGTTTTTTGTGCCCTTCTGCCCTCTGTTCCACTCATATTTTGTGCCTTTCTGCTCTCTGTTCCACTCGTTTTTTGTGCCTTTATGCCCTTTGTGATACTTGTTTTTTGTGCCTTTATGCCCTCTGTGCCACTCCTTTTTCCCTAGTTTTGTGTGCCATTCTGCCCTCTGTTCCACTCGTATTTTCTGCCTTTCTGCCCTCTGTTCCACTCGTATTTTGTGCCTCTCTGTCCTGTGTTCCACTCGTTTTTTGGGCCTTTATGCCCTCTGTCCCACTCGTTTTTTGTGCTCTTCTGCCCTCTGTTCCACTCCTATTTTGTGCCTTTCTGTCCTGTGTTCCACTTGTTTTTTGTGCCTTTCTGCCCTCTGTCCCACTCGTTTTTTGTGCCTTTCTGTCCTGTGTTCCACTCGTTTTGTGTGCCTTTATGCCCTCTCTCCCACTCGTTTTTTGTGCCTTTATGCCCTCTGTCCCACTCGTTTTTTGTGCCTTTCTGTCCTGTGTTCCACTTGTTTTTTGTGCCTTTATGCCCTCTGTCCCACTCGTTTTTGTGCCTTTATGCCCTCTGTCCCACTCGTTTTTTGTGCCTTTCTGCCCTCTGTCCCACTCGTTTTTTCTGCCTTTCTGTCCTCTGTGCCACTCGTTTTTTCTGCCTTTCTGCCCGCTGTCCCACTTGTTTTTTCTGCCTTTCTGCCCTCTTGCCTTCTGTTCCGCTCGTTTCCCAGCCGCTGTGGCCTTTTGTTTAAGTAAATCAGAGCCCCTTCACAGGCTCCGATCAACAGCAATACTTAAACAAAAGGCCACAGTCTGCCCCGCGCTTTACTAACAAAAGCTTAGAGACAGTTTCCAAACACAGCGTGTGCTAAAGTACGCGCTGTGTTTGGAAACTGAGTACGCTTTTGTTAGTAAAGCGCGGGGCAGACTGTGGCCTTTTGTTTAAGTATTGCTGTTAATCAGAGCCCGTGAAGGGGCTCTGATTAACAGCAATACTTAAACAAAAGGCCACAGTCTGCCCCGCGCTCCCACATAGCCGCAAGCGCCACAATCCCCACCAGCCCCCCGCCTCCTTACCTGCACTCCTCAGCCCGCTCTGCCGCCACCGCCACCGCATGAATCGTGCCGCTCGCTTCTTTCAAGCGGCCGGCGGCGCGGCTCTCTCTAGCGACGTCCTGTGTGCGCGCTCCACGCGAGGTGGTGCACGCTGACGTCAGGGGAGCACACACACCCTAGAGGGAACGGTGTTCCTAACTCAGGAAGCTCAACTTCAGGCAGTCCTCGCAATGGTGATATCACACATTGACTATGCCAACTCCCTATATTATGGCATCCCGGCATATCTCACTCACTGTCTCCAACTGGTACAGAACCAGGCGGCCAGACTGATTCTCCAGGAAAACAAATGCCAACATGTCTTCCCCCTTCTGGAAATACTTCACTGGCTTCCTATATCACAGAGATGCGCCTTCAAACTGGGATGCATCATTTTCAAATCCTTGAATGGCAGAAAGCCCACATTCATTGGCAGCATGATCAAAAGATACAATCCAAACCGTAATCTGAGATCCGCCCATTTGCATCTTTTGACAATACCTTCTTTCAAACAGAAACGGTTTGGAGGATCCAGATTCTCCACACTGGCCCCAAGATATTGGAATTCCATGCCGCTAGAGATTAGATCCTGAACTGACCTCCTGACCTTCCGCAAACTTCAAAAAACAAGGCTTTTTAAACAGGCATATGAGTAATTACTCGAAAAAATTCACCACCCATCACCTTTCCAAGTAGCGCCAAGAAACCAATCTGGTGCACGAGCGCTTTACAAATCAACTCTAACATAACATAACATAACAATGCATAATTGGCAGTGATTACCAGTCAGTTTAATTGGATGGAGTAAAATAGTTAAAATGACCGTCCTCCTTAAGTTTCTTTTTCATTGTGCTCCACTCCACTACTAGTTCCAAACTCTTTTTTTCCCAGAAATTAGAATCTGCTATTAACAGCTTCCTATAGGGATACAAAAAAAGACTCAGGACATTAGATTATTAAAGATGCTCTTTTCTGGGGCCAAGGGTAAGGTCATTGGGCACTCCCATAGAGTTGTTTTTATTACTGGGTAACTGTGGGAGATAAATTGTGGACTCTTAAGACATCATACTTTAGTTGTCACATGCCTACCATCTACCATAGTTACTTAGGCAAAGCATCATGTTACAATTAACATACACTCTTTGTAGGCAGGTAGTCAGGTCACGTAAATAAAATATAAGCTATATGTTTATTGAAGACGTTGTAGTCAATTTACAGGTTATAAGTAGGGCTCCCGGTTTTCCGTTTTTACGGATTTCTACATATAAATACAGATGGAAATCTATATTTCCTTTGTCTGTATTTATATTTAGAAACGGCAAAACACTAGCAAATGTTGCCAATCTGCATGCAGTTTCCTTTCAACGCCCCTGGAAATTCATTTAAATTCCTTCCAATCGGGGTCTTTTAGCGCCCTCATGTGGACCTATTGGCCAGTGATGCAATGCGCTCCTTCAGCTGTTCGCCCTTCAGTGATCTCTCTTCACCCATGAAAAGCCTCCCTGCTGCTTTAAACATCCTCAAGCTGCAGCCAGCCACATAAGGACCTGCTGGGCTGGCTCCCCCCCCTGCTGCCTCATGAGGGATGAGGGGATTTGTTTTGAGGCTCTCACCACGGAGCGGGGAGTTTCAAAGCTCTGGCTGGCAATGTCGCCTACAGACAACCTAGAATCAGATCACAGCATGGGTCACTAACAGGCTGCAAAGGGCCCACGGGCTGCGGGCCTGTCGAAGGCTGCCCAGCAACTCCCACTGGCAGCAGTACGCACTCTGGTTCTGCCCAGCTCCAAGCACCAACCGACTATTCTTCAGGCCTCTGGACAAGTCGAATGCCGGCAGGTCCTGCTGCTCTACGCAGCTCCAATCTGATACCGACGCCAAGCTTGGCACAGCTGCCCACTCCACCAGGGCTGCCTGGTCCACAATTGGAGCACAGCTTTGGGGGCCTAACAGGCCTCAATGGGCCCACAACCACAGGCCCAGCCAAGACCGTTGAGCCACTCTGGCTCGAGTTGAGCTAGAGCCTGGCTCGAGCTTTCAGTGGCTCGCCCACCTCTATCTAATCCAAGGTGAAAGTCGGGGTTAAGAATTTCCGTGGCCCCTGATTGAGGACTGCTGTTGGCAAGTGGATATGGTGCAGAAGTGCTTGTTCCATGGCTTATGTTGCTGGAGCTGCTAGTTTCCATGTTACATTGCCTTTATAACTGTGCATTGGATTAGCTAGCAGAGAAGACTCACTCTCTTCCCATCCAGAAATGGTTCAATGTCTTTTGAAATAAACGCACTCTTACTGCCTGCCATCTTCATGCACAGTCAAAACAGAACCAAGTGACCTTGCAGCCATGCTTGCTATGAGGCACACCGAACTTTGTGCCAAGCCCAGAGACAGGCGGTAACCTCACCTGCTGCACTGACAAGTGTGAAGAAGTATTGCCAATGCAATTAAGTCTGGCTTGCAAGCCAGACATACTGACTTTGCCAAAGCTAGACTATGCTGAGAGTTGCAACTACTATCTAAGGGTAAAGAGAACGGGCAGTCATGCATGCATTCATTCACATCAAGTTATTTTAAAGCCTGGCTAGAGAACAAGTCCATGAGGTGTGTATGAATGCCACTGGTACAGTGGGGCTGCTGATCTGATGGGTATAGATAGCAGTACAATCAGTAAAGCAACACCTCTGCTGTTTGAGGAGTGTAAGAATGATTCAGCAGGGTGGACCTAATACTCTGTGAGAAGTGTGAGAGTACTTGAGGTTAGTGTGTGTCAGGCAGTCTGTGTAAGGACCAAGAGTGCTTTTAGAATTTATGATGTTTTGTTTTTTCATCAGAATAGCTTTAATAGTGGCCTCTTGTTTTAATTGAGGCCGTGGCCGGAAACACACTGCAATGAGCAAGTTCTAATTTTGAAGCAAAGCTACAATAATCATTTCTATTCCTAAGAAGAGTCCACTTCCTATGGCTGAGAGCCTTCATGGTCGGACTATCCTAATGAAGGTGTCTAAAAGATGGACGGAGAGATTACTGACCTCGGGTGGCTATTTATTTACTTTCTAAAATCCTCACCAGTGACAGCTGACAGACTTCCCCATCCACCAACCGCCGTGCATGGTTACTGACTCCTACTTCATGTCCACACCAGCTACATTTACTGGTGTCACCAAGCACCAGCCACACAAGTGAACACGCTCAGCCCCCTCCACCCGCAAAAGCTGAATGGTCATAGACACTCACCCTCTGTCTGTCATAACCAGCTACGTAGCAGGTTCTAGCAACTCCTTTCCTTGGTTTATGTTGGTCCCTGAACCCTCTCCAACTCCCCTGCGGGTGCATGCACTAGTTAGCATGTGCAGCAACGTGCCCTTCGTGCACAGGACATATGTGCTGTTGGACTTAGCCCTTTTTTGCAGGGTCATCCCAGAACTTTTTGCCTTCCTCCTGTATTTTTTCGGACCTGGTAGTGGTTTATGCCTACGTGTCCGCCCTCCCATGTGCAGCCTGGGAAGTTGCTTTCGTGAGGTGCCTGGAGGGTGCTGAGCTCACTCGGAGAGCTGTCTGAGGCACCTTGGCCCCCCGCCACTGCTCTCCCGACCTGTGTCGGTATGTCTAGGGTCCATTCCTGGGGATCATTTGGGTTTGCAGCATCTTGGGTGGGAGACAATGCTGGAAGTAACCTCTCATGATGGTCGGGTCCTCAAAGCAGGAAGAGCAAGGTTTCAGCTTTCCCCAGTGTAGCCCAAGGCATGGATGCCAGTCCTCTTTGGCCACTCAGCGGACAGTCCATTGGCACGTCTCCTGGTCTCAGCCCCAATCAGATCACAGCATGGGTCCCTAACAGGTTGCAAAGGGCGCACGGGCTCGGGCCTGTCCGAGGCTGCCCCACAAGAGTAGTTCAAACATGAAAGGCAAAATATCCTAGTTGGCAACTGTTTTCCACATAATTCTTCATTTCATTAACAAACCAGAAAGAGCTTCAATGTTCTCAAAGTCTCTTGAAATGCACATGTGCTTGTACTACAAGGGCAAAGTTTTCCTATGAATGTATTATGTTCACCAATAACAACCAGGCGCATGTGTGCATTGTCAATTTAACTAAATATGGAAAAATGTAGCGTTAGCGTCGTCTTTTGCGCGTGGCAAAAATAAATGTGGATAAATACAGAAAAAATGTCCAAAAAATAAATATGGATAAATACAGACGGAAATGGCAAAAAAATAAATACCATAAAACCGGGAGCCCTAGTTATAAGTTAGATGATGCCCATCAGGAGCAGCATCCTCACTGCTCAGCCCACTCTCTCCAACCGACACTCTTTAAGGCAAGGCACTCATCATCACCAGGTTACAACACATCTCCTCTCTTTAGAAAAATAAATTAAAATACAGCAGGACATACAATGGAAAATACAACAATCAATAAGCCCCTTTGGAAGGACTTAACAGGACCAAGGACTACTCACAGCCCTCTACCGCACACACTTAATCCTTAACCCCTTAGGAAGGACTCGACAGGACCAGGAACTACTCACACCCTGTATTGTAAACACCTTTATAACTGGCAGGACCAGGGACTATTGACACACTCTACTACACACACTACTACTTAAACCCTTAGGAATGACTCAAAAGATTTAGGATGCAATCCACATGACCGTAACAATATTTTTATCAAATGATAGTACTCAAAACAGTCTAGCCACTACACACCCCTACTGCATGCACAGCAGGACCAGGGGTATGCATTAAAAGATGGACTTAATCATCACCACATCACCACCCTTCTGCATCCAACAACAGGACCATGGGTACATTGCCACTTCACCCCCCTTCGGCAAACCACAACAGGACCATGGGTAAGTACTCAGCTGGAACAAATGCAGCAATACTCTCTGCCACAATCACAACACTGCATTTACAATAAATAGTAACAACACAAGCAACAATACTCTCTGCCGTAATCTTAACATGGCATTCACAATAAATAGTAAAACCATAAGTAACAATACTCTCTGCCACAATCTCAATATGGCATTAACAATAGTAACAACACAAACAACAATACACTTTTTTTTTTTTTTTTTTTTTTTATTGATACACGACAAAAACAGATCAAATAATTCATATTGAGATATACATATATCACAAGATACACTTAATAAAATATAAGGGCATATAGCAGAAATCGAAAAGCTGAATAGTATGCCATTAAGCGAAGGAACACATACATATACACTTGAAAAAAAAATATGACATTTTCTTTTTTATCTTTACCACCCTTCAAACCTCATAGAATTCTGAGAAGGTCCCCCAAATTTTCAGTCCTAATTTCTTTCTCCGCCTGGACGTGGAGATCGAAAAAAGACTCGACTCTAACTTATAAAGTTTATACAATCGTGCTTGCCACTGTTGGAATATGGGCGGCTTTTTTTGGAGCCAGTCTGTGGCAATACAAAGCCGAGCCACAGTCATTGTGAAAAAAATAAAATATCGAAAGCGATGCAATTCATTGGTTCTACAGTCCTTAGGGATCTTCCCTAACATCAGCATAGAGGGGGTGATCTTTAAATTAACCCTAAAAATTAAAGACAAAAAATTTTCAATATCCTGAATGAATCTTCCTAGTGAGGGGCAAGAAAAAAAAATATGTACACTGTCTGCATTATCAGCTTGGCAACGAAAGCATTTACCATCAAAGCCCCTTCTCCATTTTACCATTCGAGCGGGTGTATAATACAAATCAAATAAACTTTTAAAAAATTGAGCTTTCAGATTTGCAGACATCAAGACCTCTTTAGAGAGCAAAATCAAATCCTCAACAACAATCTCATTATCTCCCAATAATGATGCCCACTTTGCCTGAATTTTCTCCAGATCATCGGGCTTCACGAGAATAAACATTTGATAAAGAGTACCAATTTTAACTTGTCGTGCAACTCCCTCAACAAAATTAATCTTTTTTAAGCATAATTTATGTCTTATAAAGTGATCCCGTATTTGTAAGAATTTAAAAAAATAACTTCTAGATAGATCAAACTCTTCAGACATTTCAGTAAATGATTTGCATTTGCCTTCATTTGAAAAAAAATCCCCCAAACATGTCACCCCTTTTTTTTGCCAGTTCCTGGCAGATCCATCCGAAAATATAAGAGGTAAGAATCTAGCAGAAAAATAAGGGGTATAGTATGATAGTTTCCCTATATCACCACCCATTTCCAAATTTTATAAGCACTCATAAGCACCTTGAATCGGGTCCTCTTGTAATAATTACCATCAATTTCATTAAAACAAATTTGTCTAGCATGTGTTCCTATCAGGATCTCGAATATAGAAGGATGATTATGTGCATACTCTACAGAGTCTCTTATTAACAAAATTTTCATTTTTAACAAAAAGCATACTATGTAATATAAGAAAAAATCGGGTACCCCTAATCCGCCCCTTTCCACGGGCAAAGTGAGATGCTGCATCGCCCGCCTGGGTTTACCAGGACTCCAAATAAATTTCCCACAGAGTGACTGTAGAGCCTGCAATTTAGATTTTGGAAACTCTAAAGGAATGGACCGAAACAAATAAAGAATTTTGGGGAGGACATTCATTTTTATGATATTAGTCCTACCTATGATGGTAAGGTATAGCCGGTCCCATTTCTCGAGAGAGCTCTTGATTTTCTGAAAAACATTACACCAATTTACTTTGACCAATTCATCCATGTCTGGTTTAATCCGGATCCCTAAATAGGTAACCTCTCCTACCACCCTCTCATCTTCCCAGGTTATGGCATCTGAACAAAGAATCTGAGTTTTGGCAGCATTAAGTTTATACCCAGTTGTCATCCCGAATTCTTTAGCCAGCCTCTCAATCTCTGGGCTGGCGGTTTCAGGTGTATCTGTTACTACAGCAATGTCATCCGCGTATGCGAATACTGAAAAAGAAAAATCAGAAATACGAAAGGGAGGAATTAAAGGGTTTCGACTTAATAGTTCAATAAAAGGGTTAATGTATAATGAAAACAATAACGGGGAACAGGGGCACCCTTGACGTGTCCCTCTGGTGATACACAGTGAATCAGAGAGCCCTCCCGACGCAGAAATTTTTGCAGTAGGATTAAGATAAAGTGTTTTAATGGCTTTAATGTATTTTTGTCCAAAACCCATTTTATCCATTAAGGTCCATAAATACTCCCATGACACTCGATCAAACGCTTTTTCCGCATCTAGTAGAAAAAGCGCTAATTTCCGTTTGTTCACCGCAGCCAGATCGAACAACGTGATAACTTTGTTAATGTGGTCAACAGTACTTCTTTTAGGAATAAACCCATGTTGATATCTGGAAACTAATAATGCCACAACCCCGGATAACCTATTGGCTAAAATCTTTGAATAAATCTTGTTGTCCACATTTAACAATGAAATAGGTCTGTATGATCCTACGGAATCAGTAGGCTTTTCTTTTTTACAGAACACAACTATCGTTGCTTCAGACCATGTAGCAGGGGGACTACCATCCTGGGCGGCTAGTATTACCTGATATAAATCATCCTTTAAGATGTGAAAGAAACATTTATACACCTCGGCAGGCATTCTGTCTGGCCCCGCAGCTTTGCCAACTGCAAGCCCGTTCACTGCATTCTCTACTTCTGTCATAGTTATAGGTAGATCTAATTCCCCAGCTACTTCAGAGTCTAATGTTTTCAACTCTATCAGCATTCTATCGTACCATTGCTCATCCCTATGTACACCACCCTCCCTGGCATAAAGATTAGCATAAAAAGTTTTAAATATCTCTAAGATACGTTCTGGGTCAGAATGAGAGTCTCCCCGGGAATCCTTCATTGAATTTATATTTTGGGCGGACTGCTTCATTCGAATCCTAGTAGCCAAGATTTTACCAATTCTCTCACCGAATTCATAACTCGTCAATCTATAGGATACAAATTTCCTGGCGATTTCCTTATCCCAGAATCCCAAAATGTTTGTCCTAGCCTTAATTACATCATTTTCCTCTTTGAATAACCCTGTATCGCCCAGTGCCACCTTTCTGGTTAAATGAATCTCGGCTTTAATTAAAAGTTCATATAAATTATCCAGTTCCTTCCTTGAATTCTTGCGTTGCCTGGCTACAAAGCTGATACATTCTCCCCTGAACCCTGCTTTAAATGTATCCCATACTACGGGAGTGCTAGCAGTACCACGATTTTCATCAAAAAAGATTTGAATCCAGCCTTGTATATGTTCGATGAATTCTGAGTTTAACCCTAACTTCCTATCGTATGAAAAGCTGGATTGTATCCTTCGTTTAACTAAGTGATGGATATCAACCACAATAGGAGAGTGATCCGAAGATACCCTAGGATAAATTTTAATGTTGGTACCTTCTAATAAATTTCGGGGTAAAAAAAAATAATCTAATCTCACAAGCTTTTTATGAGGATGAGAGTAGAAAGTAAATCCACTATCCCTCTCTCGGAGCATACCCCAGGTATCCACCAATGCATGATCTTGTAAAAGATTCACAAGTGCCTTATACACCCGAGGCTTACGGCCCGTATAAATTGCCTGCATATCCCTTAGAGCACTATTAGTCAGATTTATGTTAATATCGCCACAAATCACTATGGGATGTTGAAAGTTGACTAATTCCATATTGATCTCTACTAATGGATCGGGGTCATCTAGATTAGCCCCATATACCGAGACTAATGTAAGTTGACTCTTACCAGTACTGATTGATTGCCCACCGAAACGCGTCGATGCACAAGAAAGGGAGAACTACTTTAAGTCTTTGGTGACAATAATTCTGACGGAAAGTTGAAAATATAGATCAGAATTGAACTCTGGTTTACTTTTGTATTTCTCCCTGTACAAATAGGAATAATTTTTCCTTATTTTCTGTCCCGATACTTTGTTTAGGCCAATGTTACTGTATATGTATGTGTATTTTTAAGATAAACATTGTATTCATGATGGGTTTGTTTGGTACAAGCCTGAACTGTTTTTAATCTTTCTGTTTGAATAAATTGTACCCCTTTTTATATATATACATTTTCTGCATTTCCTCATTGTTTTTTATATTTGTTTTTTATATGTGTTCTATAAAGATTTTATGTTTATATTTGTGAACGGAGCAAATGCCTAGGATTAAAATTGCCCAAGGGGGATCTCATTTACTGACATTTGTCTTTTGGTACCCTACCCCTTTGGTTGATTGGGTCCCTCTCTTTTATTAGAGTAACACAAAATCCCCCCACCGGTGAGCGACTTCCCACCTGCACACAAAATCCTCCATTATGGTGAGCGAGCAGTAACACAAAATCCCCCCTCCAGTGAGCAACTTCCCATCTGAACACAAAATCCTACAATTATGGTGAGCGACCTCTCACCCAAACACATTACAAACATAAGTAGCGAGTGCATGTTACTCAGCAGCTTCCACAGAGGCACAGGTTCTCCCTTCTCCGAAAGGAATGCCTGGGGTTGCAACATATTGGAGGTTGTCATGACTAACCTCCAGGTAAATCATGAACCAAGGGGCGTATTTACAAGTGTATTGCACCACCAGAGCATCACTTTGTAACACACTCCGTGGCGCAATACTCTGCTTCATATTTACAATGTGGTGCTAAGCTACTTTGCATGACTTAAAACCAAATTGTAAATATCTAACCATTTCTCACAGTTTTCAGTGTTAAGGGGCGTGCAATGGGTGTTGCTGTGGGCATACCCATGCAACACCCTTTGCTCTTTGACACTGCCCCATATTTACAAGGATGTGTAAATCTGAAGCAGCGTCAAAAACTAGCGCTATTCAAAAGGAGTCGTTAGAGTGGTACAACAAGGAGAAATAGTTTTATTTCTCTTCGTTTTTTGCACTTTCTATATGCGTTGCATTCTGCAGCAGACATAGAAGGATCAAATTGCCATTAGTGATTGTTTATGTGTAGGAAGGTGTCCTTTCATGCACACAAACAATTATATCTGCAACACAGGCACTCTTGCACCATGGCAAAAGGGTGCCTGCGTTGACACTAGGCAGTTTTTTAGCACTGACGCAGGGGTGGGCAAGCAGAGGGATGCGCTATACTTTCGTTAATACAGCGCATCCCTGCATTTTTAAAATCTCACAGCTCGGCACAACAGATTTGCTTGCGCCGCTGCGCTGTGCCATTTCATTGTAAATATATCCCCCAAGAGTATCACCAGCAGTACTTTAGAGCTGTTCATTGCAAACTTTAAAATTAGGCCTATAAGATCTTCCTACCTTAAAAAGAAGTAATTTGAGATCATCATTTAGCTTAGCTATTCATCAATAATTATTTCGAGCAAAACAATTACTAGCAAGTAAGCTACTGTTTTTCAGTGCAAAGAGCGGTGCAAAGTTAATCACTAAATTTGAAAATGAAAGTACTTGAACTATTGCAAGGCACCATAGGCCCCTAATAGAAAGGCGGGTCAAATGGCAGGGTCGGACTGGAATCGAAATTGGCCCTGGCCTGGCATCGGCTCAACATCCTGTGATTCTGGGCAAATCACTTTCTCTCTCCTACAAAAAAATAATGAATGTGTCCTTGTGTAATGTAACTGGTGCTCACGTAAAGCGCTCCAATACCTTCAGCCGAGTTTGCGCTATATAAAACTGCAAAAAAACGAAAACAAAACAGCCCCATTCTCTCCCCCCACCCTACCCACAGTGCGGCTGCTATTAGAATGGCGCACTGTGGCCGAGTAGGGACGTGGCTGTCTAGCCAGCCCTGAAAGAAGCTGTCTAGCCTGTTGCCTAGTGGGGAAATGCCAGAGCAGCAGAATGGCTTCTTTGGTCCTGTAAAATAGTATTTTATTGAAATGACCGTCTTGCTGTCTGGAGGTCTGAGTGGCAGGGCAACGAGAGACAATATGAAAGGGACTGAACTTAGTTACTGAGAAAACCTAAGCACGATTAAAAATGTTCAGGAAATATAAACTATATACGTTTGGTCACTAAATATGGCCAAGAATTCCAGAACACATCCAGTATGTATTACAAAACAGAAACCATAAATTGAAATGAATACATTAAAATGCTCTGTGTGATTAACATACTTTGGGCCACATTAGGATGTCAGTCGGATCACCAGCGACAGGCCGTCGGTGGCAGTCCAACCGAACTCCAGCAGAGCAGTCCGACCGTCGCATTATGGTACGGCCGTTCAGACCACATCAGTCTGAGGGACCGACCGACACTTCCAACGGCTAAAGGAGCCTGTCAGTCAGATTGTATTCCCTACAATAGGGACGGTGCCGCACAGGCACCACCGTAGGGATTACGATGTCCCTTTCGAACAGCCTTTCCATGGCGGTCTGACTGCCATAAAAAGGCTGCGGAAACGGTCTTTGGAACCCCTAGTAGGGCCCCCGTCCCTCAAAGGCCTCCACTATGAGGCCTGGGGGGCACCCGTGGTGCCCCCCCAAATATACATGAGCCATACATGGCACATGGTGCCCTGCACACGGGCATGGATACTTAAAAACATCTCTTTTTCCAATGCGACCTGTGCTGGGCCCTTTTTGGGCCGCAGCACAAGCTGCAATGGAAAAATACTTGATTCCAACCGCCTTCACGGCAGTTGCATCATAATTTGGCTGGAGGGACCACAGACTACTTTTTGGTTGGTGTCAATCCCGCGCAATGACCATCGTAATCGGGTCCATTGTGCTTGTAACAAATATAGGGGCATATTACCAACAAGTAGCGATAATTATCGCTAAATAGGCTCAGCAGCGATTTTTTTATCGCTGCCTATCGCTGGATATGTTAGCGGAGAAAACATGCTATTAGCAACGCTTTTCTCCATTGTGCTAAAATATCCAGCGATAGCGGCGAAATGCGTGAATATCGCTGAGAATACAGCAATATTCACGCATTAGCGATGAAATGCTCTTAGCCATGTTATCCACCTCCCATTGGATAACATGGCTAAGAACTGTTCTGAGCAGGCGTTGATTTTTGGCGAAATATCGGGAATATTTCCATCGCTACGCCTGCCTTGCTCATAGGCGATAGCGACATTAGCTACTGCTTTCAGTCGCTAACAGGTTGGGTACGCCCACTTTGCATGTCATTAGCGATAAATATCGCTGACATGCAAAGCGGGCCCCAAACCGCTCGCTATCGCCTAAAAGCTGTCGCTAACATTAGTTAGCGACAGCTTGCTAATAGAGCGATAGAATTATCGCCGCTTAGCCGCAATAAACGGCCGCTAAACCAGCGATAATTGCCTATCGCCACCCTTGGTAATATGCCCCGTAGTTTTTATCACATAAGTCAAGATGGCTGATATTTTGCGCTGAACATGCCTCAGCCTAGTATAGACATAAGGCGATTTGTGATAAGGCGAAGGATGCCAAACTATAGCTCACATGATTCTTTTTCCCTAACTGCCAGGTTGCCCATGACTGTTTGTACATTGTTCCAAAAACGTTAACATCGTTCCTCAGAGCACACTCTCCAGAGAGAAACAATGCTCTTAGTGCACTCGCTCAACCCCTAATGATTTGGCTTGCTTGGTCAAATATTTTTTACATTTCTCCCAACATTCGTGTCCTTTGGCGCCACTTTATATCAAATCCGTGGACAGTGATGAAACGTTCAGAGAATACTCACAAATATATTCATGCACACGGTAACATACGGAGTTCGTGGCTCGGCACTTGTGACATCTCATTCACCGAACCACGAAGCAATTAACGAGGTCGACTCAAATAAAAATGTTTAAAGTTGCCAACCCTCCTGAATCCTCCATTATTAGCACACACAGTGTTTCGATGTAAATGTTCCCTAATTCTTGCTTGTATTTAAATGCGCCGCGCCTGATGCAGCTCTGATTGTTTTTTAACGCGTGCTAATCAGTGCGTGTACTCTGTTTAATAAGGACAAGGCAATCCCGAGGCGAGCTGTCTGAGGCTTTGTTGACCGTGGGAAGTAGCGTTTCCTTCGTAATCACCACAGCCATTCAACCAGGCCACAGAGGTGGAGCCCTGCTCTGGGAAAGACATTTAAGCCTCGCCATATTTCCTGAAATAATAAGAGGCTTGCTCGCTGATGGCTTGTAGGATTTCCATGTTTTGTCCTCATTTTGGATTTACTTGTCACTTTATGTATTGGAAATATTTGCTCAGTTGGTCATTCTTTTTAGTCTAAGTGGCATCCGGAAGATATTAGAAAAAACATATTTCAAAAGAAGACTTTTTCTGCCTCTGTACCCTCCATTAGAGATGGTAGGATGCGAACCTTCTTGAATCTGATAATATTTAAACATCTCAAATAGACAAAAATCCGTGCAATTTTGACTTTTATTATTTTTCATCTAAGGAGTGGGCACATCTCTTAGTTAATCTGCACAATAGCAGAGCCCATTTTGCAGGGTGACCGAGGGTGCTGAGCTCAAGAATGATGAGGTAATATGTACATTGAGACAAAATTCAAAACAGAATTTAAAATAGTCGTAAGAAAGCGCATCTGAGTCAAAAAGGGAGTTAAAGATCAAAATTTAGAAAACCATAGAAGGTTACTGAAATGTAAGTGCAATACAGAAAAAAAATGCAAATTCAGTAACAAACTCATTGAATTTTTCAGAGAACATATAATTCAATTGCCATGAAGACACTCTGGGGCATATTCACAAGTAGCTATCACCGAATTAACGGCACTTTAGCGCAACCAAAGTTGTGATAAATGTACCTCCCCATTCACAAGCTGGTGTTAACAGCCCCCAGCACCAGTTTACCTGCGATAGCAGCCGCAAAAAACATCGCCACAGAGGACCCACGCAACTATCGCTAATGAGATGCAGTGTAGGCGTTCCTGTGCCAAATGCCGCGACAGCACCACACCTCAAGATTCTCAACGACCAGCCAGATCGACGATAAGAACACAAAACACGCAATAAGGTGCGTTAGCAGCAGGAAATTTACACCTGCTCTGACCTGGTGTAAATTCGGACCAAAGCCTGCACCACAAAAGGGATCACAGCCCACAGCCACACCTGAAGACAAACAGATGCCATGGAGCAACTGAACATGCAGCACGGACACACAAGAGCGCCACAACACCCACTGACACCACACCCAGGACCACCCCTCCCTGGCACCCCCAACCAAAGACATGCCACATCAGCTACACCTAAACATGTACGAAATAATCCGCCCGATGTCGCACAATCACAACTGGTGACATGCATGTGTCGTCACTCAAATGAGCATTACACATTCACTTTCGAAGCAAATAATAAAACTTTCTTGAAATGAACACACAATTGAAATGAAGACACTGGCGGCTCCGCTCGTAGGTCATAGCCTGCAAGCCAACAAACATGATGAGAAGGTGTGTCCAACGCACATCAAAGGACAGAGAGAGAGAGCAAAGGAGAGCGAGAGAAGAACAGAAGGGGAGAGAGATAGAGAGAGAAGAAGAGAGTGGGAGAGAGAGAGAAGAAGAGAGCGGGAGAGAGAGAGAGGGAGGGAGAGAGAGAAGAAGAGAGGGGGAGAGTGAGAGAGAAGAGTGGAGGGGGAGAGAGAAGAAGTGGTGGATAGAGAGAGAGAGAAGAAGAGAGGAGAGAAAGAGAGAGAGCAAAGAAGAGAGGGGGAGAGAGAGAGAAAAGAAGAGAGGGGGAGAGTGAGAGCGAGAGTGCCACCCCTGCGCACCCAGGCCACACTGCTCACCTGCTGCCAACGGTGTGTCTCTAACCACTTGCCGGTATGTAAAGCAGTCCACCAGGTCACACATCTGAGTCAGAGCAGTCATCTGAAACAGAGTCCAGATACATGACTGGCACAGTACACACACTTGCACAAGACAACAACGCCCGCATGCCCATGCACACTGAGGAAGAGGCACCCAAGTCCCTCCCACCGCCCATCGGAGAATGCCCGCACATGCACGCCCGGGCCTCACTGCTCATCTTCCGCCACCGGCGTGTAGACAGGATGTCCCACCACGTGCCGCTGCAAGCCACAAGCCCCGGCCCGCGGATATGGCACCCCCCAAACCATGCAGCCACCCTGGGCAGGCCACCAGGTCTCATGTCTGGTGCTGGGTCTTGATTTCTCCATGGCATAGGATATACCAGGGCAGCCGGCACCATCGCAGGCTGTAAACCCGCTCAGCCCAATGAGTGCCAATAACTCTGTGATCCCGGAAGCGAGGCCAAATGGCGGTAGGCCCGCGCTGCCCACTGCTTCGGCCTACACTGCGTTCTAGCAGGGCACAGAAATCCTGAGCAGTCCGGACCGCCGGACAGGGCATCATCACAGGCTGCACACCCGCTCTGCAGCTTAAGGTGCCACTTGCTCAGTGCATCCAAAGTCACAGTCCTGTGGCGGGTGCCTGTGCCGGCCGCAATGCACCGTGTGCCACAAACCCTGTTTAACCCCAGTCAGCGTCCCGTGACGGAGTGCCTGTGCCGGTCTCAAGGCCTCAGGTCCGTCCGTCATCCAGTTACCACCGGCAGAGGGATATGTGACGTTGTCGGCCCCTTATATATGCGGGGTCACATGGCCTGTGACGCCTGTGCCGGATGGGTGTGGTGTGCATGCAAACCTGCCCTCAGGTAGTGGTTGTGACATGCTGACAACTAAACCAGTGACCTGCACATCACCAGCAAGTACGCCTGGGACGGGCAGCAATGAGGCCCCACTCGGAGCGTTAGCGGGGTAGTCTGGCCTGCGGCACGCCGGAACAGCGCAGGGCTTGCAAAGGTGACTCGTGGGCACTGGGCGTGGTTCAGTCCATGTCCGGACAAGGAAGTGGCTGATGCGTGTGTCCCTGTTGTGTTGTCCACGGGACCCGTTACACAAATTGCTACGTATCACCCTCTGACTGGCATCCCACATAATAAGCATCATTGACGCAAGGGAAATCACTGTCCCTACATTCATCCACATATACATACATACATGAGTGATGAAAGACATGACACAGCAGTGCGTCACTGGATGTTTATTGCACATCCAGTGCAGTTCTGCGGTACAGGGCAATGCCGAGCACACTACACAATATGGGCCCGTGGAGGGTCAGACAGAGTCCATCCGGGGACGACAAGTACTGCGGAAGAGGAAGAGTACAGTCCGCTGTCTGGTCGCCATGTCATTGGTCATCAAACAGGATGTGGCAGTCCATGTTGTTATCCAAGGTGAGTGCATCTGAGTGTATCGTGGTCAGTGGAAGGTCATGAGGCATGTGCAGGACCAAGCAGAAACAAGCCAGGTGGCGGAAAGGGATGCTACTGAGTCCTTCTGATCACAGGCACATCCACGTCCTTCTCCTCGTCCTCGGGTGAGTGCTCTGCCCTACCTGTGGGTGTTGCTGTACCGGCTGAGGCACTGTGTGCCACTGACACATCAGGGGCCATAGGAGGATTGTCGGCCGCACTGTGTGGCAGTGACACATCAGGTGCCGGAGTGGATAGGCCTGCCGTATTGGGAGGCACTGACACACCAGGGAGCGCAGCTGTGGATGGTGTGGGGCCAGCAGCAATCATCATCGCAATGCCTTGTGGCAGCAAAACCATGATGAAGATCTGCCGGGCATGGTAGATCCCAGCTATATTCTACTGATTTACTGCGGTGGCTTCCATCCTTTCCACCTCCATCCGCACCCTGTCCTCCATGAGCCCCCGCATGTGGGCCAGCTCATGGCTGGTATCGCTGAAGTCACTCTGAGTGGACAGGTGTTCTTCTTTCCATTTCATGACTCCAGTGATGTCAGTCAGGGCTCGTTGGATACCATGTAGCGGGGCTACACACCAAAGGATGGCGTCAAGTTTGGTAGCCATGAGCTCGAACCCCACCTGCACCTGCTCAGCCATCTCCCTCTGGCCCTCCAGCACACGACGATGGAAGGCCATGTGTTGTTCCTGGAGGTATTGGGAGGGTGCCAGGGCTGTGGGTGCCTCCTGCTGGGTGGTTTGGGTAGTGGGTGGGGCTGCCCTGATCCAGGAGGTGAGTGGCGGATGAGGTCAATGATGTCTTGTATGGCTCGGGTGTTGATGCTGGTGTTGTCCTCCTCGTCATCAGTGAAAAGTGGCTGGGACTGCTCTGCAGGAGGTGTTGACGGTGCCCTTGCAATGTGAAGGGGCGATAGTGTATTACAATGTGTCCACATGTATGTAGCCGCATGGTACATGTTGACATTCAGACAGCATGGCATTGTACATTGTGACAGTCAGTAGATCTGGGCGAGGACCCAGTGTCATTGTTTGTGTGCACTGTGCTCTGCTTGATTGCGCATGTGTGCCATTGTGGCCCTCTCCACCCATCCCCCCAGGACCTGGTGCTTACTCACCCTGTTGCAGTTGTGTTGTGTCCTGTCGAGCAGTGTCCGATCCCCCAACTCCGGCCACAGTCTCCACACTGATGACTGTCGACACCAGCTCCTCCATGTCATCCAGCATGAGCTGTGGCGCTGGGCCCCCACCTCCAGTCTGCGTTGCTGCCTTCTGGTTGGCGGAGAGTTTCTCCATGGTCCTCCCATTGATGTCATTCCATCGTCTCTTGACCTCATCCATTGTCCTCTTGTGCTCTCCAACGGCATTCACCTTGTCCACGATGTGCCGCCATATTCCAATTTTGGTGTCCAATGACATGTTGGAGGTGACCAACAGTTGTTGATGGTGTTCCATCACCTCCGTGACTATGATCCTGTTCGCCTGCGGACTGAACTTCGTCTTCCTCTTCTTCTTGTCCTTACCCTTCCCTGTCTCCGAGGTCCGGGGCTGATTGTCTGATGTGCTTGTGGTGTTGCGCTCGTTCTCTGCGCCTGCTCCGGCTGCCTCCATGGTGCTTGGGTGTTGGTCAGTTTGTGTTTGGGTGTTTTCTACTTTTATGGTGATTTTTCCCGCCTGCCAGGTGTGTAATGCAGGCATGGCGCTGCTTATCACTGATTTCCTCATTGCGCTTTGGCCCATCGCAGGATTTTTCATGTTGGGGTATGTGTTTTTATCTCCGTCGAGGTGGTTGTATCGCAAACATTGGCCGAGGGTTTGGCAAACTATCGCATGCTACCGCCGTCTTGTGAATTCCACGTTGTCACAGGGTTGTTTTCCCGTGATGGGCTGCGATGTTGAAAGTTGCGTTACGCTACTCTTTCTGTAGTTATCACACGTTCTTGTGAATATACCCCTTGGAGTTTAGGTAAAATATAGCATTAAGTAAAATCTTAAAAATATACTAAGTCCCAAAGGTGCAGCAAATTAGCAGAGAATCAGGCAGCATGCCTAGTAGAAACCCCAAAGTCTCTGGTTTACCTCCAAATTCAAGGGTTCATATGCCCAATTTCACCATAGATAATTATGGAAACTGCAAAGTCAGCATAGTACTAACAAAAGTAGCATTATTTCAACAAATCACATTTTAATATTTCAAAACATCATATAGGCCTCCCATCTTTAACACTATCCCACTACATAAATATTGATTCGCCCCTTCTGACCTAATGTCATCCAGAGGTGTCAGAACAAATTAGTTACATAAACAACCAAAAAGAATCATGAATGAATGATACATTGTTCTAGTGTGTGATAGCAGGAAGAGCGTTGGGAAGTAACAAAAGGCTTCCTACAGAGAGTTCTTCAACAGAAGCAGTCATTACCAAACAAACTGTGCACATTTTTCTGAGTGTGGTGTCAAGTGAGAAATATAAACACATAATGAACATTATGAAATAACAGTCATATTTTAAAAGATGGAGTTGAGGTCTAACTAAGGCTTAGTTTAGTCTAAGCCAGAAAAATATATTATAACATAACATAGCAATTTTGTTTCAATTGCAGTAGTTCCATGCTAATGCACATATATAATTCACATGTGGAATAACTTCTACAATTTTTGTTTCATTTAAAATCTTTTTATTTAACAATTGCTCAGTATACAAAAGTGGACACAGTCTTACTCGAATAATGTGAAGCATCACAAAGAAGAGGCATAGTAGCATTACAATAACAGTTAATATCAACCGACAATATTAATCACACTTTTGCAATTTTGACTTAGAGCAAATAAAACATCTTAATCCTACACGCAGCCCACCAGTACCACAAAACCACCCCATAATAACCTTTCACAGTCCCCTGCAGACGCACCATGGCAACTGAAAGCTGCCTTTTTAAAATGGGTGCCCCGTCATTTATGAGGCAATCCCAAACTTTCAGAAAAGTTCATCAGACTGGCCTAATCCAAGAGGTGACAGAATCACATAATCGAGTTTGTGTTTTAAATGCCCCACCCCCTGCAAAGACCGTCACATTTCACAACATTCCAAATCCTTAGTCCTCCAATGGTCTACGCTCCTTCGGATATACATAGAATACCATCATACAACACAAAATTCACAGATACACTTGTCCGACTATCAGCAAGCATCATTCATCATCCACATAATCAAATTACAAGTCCCTCTTAGACTCCTACAATCCAAGAGGAGCATATTCCCTTCAGTTTGTCAAAATCTGTGGGCTTCATCTCCTGGTAGCCACTCTGGGACCAGTTTGGCTGGCTCTGGTTAGATTCTGCGTTCTCATATCTGGATGTTCCCACAGTAAGAGGAGAATGCAGGAAGTAGGAGAGAAGTGGGTTTCAGTTTAGTAGAAGAAACATAAGATATTAAAAGGATCTTAGTTGACTGCCTCGCCAGCCGTACCTAGCTACAGGGAGGGAGGAAAGGAGAATGTCCATGCATAGTGCAATCCCCCACCATGACATTGCAGTCAAGTACAAAGGAAACCACTGCTGTGGACAGCATGCACATATGGAGTACAATGGACCCAGAACTCAACATACTAGATACACCCTCATTAACAGGTCCACACACACACACAATTGTTGTTATGAGAAACCTTCACACATGTCCTAAACATCATGAAGGGAAGGGTCCTATTTATATGTGACTGAATAAATTATTCATAGTGGGGAGCCGGTACAGGTAAAAGGGATTGTATGCTGCTACCACTCGCAGTCTTACAAAGCCTGGCACATGTGTCTTTCAAGTGTACTGGTAAAACCATGCCCACAGAAACACAGGCAATGTCCACATACACAACCTAAAATAGGTCAATCACCTCTCTCCAGCAGAGTACTTATGCTCAAGCACTAGTGACCGTCCAACTAGACTTTGGCAATACCTTTTTTATCAGGTTCCTCAAAATCCTCCTGCATAAGTCAAAGTAGTCCCTGATTAATGACCATACTGCTGTTTGCACTGGAAAATGTTGACCACATATCCCTAATTTCCAAGGAACTACACTACTTCCCCGTTGAAGTGAAGGTTAAATTCAATATCTGTTGCCTCATACAAAGCCATCCATCTGAACAATCATCTTACCAGCCAAATCTTTTTAACATTGTTCGTGGTCACAGAGGTCTAAGGAACATAAACTCTCTATCTGGGAACACCTAATTTCAAGACAAGACATCACAAGCAATGAGCTACATTTTCTCTGGCTTTTCCACTGCCTTCTGGATCTCCCTCACTAAAGACACATGAACTTAACCATTTCACCTTTTCTTTATTCAGTTCAATGACCATGCTTCAGTGGTCAGAGTCACTGCTCTTCCCCCATGCAGCTCCACCATTGAGGGACTGCCCTCTGAGCCCAGAGCTCTCGAGCCGGGTAGGTGTTCAAGGCCCTCCTCCACCCGCAGGCTCCTGCCTGCGCCTCATCATTGGTGGTCCAGTGGAAGAGCACTCTGCTCTTCTGCTGTTCCACTTTGTTCTGAGCCCTCTGTGCCCTATTTTCTCTTTTTCGGTCTTTCTGTTTTTGCTCTTTCTGTATTTGTTCTCTCTCATTTTTGCTCTTTCTATTTTAGCTCTTTCTTTTTCTCTCTCCCTTTTTTTCTCTTTTGCCCCCTCTTTCTATTTTGATCTTTTAAAATATTTTTGCCACTTTTCTCCTGCGCTCACCGCCACTGCTGCCCCGTGGCCCCTCCTGCCTCCCAGCTGACTACCCTCCGCCAGACTCGTACTTAATGGCAGCCGCTGCGTGGCAAGACAAGCAAGACCACTGACCTACATGATCTGTGTCACTGCTCTCCCCCCACGCAACTCCACCATTGAGGGACTGCCCTCTTTGCCCGGAGCTCCCGTTCCAAGTGGGTGTTCAAGGCCCTCCTCCACCCGCAGGTTCCTGCCTGCACCTCATTCCTGGTGGTCCAGTGGAAGAGCACTCTGTTGTTCTGCTGTTCCGCTGTGTTCTGTCCCCTCTGTGTCCTTATTTCTTTTTTCTCTTTGCGCTCTTTCTGTTTTCGCTTTCTGTTTTTGCACTTTTTCTTTTTGCTTTCACTTTTTCTGTTGCCCCCTCTTTCTATTTTGATCCTTTTTTCTATTTTTTGCCCCTTTTCTCCCATGCTCCTGCTGCTGCTGCACTCACGCCTTCTCCCCCCTCCAGCATGCCCCTTTCGCACCCACCTCCCAGCCAACTGCCCTCTCCCCAACCTCTACTTAATGTTAGCCAAAGGCGCGCCAAAGGCAACCTGTCTGTCACCATCCACAACCTGACCGCGACCAGCGCCAGGGATCCTGGTCCCCGACCCACCACAGTTATGACCCCAGCATCTTGCATGCTCTCAACCCCAGACGCAGCAACAACTGGCAATTCTTGACGTTGAGCAACACACAAGGCCCTTTCTCCTGTTGACACTGCCGATGCACAATCACCGACCTCTGGACGCCAGCAGTAGCCCCAAGGCCACCGGACACCACCGCACACAAACCACTGAACTGTATCCTCCTCAATGTGTGCTCCCTGCATAGACACGCCATAGAAATCTGGGACCTCCTCAACACTCACAAGCCCGATTTCTTGTTCCTCACAGAGACCTGGAACCAAAGCCAACATTGCAACCACCATTCCTGACGGATGCAAGATCCTGAGAAAAGACCACACTACTTGCTTCGCCATCATCCACAAAAGCTCCCTCCGCATGACAATTTCCAACCCGGATGACACCTCGCCCCCCTATGGGGCATTTCCACTTTCTGATTCAGACCATCACCAAAACGACTCTCCATGGAACCCTCATCTACACACTGCCTGACCCCTGCACTCCTTTCACCGACATCATTGCCGACCTCATCGCACCCCACGCCCTCACCTCCACATACTACTCGGAGACATAAACTTCCACCTCGACAAGCACTACGACTCCAACACCACTGCCATCCTACAGAACTTCACCAATGTAGGACTGAAACAAATTGTCACCGCTCCCATCCACACAGCAGGACACACACTCAACCCCATCTTCGCAGAAGAAAACAGCGTCTCCTACAGACACACCACGGAACTGTTCTGGATGGACCACCAAAGCATTTACTTCTCCTTTAGAAAACCCACCATACACAAGCATGCATGCCGCCTCCACCACATAAGCTGGAACAAAGTCACTGAATAACACCTCACCTCCACTCTCACCAGCACTCCACCTCCAGCGGTGCCAATCACCAACAAAGCGGTAAGCAAACTCCACCGCTGGATCACCAACTGTGATGACATACTCACCCCCTCCAGAAAGCCACAGGATGACACATCAAGAAAGCATGCTGGTTCACCATGGCACTCCAAGAATCCAAGCGCTCCTGTTGATGACTTGAAAAGACATGGAGAAACAGCAAAATCCCTGAAACATGCACCACCTACAGAAGAGCCACCACAGAACACCACCAACTCATCAAATCCACAAAGAAGAACCTCCTCCAAGACAGAATCCTCTCTAACGCCCAAAACTCCAAGGAACTCTTCTCCATCATACAGGAATTTTCCAAACTCAGCAGCGAAACAACAGTCGTCCCACCCTCCCAAGACCTCTGCAGCAGACTCAACTCATTCTTTCACCTCTAGATTAAGACGCTCTATGACAACTTTGACAACGAAGACCTGTGCACTGCCTCCACCCCCACCCCCAGCGACGCTACCCAACAGACCCTACTCACTTGGAGCCCGCTCAAGACAAAAGACACCTTAAAGACCATGAAGAGCATGAACTTCAGAGCATCCTCAGACTCCTGTCTGCCCCACATCTTCCATTGGCCAGCCACAGCCATCATACCCAAGCTACGTCGGCCGATCAACTGCTCCCTTGAAACCGCCACATTCCTCGACAACTGGAAGCACACCAAAGTCATCCCCCTCCGGAAGAAACCCTCCGCAGACCCAATGGACCTCAAAAACGTCAGGCTCATCTCTCTGCTTCCATTCACAGCCAAGGTCATCAAAAAGGCCGCCAACACCCAGCTAGCAAACTTAATCGATGCCAATAATGTACTAGACATCTTTGAATCCGGATTCCGCAGCAACCACAGCACCAAGACCGCCCTTCTCGCCACCAATGATAACATCCACGCCCTCCTCGACCAGGGCCAAATGCCAGCCCTCATCCTCCTGGACCTATCAGCAGCCTTCAACACCGTCTCCCACCGCACACTATCCATCAGACTCCACGATGCCGACATCTGAGGAAAGGTCCTGGACTGGATACGCTCATTCCTCATAGGCAAAACACAGACTCAGACTTCCATCCTACCTCTCAGAACTGACAGAGACCAAAGGCAGAGTACCTCAGGGATCCTCACTGAGCCCCGCACTCTTCAATGTCAACAAGGCCCCTCTCACAACCATTGTCAGACACCACAGGCTCCACATTGTCTCCGATGCCGATGACCCCCAGCTCATCCTCTCCCTCACCAAGGAATCCAACATCACCGGGCACAACTTCCAAGAAGGGATAAAAGCCATCGCAACCTGGATGAAGAATAGATGCCTGAAACACAATTCAGAGAAAACAGAAGTCCTCATCCTTGGCTCCAACCCCTCAGCTTGAGACAACGCCTGGTGGCCCCCTGCCCTCAGAAACCCAAATTCCCTGACCGACCATGCACGTAACCTCAGAATCAAACTGGACTCATCTCACAGTATGAATCGCCAGATCAGTGCTGTATCCTCGGCCTGCTTCAACACCCTCCGCATTCTCCGAAAAACATTCAAATGGATCCCCCTCCGAATCCAGAAAAATGGTCACGCATGCCCTTATCATCAGCAGACTTGACTACACTAACACTCTCTATGCTGGAATCAACAAAAAACTCCTCCACAAGCTCCAGTCATACCCTGGAAGCGCGTCTGTCATCATCCGTGACAACACAGGCACTGGTAGAGGTTCCGTTTACAGCGTAGAGCGTCGAGCTCTCAGTACACTGAAAATGGCCGGTTTCTTCGTCCATTTCCAAATGAACTGGCATTACAGCAAGGGGGTTCTCTGAACTTTGTAACAGTATACTTAAGTGCCCAACAGGAGATTTCAGGGGCCATATTTTTACCCGCAAAGTGCAGAATAGCCAGGGAACATCAGCACGATGTGTGAGGCAATTCATAAGTGACTAGTTGTCACAAAGGATTTATTTAACGAAGAGGAAGACCCGAGTCTGTCTAACACCATGACAGAGGTGGAGGGTAATCGTAATGGCAGCAAGACTTTAAAACAAATCCTGGAGTCTTGCGAAAAACTGTGGAAAAAAGAACAAATTGTAGCTGGAAGGTAATCTCTCTCGACAACTATATTGAAGTGGGAAGGGTGCCCAGGGGACTGCGCATCCTAATTACACCAACATATCAAGACCCACACCCTAAATTATTAGTGGTCATTACTCATGCTATCTACATGTAAGCAAATGCTTGGCCTGCTTTCAGAGGATGCAGCAATTGAGTTAGAACAGGTGAGAGGAGAGATCAAAACCCTGAAAGAGACTTTGGACAAACATCCACAGCAGGATGAAGTCCAGAACTTTCTGAAAGAGATGGCAGTAAGACTATCAAAGTATGAGGATGAAATCAAGACTAAAAAAAGTGGAAATTCACACGGGACAAAATGGACTATGCATCAGGACGCATTCTAACTTTCGGCAGGAGGTTCGATGTGGCCAGGAAGGAGTTCAGGTGCGCGTATGCCCTGAGACAGCAGGAGACAGCTACATCAGATTCCAGCTTGGATGTCTCAGGTCTGGATGACAGACAAACAGCATCAGGAACAGGCCAGATTCTTTTCACCACACTGGAGGAATATTGTTTTTTTATGACAGACCCAGGGGTCAAGACTGTAACCACCAAAAGAAAGTGAAAAAGAAGGAAACAGCGCAAAAGGAAAACAAGGAAGAAAGGGTAACAGAGAAGCCGCTTGGGAAAGGAATTCGGCAGAGCAAGAGAAACAAAGGATGAGTAAGCCAACTTTATTGGTCATTAATCTGTCCTCCCATACCGTCACTCATGATGAACAGACCCTGTTGGAATTTGGTCTCTCTTACTGTCCCACAAATGATCTTGACTACTCCAGAACATACATTGACATGTTCCTCTTTCCTAGAAAACTCAAGCTGCTTAAAAGCAATACCCTAAAAGGGACGAGAGCCTCAGGAGGTGTTGTATGATGGGGGTATTCCACTAACCCCAACACTCCCCCAAGTCTCCTCTCCATAGGGGATATTGCTGACCTAGCCTCCCTCAGAAAGTTGGAATTGGGCGATAGGGATTGGTCCACTGAGAGGGAACTCTTGAGTCTCTTAGATTTGGAGACCGGCAAGAGGAGTCGCTGTGGCTTCAGACCTAAATCGAGGTTTAACCCCAAGTTAGCAAAAAGAACAGGGTTTTTAGAATAAGGGGAATACTGGGCGCTCTGCTAATATTTCACGCAAAGGATTTAGAAAAACGATAAATGGGTGGTGCAAGTAGGCGAGGGGATAAGCCCTATAACCCCTCAAATGGCATATGTTGGAGGAACAATATGCTAAGAAAGAATAGCCGTTCGGAGCATTTTTCCAGTACGAATCGTACCCTGCAACGTCCCCCGTACGTAAGATGAAGTACGATTCGTACCAGGAGCCGTACTCCGTACGAGTCGTACAGAGACCGTACGACTCTAATCTCCGTACAATTCTCCCTCGGAACCCGCTGTACGCGACATCTGTACGGTTTGCGGCTGGTTTTTACGACCCAGCAAGTACGATACGTGTCTGGGACGCACCGTAGAACCCTTTTTCTACGGGAGCTGAAAACAGCCGTAAAAGCAGAGTACGCGCCGAAACAGGTACGGAACGGCCCCCCGGGTACGGTGCGTACCCCCCATGATTGCAGGGGTACGGTGCGTACCCCTGCGATCATGGGGTGTATGCACCGTACCCCATGTACGATGGGTGTACGCACCTTATCCCATGTACGATGGGTGTACGCACCGTACCCCATGTACGATGGGTGTACGCACCGTACCCCATGTACGATGGGTGTACGCATCGTACATGGGGTACGGTGGTGCGTATTCTCATCGTACATGGGGTACGGTGCGTACACCCTATGATCGCAGGGGTACGCACCGTACCCCTGCGATCATGGGGGGTACGGACCTACGGTGTGTATGTGTTTGTGTGCTTTTCCGTACGACTTGTCCTTACCTGACGTGGACCGCACGAATCGCGTCCTCCTACCCCGGTCCGAATCGTACTCTTCGGGTCGTACGGCATGTGTGCGAGTCGTACGGTTCACGGTTTCAGCCTTGCAATACGTAGAGATCGCGACAATTCGGACGGATTCACGGAATACGGATCGTACTACGCGACTCGGACGGACGGGTACGATTTGTACGGAGAGGGCTCCGGATACAAATCGTACGGACGGTTTTTTCCCGGAATCGGAATCGACCCCAATGTCTTTAGAAAAGAGTCTTCATTTAATGTCTTTGCAGCCAGCCGAAATGCGACTCCTCAGGGCGCTAAGCCTGTGATACTTCCGACCCAGCCGGGCTCAAGACCAGGTTGAGTATAAAAGTCCCTGATGTGGACTCTCAATTCCAATCGAAGAAGCTTGGATTCGAGTTCTTGGTAGTCCGGTTCCAATGTGAATATGGACAAAAAGGAGCTTTGGTGTATCAAGAAATCAAGAAGAATTTGTGTGTTTAACAGTCTATATGTTACCTGAGGTCCACAAACATAGCACCAACCCACCGGGTAGACCTATTATCTCGGCTAATGATAGTCTTTTAGAGAACGCCTCACTATACTTAGACCATGTCATATTCCCCAATGTCTGCTTTCTACCCTCCTACTGTCGGGACAGTATGGATTTTATATCCAAGATCTCTGATATACCATGGCACGGAGACTACATCCTCTGTACAGTGGATGTGGTCTCGCTCTACACTTGCATACAACACGAACTGGGGATCCAGACATGCAAACATTTTTTCAAGGACAGACTCATTGCCACATATGACCACTCCAGCCTACTACTGGAGATTCACCAGTTCTGCCCGGAGAATAACTTCTTCCTGTTTGATAAACAATGGTACAGACAACTGACAGGAACTACCATGGGCAGTTGCTTCGTGCCGAGCTACGCCTGCATGTTTACGGGGTGGTGGGAGTCAGAATGTATGTAGTCAGAAGCCTTTGACATATACACAAAGTATCTGTTCCACTGAACCAGGTACATTGATGACATTTTTCTCATCTGGGACGGCCCCCAAGCCATTTAGATGAGTTACTTGAAATCATCTCCATTAATGAACTTCAAATTTTCCAGCAAAACCAGTAAAGAGAGGATTGATTTCCTGGACTTAGAGGTCATAGTGCAGGATGGGACTTTTGAAACCAGATTGCACAGGAAGGAAACTGCTGGGAACAGCATTTTGCATGTGAGGAGTCATCACCCACCCAAACTAAAATGCAGTATACCCTACGGGGAACTCCTCAGAGCTAGGAGAAACTGCAGCACTTTGCAAGCCTATGATTTGGAAGAAGGGAAGATGATAGAGAGATTCCTACAGAGGGGGTATACACGTAAAGTCCTGGATGATGCTAGACACAAGGTGGACAAATTGACCTTACTTAAACCCAAGCCACGTGCATCCACCAAACCAGAGATAACGACCTACAACTCGAGCTGTAGTGAGGTCCCGGCCATAGTGAGAACACACTGGCATTTGGTCAAGCTGGACCAGATCATAGGCAAACTGGTCAGTCCCAACCCACAAATCAAGTACAGCAGAAGTCACTCTTTGAAGGTAATGTTGGTACAAACCTCGATGGAACCAGGTAAATTACAAAGCAACACTTGGTTGAAGGAACTCCCCGGGTCCTACAAATGCGGCAAGTGTAAGGCTTGCACGCATAATACCAATATGAAGCCTGTTGATTTGTCCAATGGCAAAGAACACAAGATTAAGCCCTTCATTAACTGTAACAGTGACTATGTTGTGTATGTGCTTGTGTGTGTGTGGTAAGAGATTTGTGGGGAGAACAATCTTTCCCATCAAGAAACGCACCCTAGAACACCTCAGGGCAATTCGGAACAATGACAGAATATATCCCATGGCACTGTAACACCTCACATAGCTCCACTGAAGCTGAGAATCTAAAAATCTCATTCTTGAGAATAGACAGGGTTCCTTCCAACACCAGAGGTGGAGACAGGGAACGGGCCCTCAAAAGGATGGAATCCTGATACATAATTTACCTAAGCAGCAAATGAGGCCTCAACCAGTATGAGTAGCTTCATGTACATTTGGGATAGCTCACTCCCATCACAAGATCAACGGACATGTGATAACCCTTTGCCATCCTTTGCCCTACCATCCACCTCTCTCTCCTTCCCCCCACCCACCCACTCTCCTTCCTCCACCCCCCACCTCCCTCTTTTTCCCTACCCCCCTTTGTTCGGCCACCCTCCTCTTACTTTGCCTTACCTGATGTACTCCTTTACACTTCCTATGTCTTTCCCTCTCTGTTCCCAAGGTCACTGGATTGATATTCCGCTTGCGGGCACTTTATTGAATCACTGTTTCATCACAGTACGTATGCACTTGCATGAACCATGACTTACCTGATAAACTAATCCATTTGAGTGTTTTCTTCTTTTTGGCTCAATTATGTTATTCTTAAATTATTTATTTGTCCTTGAATCATGATATACAATGTTTCTATTTAATTTATGGGAAGAAACAAATATGTTTTTATTTACATGTTTTTATTGTTTGTTATCTTTTTGACACATTAAGTCTTTTCTTTAAAACTGAGTGGCACTTTTTATGTAATAGTGCCTTAAGTCTTTTTCCTATGTTTATCATTTATGCGACAGTGTTTTGTCTCTAGCTATATAGAGAACACTGTTACAATGTTTCCACAGCTCTGATAAAGACCGCAAGGTCAAAACTCATCAGCGATAAAATAAACTTTCTTTGGACTAACCTGGTGTGCGGGCTTCCTTGCAGCCGCGGCGGCGTCAACAAGGGAAAGTGAGAGATAGAGATAGAGAGACATAGAGATAGAGATAGAGAGAGAGAGAGAGAAAGAGAGAGAGAGAGAGAGAGAGATAGAGAGATAGAGCGATAGATGGAGAGATAGATAGATAGATAGAGATAGAGAGAGAGATAGACAGACAGACAGACAGACAGAGAGACAGACAGAGAGATAGATAGATAGAGAGATAGATAGAGATAGATAGATAGATAGATAGATAGATAGATAGATAGATAGATAGATAGATAGATAGATAGATAGATAGATAGATAGATAGATAGATAGATAGATAGATAGATAGGTACATAAATACATAGATATGAAACAAGAGAGGGGAGAACTAGAGATTCCTGCTGCAAAGGGTTTACTTTAGAGAAAAAAATGTCCTAGCTGGATCGATTAAGACACCTTGCTTGCCAAGGCAGTCCATGTCTCAGCCCTGAGATGGGAACCTCCAGTTAACTGGTTTCAGCAATGTCAAGAAAACATGACGGACGTACATTACATCCGTCATGCCACAAGTGTTGAAAGAACATTTTAAATTGATTGAGGTTGAATACTAGAGTGGGAATTCAGAAGTACGTCAGGAAAGGGGTCGTCAAGGAGGGGCAAGTTGGTGGAGACAAAATTGAGAGAGTCCCTGAAGAATCAGGAGGAAAAGGAGAAAGACATCATTAATAAGCGAGAAGGAGGCAAGATGGAGCACAGTGAAGTAGCAGAATCTAGAACAACGACACAGGGCGAGGAGAAGGAATACTGGCACACAATGAAAGGAAAACAACTCAGGGCTTTTGTAACACCTGTGCTATGGACCAGGACCTGCCTGTCAGGACGAGCCAGGCACTGTGCCTCCACATCCCTTGGTCAAGAGGCCAGGCTGCAGTGTTAGGCAAATGTTGTGGTCTTGGTGGGAGTCAGTGGGGCAGTGAGAAGGTCTATAGGGTTAGAGCTGAAGGGCAACATTTTCACCTCTGCTATCCTGCGATAAGTCAATTATTGATGGATGGCCTTTTATTGGTGACTTGGTAACCAGTGTGTGCTCTGAAACACTGGGAATATTGTTGACAACAATGTAGAACACTGCCAATTATCTTCATACCCACCAGCCCCTAATGGTTGTCTACCCTAACATTTCTATTTGCTTTTTTAGGGTAAGAACTGGCATTCCCGAGGTTGAACTCCTTGCATCTTAGTGAAGCCTTCAACAGGACATGTTTTCGGACTTCCTGCTAGTGCTCCACCCCTTCCTCTTTCTTGATTGCTCCGGCTTAATATAGTAATAAATATAGCACAGCCTATATCAGAGCCCAGCTACCCACAGGTCTATACAAAAACAGTAAAGAGAATAAAAAAGCAGTATCTTTGGAGACCTCTATGTATTGACTATTCCCTGATACCAAATGAGTCCTATTTAATTCTGGGAAACTATCCGATATCAGCTCTCTAATGGCTTTGAGGCTTTAACTGAAAGAGTTCAAACTGTATATTTTTACAATTTTATATATTACATATGAATAGTTTGAACCTCACTCATCATTTGTTAAAATACAATCCAATATCACCAACCCAGAGATGACCTAGAGAAGGGAACACTCTATTTCAGTTCTTCATGCTCCAACAGATGAACTCAGAGGCAGAATCTCCAGATCAAAAGCTTTACCATCGGGTGAAAAAAAGTTTCCACTTGTAGAGCAAGTGAGAGTGTTATATTTAGTAGATTGCTCATTTCCCGCCACATGTTCCTTCTTCCTGTTAGACTTCCTGTTTAGAAGGCAGGACATGTCTTGAAGACAGGGCTGAGGTGGCTGTTTATATTTTGTTTATGCCACTGTGTAGATCCAAGACGGAAACTTTAGGTTGTACTTTCGCTTGTCTATGATATTAAGTGAAAGCACTGAAAACAAATGAAGCAAATATTTACCTGACAAATACTGGATTCTTGGAGGGAGAGCATTGCATGGCCCTTAATACATTGAAATACAGGAGTACTTAACCAACTACACAGTGCAGCATTAGCGGAAATCTGTTAAAATGTAAAGAAGCTCTGAGCCACTGATACCTACACCTTTACACTTTTTTATGGGTGAGTACGATTGTAGTAGACTGTGGAAATATTTCAAATTATTTAAAAAAATACCGTATACCATGCAGACAAACATAAAGTACAACACATTTCAGAGACTAGAAACCTGCTTGCAATAGCTGAGTGCAAATCAGAGAATCCCTTCCACAGCTTCACTCATCTACAGAAAATGTTAAATATGGCAGCTCAGAAGATGCTCAAGCTTGGACAGTTGAACACTGTCACCTCAGTTCCACTGGGTGCACTCTGGTCACCGATTTCATCCATTTTGTCTTTCAGGGCTGTGTGCCTTTTTCATAAGTCCCTCTCTGGCTCCAGCTCTCCCATCCTGCCCTCGCATGCCTTCTGCACGCATGGTAAGTTCCCTGGTGTCTCTCCATGGGGCTACAGATTCAGGTTTAGGCCTCCGAGGTGCAAATTTGAACCTTGCATCCCTGCTAACGCGGGATTACTGGTTACTAATTTTCTTACCAAATCCCAAACTATGTCGACTGAATCGTTGGTACCTGTCTTGGAGTAAAAGGTAATCTTCGCAATAAGTCAATCAATTTAAGAACTTACACCACTCTAAATGACCACTGACCAAAATTAAGTTTTAAAGATTTAATATAAAGTCAAAGATAACTGAAGATACAAACTTCTCAAAATGAGATTCAACAGGTAAATTGGTATCACTATAAACATGAACTTTTTGAATAGTCTGAGTCTGAAAAACAGAATAATAAGTACAAGCTCGAAAACCATCAGGGTTGCCAAAATGGATACAAGTTGCAACCTCAAAGTCATTACAGAAAAGAAAATTAAGGTTAGTCTGTCCCTACACTACTTTAAATGACATTCCTACTTAGCAAGATCTTAACCCTCTAGGTGTCAGCCGTGGTGACTTCCTAAGAAGATCACGCACTTCTCTTTGTCTCTTCTCTGATAATGGGTCTCTCCTGATCAGCCTATCTGCCTACCCATCCGCTTCCTTAGGCTCCCAAAATCATCTGCTCTGCTCTGCTCCCGGGTCTCTTTCCCTAATACCAAATCACATTTCTGATAGGAACGCCCCTTGGGACGCCCCTCACGTGGTACATCTTTGCGCGGTAAACTCCATGATGGTACTCTTGAAGACCCTCGTTATAGTTGACCTTGGTTCCCAGGCTTCTTCTTCAGTGCGCTGATACCCCCTGAAATTCCTGGAAACTCCTACAGGCCTGCGCAAGGCGCCACTGAACAAAGTCCCTTTCATTCGAGCTGATTAGGACCCTCGCACCTGCATACAGCTCGTCCTGCAGTGGGCCTCAAATTCCAGACTCCACCATATCTTTAGTCATAAAACACTCTCAAAGCTCGGTGCTGGACACCTCGCGACCTCTTCTCTAACGAGCACATGACGATTTACACGACATGACATTATCTCCTCTGGCCTACTTGATTTACATGCAGCAGGTCCCTGCACTCTTAAAACGTTAACTTGATTTAAACAGCAAACATTCTTAACTAGCATACGTTTCTAAAATAACACATCTATAAAGCATATACTTTTAACCCTAAGTTCAATAGTACATTTGGAAGAACCATGTCAACTTTATCTCACATTAATTTAGCAGCACGTTCAGGTTTGCTGTGAATTGCCCTAAGGCCTACACATAATACTGGATTTTCAGAGTTACATTTAATTCGGACATGATTCTTTTAACATGAGAACATGAGGTTTTCACATATATTCCAACATTTCTACATTAATCTCACACCGTTATAATTATAGTTACTCTACTTAACATTCTATACATTTCACTACTGAATATAAACCACTCGTGTGCAAAACATGTTTAAACTAACTACGTGCTTGTAAATATGGCGTACTTATACATTTTTTCAAACTTGTGCTCTCTCAGTCCCCCCTTTGATGACCTTCAGGGGTCATCATCACCAAGACACTAAAAATGTAGAACCTTTTAAAGTGAAGACAGGGCAGTTCCACCTCTTTTCATACTCTCTAATGCTTTCAGACTCTTATATTGAGTGTCCTGCATCGCTGTCAACTCTTCTTCCTGTTTCTTCATAGCTCTCTGTAACCTATTAGCTCTATAACATTGATACAAACGCACCAATCCCCACAAAGTGATTACACAAATCACAATTATGATGATGGGTTTCAGTATGTACCAAACGATACCCTTTCCTAAGTTGGCAAACCAACTTCCAACTTTACCCATTCCATGGCCTACTTTTTCCCACACATTTACCTTTGCCAGGTCCTCAATTTCGTAGTGTATGGCAGTGATGTTTTGTATATATTTCTCTAGAGGCTTTGAATTGTCTGGAATGTAAGTACAGCATTCCTGGACCTTCAAGGCCTTACAGACTCCTCCCTCTTTTGCTAACAGAACATCTAAAGCAAGTCGGTTCTGAAGAACCATCGCCCTAATCGATTGCATCTCCCCTTCTATCAGCATCAAGGATCTTGCAGTACTGGCAGATAGCCTATCTACGACTGTAGCTAACCTCCTGATCTTAATGTCATTCATTATCAATCCTAAGAAAGGGAATGCAGCACCTAGTACATCTCCAACTACCTCGGCTGCACCCAGCCCTCGCTTCCATCTAGTTGATATTTCTTTCTTAGGCGTGTCTAAATTCTCAACATGATATATTTTAGGGAAGACAACAGCCAGATAGCATGATCCGTACCAATTATCTGGTAACTTCACATAGGCATATCTTCCACATACAAAATATACATTTGGTATTGCTTGCATCCCTTTCATAAAGTTCTTAGAGTAATACTCCAATTGAAAGGCATGTTCACAATGGACTTGACCTACATAAAAGTTTTCATAATATGAGTAACTCCTGTGAATGCACAGTTTTCCCCGTTTATCCTTATCCAAAGCAATTGGACCAATACTACCTTTTCTTTGATGTGCCCTCTCCTCCTTGGTCCAATCTGTTTCCCATTGTCCTGATGCTTTCAAAATCTTCTGCCTCCTGTATCTAGTATCTACCTGCGCTATAAACTTTTTCTCAACCTCTGATATTTGACAAGTCAGATTGTTTCTTCGAGCATGTGAAGTATCTAACGTTTTCCATGGAATAAACCATTTGTGTAGTCTGTCTTCGCTTTTGTAGTAGTCCCATTTGTTCAAATGCTTGAAATTCGGAACCTCTGGCAATGTCGAGTCGAAATTCGAGAAATAATACTCGAATCCTTCTCGTCCGTAAAACATGCTCAACAATAAACTGCACGTTATTCCATATGTCAACGGAAGATGATGGTATCTGATACCCTCCTCTACTGAAGCTGGTAATTGCATACAAACATAACAATCCTTCACTTCCATGGCATCAACATATTCATAAAGCAATTTAGCATAAGCATTTGACTTGTAATTTCCCTGTGACTCGTCGGTGTGAAGCCTTTTTATTTCTGCATCTAACAATGCCTTGTCTTTCTCATTGATGTTTCCCTTCTCTTTAATAATGGTAGTTTTCGGTGTTGATACTCCCTTATCCTCCTTGACTGCGGTTTCATCCCCTTCGTGTCCCGCTAGGAATGAAACAGTTACCACTAAAATTATAAGAGAAACCACTACTCCTAAAAGTATAACAGCTATACATTTTGCCCTGCGGTTCGGGTTGCCAGCCTCCATGTTCTCAAACAGTGTAGTTTTTGACTTTCTTCCAGCATTCACTTCCTCTTCTTTTCAAACAAAGTCTTTCTCTCTTGCAATGTCTTTCTTTGAACACTTGGAAGCTTGACAATTTGTTTCCGCAAAACAGTTCAAAGTCCAGTAAAAATAGACAACCCTAGCCCTTCTCCATCCACTAAAATGAAACCCCTATCACTTTTCTTCTTCCACTCGGCGCTAGGTTATCTTGCAACAAGTTTTTACAATTTCTTTTCAACAGTCTTATTTTCGTCTGAAGTTATGTATGACTCAAGGAGTGACACTACGTCTTCATAAATGTCCATCCGAAGTATCATTCCCTCAGGTTCTGGGCAGTTCGTACCACAACATGGAAAGTCAACTTTTTCTAGGATTATTCTCCTTATTTCGCTCAAGACAAGTGGACGGACAAAATTGAGAGTTAGCGTTTTTTCAATTTCCACTCCTGGTACTATCAGTTCTACATCCACAATTACAAAGGGGTCCGTTCTAATCAAGATCACTTTCTTCACCTTTCCAGTTCTGCGCCCCTTTGAAGACATTCACAATATGGTATTAATCCACAACAATAAGCGCTCCTAGCATTTCTACTATTCGCTCAAGCATTTCCAAACGAAGAAGAGTTCCCTCCAATATTGGATATCGTGAACAGCAAACTGGAAACTCAACTGTCTCTAAAATCAATTTTCTTATTCCACTCAGGAGAGCAGGATGAACGATGTTGAGTGTCAGCAACCTTTCGGTCTCCGCTCCTGGTAGTAGAAACCTTATTTGCACTGTGATGATCGGGTCAGTTCTGATCAGTTCCACTTCCCTGATCCTCCCTGTTTTGTGTCTCCCAGACATCTGCAACGAGGTAGGTCCAGTCGGGAGTAGAGTATCTTCTACTAGGCACTCGCACCCTCCTTGATCTTCTAAGACCCTCCTCGGCTTGATCCTGGATATCTTCTTCTGGATCTGAGTCTTCGGATATAGGAGTAAGCGTTTCTTCCTGGGCCGACCTCAAACTTAGCCTTCTTCTCCTAGTTGGCCAAGTGGCAGCTCCAAGCCTTATTCTCCTATTCCTTGTCCTCCCACTTGGTTCTTGGTCGCTCCGATACGGATCTGAGTCTGAGTCGTATTCACTTCTGCTCTCTCCTTCAGTTGCGTCTTCTGTCTCACTGCCGTCCTGCCTTCGCTCTTCTTCTGAATCCGTTGCGTTCCCAACTTCTTCCGACACCCCCTCAGCTGCCTCAATCCCTTCTTGCGACTCTTCTTCCACTTCCGGGCTTTCGTCTGGGACGGGAGCTGTTCCTTCTAGAGGTGCTGGAACTCTTCGAGTATGGGATGCATGGATCCAATTTGGCAGCCCCCCGCACTTCACCGCGGTGTTCGTTATCAGGATTACCTGAAAGGGCCCACGCCAGCGAACATCTAGGCAGTTCTTCCGGACGTGTTTTTTAACTAAGACCCAGTCCCCTGGGTTCAGGTCATGACACAGGTTCCTCGCTGCTGGAACTTCAACTGCATGCACCTGAAGGGACACAGAATGGATGGCGTCAGACAGTCCTTTACAATAATCCAAGATCAGATCATCTGTAATATTCAATAGAGCAGTAGTTGGAACTGTAGGTAGTCTCATGGCCCTCCCCATCAGAATCTCGTGGGGAGAGAGACCTGTCCTCCTATCAGGTGTGCTGCGCATGCTCATGAGCACTAAAGGAAGAGCATCTGGCCAACTCAAGGATGTGGATGCCACTACTTTAGCCAATCTATTCTTCAAAGTGCCATTCACTTGTTCCACAATTCCTGAAGCTTCTGGTCGATAACTACAATGCAGCTTTTGATCGATATTCAGTGTGGAGCACAACATCTTCACTATTTCGCTGTTAAAATGTTTTCCTCTGTCAGATTCCAAAGAGGCAGGCACCCCGAAGCGCGGTATCAACTCCCTGAGCAACAATTTAGCCACTGTGAGTGTATCGCACCTACGTGTAGGGTACGCTTCAACCCATCTGGAAAATACGCATACAATCACCAACACATACCGAAGGCGATTGACTCTTGGCATTTCGATGAAATCTAGTTGCATTCTATTGAAAGGCCCCCCCGACCTCCCAATGTGACTCAGTGTGACGGGTGTTCGTTTGCCTACGTTCAGCTGTTGGCAAGTAACACATCGCTTACATACTGATTCTGCTGCTATTCTGAATTTCGGGCAATACCAAGTCTGCCTAAAAACTCTCATCATAGCATCCCTTCCTAGATGTACTGGACCATGTATTTCTCTCGCCATGGGATTAGCTAATTCTTCAGGTAACACAGCTCTCCCATCTGCTGAAACCCAAAAATCCATTTCACTTCGCACACAACCTGCTATTTCCCATGCCTTTTTCTCTGTTTCAGGTGCGTTCTCCTGCATTATTCTTAAATCCTCCCAAGTGTCTACAGTTTCTAACATCATACTTAATTCAGTCTTTTCTTCTGCACCTTCTATTTCCACCTTTGAGAAAGAATAACTTTGTTCCGCACAATAGCGTGCGACTTCATCAGCATATCTATTACCTTGTGACACAAAATCTGTATTCTTAGTATGAGCTACACACTTCACTACCGCGATGTCAACAGGACCTTGTAATGCTTCTATCAGCAATCGCACAAATTCTCCATTTCGAATGGGCGAACCAGAGGAGGTCATGTAACCCCTCTGAGACCACAACTGCCCGAAATCATGAACCACACCGAAACCATATTGGCTGTCCGTGTAGATGGTGACTCTCTTTCCATTTCCTGCTATGCAGACACGAGTTAGGGCAATAATTTCTGCTACCTGTGCGGAATGTACTCCTTCCAGGCAAGCGGCTTCCACAACTCCAGTAAGGGTACAAACAGCATAAGCTGCCCTCAACCGACCAGTATCGTCTCTTAAACATGAGCCATCAACAAAATAAATTTCATCGGGGTCAGACAATGGCTCATCCACAATATCTGGTCTGGGTTTCGTGCATAGTTCAGTCACATCAAGGCAATCGTGGTCTTCACATCCTTCGCCTTCTATTACCGTAGGTAATGGCATCAAAGTAGCAGGATTCAAGACAGAGCATCTCCTGAGAGTCACGTTTTCTGCGGCAAGTATAACTTGCTCGTAACGCGTGAGCCTGCTATTGGTCAGATGCTGCGTCTTCGTCCTGGTCATTAACAATTCAACTGAATGTGGTACATACACCACTACTGGATGTCCCATCACAATACTCTCGCTCCTTTCAATGCTGACACCCGTTGCAGCAACGGATTTGAGACATCCGGGCAACGCTGCGGCTACTGGATCTAATGTAGCCGAAAAGTATGCAACTGGTCTACGGGCATTACCGTGGGTCTGTGCCAAGACTGACAAAGCACATCCCTCTCTCTCACAGCAATAGAGTGAAAATGACTTTTCGTAATCTGGCATTCCCAGAGCCGGAGCACGACATAAATCGTCTCTCAGCTGTAAAAACGCCACCAGACATTCTTCATCCCATGGTACCGGATCACTCACCTCCTTGTGCGTCAGTTTCTGTAAGGGCTTTGCTTTCAGTGAAAAGTTAACTATCCACTGTCGGCAGTAACCCACCATTCCTAGGAACATTCTAACTTCTCTCTGTGTTGTAGGCGCATTCATTTTCATTATCGCCTCAATCCTCTCCGGGGACACCTTACGTTTCCCTTTTTCTAACCTGTGCCCTAGATACTGTACTTCTGTCAAACAATACTGCAACTTGCTCGGAGATACCTTATGTCCATTTTCAGCTAAATGATTCAGTAAGGCAATTGAATCTACTTTACAAGCTTCCTCTGTTTCTGACGCAACAAGTAGGTCATCTATGTACTGTACCAGAACCGAGTTCTGTGGCAGTACTAGATTCTCAAGATTCTTCTTCAGCAACTGATTAAAGATGGATGGGCTATCTGTGAATCCTTGTGGGATTCGACACCATGTTAAAACGCGATCTTCCATTTTAAAAGCAAAAAGATACCTGCTCTCTTCATCCAATGGGATTGAAAAGAAAGCCTGACAAAGATCTATCACTGTGAACCATTCTGCTTGACATGGTATTTGAAACAATATCACTGATGGATTCGGTACCACGGGACAACATGAAACGACTATGTTGTTAATCTTTCGTAAATCCTGAACTATCCTAAACTTCCCGCTAGGTTTCTGCAAACCCATAATCGGGGAGTTACAAGGACTGCCCACGATTTCTTTCAGTATTCCCTGTTGAATCATTGACTCGATCACAGGCTTTATTCCCGCAATCGTTTCCTGGGACAATTTGTATTGAGGCGTTCTTGGAAACTCAACATTTGGTTTTACCAGAATTTTTACCGGTTCTACCCCCTTAATCAATCCTATTTCTTCTCCTGTGAAATCCCATACCTCTGACGCCACTGCATCTCGTAGGTCTTGGGGAAGATCTTCTATTGTCAGAGTAGGATATAGTTCTACACAAGATTTGGAATTGGCCACCTTAAAAGTAGCATCTTCGTCGGTAGTCTGTACCTCCACTCCTTGCGGGGTGCAGTATATGGTGCAGTTCAATTTGCACAACAAATCCCTTCCTAACAGACATACCGGACTCGAGTCACAAACCACAAACTGATGTTCGTTCATGTGGTTTCCAATTTTCACAGACACTGGTTCTGTCAAGGGACTAGACATTCTTTTATTTGCGACTCCTACCACTTGAATTGTTTCCCCTGACATTGGCAAGTCTGGAACTACCGCTGATCTCAGAGTCGAACGAGTAGCCCCAGTGTCCACTAAGAACGTAGTGGGACACCCTGCCACTTCTGCCTCAACAAATGGCCCTCTTTGATCCACTTCTAGGACTGCCCCGAGGGTACAATCCTCTTCACTGCTCACCCGTTGTCCTGTCAATGGGTCAATGTAATAACACTTTTCTTCCTCGATAAACAGAGGCATTTGTTTAAAGACCTTTCCCCCAGCTGCTATCTTCGGTGGCTGTGGGAATTGGGCCCGTGGAGCCGAAGTCCCCCCTTTGGCCACCTTACTACTTGGGACTGTCACCTTTTGCACTGGGTCTTCTTGGACCTGTTCTTCTACTTCTAGCTCTCCATTTTCAGGGTTAAAGGGACACTCGCGTCGCCAATGCCCCACCTGGTGACACTGATGACACTTTGTCGTTTTCTTTAAAGTGGCAAAGTCTATCCTAGGTCTCTGCCCTTCTTCATTATCTTTGCTCTGACCATTTGGTTTTCGTCCCATCCCCTGCTTCTGCTGGCCACCCTTCCCAGCGGACTGCATTTGCACCACCATCAATTTCTCCTTTAGATTCTTGGCTTTAGAATCTATCTCGTCACTGCAGTACCTCGCATATCGTAAAATCTCATCTAGTGGTTTGTTCTGCCAACAGATTAAATGTTGCTGTATCATCAAACAAATATCAGGTCTCAACCCCAAGACAAACTTTGACACAAACTGCCCTATATCTTTGGGATCCATTACATCCAGTCCACTGTATTGCTTGAATGTTTTCAATAATCTTTCATAAAACTCGTGAACTGTCTCCTTGGGTTCCTGCCTTGTTCGGTCTATTTTTACCCAATCTATGTCCTGTGGTGGTACCTTATCTTTCAGCCATGCTATTACCCTTTCATACTTTCGCATGACTATCTCAGACGGTCCATTAGTCCGAGCATCCCTCAATGGTTCAGCATTTGGCCATTCGACACTAGTCTTACAAGGGGTCCACAGATCAGATGGGACCACGATGTCAAACAACGTGTTCAAATCAATCCACAATACTTTCGAGATTTTGACAAACCTCTCTACCTGTTTATACCATTCGACTGGATTGTCCCGCAACTTCGGAAATGAGTTGGTAAATGCAGCTAAATCTCCTCTACTCCAGGGCACATGTACATAATTTCCGTTTGATATCTCTCGCAAAGGGAATGCCTCCATCTGCATTACCCTTCCCTCAGGGGTCATCACATTTGTACTTCGCCTAACTGTGCCCTTTTTCGACCACCTTTCTTCCCATTTATCCAGTTCCCTCCACACTCTTATCCCTGTTACCAGCTCTCTTATGTGTGTTTTTAATCCAGTAGTTCTCTTCTCATCTAGATCTTGGTCTGCGTACTGTAATCTGTGGTTACTCTGCAATGCCCTTGTCCTAGACAAATCCACGGCATATCTATCTGCCAAATCAGTCAGTTTCTCATGAAACGCTCTAGCTTTCCTAGTAATATCCTTTGCCATGAACAATAACTCATCCTGTTCATACAATTCTATCCTTTCCAAAGGCAATGTTCCATCTATTATCTCATCAACATCTGATTTTAAACTAGTAACATCAAGCCTTTTTGCCTTAATTTCAGCTTTCAAGACACTCAATTTAGCTCCTCCATCCGCATCTCTCCCATCCCAGCTCCGAGATCTACGTTTAGGTATTGGTGAATTATAGGGAGTCCTCCCCTGTTCCCATCTCTCTAGATCCCATGCCTTTCCATCTTCTCGGGGTGGGTGGTGAAACACTCCTTCATGCCTCATAGCCCCTCTCTCCCCATCCGGGCTAGTTTCACGGGATGCAGGGTAAGATGTTCCATTACTCCCTCTTTCTTCCCTACTTCCCTGTGATTCCTGATTATTCGAGGCGTGGCGGGACCTATCGCTGTTCTCCTTTCTCCAATGTTGAACGTCTTCCCCGAGTGTATGATGAAGGCACCTAAACCTATTCTGAAAAGCCCGTACCGCCTCATCTCCTCCTTTCCCCCAGAGACGGGACATTTCCTCACATTCTACAATCCTAGTATTCTGTTCCGGTTGTTCTCTCTGATTTGTAGGACATGCATCCCCTCTATTCTCTTGACTTTGGCCTTCCCGGCCCTGACTGCTTTCGCTGGCCCCACAATGAGATACTGTCCCATTGCCCCTGCTTTCCCACTCTGGTTCTGTTCTTGTCCTGTTACTTGGAGATACTACGGACCCGTCCCATTCCCTCAAATCAGCTCTTAACTCTGAAAAAGATCTTGGCCGTGGTCCCCTTAGATCCATTGGTCCTCTCGGACCTCCCTGTTCTGAATTGGGACCAACAGTTGTGTCTAATGGGGTGTTCCATGTTACCGAACCTGGCAATTGTTTCCATGCATTTGTCACATTATTCCTCCTTTCCATCTCAATCCTTTCCCTATCCAATTGCCTTTGTTGTTCCCCTCTATCTCTCTCAGAATTATAGATCGAAACTATGGGTCCTATGGTAACAGGCACTTGAAGAGCGTCTGGCAATCCCACAGACTCAACCCTTTCGGTGTTTGGCGTTTTCTGCACCACAAACCTTCCCACTACACTCTGTACAGTGTTGTTTGGAGGTGTTTCTCCACTTTTGATAGGTGTCCATTCCGATATAGGGAGTGGTGTATATCCCTCTATGTCATTCCCATCTTCCCTTGCGAGCCCTCTATCTTCTATCAACTCCACTCTCGGAGGTGGTCTATCCATTAACAATCTGTTTATCAGATTGTCCTCCGACTCGCTTTCCTCGTCTTCTTCCATGAGGTTTCCTCCTCCTGACACCTCCCTCATCGGATACATTTTCTCCACCTCGATAGTCTGTACTCTCCAACGCTTTTCCTCCTCATCCCATTTGGAATCTCGCACTGCCCTTACCGATCGCGTCAGTCTTTGTTGACGCCTGTTCAAATTTCGGTCGTGTGCAGCCTTAATCCATGCATTAAGAGCCTCAAACTGTGTTGGTCTGGGCGAGGGTTTCAATGAGGACATGGTTGCTTTTAGCCGATGTAACACCTCTAATTTAAACGTCCCGTACCTCGGGAACTGCATTTCCTCATTCCCTTCCGTAAGCTTATTCCAAGCCCCAATCCACAATATCGTATGCAGCCCCACATTCGTTGCCATATAATGAGCTGGCGTACCCTCCGGCGGAGCCTCCTCCCCGTAATAATGTTCACTTCGTTTACGTTTAAAAATCCCTTTCAAACACTTAAAACACTTCATGATTTCTCTTTTCTCCGCGTTCGTTTACTTCCTGATGATATTCCACCAATCTCAGCCCCGTTCTCACTAACTGGCCTATCCGTACGCGACTTTCCTCCGACGTCACGCTAGCCGCCCAACCAGAGCGCGGCTCTAGCTAACGTCACACCAACCGCTCAATCAGAGCGCGGCTCTAGCCGACGTCACCCGTCCCCCTTCGCAGCAGTTCCCCTCCTTTCTCAGCTCGTCTCCTCGGTCATGCACGCATCCCATTCATACCCTGAAAAATGATTACTTCCGTCCAAGCGATCACCTTTCTTGACTGTACGCCCACAGTCTTTCTGTAGTTGTCACCTTAACTTGGCAAGATGTCTTTCCGTTTACTTCCAGACAATCGCCTTCTCCGATAGGTTACTCACACGCAGTAACTTTCGACCAGCGTCCGTTACTCATACATTCACTCTTACACTCCCCCTATCTTGGATCCACGGCGGTCAATGGTACCTCGTGACCTCCGTACTATGGTCGACAACTACCCTGGATGTTCGATACACCCAAAACCACTTAAGCTCTGGCCTGAACTTAAGATTTCACCAGTTCACCCGTTTACCAGGTTACCAGCTTACCAGGTTGCGCGCGCTCACAACCTTCTCTCATTCACACTACAGGCATTCAACTCCGCAAGACATTACAATACAAATACAACACAAAACACCGCAATCTGTTCACGCATGACCCTTTTTATACTCACTCTCCGATACTGCTGCTTTTCTCGCACCGTCTGCACCTTTCGGCACACGATTCTTCCGCTGCTCGTCTCTCGGCGTCTCGGGCCTTGGGGTAAACTAACCTCTCTAGATTACCTTCCTCAAGAAGATAACCATCCTCACTCTGCTACCAACTGCTAACGCGGGATTACTGGTTACTAATTTTCTTACCAAATCCCAAACTATGTCGACTGAATCGTTGGTACCTGTCTTGGAGTAAAAGGTAATCTTCGCAATAAGTCAATCAATTTAAGAACTTACACCACTCTAAATGACCACTGACCAAAATTAAGTTTTAAAGATTTAATATAAAGTCAAAGATAACTGAAGATACAAACTTCTCAAAATGAGATTCAACAGGTAAATTGGTATCACTATAAACATGAACTTTTTGAATAGTCTGAGTCTGAAAAACAGAATAATAAGTACAAGCTCGAAAACCATCAGGGTTGCCAAAATGGATACAAGTTGCAACCTCAAAGTCATTACAGAAAAGAAAATTAAGGTTAGTCTGTCCCTACACTACTTTAAATGACATTCCTACTTAGCAAGATCTTAACCCTCTAGGTGTCAGCCGTGGTGACTTCCTAAGAAGATCACGCACTTCTCTTTGTCTCTTCTCTGATAATGGGTCTCTCCTGATCAGCCTATCTGCCTACCCATCCGCTTCCTTAGGCTCCCAAAATCATCTGCTCTGCTCTCCTCCCGGGTCTCTTTCCCTAATACCAAATCACATTTCTGATAGGAACGCCCCTTGGGACGCCCCTCACGTGGTACATCTTTGCGCGGTAAACTCCATGATGGTACTCTTGAAGACCCTCGTTATAGTTGACCTTGGTTCCCAGGCTTCTTCTTCAGTGCGCTGATACCCCCTGAAATTCCTGGAAACTCCTACAGGCCTGCGCAAGGCGCCACTGAACAAAGTCCCTTTCATTCGAGCTGATTAGGACCCTCGCACCTGCATACAGCTCGTCCTGCAGTGGGCCTCAAATTCCAGACTCCACCATATCTTTAGTCATAAAACACTCTCAAAGCTCGGTGCTGGACACCTCGCGACCTCTTCTCTAACGAGCACATGACGATTTACACGACATGACATTATCTCCTCTGGCCTACTTGATTTACATGCAGCAGGTCCCTGCACTCTTAAAACGTTAACTTGATTTAAACAGCAAACATTCTTAACTAGCATACGTTTCTAAAATAACACATCTATAAAGCATATACTTTTAACCCTAAGTTCAATAGTACATTTGGAAGAACCATGTCAACTTTATCTCACATTAATTTAGCAGCACGTTCAGGTTTGCTGTGAATTGCCCTAAGGCCTACACATAATACTGGATTTTCAGAGTTACATTTAATTCGGACATGATTCTTTTAACATGAGAACATGAGGTTTTCACATATATTCCAACATTTCTACATTAATCTCACACCGTTATAATTATAGTTACTCTACTTAACATTCTATACATTTCACTACTGAATATAAACCACTCGTGTGCAAAACATGTTTAAACTAACTACGTGCTTGTAAATATGGCGTACTTATACATTTTTTCAAACTTGTGCTCTCTCATCCCCATGGTGCAGGATGGCCCCTGGGCCCTTAGTTCATGGGGGCCCCATGAGCCACCTGTCATCTTTACTATATTTTGTTTGGTGTGTCAGAACATACTGTTTCCTAATCATTGTCTTCTGTGGACACCTGGGATCTCAAACTAGGATACTGATTTCCATGTTTGACTTTTCAAAACAGGATAGTAACTTTACCAACCTATTCTGCGTTCAGGTTCGGAGCACAGCATCAACTGCGAAGAGAAGTGGCGAGATGGGAGCATCTCCAAGCAGTACGGGTGAGCGAGCCGGATGCTCACTTTAAATGCTCCATACTTTGTAATGGATGCAGCAAACTGTGTTCTTGGAAGCCTGTGATGTCAACATTACTGAAAGATTCCACTGTTTCTATAAGGGAACCTGGGCACATTCCAACTAAGACTTGAGGGACATTTCAAAGGTAGAGATACTGACACATTTCTTCACCAGTCATCTGCTAAGGAGGGATATCCGTGTGAGACCGCTCCTTTATGATGTATAGTTTGCAATGATCTATAGTTTCTTCCTGAAGTCAGCAAGGGTAGGGGCACTTCTGAGGGGGTCAGATGGCTCTTCAAGATACTGAAACTCTTTTTAAAAAGCATGAGACTGTGGGACTTATTTATATGCCCCTTGCAACACTTTTGCGCTGCCGTTGCATCACTTTTCGTGATGCAGCGGTGGTGTAAACAATGTGCCATGTTGCGCCATATTTACAAAGTGACGCATCTAGGCAGACCTGGGTCAGGTATAATGTATGCAGAATGGGTGTTCCCCACAAGAAAGCCACTTCTATGATGCCACTTTGTCAAAACCTTACACCTGCCTCAGAGCAGGCATAAGGTTGATGCAGTGCAATAGGTATAGGCCTCCCCCATGCATTGCTGGAGTTGCGTTCTGCTTACAACACAACTCCAGCAAATCATGAATTTTGCGCCGGCAGATAAGTCAGGATCCCTGACTCATCTGTCAATCCCTGCAACATGGAGCACCATACAGTAAATACGGCGCATCCATGGTGTCACAAGGAGGGCACAGTGAAAAGGGTTGCATCGCTGTTTTATCGCAGCGATGCAACACTTTTCATAAATGAGGCACTGTGGGGCATATTACCAACGATTAGCGATATTTATCGTTAACAATGCTTAGCAACTAATTTTTTAACGCTAAGCATCGCCGGAAATTATCGCAGAGATAACTTGCTATTAGCAAGGTTTATCTCAGAAGTGATAAAAATCCTCGCGCTAACTGCCAAATGAGAGTTTATCGCTGGAAAACCAACGATAATCTCTCGAAGTTTGGCGTTAGCTTGATGATAGGGGCTCACAAACTTAGCCATGATATCCACCTTCCATAAGATATCATGGCTAAGTCAGGAAAATACCAGGTGGAAAAAAAGCAGTGCTAACCGCGGTTAGCGCTGCTTTTTTTTATCACTAACAGGGGTAGCGAAATCCTTGATAATAGGAGAAATGTCGCTTAACAACATTTCTCCTATTCTTTTACTCTGGAACGCCCCCTTTGCATCTCATTAGAGATGCAAGGGGAAGCGTAGAGAAAGAGGGTGCTAACATGCAAATTTGCGTGTTGGCATCCGGTTGCTGATAGAGAGATAATTTTATCTCCGCTTTCTTGGCTTTTAAAGCCAAAAAAGCGGAGATAAATCCCTTGATAATATGCCCCAGTCTTTTTAAATCTTGGATTTCAAGTATTAAGAAATACTTTTGTATATTTATGCAACCTAGAATTTGTAACTTCTTAGTCAGATACTTGGTTGTTTTCAATTTTAATTGTATTCATTTAATTTTAATAATAATATATATTTTATAGCAGTGTTTTCAGAATACAATACTTAAAAGTGTGGTGCAACATTCAGGAGAAGCTCCATCAGGCTTGGTGTGTTGTCATGGTAATCTGGGTTTTCCATTTTGATTTAACACCATAATGTTAAGATTCAAGTAGCAAGGGAACCCCAATTCCAATCTGCCTCTCTCCTCCCTATGATAAGCCTAGCTTCGACCAATACCCGGGTGAGTGGATTTATACTTTAAATGGGGGAAAAAGGGAGAGAAAAACTGTGATATTCAATTAGAATTCAGTCACTTAGGATTGCCAACATTTTCAAAGCCTTAAAAGTTGACTATTGTCCAGGACATTGCAGCAGTATAAGAAGTCTGCAAATCAATATAATAAATAAAGAATGAATAAGGAAGAGTTTAAGACACCTTTCATTATTTTGATAGAATATGGAGGCTCTTGAAAAGCAAAATGAAGGAGAAAGGACAAATAATAGGAAAACGTTTGGAACAATTGCAAAATCTGACTTCAACAACAGTCACATACCTTAATTTAGCACTTGTAACAAATACCCAGTATTACCCACTAATCCCGTCGTTCTTCCGTGCATAGTAGTAAATGTCTATTTGTATTGGCCTGTAATGCACAACAGAAGGCTTTCACACCAGAGCTCAATGTGCAGGTAGAAGTATGTGTGTGCAGGTTTGCGGTGTGGTCACATAACCCAAAAATACCACATCGGGTCCATAGTGCCTGCATCTGACTCTCGTAGACCAGGAACATAAGTGAAAAAATAAAGATATGTACACAAATGGTTACGAGCCACGCTCAGTTCTTTATTGGGAAATGGGATTCTTGATACAGAAGGAACCTAGCATGGCCACATCAATGGCTGTAGGCAATTTAATATTGTACAACAATAAACCGTCCTTAAGAGCAGTTGTGTCTGAAGAGGATAGATCTCATTTATTCAATCACCACTCTCAATCTAGTCCCAGTGATTCTCTGGCTCTCATGAATGATGTTCGTGATCAGTTTCTACTGGTTTCATTGGGACAAAGATCACATCTGCCATCTTTGAGACTTCAACAGGAAATGAACAATGCAGATGGTATTCAGTGATCTGGCGTAGGGTCTAAAGATTCCATGATGCTCAAAGTGTCACCAGTATGCATGTATGTCAACCTTCCGTGTCTAGGCTCTAGTGTATCCCTAGCATAGGCCACAAGTAAAGCAGACTCAGGGGCTTATTTACAAGCCCCTTGCACCGCTGGCGTGCCACTTTTTATATGGAAAAAAGTGACATACCGGCTCTGCAAAGGGCTTGTAAATAAGCCGCTCAGTCTACAGGACCAAGAAGTGGAGCCCTATCTACCCAGTCCTCACTCAGTCTGGTGGCGGCCTGAAATGACGACCCCACATTCCCCTCCCTCGCACTACCTTGATAGAACACCCAGGAACCTTGGGCTCCTCCCTGCCCCAGCCACGCTCACAGCTACAGATTCACCCGGACCAGGGAGGCCCTTGGAAATCTGCCATCCAGCGTCATCAGCCAGTCAAGGCCTTTTCCCGTTCCGCTCTTAGGACCCTGTGGGTCCCGACCCTTCCTCAAATAAGGCACCTCAGACTAAGGACCTACATAAAGAATGTCGCTTTACTTCCTGTGACCCTTTGGAATGTAGGACCATAAAATGAGTTAGCAAGGGACCCATGGTCTGTTTGATGTTTCGAGGGAGGTTCCAATCCAGCTGAAGCAGATTTTCCCCACAGTTTTAACCAGTTGCAATAGTAGGAAAACTTCTGCAGATCTATTCATTCTTCCATGTTGGCTCTTTCACTGGTCCATGGAACGCAAATGCTAGCCAAGGGAACCAGAAGGAGAACCTTCATTTGTCTACCGTCTCCTCATGAGCATTCTATAAAATGTACACCATATAACATAGCATTTGTTCTGTGTCTCGCCCTTTTACCACTTTGAGTTACAGAATGTTGGCCGGCAAAGGCGGCTTTTCCCACTAAGGTGCTTTCCATGGGGCGGAAGGCAGTGTTCCCACCCAGATATGACCAAACTGAAGAGCCACATACGGTATGGCATGGGATGTCTTTTGCTATGGTTGTGTTCAAGAGGAGCAGATGAGTCTTGTGACTAGCTGGAAGAGATGTAAGATTTGGGTTGTTTGTGCGGTTGTGCCACAGTTGATCCTTTTATCCTCCTCCTGGACCTAGTTGTAATAGGGCGGCGGACAACCGGTGCGGTGGTGGCTGAAGCGCCACCACCGCATCTCTTCGAGTCTGGCCCTCGGACCGCCAGACTCATAATTAGGCCCTTAGTGGCTGGCCACACTATATTAGTCATCCCCATCATGTGATTGTGAGGCAGATAATTAACATGTGGAACAGTACTAACTGTAAGTGATTAGCGAAAATGGAACTCCTAGATGTATTAAAGGAAAAGCAGGCAATAGTGTTAATGACAATCTTTTGATCGGTTAATTTAGTTTCCGTACTCAAAATTATTGGAACGCTAGTATTTGGTATCCTATGTGCAAGTTTATGACTAGGAAAGGGGAAGCTGATATTTGGGAATAAACTAATTGCTTTTCTGTAATAAATGTAATGTTGATATTTGTGTGGGTCACATATCAGAGATGTCCTTTATTTCACGCCAGAGTAATAGTAGCATTTCCTTGATGTGCATTGAAATGGGTTTTCAAATTTAAGAATGTTATTGCAAGCATATGGCCACCTCATATCCTTCCTTCCTTGCTTTTTTTTCACGTCCACGCAAGTGTTACCAAACTTCAATATAAGCCTCTTCTCACCTTCACCGGCAAAAGTGACAACATGTACAAATATTGAAATGTAAGTGTCTATTCTCTCAATTGTTGTGCTATGACCCCATCAAAGTCAACTGGCTCCACCTACTATGGGATCAACCTCTGTTTGTGTAGAAAATGTAATTTCTACAAGGCCCCTTTTCCTAGACAGCCTGAGGACACTGTCCACTACTGTCCTGTTCTGATTTTTCCTATCACCGGCAGCTCAACTTATCACTCTCTACTTCTTCTCCAAACTGTTTCCTTTTCTTTCAGCTCTTAGCTGTCTTACACCTCTCTCCAATTTACCTCTTGTCTTTCAGCTGCACTAACATCATTCACAATACTTTTTCCTTGTATCTCATTAGGCAGTCATTTTACTAACATCCCCATAATGGATGCAATTTTCAGAGCTTGTGCCTCAATTACAAACTCTAATTCCAAACAAACCAAATTCCAATTCCAAACAAACCTGGGATTCCCAGCCACCCTCTTCCATACCCATTATTGACTTTGCTTGTTTAGGTATCAGAAGAAATCATCGCACAACTTCCCTTCTAATACATTATATCATAATCAGTGCGACAATTTAATAGTGGTAACCACATAAGGAGTTACCAAAAGAGACAGACTGGATAAGGATGCCTCTTTTATGGCATGCTTTTCACCTGTAACTTTACCCGTCCAGATGAGATAGTCCTACCATCATGAACTCAACCTCCTTTTAGAGAGAGGTCTTTTGAAGAGGCTATCAATCAATCAATCAGTGTTTGTTAAGCGTGGCTACTCACATGTAAGGGTCTCAGGTGCTGGGGGTTTGGGACTGCAGGTCCTGATGGGTGCTGAGGTTCAGACGAAGAGCTAGGTCTTGAGATCCTTCCTAAATTGGCTATGGAAAGGAAACCAGTTTACTAAAATGACCTCAAGTAAAACCAAAGACATTGCTTTTTATTAAAGATACCATGTGTAAGATCAAAGGTTAAGGAGAGGATGTTTAATGAGTACTTATGACTCAAACATCCAAGAAGGTGCCTACATGTTTCAGCATGTACTATGCCTTAAATGGTCTAAAGCTTTCGTCAGTGCTAATAAAGATCTTTATATAAATGCTACATTCATGCATATCAAAGCTATAGAAAAAGGTGGTTTCACACCTTTTTAGGTCAAATCCAAAAATGTGAGCTGATGCATACAATGTTGGGGTTAGGACATCTCTCTTATACCTGCAACACTTGTTTGACAGTAAAAAACACAGAAGTTACGTTTTCAAAGTAAAAGCAGTGTTAGCAATGCACCTTAAGTGCCTACACTCACACTGTCGTCTATTACTTACCCTAACTACGGGATTTCAATTCCTCATGGCCGTGACGGAGGAGCCACCCTTTGTAGTACATAGGATAAAAGTATTAATAATATGTTCTGCATCAGGGACTTTGATCACACATTCACATGTCTATCTGTATTTCCATTGTTATCTGTAACCCTTTTGCACCCGCTGTGTGGATTGGGTATTTTACAGAAAAGTAAACTATACCGCAGGTTTCTGTGCACGTCATCACCAAGAAAAAGCAAGGACAAAAGTGGAGAGACAATAAAGGGTGCAACAGAGGCAGTGCTATGCACTAGCATTTTTCAACTACTAGCCAATGCTTCACCATGGATGGTGAGAAGATACCAAGGGAGGGTAGAGGCAAGTTGAAAGGGGAAACAAAGTTATAAAAGATAACTCTACATAACCACTTGATCACAAGGGACAAGCGCAAATGAAGAGAAGAGGGAGGATTTAGCATAAGTAAATGCAGGTGAGCACACATTTTTACAATTCACTTTGCCATTATATTACCAACGATTAGTGCCAACTTCAAGACAGAAAAAGGAGGAGACAAAAATCATTGAATTTAATTAAATGTCCAAGGAAGAATTGGAAAGGATTGACCAGGCTGGTAAAAGTAGCTGTTATCCTTGGACAAGATGCACATAGAGGGGTGGGAAGGAAAACACCCTCAGTAAGAGGCAGCAAAATGAATACAGTATTGCACAGTTCAAGTACACAGTGCTAGATTCTTCTGTTCAAGTGAGCGGTTGTAAGGTTTATCCTTTTTTCGTTTTCTTTTATTTGCACAGGATACTTTTGGAGATCAACTTTAACACATTTTAAATATGAGGACTACTTTGTCCCAATCGACAGCAGACCAAGGCATTACATGTCAACTAGTGAGACATATCACTATCACCGCAACAATTTAATAGCGGTAACTACGTGAGGAGCTACCAATCCACTCAGGTTCACTACGCCGAATCAGCAACCACATTTTAGGTAGAGTGTGAGACAACACGCAAGCGCTGCTCTGCGAATAGCTGTGGTAGTTGAGTATGGAGAGAAGCTTTGCCCACTCCCTTCACCCTTATTTTTCATTGGCTTGTGTGCTTGTCCTTTTTAAATGCTGGATTCATTATGAGGCTTGTTAGTCCCTCCTTAGTACAGCTATGTCATCATTTGTATCCTCCCATGGTTACTGGCCCCTTTACTTGGTTGTTACACGGGGCATGTACTATTTCCTCCATGCACATGTAGCCTCACCCTAGCATTGTCTGTGCCTTCTCTCCAAAATGTACTCGCCTTCTCCCCCGCCCTCTCTCCCGTTGTCTGTGATGCCAAGTTGCCAACCATTTGCAAAGCAATAGGTCTTGCATAAATTGGAGACCTATTGCATTGCAAATGCTTGTTCCTTTAGAGATATGATGATTGAGGGTAGTCTGAAGGACAGGCAATTCCTATGGCATTCTCACTGAAGACCAGGCTCTAATCCTTTAGACTCCCCACTGGTCACCTAGCCCTCCAACACTATCACTGCATCCGTGCTATAAAATCCATCTTTGCCTGTGATCTTCCTTCTTTTCTGCTTGTCCGTTTCTGTTGACTTAACTTGTCATCAGCCCAGGCCGCTGCAGGTAAGAGTGGTGGGGTGGTGGGGCCGGCAGGGGGGCAGGGGGTGGGGGGGGGGGGGGGCCTTCGAGAGACAACCACGAGGGAAAAATAATGATTTATTTAATTTTCCCTTGTGGTTGTCTCTTGAAATCCCGCACCACCGCCCTACCGCTCTTACCTGCAGCGGCCGCGGCTGCATGTCGTACCTTTTTGGGGTCACATCATTACCACAATCAAGAAGACGAAGTTGCTGGCATCCCCGCATAGATATTGTGTGCAGGGATGGCAGAGGCGTCATGGTGGTGGACGCTCAGGCAATAAGAAAGCCCAGGATTCTATGTTCTTCCTACCTTTTACAGCAACCCCACAAACTACAGCCTATGGGGCAAATTAATGGGGCATGCAACGCAGCGTAGCAGTTATCTTTGCAGAGGCACTAAGATAAGCCTGGTACTGCTGACGTCATACCTTGCACAAGGGCACTTAAAGGTTGCATTGTGGGATGCACAGCATCACAGAGCAAACATTTCTCCTTGTTAGTGACGGCTTCATGGAGGCATTCGTTTTTCATGAAAAAGCACAGTTTTGCTATCTTAGCAGGTCAGTCTTTGCATCAAAACCTATGAGGGTTACCGCAGATCTGCGCCAGTAACACCCCCGCCGTAGTGCAAAGTCAAGTGCAGAGGGATATTTGCTAAAAAAAAACGGATCACTCTCCCAGCACAAAATATATTTTACGTGGAAAGTAAATACCAATGCGTTGCCTTGCGTGACTTTGCGTCATTTTGTGATGCACGAAGTTTTAGTAAATGTGTGCCAGGTGGAGATCCCTCACTATCGGAACCAAATTAAAACATATTTTCAATATTACATCGTTTAAATTGAGAATTCTTTCATTCTTGAAATTGTTATGTCCATCATTCTTTCATTTTAAGTGCCTCATTATATGTAATTTTGCACTAACAGGTGTATATAACCAAATGTTAATAGCCCACAAATAAATGAGGACTACATAAATGTGTGAAGGGTTTTTAGACTAAAAAGACAGCTAAGTCCATGAGCATGTACAAAGCATTCGAGCAACAGCCTTCAGGAATATGTCGTTCAAAATACTCTAGAAAGATATTTCATCATTTGCTCCAAAGGTAATTTGAGATAAAGATCAGAATTTATTTCAGGTGTACTCAACTTCCGTTTCCGTCCTCATGACACACCCATGCCTCACTGTGACTAACCTCTGAGACATTTGTTGATTTTGGCGGGCTCTTCCGTGTACTGTGTGCCTCTTACACCAAAGCACCAGAGAACAAGAACAAATAAAAAGCTTCCTACCCTTCTATTGTTTTGTACTTTGCTCCCCAGACAGGAAATCCAACTGTGGATTCTGCTTGATGAATCAGAAATTCCAGATGGCAATTAATGTCCTTGGATCCGATATCCTTTGAGTCCTCCTAAAAGTACCGAGACACAGGCGGGATAGACATTGGTAAAGTAAAATATGTTGCTTGTTATTTTGCATTTATATGCCTTTGACATGTCTAAAGTGGCAAAAGTCTTGTAGAAAATAATCTATGTTTTCAATTCTGATTCTCTTTCAGACTTCTGTTCACAAAGCGAAACGTATATATGAATAACTCTACATGACTACGTGTATTCTTACACTTTATTTAAAGTTTTTGTAGAGCACAGACACTCATCCCCACAGACAGAGATATCAGGGCCCTAATAACTACCATTTGATTCCTGCAGATGTACAGATCTAAAGTTGGAAATCAGAGCTGCGTTAATCATGGAAGAGCCATGTCTTCAATTTGCAGCTGCATTAAGGATCGTTTTAAGGCGTGTTTACAAACAGTCTGCCATTCCCATATACAGTGCGTTTCCATAGTCCAGACGACTGACTATCAGAGCCTGGACAACCGTACAACGCAGTCCATTGGGATCCATCGGAACAGCTTTCTGAGACGTTTTAGAAGCCCGATGCAGCGGCCACAGGTAAATAACACCTGGTATTTCAGTGTGAGGGATAGGACAGTAATGATTACAAGATTTGTTTACTGCTTTTTTTGGCACTGGTGCAGTGCCAAGCGGAAAGGGCCACCAGGAATCATTCCACCTCTGAACAAAAGGATTTCAGATTATTCTGCATTGAGTTTCGAGCAGTGCGCTGCAATCCAGCTGGCCACCTCCGGGAGAGAGCCTGCCAAGTTTTTTCTAATATCAGACTGATTGTCACCTAAAGAAATTATCAGCTGGGTATCATCAGCATAGGAGCAAAGTTCAAAGCCCCATGTTTTAACCAGGCAGCCAGAGATGTATGTAAACATTAAATAGTGAACACCATACTCAGTACTGTGAGGGAGCAATCTATATGTGTCCAGCTGGACGGACTGGGATCTTTTAGATAGAAATTAACTGAACCACTTTAGGGCGGAGGAGAGAAAACCTGTCTCATGCAACTTTGGATCAAAAGACCATGTAAGACAGTGTTGAACACTGCAGATAGGTCTACAGAATCAAGGCCACTGCCTTTCCCTGATCTCCCTTTAGTTTGATATAATCCAAGACTGCAATGATATTGCTCTTAGTGCTGTTATTCACTCTAAAGCCCGAGGGATCGAGCAAGTTATTATCCTCCAAGATGGTTGATATCTTGCAGTTGACCAATTTTTCAAAGGCCTTAGCCATAAATGGCAGCAAAGAGATAGGACGATAGTTTGATAGTGTGGATGCAGAAAGGCCAGCGTTTTTGGCTAGTGAAAGAATTACTGCATACTTCCACATATCCGGGTGTGTTGCTGTCTTTAGAGATGCATTAAAAATCTGATTCAAGAATGCACTCAAGATCAAAGATAAACATGAAAAAATAAAATGAGGACAAGGGTCCAATAGGGGAACCAGATTTTATTTCTGTCATAGTTTTCCACACCTGGTCTACAGAGATACAGAGGTCTGCACAGTGGGGGACATCAGGACATCAAAAAATGGCAAGCGAAGGCGAGTGAGGAGAAGATCTTCAGCACTCAGGTGACTGAAGATCTGCCTTGAAGGCCAACTGGATCCTCACTCCATCTCACCTCCTCGAGAAGGCTATTCTCTCCACAATGCACCCCGTGCTATGTGGGCTGCTTCTATCTGACAGCACTAATGTAGTGCCAAGTAAGAATACAATCCTCCCATTTCTCTCTCCCTGTATATCTATCTATCTTGCTGTCAGAAACACACACAAAAAACCTACAATCACTCACCCAAATGTGTCCTTCCCTCATACATGCATTGTTTGGCACACTAAAACTCTCTCTAACACTCTAAAACACACTCTACCACAGCCCATATCAATTACTAGATGTTTTATATATCTTTGAACTCACAGGGCAGGTTTTGCATTACCCTCCATCTACACATACAAGTATGTCCTTACGCTAACAATGTTACTAACGCACTATACCCTATTTCCATCACTAAATCTAACACTATATTTGACAATGTTTTTAATGGTTTTTAAGTGTAACCAAGTGTAACCATGACATTTATACTATGCTGTTAAATACTCACATATTTCTAAACCTTGTTAAAGACCTGTTTTGTTGTAACATCTGCCACGTGCTATGACTATAGCTTCTACTCCTAGTAGTGCACCCTGACTGGCACTTCACAGCAGACGCATGACACTGGTAAGTTAAATGACTGCTCTTCTAATATTGGGCCTAACTTATTTTTTATGATTGTTGGGTACCTGTATGTCGTTTGTCATATGTCCTTATGGGCCCCTTGCTCGACATGTTATGAATTTGTGTTTGATATTACATAGTCTTTGATATTACACAGTGGTACCTGGGTACCTAGGCACCTAGACTTGCAAATGTATGGGTAGCACTATAAAAGAGCTGTTAAGCCATATGTTAGTTTCCAGGAGAGGAATGTTTGTGTGTCTCAAAAAGAGTTTTTAACCTTTGAATAGCACCTACTTACATGATTTTGGATGGCTTGCTCTCCAATGTATGTATCTCTCTCCTTTCAGCTTCTGTCATACAGGAGACCCTGATGTCCACATGACAACCTGAACACCAAAGACATCATCCTTACTGCAGCTATTAGGACTTCTACCATGTATCGGTCAGGTAAGACTATGAACTTATGTTATTTATTTTGGTGTGTGATCATTAGCCCTTTCCATAAGTTGATTACCTCTATTTTGAAAGTATATCAAATGTTGGAAGTCTGGTGATTGGTGGTGTTTGTTTTCCTTTCTTGTATGTATCTCAAATATGGCAACATTTAGGTTACTTCTGACTTTATACAGGGACAATACTAATTATAGTACATAGTTTATATCTTTCTAGCTGCTGGATCTAGAGATACTTAATAAGCACCAACTACAAGGAAACAGGTTCAGCGACAGGCCTAATGGGGGATCACCAAAGCACAAACATCTATGACTATTCACATTGTTGACCCTATAAAAATGTCATCCCTGGATCAACCATTAATTTAAAAAAAATTGTACAAATGTAATAACTTTTGTTTTATTTGAAGAACAATGTTTATTAGGTACATTGTTGAAATAGGGATATAACTGGATTTGATGTAGTTCAACTGTTGAAATCTTCTTCCGGGAACTGGGGACATTGCACCAGAAGATGATGCTGAACCATCTACAACTGGAGGACAGCAGGCAACATGAGGAAAGAATCCAGTCCTTCTCCAAGAAACAATGTAGGTGGCCAGCACTGCTCGACAAGAAGGAGAGGAGGATGGGTTGGTTGAGAAGAAGGAGAAGGACCTAGATGTTGAAGAATACATTGTTGCCCCCACACAGAACATCATCTAGAAGGCCAGGCAGCAGTGTACCAGCAGTGTACCAGTTAAATCACAATTCCCAGTCATTTACTAAGCGGCAATGGCTGATTGCTCCGCCAATGCAGCAATCACCTCCACACAGCCTACAACTAACAGGTACCGCTAACAATCTTGGATGCTCTCCTCCCCTGAAGGTGCATCTCTAATCTTCTCTCAATCATGTAAGGGACAGAAAACTCCTGGTGGTTCCCTCCAACTGCCCATACAGCACCCCTCTGCATGCTGGCCATGTCAGATGGCCATGCATAAGAGGGGTTTGGAATGGACTAAAGCTGCTGTCTGGGAGGATCAGTTTTCCCATCAACCGTTTAATGTGCCGGAGGATATGCACACAATGGGGGCTACTCTCTGTGAGATAGCTGCATCCAATAAAGGACTCCCTTAGATGACAGATAGGCAAATCTGTGCCTTGGATAATGTTGTGAAGTGTTACCAAGACATGGCAAAGATGCACCAAGAAAATCGTAGAATTTGTTGTGAAGTGCCTGCAAGGCAACAAGCCTTGGCCATGAAGATGATAGAGGATTAAGCAAAAAATGCTAATGTTGTGCTTCATGGCCAACATTTCAAGGTGGATTCTACTGAGACACTTCAATGTCAACTCTCAGGCACCTGACACCTTCACACCTCTGCCAGCTCCACCAGCACCACCTCCAATTCCACCACCTCAACCACAAACACCACCAACGCAACTGCCACAAACTCAGCTTCCCACAACACAAACACAATCTCAATCATTCTCACCACCAGCATTGCATATGTGAAGTAGTAGGCGAACCCCCCTAAATTTTCTCACCAATTACTGCTGTATCCTTTATAGGGGTGGACTGAGCTCGTGGAGTAGCACTACGTGGAATTCCGCAGAGTAGCATAAAAACTCTCTGGAATTCCCCAGTTCTGCAAGCGGGCAGAGTTGCTCCACTTGCCCACCCCTAAAGCGCTCTCTCATATATTGCTATCTCAGGACTCCCCCCCCCCCCCCACCTCCATAAAGCAGCCAGCATAATTTTCCAAGGGGCCATTAATACTTTTTTTATTTTAAAGCTTCTCATGCATTTGTTTTAATTAAAGAAATTACCTTTAGGCCAACTTCCAAATCATTACAAAAAACCTCCACACTCTTAGTGATTTCAAAATCATTATTCTGTTGAGAAAAAGAAAGAACAAAAATACCAGGTGATTGCCTAGGCAGCAGGATTTAGGGTAGCTCGCTGCTTTGTAGCACCCCGCCCCAATATGTGGGTGTATGCTGCGCTTACACACCCAGTGGGATACTGATGTGAGAGTCATGCACCAAGTGTGGGAAGGAATCATCGCTGCTGCAAACCCACACGTTGCTGTCTCACCAGGTTGTGAGAACCGGAAGCCGCCCTTTCGCCGTTTACTACACACTCCTCTGCAAGAGGCACTGTCTGTGCAGGCCTCAGCCTGAGGGCCTTTGCACTCCCACGGATGCACCACCAGGAGTGACAGAAGAAGAGAGGCAACATTTTGAACAGACACAAAGCACAATGCACCAAAAGAGTTCATTGTGGTTGCATATAAGGCACAATTTCCATACGATTTATATGTGTGAATATAAGTGCATACAATGAAACAGGCTACTGCATTGATTTTTGAAGTGACCTGCTGTATTTCATAGTTTGAACGTAATATGATTTAGGTTTTCTTAGAACTGTTTATATCACATGCAATTCAGCTACTTGGTGATGACCGTACATCACCTGCGGGAGCAACAGACAGCACTCAAGCTGTGGTTGGTGAAACAAAAAAGCAAAATGTACCCTCTCCCCAAGTAATTGGCATTTAAAATTCAACCAAAGATAAAATAGCAACATCGAGCAGTGCAAGAGAAATGCTTTTTTGATTTTGAGACATTGTTGTACTGAGTGATGATAAACCAGAAATGGACAGGCAGAACGGTAGTGCACCTTACCAATGCCAGGAATAAAATTCTTTTAATTTAACTTAAACCTCATACAAAACTATTCCACAAATACTATCTGAACTCTATAAAGGAGTATACTCGCAACTTCTCTCCAAATCTTTATAGCAAAAAAATATGGACGCAGTATATTTTTTATTCTAAGTAACAATAGAATTTTCATAGACTATATTCCACAAAATATTCACCAATTGGGCTATTGAAGCTTTAGCCCACATCTAGGGACTGTAAAGAAAACTTGGAAGCTCTCTTACCATCCGTCAGGTCAATGAGCCTAAGGTAGAGCAAAGCTTTCAGAGAGGAACACACCACCACAGTTCCTAAAGTCTGCAGCCCCTCCAACTGGTCTTCACTCCACATCTTCCTCGGAACTTTGCAGATGCCAGATACCCGCCGGCGCTCTGAGGAAAGAGGTAGCACAGCTCTAGGGTGAGAAATCTTCTGTTTGATGGCACACTGCTGCACCAACACGCGCGACTCATTTTCAGCGTTTCTCTATGGTCTGTTTTCCCACTGCTTCCCCCTCGCTGCTCACCGTGCCCCCTGCGCTCTACTTCCACTCCATGCCTTTTCTCCAACTTGCTCGCATCCATGTCAGTTCAGACCCCATTTGAATGAACATGTTTTGGTACTTAGTCTCGCATCTTATTCATGTGCCAAAATCCAAGATAGATGTATGGCTGACTTATCGTAGCTGCTCACAGAGAACAAGTTTAAACGGCGCTCTCACAGGTTCGGGTGATGGCTAGCAACGCACGCTTTAAGCTTACCCAATTCTTCAATATACATCCCACATACCTAACACCCCAGAGGTAGTATAGGTTTGATACGACGCACCCCTCAACGTGCTCCCAGTGTGGTATGGGCCCTGCAACATTCTTACATATGACCTCCGACATTCTTTCATATGACCTGGGGCTGTGCTCGGCTCCAGACATTTTGGTGGACAGTGCTACGTGTGTTGGAAGAGGTCACATGTGTGGGTATTGAGATGTCAGTCAATCACTGTCTCTTACGTATGCTACCAGTACCCAAGTCAGGTTCTCGCATGTGAGAGAGCGCCATTGGCAGTGAAATTCGTAGGGGTGCAGCATATGTACAAGTAGTCAGCACCCACATATGTAGAGGACATTTAATCATGTTTAGATGCAAAGTATGACAAGGTACTAAAGTAAATTGGCATTAGAGAATGTGCAGAACCAACATTATAAGGTGCATATCCGTGCTCACTGCAATGTAGAGATGCTTTGAAATGAAATCTTTTACTATTGATAAGAGTGTTTAATTGATTTACTAATGTGCCTTCAGATTGACTAAATTGAAATGTAACAGACTTTATATATTCTTGATAATCAGCTTAAAGTAGGAAATGTAGTTGCTGTTTAAGGTTGGAGGCCTGGTGAACTAAGAAGAAATGCTAATGTAAAGCGTTGGGCCTATAACCAGCTGAGGCCTAGTACACAGAAATGGTGCAGGCCTGTTGAAAATTGTCTTGCTTAACATTTAACTATATAAATGCTTATGAAAGACTTTTTGGAAGATGTTGCAACATTTGTAGACTGTGAGCTATTTGCGTGTATTTCTTTGCAGGCGCCTCATCAAGCAGATAGTAGAGTAGAAGGGCCCATTGTGTATGAGCGTTCGGATGCTAGACTCAGACATGGAGGAGTAGACCAGGAATTTACAGAAGCGACTTGAAAGGATGAAGAGCCTGAGACCCAAGGACGTTTCAACGGACAAGGATGGACCAGGGCCATGCTGGAAATTTCCAGAATCCAACACCTTCTGGAGGGGCGTATCAGAAGGCGTGCCATCCACATTGTGGGGTTTGGTATTAGGGACAGTGCCCCGAGGGTGGAGGCAGAGCAGACGAGCTGAGGAGCTAGAGAGAGCGGTCGGATGGGCAAAGAGCGTAGATGCAAGTCAAGAATTATAGTCTAAGAGAGAATGTGGGCGAACTTCACTTGGAAGTCACCACGGCTGACACCTTTTGATAGGACGGGCTGTTGTTGAGTAGGGATGTCACCTAGTATAGAGTAGGGACAGACTAATCTGAATTTATGTCTATTATCCTGATGAGTACCAGAATTCAAGTAATAGCAATCCTGTTTAGCCTGATGGTTCTGGAATTGATTCTGGTCCTATTCATTAGCCGGTTGAGACTTTTCCGTAGGATTATGTTTGTATTAGTACCTGTTTATCTTTTGAACCTCTTGCTGAGGTGCCTGTATCTCCAGCTATTTTTCGTTATGTAATAAACCCTCTAAATTCAGTCTTTAGTCGGTGGTTCTTTGGGGAAAGCAATTGGGTATTTCAATTTGATTTGTTTAGATGTGACGAGGTTGCCTAATTCACTCTATGACAGGTAAAAAGGTCTAGTCGACCTGTGCCGGGATTCTGGAGAATGGTAAGCAGACTCTAGAGGTAAAATCCCGCCTTCCCAATTGGTAGCAGAGAGGATGGTTACCTTCTAGAGTGAGGGTAATCTAGAAGTAAGTTTGAGATTTCCCCGAGGCCCATAGAGAACAAAAGATGAGCGTCCAGAGAATCGCGGATGGAGGATGGCGTTCCATGGAATCTGATGGAGAATAACAGTGCGGCAGAAAGCAGCAGGTCGGAGGAGAGTGAGTATGAAAAGGGTCATGCGTTGTTAGATTGCGGTGTCATGTTGTATTGTATGTGTATTGTCTTGCGGAGTTGAATGCCTGTAGTGTGAAAGAGGACAGGTTGTGAGCGCGCGCAACCGGAGAAAATCTTAAGCTCAAGGGGAGTTTAAGTGGTTCGGGTGTATCGAACACCCAAAGTAATTGTCGACCATTGTGAAAGGGGGTCATGAGGTACCATTGATCGCCCGCAGGACCGAGATAGGGGGAACGTGTGTGTGAGTGTGTGGGTAACGGACGCTGGTCGGAAGTTACCGTGAGCTTGTAACCTATCAGTGTGGCGATTGTCTGGTCGTTCGCGGACAGACATTTGCCAGTTGGTGACAATTACAGTTAGACTGTGACCGTACAGTCAGGGAAGTGGTTGCTTGGTCGGAAGTAATCATTTTTCAGTGTGTGAGTGGGACGCATGCGAGACCGCGAGAAGAACGGAGAGAGGAGGGGAACTGCTGCGAAAAGGAGGCGAGTGACGTCAGAAGGAGCCACGCTGTGATAGGGCGGTTGGTGTGAAGCCGCGCTGTGATAGGGCGATTGTCATCAGGAAGTACAGCGAATGTTGTAAACAAGGAAACGTTGTGGTTTTCATCATGAAATGCTTTAAAGTATTGCGAAAATGTTTCAAAGGAGAAAACAGGATAGAACCTCGGGGTGGGGAGGAGGCTCCACCCTAGGATACTCCAGCTTATTACATGGCAACGAATGTTGGATTGCATACCATATTGTGGCTTGATAATTGGTGTAAGATGACAGATGGAAACGAGGAATTGACTTTTCCTAAATATGGAACGTTTAGACTAGAAGTGTTATACCAGTTGAAAGCGATTATGGCTGCATTGCGACCTTTGCCCAGACCAACACAGTTTGAAGCACTAAATGCATGGATCAGGGCAGCCCACGACAGGAACAGAGATAGGAGACAAGAAAGAGTGAAACGCTCGGTAAGGGCGGTTCAAGAAGCGAGATGGGATGCCATGGAAAAGAGATGGAGGGTACAGACCATTGTAGGGGATAGGTTGTATCCGTTGCTGGAAAGTGCAGGGGATGGGCAGAAAAAGAATACAGAGGATGAGGAAAGCGAGACAGACGACAGCCTGATAGAGAGGCTGTTGTCGGAAAGGCCACCCCCATACAATCCAGAGTTGCAGGGAACCCAAACATCGGCAAAGCACTGGGAAGCCCCAGTAGGGGAAGGTGGGGTTCCAATGGGGAACGGATGGGAAACCCCAGGGGACAGGTTTACCCCAGAAAAGGGAGAAAGGGCACCCCCACCCTCCCCAGTGACGAGAGTAGTGGGAAGGTTTACAGTACAGAAAGTTAGGGTAGAAGAGGGTGTCCATTCTCAGAAACTGCCAGATGCCCTGACGGTACCTGTTACCATAGGTCCTATAGTATCAGTGTACAATCCAGAACAGACACAAGGTGAGAGTCCACCACGGATGGGGATCGAGAGGAGTGCCAGTGAAAGCGGAACTGATGTGGCGGATGGGTGGAAGACATTACCCAGACCGGTAGAACGGAGCACCCCTTTGGTGGCATCGGCAGACTCCTCGGAAGAGAAAGGGGGTTGGAGGGGATCGATGGATCTGAGAGGACCGAGGCCGAGGTCGATGAGGGAGCTAAGGCCAGATTTGAGAACTTGGGAAACAATTGTGGACACCCAGAGTGACAGATCGAGGAATGTGTTTGGGTCCGGGAACGAAGAGAATAGGATGGGTTCTCACTGTGCAGCTAGCGAAAGCAGGCAGGAATGGGAACACGGAGGTGTGGGAAGCAGGGGGACGTCTCACCACTCCTCCGGAGACAGGTGACAAGAGTGGGACTGTGAGGGTTGCGAAGGTAGGAGGGTTCCTCCTAACACACCTGAAGAGAACAGGAGAGAGAGTCAGGATTGTAGAGGAAGGGACTCTAAGGAAACTTCTAACCAAGGCACATTGAGAGCGGCAATAAAGGCAAGAAGGTTAGATGTGCTGAGACTAAAATCAGAAGTAGAGGAAATAGTGGAAGGTACACTCCCACTAGAGAGGATTGAACACTACGAACCAGATGAGTTGTTGTTTGTGGCAAAGGATGTCACTCGGAAGGCGAGGTCAGCTCATGAGAAACTTTCTGAATTGGCAAACAAGTATATGGTGGACTTGACAAAAACTAAAGCCCTACAGGGGGGCCACAGGTTACAGTACTCAGATCAAGATCTAGAGGAAAAGAGGGTAATCGGATTAAAAACCCATATTAGGGAACTGATAATGGGAATCCGGACATGGTCCCAGTTGGAGAAATGGGAGGAAAGGTGGTCAAAGAAAAAGACAGTCAGACGGAGTGTTATTGAGACATCCCCGGGAGGAAGGTTGATGCACGCTGAAGCATACCCCCTTTCGGGAGGTGGCTCATGGGGGATATGTGCATGTACCCTGGAGCAGGGGAGATCTGGCTGCTTTTACGAACACATTTCCAAAGTTGAGAGAGAGTCCAGTGGAATGGTATAAGCAGGTAGAGAGGTTCGTTAAAATTTCTAAGGTGCTGTGGATTGATTTGAACACTCTGTTTGATATTGTGGTTCCAAGTGATTTGTGGATAGCATGCAAGGTCAGTGTCGAATGGCCCACAGCGGAGCCAGAGAGAGATAGTGCCACAAACGGACCGTCACCATGGGTGATGGCAAAGTATGAGCAGGCGATCACGTGGCTAAAAACTAAAGTACCACCACAAGACATTGATTGGGTAAAGATAGATCGTACCAGGCAAGAACCAAAAGAGACGGTGCATGAGTACTATGAGAGACTGTTGCTGATTTTCAAGCAGTACAGCGGATTAGATGTGATGGATCCGAAGGATATGGGACAGTTCGTATCCAAGTTTGTGCTGGGATTGAGGCCTGATATCTGCCTAATGATACAGCAGCATTTGATCTGTTGGCAAAACAAACCTCTAGATGAGATGTTGAGGTATGCGAGGTACTGCAGTGATGAGACCTAGGATAGATATAGCGGCCCTGAAAAAGACGACCAAGTGCCATCAATGTCATGAGGTCGGGCATTGGAGACGCGAGTGTCCCCATAATGCAGACAATCAGGTACCGGAGGAGGAGGAGGAGGAAGTCCAAGCCCCTCCGGTACGGAAGGTGACAGTGACCAAGTTGCAAGGGACGAAAGGGGGGACTTCAATCCCCAGGGCTCCGGTTCCCCAGCCACCGAAGATTTCAGTAGGGAACAAGGTGTACCAGCAGATGCCTTTCATAGTTGAAGGAGACGAGTGTTATAATTTTGACCCAGTGACAGGACGGTACCTGGATGGGGAAGAGGATTGTACCTTTGGAGCAGTACTGGAGGTAGATCAGAGGGGACCCTTTGTAGAGGCTGACGTAGACGGACACCCCACCACCTTCTTGGTTGACACTGGTGCTTCCAGGTCTACTGTGCGGTCCGCAGTTGTCCCCAATTTGCCCCTTTCAGGACAGACTATTCAAGTGGTAGGAGTAGCAAACAGAAGAATGACAAACCCCCTGACTGAGCCAGTCCCTGTAAAGATTGGAAGTTTTAGTGACCGACACCAGTTCGTGGTGTGTGATTCCAGTCCTGTGTGCTTGCTAGGAAGAGATCTTTTGTGTAAACTAAATTGCACCATCTATTGTACCCCCAAGGGAGTAGAATTGCAGACTAATGATGACGATGCTGATTTTAAGGTTGCAAACACGCAAGTGTGCATTGAATTGTACCCTGCCATAACTGTGGATGAACTCCCATGGGATTTGAGAGATTCAGTCTCACCGGAGGTGTGGGACTTTACGGGGGAAGAGATTGGACTGATCAAAGGGGTAGAGCCTGTCAGAATTCAAGTGAGACCAAATGCTGAATTCCCGAGATCACCACAGTACAAGTTGACCCCAGAAACACTTGCAGGTATAAAACCCGTGATTGAGTCCATGATTAGACAAGGGATCCTGAAGGAGGTTATGGGCAGTCCCTGTAACTGTCCGATAATGGGTTTGCAGAAGCCAAGTGGCAAGTTTAGGATAGTGCAGGATCTGCGAAAAATTAACAGCATAGTTGTCCCATGTTGTCCCGTGGTGCCGAATCCATCAGTAATACTGTTTCAGATACCGTTCCAAGCCGAATGGTTTTCTGTGATTGATTTGTGTCAAGCTTTCTTTTCTATCCCATTGCACGAGGACAGGCAATTTCTTTTCGCTTTCAAAATAGAGAGTCGCGTCCTAACATGGTGCCGTATCCCCCAAGGGTATACAGAGAGCCCATCGATCTTCAATCAATTGTTGAAAAGGAATCTCGAGAGTCTGGTACTGCCGCAGAACTCAGTTCTCGTACAGTACATAGACGACCTCCTTGTTGCGTCAGACACCGAAGATGCTTGTAGGATTGATACCATTGCCTTGCTGAATCATTTGGGAGAGAACGGACACAAGGTGTCCCCCAGCAAGTTGCAGTACTGCCTTCAAGAAGTGCAGTATCTGGGTCACAGAATAGAGCAGGGAAAGAGGAAGGTGTCACCTGACAGGATTGAAACAATCATGAGAATGACCGTGCCCTCGACCCAAAGAGAGGTTAGAATGTTCCTGGGCATGGTTAGCTACTGCCGACAATGGATTGCTAACTTTTTCCTGAAGGCGAAACCTTTGCAGAAACTGACGCACAAGGACGTGAGTGATCCGGTACCATGGGACTCAGACTGTATGATGGCTTTTCTAGAGTTGAGAGAGGACTTGTGTCGGGCTCCGGCTCTGGGGATGCCCGATTACAATAAATCATTTGCATTATTCTGCTGTGAGAGAGAGGGATGTGCTTTAGCAGTTTTAGTGCAGGATCATGGAGGAGTCCGTAAACCAGTTGCTTACTTTTCGGCTACCTTAGACCCAGTAGCCGCAGCGTTGCCCGGATGTCTCAAATCCGTTGCTGCAACAGGTGTCAGCATTGAAAGATGTGAAAGCATAGTGATGGGATATCCACTAACAGTGCATGTACCTCATTCTGTGGAATTGTTGATGACCAGGACCAAGACGCAGCACCTGACCAACAATAGGCTCACACGCTACGAGCAGGTTATACTTACTGCGGAGAATGTGACTCTCAGGAGGTGCTCTGTCTTGAATCCTGCTACCTTGTTGCCATTACCAAATGATATAGAAGATAATTGGGAAGACCATGATTGCCTTGATGTAACTGAACTGTGCACCAAGCCTAGGCCGGATATTGTCGATGTGCCGTTGACAGACCCCGATGAAATTTACTTTGTGGACGGCTCTTGTATAAGAGACAATACTGGTTAGTTGAGAGCAGCGTTTGCTGTTTGTACTATTTCTGGAATAATTGAAGCAGCCTGCCTGGAAGGAGTACACTCCGCGCAGGTGGTTGAGATAATTGCATTGACGTGTGCCTGTTTGGCAGCCAATGGAATTCGGATCACCATCTTCACTGACAGCCAATATGGATTTGGGGTGGTTCATGACTTCGGTCAGTTATGGTCTCAGCGGGGTTACATGACATCATCGGGCTCCCCAATCAGGAATAGCGAGTTCATCAGGTTATTGCTGGAGGCTTTGCAAGGTCCTGCAGCAATAGCAGTGGTAAAATGTACAGCTCATACCAGAGGCACTGACTTTGTGTCAATGGGGAATAATTATGCTGATGAAGTTGCACGCTATTGTGCGGAGCAGGGATACTCCTTTACTGAGCAAAGCATTGAGGGACCAAGGGAAAGGACTGAACTAAGCATGATGCTTGAGGTGGCAGACACATGGGAAGAGTTGAGAGACATGGAAGGACAAGCGTCAGACTATGAAAAAAGGGTGTGGGAATTGGCTGGCTGTGTCAAGGGAGACTTGGACATGTGGGTTTCGGCTGATGGAAGAGCTGTGTTGCCCAATGAGCTGGTGAGTGCAATGGCACGACAGATACATGGCCCTGTGCATCTGGGACGGGATGCGATGTTGCGTGTGTTCAGGCAAACGTGGTACAATCCCAAGTTTAGACAGGCTGCAGAAGCAGTATGTCAGAGATGTGTAACATGTCAACAGATAAATGTGGGGAAAAGAACACCAGTTACTCTGAGTCACATTGGAAGGTCCGGCGGACCTTTCTACAGGATGCAAATAGACTTAATTGAAATGCCGAGGTGTAATAGCCTCAGGTATGTCTTGGTGATTGTGTGTGTGTTTTCTAGATGGGTTGAGGCATATCCCACTCGTAGGTGCGATACACTCACGGTAGCCAAACTATTGCTGAGGGAATTGGTGCCACGATTCGGGGTTCCGACCTCTCTGGAATCGGACAGAGGAAAACACTTTAATAGCGAAGTTGTAAAGATGCTCTGCTCTGCCCTGAACTTTGATCAAAGACTGCATTGTAGCTACCGTCCAGAGGCGTCTGGCATTGTAGAGCAGATAAATGGGACTCTAAAAGCCCGAATGGCAAAAGTGTGCTCATCCACATCCCTGAAATGGCCCGATGCACTGCCGTTGGTACTAATGAGTATGCGTAGTACCCCGGATAGGAGGACAGGGCTCTCGCCACATGAAGTATTGATGGGGAGGACTATGAGACTGCCATCTATTCCTACAACTGCTTTGCTGAATATCACAGATGACTTGATTCTTGATTACTGCAGGGGACTTTCTGATGTCATTCGTTCTGTGTCCCTTCAGGTGCAGGCTGCTGAAATCCCGGCTTCTAGCGACCTCTGTCACGACCTGTGTCCAGGGGACTGGGTTTTCGTACGAAAACACGTCAGGAAAAACTGCCTGGATGTGCGCTGGAGAGGACCTTTCCAAGTTATCTTGGTAACAACGACATCCGTGAAGGTTGGTGGACTGCCAAATTGGGTCCATGCTTCTCACACCCGACGAGCTCCAGCACCCGCAGAAGGAACAGCTCCTCTCATAGACGAAAACAATAACGAAGAAGAGGATCCAGAAGAGGGGACAAGTCAAGCCGTGGGGGTGCCAGTGGAAGTTGGGGACTCCCCTAATCAGGCTGTATATGATCACGACGACAGTGACACCGAATCCGCCCCAGAAGAAGGAAGTGGCGGAGAAGGCGATCTGAGTGCAGAAGAGCCTGTCAGTGCGGACGAACAGGGTGTGCAAACGAGAAGCCGATGAGCAAGAGGTGCAGAGGCTCATTGGCCTGAGAGACGGAGGAGAAGGAATGTGAGACTGGCTTCCGAAAGAGAATTTGCCCCTGTGTCCGAGGAATCTGATCTGGAAGGGGAAGAACAAGGAGCTGAGCAGGGGGGTCCGAGAAGGTCAAGAAGAGTGCGAGTACCTTGCCGAAGATACGCCACTCCAGAGTGGACCTACCCTTTCACAAATGCCAGGGGTACTGAGGTCCGGGAGGGTGAGGTCAGTGGCGGTGACCAGCACAATCCCCAATGTTAAGCTGGAAGTGATGTTGTTGGTACCTGGACTTGAAATTGAAGGTATACTGACACTCACCATTCCTAATCCCCCTCTCCTGAGCAAGATACGTGATTTACTCCTGGATAGACTGATATTTCCTACCTTTGTTCCGGACATGCCAGCCTATGATGAAGTTGTGCTCCGCATGGAACTTTTAGATTATGTGTTGCAGGCAATAGGATCAAGTATAATCATAGACTATTGAGAACTTTGAATTTTGAACTTTTGAACTTTGAACTTTGAACTTTAAAGTTGCTTGAACTTCGAATTTGCTTTGAAAGACTTTGAAAAGGCTTTGTCAATAGCTGTTAAACTTAACCTAGAGCCAAGTGGAAGAAGAACAAATTTAGGGACTTTCCACAGAGGACGGAGAAGGGTTAGGGCTGTCGGTTGATTGAAGAAAAAAGGAGAACTGAAATGGGACTTCAGGCTACCAGATGTGGTTCAAGAGACTCGAATAACAGAGAAAGAGACTTTGGGTGCTTTCCGAGAACAAACTGTTTTGTGCTGAGACCATGGCGCCTGGAAACCCGAATCGTAGAGCCAAGTGCATAATAGGCACCCTTTTAGCAGGAGTGATTCTCCTTATAGTTATAGTAGTTTCAATTTCTTATTTTGCACCACACGAACAAGTAGAGAAGGCTGAGGGGACACCGACACCTACCACCCCTAGCCAGAAGGAAGAAAGAGAAAGAAGGGAGAAGGCCTTGCTGGCTGCAGAGAGTCGTAGGTTACATACAGATCTGTCTAAGGGAAATTTTGGGCAGAACGCATACGCAAAGCTGCTGTATGAATACATTGATGCGATGGATGCAAAGGACTGTTATGTGTGTATGCAATTGCCAGCTTCAGTAGATGAGGGTATTAGATACCATCACCTTCCATTGACTTATGGAATTTCATGTAGTTTGTTGATTAGCATATTGTATGGGAGGAATCATTTCGAATATTATTTTTCAAATTATGATGCTGTGTTACCAGAGGTCCCAAACTACAAGCACTTGAATAAGTGGACTATTATAAATCAGAAGACAGACTGGGATATTTTTTCATCCCCACACAGGAGCTAGACACCCCGTATGCACACCGACACAATTTGACTTGTTCATTGTCAGAAGTAGAAAAGAAGTTCATTGAGCAGGTAGAAGATAGGTACTCGAAGCAAAAACAATGGCGAGATTCAGGACAAGGAAAGGTAGATTGGACCGAAGAAGAGAAGAAGCACAAATCAAGAGGGAGTTATGGTCCAATAGCTTTAGACGAAGTACAGAAAGGGAAGTTGTGCCTACATCGACCACAGACGTATTATGAAAATGTGTATGTGGGTCATACTACATGTGAACACACCTTCACATTAGAGTACTACACAAAGGATTTCTTGAAGAGCGTGGTGCAGGTGATCCCTACTGTATATTTTGTGTGTGGAAGGAATGCGTACGTGAGATTGCCAGAGAAGTGGTATGGAACGTGTTATCTAGCAATTATCTTTCCCAAAATTTACCATACTGAGGATTTTGCTCTCTTAGAGAGAGGGTCCCATAGGAGGGTGAAGCGGGGGGAGAGTGCTGGAGCAATAATTGGAGACGTGTTTGGAGCAGCAATACCTATGTTAGGAGTCATTTTAAATGACATCAAGATAAGGCGGTTAGCAACTGTAGTGGATGAACTGTCAATGAATACAGCCAAGTCATTAGTGTTGGTCGAGGGTGAGATGTTGTCGATAAGGACAATGGTTTTAGAGAACCGTCTTGCCCTAGATGTCATCCTAGCAAAAGAGGGCGGAGTCTGTAAACGTTTGAAGATTCAGGAATGCTGTACTTATATACCAGACAACTCTAAGGATCTGGAGACATATATAACCAACATTACTGCAATCCATTATGAGATTGAAGATTTGACCCAAGAGAATGCATGGGAAACTGTTGGCAAGGGATTTGGAAAGGTTGGGAACTGGTTTGCCAACCTGGGGAAGGGTTTCCTTGGATTTGTACTGAAACCCCTCATCATAGCAGTGGCATGTGTGATTGCCTTGTGGGGTTTAGTGAGGGTGTACAAATGGTACAAGTCGAACAAATTGGCGAGATCAATGAGAGCGCAAGAGATGCGAATGGAAAGGATGCAAGACAATCAATACCGCAGTTTGAATGCATTGGAGATGCTCAAGAGAGGGAAAATGGCCACAAGCTCTGTTTAGTTTGGTTCTTGCCCTGAGGATGATGTGAGGGTGGTGATGACACAGGTCATCAAAGGGGGGAACTGAGAGAGCGCCATTGGCAGTGAAATTCGTAGGGGTGCAGCATATGTACAAGTAGTCAGCACCCACATATGTAGAGGACTTTTAATCATGTTTAGATGCAAAGTATGACAAGGTACTAAAGTAAATTGGCATTAGAGAATGTGCAGAACCAACATTATAAGGTGCATATCCGTGCTCACTGCAATGTAGAGATGCTTTGAAATGAAATCTTTTACTATTGATAAGACTGTTTAATTGATTTACTAATGTGCCTTCAGATTGACTAAATTGAAATGTAACAGACTTTATATATTCTTGATAATCAGCTTAAAGTAGGAAATGTAGTTGCTGTTTAAGGTTGGAGACCTGGTGAACTAAGAAGAAATGCTAATGTAAAGCGTTGGGCCTATAACCAGCTGAGGCCTAGTACACAGAAATGGTGCAGGCCTGTTGAAAATTGTCTTTCTTAACATTTAACTATAGAAATGCTTATGAAAGACTTTTTGGAAGATGTTGCAACATTTGTAGACTGTGAGCTATTTGCGTGTATTTCTTTGCAGGCGCCTCATCAAGCAGATAGTAGAGTAGAAGGGCCCATTGTGTATGAGCGGTAGGATGCTAGACTCAGACATGGAGGAGTAGACCAGGAATTTACAGAAGCGACTTGAAAGGATGAAGAGCCTGAGACCCAAGGACGTTTGAACGGACAAGGATGGACCAGTGCCATGCTGGAAATTTCCAGAATCCAACACCTTCTGGAGGGTGTGGTATATAAATAAATAATACCGGATCTATTTTTGACTGGACATAGTAATAACAGATAGCTCAATAAAATAAGAGTCAAGATTCGAGGTAGTAGGAGTTTGCAGGTTTAATACAGCATAAAGGACAGGAACAGGACAACCTGCACGGGAACAGGATGGCAGCGCTGCCGGGGGCAGGATCTGGAATGAGCAGGCGTAACTTTAATAACAATGTACAACATATATATACTAAAACAATTGCATTACAGTGAATACAGTAGGCGTGGCCTGTAGCAGTCGCGAAAGATAAGGGTGAAAGTGGGTGTAACAGGAGGCGTATACATAGACATGTGATGTAAACGTAACAGAATATGTCATAAATGGGGCGGAAACATGGAGGGGGCTACCTAAGGAGCTGGGACCTCTGACCTAGTGGTGCGCGCAAGCTGGCAATGACGTATTACTAGGAGAAGCTGGGGGCTATGACTTCTGTGCTAGAGGAGGAGACGAAAGTCTGGAGAGTCAGGGCGATATGTACTTAAACACTATCTAGTATCTGATGTTTAGAGAACATGTTGATAGAATCCAAAAGTTACCAGGGTAAAGGCTAACAGACTCTAAGACTGGTGCATGCATTATTCTACATGTAGTGTGTGTAAAGGAATATTAAATGACCATTAATACAATATTTCTCTTACATGGAGACGTAAAGGCTAGACGATGACTGAAACTATTGATGCGATTCAGTAGCTTTGGAATGCAGAGAAGGAGGGCTGGACTGATAACTAGAATCATAACATACTCTTGGCAGACTAGCAGGCAGAGCCAGGCCGTGCCGGGCACTGTGAGGCAGGAAGTAAGTGAAGGGTCAGGAATACAGGTGGGGGCTGTATCGCTCCTCAGCGAGGGTTTTAGGAGACAGGAGCTGAATCTGGTGTCCGAGCCCTTTTGAGGCCTAGAAACGGGGACTTTTCAATGAAATACCGTGCACACTGAGAAACGTGGCAACGTAACTTTACATAGGCCTAATACTCGTAGCTTTCACGAGAACTGGAAACTAACATACTAGAGATGGACACAACTGTAATTGCATCTTTAATCGAACTTGGGGAATGCATATGCATATTAATCATGCACACATAACATAAGATGGGGAACACGTAGGGACGCAGAACATGGCAAAATTTACTTTTCCACATTCCCTCCTTGTCACTACGTTTCCATCAGGAAACATCAATATTCATGATACCATCTATCATTTCATATAGTATCATTTGCTCGTCTCGAATTGTCTTGGAACTGGGTTTAGAACGGGACTTGGGACTAGGAATACAAGAGGTAGCACAAATGCCGCAAATCGCAGGGCCACATTGTATACAGAGGCAGCAACTTAATATGATAGCTACTGCAATACCTAGAAATGACAATACTTTCCATCCCCAGGCAGAAATTATATTCCAGAACCAACCGGACCATGTCCAGGTGCCTGGATTTTGGTGTAACATATGGGCAATTTTATGGAGTCTGGTTATAGCTGAATAAACAGACGGCGCGTTATTAGGAATGAAAATGCAGCAACTAGATCCGATGACTCTACATGCCCCGCCCCTATCGGCCAGTATGACGTCAAGGACGAGACGATTCTGGAGCACGACAATTCTCATAAAGGATTGCTCTTCGGTTAAGTTACCTAGAGCAGTGGTAGTCTCAATCACTACTGCTTCAAGGGTTCTGGTTAATCTACGTATCAGTTTACTATTCACGACAGTACCTAAGTAGGGAAAAACACCTTTATTGATATCTATGTATTGCTCTAGAGCAGTTTCAGTATAATCGACAATCGGGAGGTCTCTCTTGTGTCTAGTATGTACTAGGTGGGAGTTCCTATGATAGTCAGGTGGGGCTAGAAAAACTGGTGGCAGTAGGAAGGCAATGTAACAGGTTCCCTCCCAATCGAGGGGCAGACGAACATATGCGGTCTGACCACAAACAAAATAAGAATGACGTGAAGCTTTGAAAATAGATTTCCCACTGTCACTATACTTGATAATAGTAGTACAATCACTATGACCTACATGTACGGAACCATTCTTTCGGACACATAATTCACCTTTGACTGGTAATACTGATATAGAGGGTAAGTCTGGAGTAGAATCAGACTGAACATTCAGGACCATAAAATTCGAAGAATAATTACCTAAATTATAAACTTCATTTTCTAGATCTAACCCGGTTCTATGGGAAAGACCTTGCTTGTCTGGGAAACATGTACTGTTTAGAAAGGACATATCATTGGAAGATGACGTTAACGTGGACCATGCTCCACACGAACCATTATGTGAAAATGGATAAGGAAAGAGTGGCAGAACTCCCTTCGGTGTCTGGAAAGGGGGGAGTCGACCACACACCCAACAATTAGTGGCATTGCTGGTCTGGTGTGAATAATGTAACATGCGGACAAAGGAATTATTACGCATAGCAAGACGATAAGAGAGTTCATGAGGAGGCAGATCACTAAACGTGTGCTCTACTGTAGCATCAGCAGACTTATTTACATGAGAAACTGGAAAACACAAATAACATGCATAACTTGTGCAGGTAATCATAAGGCTGAGATATAGCAGAAAACATAAAATAATAATGCAACTTTTAGAGTTCTCACTAACTCTTTCTCTGTGGGGGTCTATTTTATACATGTCAGAAACCGGTCTAACCGTTTCACCTAGGGGAGGACTTAGACAATCAAACTGGCTGACTTATTTTACTAGACCTTAATTTCTTCTTATACTCCTGCTGCGGAGTTGTCTCTAACAGGGAGGAATTTGTATCAATGTCTTTTGCGGGACAGTCCTTGAGAATAGTACTTTGGCAGTCTTTAAAATCCTCGGAAATGTTCTTGGAAACAGTCTTTAGTCCATAAAATTTCTTTACGTGAGACAGATGGACCCAGCCCTTCCTGCCTTCCAGCTTGACGGCAGTACGGGTGGCCAGGAGGACTTGCTTCGGCTCCTTCCAGCGGGGCTCCAGCGGACTTGAACGATCAAAGTTCCTTACAAGAACCAAACTTCCAGGAACGATTTCATGCGGTGCCACCTCGGTATTGTCTGGAAATGCGGCGGCAACCTGTGAACGACAAGAGTGTAGGGCAGACATCAAGGAAGCTAGGTAATCTGTCAGCATATTACTGGAAACATCTGTAATACTTCGGGGTCTAGGTGTACCCCACATATTAGGGGGGCGGCCGAATACGACCTCATACGGGGACAGACCTGATCTGGAATGTGCGACCATGCGCATATAAAACAAAGCGACTGGCAGAGCTACTAGCCAGTCCACACCTTTCTCTTTACAGACTTTGGCAAGGCGGATTTTCAGGGTCTGATTATGTCTCTCTACGAGACCTGCTGCTTCTGGATGGCGTACACAATGAAACTTCCACTGGTACCCTAACAGAAGGGAAACGTTCTTCATGAGTTCAGATGAGAATGGTTGGCCGTTATCAGAATATACGACCCTAGGGAGTCCGTAACGGGGGAAGAATTCACGAACCAGCTGCTTGGCAGTGGTCGCGGCTGTGTAATCTGGAACTGGATATGCCTCTGTCCACCTGGACAAAGCACATACAACTACAAGGACATACTTGAAACCTCGACATCGCTCCATCTGAATATAATCCATCTGGAGGACTTCAAAAGGGTGGTCAGGAGGCTGGAATCCACCTTGTTCCACCGGGACACTTTTACCTGGATTGAACTGACAACATATCATACAGGTACGGACTTTCTGCTTGGCTGCAGCTCGTAAATGCTTGTTGAACCAAATGTTCTGGATACTGTCTAACATGGCTTTTTCTCCGAAGTGTGCTGGACTATGTGCGGTATTGATAATGACTTGAACCATAGAGTCGGGGAGAAACCATGTGGCTTTTCCCTTCGTCACCCATCCCTGATCTGTCTGGACTCCTCCTTGTTCAGACCATTTCTTGATTTCATCGGGAGTAGCATGTAACTGGATATCTATGACATCTTGAGTGGGATCCTTAACTGTCATACATGTAGTCTGATCTGGAGTGGATGTATGTGTCTTGTTAGCTGGAATGTCTGATGTCTGAGCTGTAAGCTTGGCTGTTCGATCTGCTAGATCATTACCTTGGGAAATAATGTCTGTAACTTTCGTATGTGCTTTGCACTTCATGATAGCGATAGCTGTTGGTAAATGTATTGCTTCTAACAGAGCTTGAATGAGGAGACCATGCTGAATCTTGGTTCCATGAGAAGTCATGAAACCTCTCTCCTGCCAGAGCACTCCAAAGTCGTGTACGACTCCAAATGCGTAACGTGAATCTGTGTAAATGTTAACTTTCAGGTTCTTGGCACGTATGCAGGCTTGGGTCAGAGCAACTAGTTCTGCTGCTTGAGCGGACAGAGTGTCAATACGGTGTGTCTCTATAACTTCAGTGTCAGTAGTCACTGCATACGCGGCTACTAGTTCTCGTGTACTTGTTCTCATACATGAACCATCCACATAAAGTGTCAGGTCGGGATCTGGTAATGGAATATCTGTCAGATCTTGTCTTGGCTTAGTCATAGTGTTAACTACTTCCACACAGTCGTGTGTGGCAGGATGTGAAGTAACTGACGGTAACAGTGTAGCAGGATTTAGAACGTTGCAGCGTCTGATTTCTATGTGTGGCTGGAACAGTGTCAATTCATAACCTGTTAAACGTGCAATTGTCAAATGCTGAGTCTGTGTTCGATTTAAAAGAACTTCCACGGAGTGTGGAACTTGTACTGTCAAGGAATGTCCTAATACTATGGAATCACTTTGTCTAATAGCTAGTGCTGTGGCTGCAACTGACTTAAGGCACGCAGGCAGGGCCTGGGCCACTGGATCTAATGTGCTCGAAAAATAAGCATAAGGCTTGTATTGTCCTGCTTGATCTTGTGTGAGAACAGATAATGCTGTACCTTCGCGTTCAGTGACGAAAAGTGTAAAAGGCTTACTGTAGTTTGGTGTTGCTAGAACTGGAGCTTGACATAAGGCTTTCTTTAACTCATTAAAACTAAGTGTATGTTCAGATGTCCAAGGGAGAACAGTCGATACGGCTGCCTCCTGTGTCGTTAACTGTATCAGTGGCTTAGCTAGAAATGCATACTGAGGAATCCATTGTCTGCAATAAGAAGTGAGGCCGATAAAGGCACGTACCTCCTTCTGGGTCCTGGGCTGAGGAAGACTCGCTATTAACTGGATACGGTCTGGTGTCAACTGCCTACCCCTCTTGGACAGTAAGTGGCCTAAATAGATCACTTGCTGGACACAGAATTGAAGCTTCGAAGGGGACACCTTGTGCCCCATCTCGGCTAGGAAATACAGAACTGTAAGTGACGCTCGCTCGCAAGCACGTTCAGAACGGGCTGTGATCAGTAGATCATCGACATACTGGAGCAGGGCAGTGTCAGTTGGCATGTGAATGTTGTCTAGTTGTCTCTTAAGTGCTTGACTGTAAATACTAGGACTTTCTGTGAAACCTTGAGGAGCTCGTGTGAACTTATAGCTCCTTCCATTTAAACAAAATCCGAAAAGAAACTGGCTGTCTGGATGAATGGGGACACTGAAAAATGCGTTCTTGAGGTCTATGACTGTGAAAAATGAGGCATCAGAATCAATGGCTGTCAATAGGGAAGAGATATCTGGGACAACTGGGTACTGGGGAATAATACATTTATTGAGTTCTCGAAGGTCAATCACTAATCGATATACTGGGCGTGCATTTGGATCAGTACGTTTCATGACTGGAATGATCGGAGAATTACATACATTGGAGTCAGTTTCTACAACTACTCCTTGAGCCATGAGCTCGTCAATAATTCTGGATAAGGCTGCTACAGCCTCAGGTGGTAATCTGTACTGTCTGATTCGTGGCAACACTACACCTGGTTTGAGAGTCACACGATGGGGTGTGATTTGCATATAACCAACATCAGTTGGACCTTGTGCCCATAGATGCTGGGGAACATTTAACAATCTTGGATCAAAATCACGTAATACATAGTGACCCTTGAAGTCACGTAAAAACAACCGTATTCCCTCGGGGGAACAGCATATGACTGCACCTAATTCTTTCAGTGTCTTAATTCCTAACAAATTTTCTGGACATGACTTCGTAAGTAATAGATCAGTAGTGCGGGACAATGGACCTACTTCTAGAGCAACTGGCTTAGATATCTCGTTTACAATAGGCTTTCCTGAAAATCCAAGGGAAACATTTCTAGAGCCTGAGAGCGGAGCCCCTGGAACTTCGGCGTGACTAATGGTAGTCCTACTTGCCCCTGTATCAATCAGAAACTTTCTGTCTTTCCCTAGTACTTGACTATGAACATAGGGACCTTCTTGATCTACAGGAATCTCGATGAGAGGCAAGCCTACCTCCCTCTCTAGGCTGTTTCATGAATACTGTTGATACTCTGGATACTCTGTCTGAGCATACTGGTACATCTGCTGTGTAACATGCTGTGTTGCAGCAATAGGCTGCGGTGCTGGAACTGTCTGTTGTGCATTCTGTGGCTGAGAAGTCTGTGAAACTTGTTCTTGTCTAGGCGGACGTGGTCTTTCTTTAGTTTTGCCAGTAGCTATATTGTGTTTCAGAACTGTACATTCGTTTATATAATGACCTGGCTGTTTACAATAATTACATGTTCCTTTAACGGAAGCAGCAGGATGACTGGCTTGATTCGTACCCCTCTTCTGACTGTCTTGAGGAACAGATTGTGCAACTAGTACTTTCATTTTCGTGTCTTTCATACGTTTCCTCTCGTGTTCTTGCTCTTCTCTGATTCTATTCTGGTGATACTGAAGCATCTGTAACATCTGGGACGGGGTACTAGCTTGCCATGTACTTTCGACTTTCAAAACTCGATTCTTAACTTGTGGACTTGAATTCTCGACTAGTTTAGTAACAAAAAGATGAGGGTATGACTCGCTACTCGTCTTCAATCCACTGTTTATAATGAAACATTTCTCAAATCTAGAATAAAAATCACTAGTGTCTTCGTCTTGTTTCTGTTTACAGGCTGAGATTGCATCCCAATCTTCCTTTTTAGTTGCTAATAATCTAGGCAAAACTTGTATCAATAATTCAGGTAATTCTTTACATTTCTCTCCAAGACCGGTACCTGGTACTCGTATCTTATCTTCAGCTTCTAGAACTGCCCAATCGATCTTTTTCTCTCCCACCTCCCAATCCTTTTCCTTGAGTTTTTCGTATACCCCTGCGGGCAATAGGACTTTTAACATTTTAATAATATCTGGATACGTATATTCTCCCATACGGAGCATGTCCTTCAATTCTCGGTGGAACCCTGCTGGATCTTTGTCGTGACAGGGAATTAACTTCTTCATCTCTAAGAGTTCCATCTTGGTAACTGGGGTGTAAACAAATACTCGTTGCATTTCACCATCTGCTGTCCTGACTGGGTGTACTTCTCGTAACGGATTCTGTCTATCTATGTAAAACGGTTTACTTTCTGGAGGTGGGACATGAACAAAATGCGGGTTCAGAAACGTTCTATATTTGTGGCGCTGTTCTAGAATGACACCAATTAAATCGGTACCTAGACCTTTCCATCCGTACTGGAGTAACTCGTTCAGGATATCATGTAACGGACCTGGATCGTAATGCTGACCCTCATACAGAGTAATGAGGTGCTGGATCATATACATACCCACCAGTCGTTGCTCGGCTGGGGGTAGTTTCAGAAACATTTGTGCCACTATTTCGTCTGGAAAAGTGGTAGAATCAGTAGTCCATCGGACTGCTGATCGGGCTATTTCTTGTTCATGCATAGTACTTAACTCACTGTAACCGATTCGGGATTTCAAAATGTGATCGGTAGCTTGAAATACTTGTTCCAGAGAACCTTGCTCTGGTGTTGGATGATGAAAGACTTTCTTGTGTTCTAGGCGTAAATGTCGGTCTGGGAATCTAGTTCTACATACATACGCTATTCTGGTGGGATTCCCGTCTTCTACTTCCTCAGTATCAGAGTTACTTTCTTTCTCGCTGACTAGTGCCGTTTTACGTTGTTCGTGTAACCTTATTATTTCTTTACGAATTTTCTTGTACATACTCTCTATACTACTGATGGTTCTGTGCTTACCCTCAGCTATATTATCACTCCACCTTGTCAGGATTCTCATTTCGGCCGGATCTTTGGACGGATAATCTTGTTCCCTTATCAAACAATTAATCAGAAACTTTAATATCATGAGCTGGATCTCAGCTTTCCTTTGAGACATGGCTTCGCCAATACTTTCTGGATCATCCCCTGTACGGATGAAACGATATATTCTGTCTAGATCTTCTCACGTATGGAATATATAACCGTACTATCATCACCTGTGACTGGATCATAGCGGCATTCGGTAAGGGCTCGTCGGATGTCTGCAACGGACTTATATTTGGGCGTACGCTGTAACGCACGTTCATGTAACTCGACTAACGTTACACGTTGGTGTGGTGGCGGGGTACCAGGAGGACCTCCTCCTGCGGCCCCTAAACTAGAATCGTCGACTGATACTCTTCGTGCTGGCGCGGCGGGAAATTGTAATGTGGGCTGGACCGGGGGTACCGTAACAGGTACTCCGGTGACTGGAGGAGCAGGATTTACATTATTTACAGGAGCTGGCGGAACAGGATTTGCATATTCTGGGACTGTGTCGTCCAAATAGGACGAAATAAAAATATCAGCTGCGGTCGGTTTGTGACGTAGCTTGATCGGAACTAATGGTGGCGGAAAATTACTGGATGCCTCCGGGGTTGCTTTTGACAAGCCCTCGGCAAGAAGAGGATACATACCCTTAATAAGGGCATTCCTCTGTCTGTCTGACTGTTCGGTTTTAACTCGTTCACCTATCTCGATTAGTTCCCTTTCTTGGGCTTTTTCTGCGGATTCTCTACTTAATTCTGACTTTCTGATTTCTTTTTCGGTTCTTTTATGAGATTCTTTGCGCCATAACTCGATGGCATCTTTCTGTGACTGTCTGGCTTTCTTTTTCCATAATGCTTCTTCTACTCGCATGATGCACTCGGCATCCCACGTACCTGATACGGGCCATCTATACTTTTCTTCTAACTCTTTGGTGTACTCTACCCATAAATCTAGATACAATATGGCACTTATGCCATGCTTTTGATACATAAAGTGACCTGGACTGTCCCTAGGCGGGACAGGAACTGCTTCTTCTAACAGACCTTTTCTAGTTTTTAACTGACGTAACTTAGAAAACAATGGCATGACTGGGCTGGAGTCTAGACACAATACAATACACAATAAACACAATAATTACAACACATTCATACCACGATACTGAAATACATGAATGACATTCAAACTAACAGTTCGGACAAGATACTACCTGAAATACTGAGAACAGAACACATGAATTCTCTCGAGGAACAGAACCGACTAGAAGTACTAGATGCACTGCTGAAACAGTACGAAACTTACCGGTCTCATAAAGAGACACGTCAGGACCCGCATCCACCGGAGTGGACACTTCGTGTTGGGTCTGTGTACCACCAAAACCCACGGACCAGAGTCAATTAGATTGACCCTGTCTAGATACTACCCCAGCAACGGTACTCACCGGGCAGCAAGGACGGAAGGCCTCGGACTGGACTGGACTGCTTCGACGCCGGACGGACGAACTTCGGACTTCAGTTACGGGTGGGCCTCCGGATACCTCGGACCTTGGACTCTCGGCTTGGGCTCTGGTCGGGACTCGCCGCGTTCCTCCACCGCCTCGTCTGGATGCTGGACCGCAACCTCCGTCTCCTCCGTGGGCCTGAGGGATACTTGAAGCAGAAATATCTGCACGTGCACGGTATGGTTCCGTCACGGCTGCAGAGGGTCAGGGGGCATACGTGGCTTCACCGGCGCGTGGGGAAAGGGCAAGTCCCTATTCGGGCGCCATTATGTGGTATATAAATAAATAATACCGGATCTATTTTTGACTGGACATAGTAATAACAGATAGCTCAATAAAATAAGAGTCAAGATTCGAGGTAGTAGGAGTTTGCAGGTTTAATACAGCATAAAGGACAGGAACAGGACAACCTGCACGGGAACAGGATGGCAGCGCTGCCGGGGGCAGGATCTGGAATGAGCAGGCGTAACTTTAATAACAATGTACAACATATATATACTAAAACAATTGCATTACAGTGAATACAGTAGGCGTGGCCTGTAGCAGTCGCGAAAGATAAGGGTGAAAGTGGGTGTAACAGGAGGCGTATACATAGACATGTGATGTAAACGTAACAGAATATGTCATAAATGGGGCGGAAACATGGAGGGGGCTACCTAAGGAGCTGGGACCTTTGACCTAGTGGTGCGCGCAAGCTGGCAATGACGTATTACTAGGAGAAGCTGGGGGCTATGACTTCTGTGCTAGAGGAGGAGACGAAAGTCTGGAGAGTCAGGGCGACATGTACTTAAACACTATCTAGTATCTGATGTTTAGAGAACATGTTGATAGAATCCAAAAGTTACCAGGGTAAAGGCTAACAGACTCTAAGACTGGTGCATGCATTATTCTACATATAGTGTGTGTAAAGGAATATTAAATGACCATTAATACAATATTTCTCTTACATGGAGACGTAAAGGCTAGACGATGACTGAAACTATTGATGCGATTCAGTAGCTTTGGAATGCAGAGAAGGAGGGCTGGACTGATAACTAGAATCATAACATACTCTTGGCAGACTAGCAGGCAGAGCCAGGCCGTGCCGGGCACTGTGAGGCAGGAAGTAAGTGAAGGGTCAGGAATACAGGTGGGGGCTGTATCGCTCCTGAGCGAGGGTTTTAGGAGACAGGAGCTGAATCTGGTGTCCGAGCCCTTTTGAGGCCTAGAAACGGGGACTTTTCAATGAAATACCGTGCACACTGAGAAACGTGGCAACGTAACTTTACATAGGCCTAATACTCGTAGCTTTCACGAGAACTGGAAACTAACATACTAGAGATGGACACAACTGTAATTGCATCTTTAATCGAACTTGGGGAATGCATATGCATATTAATCATGCACACATAACATAAGATGGGGAACACGTAGGGACACAGAACATGGCAAAATTTACTTTTCCACAAGGGGCGTATCAGAAGGCGTGCCATCCACATTGTGGGGTTTGGTATTAGGGACAGTGCCCCGAGGGTGGAGGCAGAGCAGACGAGCTGAGGAGCTAGAGAGAGCGGTCGGATGGGCAAAGAGCGTAGATGCAAGTCAAGAATTATAGTCTAAGAGAGAATGTGGGAGAACTTCACTTGGAAGTCACCACGGCTGACACCTTTTGATAGGACGGGCTGTTGTTGAGTAGGGATGTCACCTAGTATAGAGTAGGGTCAGACTAATCTGAATTTATGTCTATTATCCTGATGAGTACCAGAATTCAAGTAATAGCAATCCTGTTTAGCCTGATGGTTCTGGAATTGATTCTGGTCCTATTCATTAGCCGGTTGAGACTTTTCCGTAGGATTATGTTTGTATTAGTACCTGTTTATCTTTTGAACCTCTTGCTGAGGTGCCTGTATCTCCAGCTATTTTTGGTTATGTAATAAACCCTCTAAATTCAGTCTTTAGTCGGTGGTTCTTTGGGGAAAGCAATTGGGTATTTCAATTTGATTTGTTTAGATGTGACGAGGTTGCCTAATTCACTCTATGACAGGTAAAAAGGTCCAGTCGACCTGTGCCGGGATTCTGGAGAATGGTAAGCAGACTCTAGAGGTAAAATCCCGCCTTCTCACATGTGCCATATATTCGCTCTCTTAGGACTAGTACTAGCTAAATGCTGCATTGCCGTACACTGGACCTACCTTGGAGGACAGACCTGCGTGAGTGGGGTGTGACTGAGGAGTGTCAGCTGTGCTTGGTCCGCACTTAGCAAAATGCGGAACCTGACTTGGAGATGTGGGGAACTATGCTAGAGGGCCTCTTGATGAATGTGACATCAATGTGACAGTTTAGGAATGCACTATATTTATGAAATATGTTATATTCTTGTCGTTTACTCCAGCGCTGGTGCAAAATTTGCAGCCTACTCCAATGTAGGCACCCTTGCACCATGGTGCAAAGGTGCCTCCATTGCAGGCAGGATTGTTTTTGTGCAGGAATGGGCACCTTTCTGAGCAAAAACAATCCCAAGCAGCGTTTTCCTCTTTTCATGTGTGCTGCAGAATGCGCAACACATGGGAAGAGGAAACAATTAGGAGAAATCTAGATATTTCTCCTAATTATGCCTGCTCTGGAGAGGCGTAAGGTTTAAGCGCTGCCAGAGGTTTACGTGATTAAGTAAATCTGGGGCAGTGTAAAAATCTATGGGTTTTGCTTGGGAAAACCTACTGCAACACCCATGGTATGCCTCCTTGGCACAGAATAAGGAAATGCAGAGACTTGCACTGCTTTGTCTTACTCTATATCTATGAGGCCATGCAAAGCCACGCAGAGTGATTTTGCGTGGCCTCATCGATATGATTGAGAGGCTTGCGCCGCCGAGGTGTGCCCAAAAAAGTGATGCTCCAGCAACGCAAGCCTCTCATGAATAAGTATTCTACATTTTGCAGCCACTCCCACTTGTCCCTCCCACAATTATTAAAATGTATGCATATGTCTGTGGACATCACTGCAGTCAGGTCAGAGATCTCCTCACAGTGCACTTCGATATTTGCATATATGGCACTGTTTGGTACATGGATTGAAATAAAATGAAATTAAATGAAATGATTGTGAGTGAGCCAGAGTAAAAGAGGCCCATGGGATCTTTTTTGGCTTCTCCTGTCTGGCGTTTATGAATAAAATAGAGATTAAATTGGTTTCCCAACTAGTAGAAGTGTTTTGCTGATAACCCTGAAGCTGAAGGGAGGCAACACAGACACTGGAGTGGGGTGAGAGGAGACAAGGTTTCTTGAATAATTCTATTAAGGCGTTAGGTGAGAACATCTGTTGATTCGTCTTCCTGTAGCACTGTCATTTGGTAGATGGAAGGGCTGAAGGGTGAGTCAGCAGTCTCTGTTGTTCAAGGTGAAAGGGACTCCTTAGATGAGGCCAGCCTTTTGTCTTTCCAATGATCACTGTTCAGTGTGGCTGATGACAGCCAGGCACAGAAAGATCAAACACCACTTTGTGACTCTTACATGGGTGCTCCAGGCTGGGGACTACCCTCCTGAGAGGAACATCTTTCTACACAAAGAGATCAACCTGGGAAGGACTTTTGAAAGGAGAATCACCCTAAACCACTTCTGAAAGTGCAAGAAGTGGATCCACATCTCCTGTCTGCTTTTACTATATAAAAGTGTATAAAGTGAAAATCACAGACTCACTTGTTCCAGTTCCATGTTCTCTTTGGCCAAGGAATGAAGTGCTCCACAGAGAGCTAAGAGGGGTAGGTGTCTGTCTGACAGCCAGCTTTCCAGTGGTAAGGGGACATTACCTAAAGTCTTTCCTTGCTGTAAGAAGCTGCCCATCTGCCTGAAGAAAGTAGAAGCTCACTTGTATCCTGATAGAGGAAAGGATGTGCCAACCCTCAGAAAGGTGTGACTGTCCAGGAAGATTTAGACGCAGCAAGACTCTGGTGCTGATGGGGTCTGACGGGGGAGAGGAGGGAAGAAAGCAATCTGCAGACCTCAGGAGTCACTGGGCATTGTTATGTTATGTTATGTTAAAAAGGATTTGGTACCGCGCACATACACCAATTGGTTTCTTGGCGCTCAAAGACCAGTGGGATAGAAAACGAGGAGGTGAGAACAGCTAGCCGTGAGCAAGGCGAAACAGATAAGTTTTCAGGAGATTACGGAAAGTTAGATAATCAACTGAAAGACGAATAGAGAGAGGAAGGGAATTCCAAGTAGATGGTGCAAGAAATGAAAAACAGGCACCCCCGTGTTTCTTACGGTTAAATCTAGGAGTGATCAAGAGATTGTGAGCAGAGGATCTGAGGTGTCGGGAGGGGACATAGGAGTGCAAACACAAAGAAATGAAGACAGGAGCGCAGACGAACAGGGATTTAAAGATGGTGCAGCCCATTTTAAAAATGCACCGTTGCGCAACCGGAAGCCAGTGTAGAGTCTTCAGCAACGGGGTGACATGCTGGTGTTTGGGCTGCTGGAAAATTAATCTGGCTGCCTGGTTTTGTACCAGTTGAAGTCGGGAGAGATGGCAGGCAGGGACCCCCACGTATAGACAGTTGGCATAGTCTAAACGTGAGGTGATTAGGGCCAGAATAACAAGGGTGAGGGCCTCTTGTGATAAAAACCTTCGGATCTTCCCGATTCTGCGAAGATGATAAAAGCAGGTCGAGGTAACACTATTAATGTGCGGCCGCATCGAGAGGTCGCTAGAGATGGTAACACCTAGGCTCTTCACAGTGTTAACCGGACAGGGAGGGGAGCCAAGGGCAGTGGGCCAAAAATTGGAAGTCCAGGGAGTTTGAAGGCCGCCAACCAGAACCAGCTCTGTTTTGCTAGGGTTAAGCTTTAGCTGGCTGAAGTTCATCCACTCGTAGATAAAAAGCATAGTGTTTTGGAAATTGGAACAAGAAAGAGGAGAGGGGTCGATAGAGAAAATGAGCTGCAGATCATATGCATAGTTGAAAGTAGTAACAGAAAAATGGCGGAGAGAAGCAAGAAGGGGCTGCATGTAAAGATTAAACAAAAGCGGGGACAAAGCAGAACCCTGGGGAACACCACAGGAAAGTGAGATTAAAGGGGCAGAGAAGGAAGATAAATGAACCGATTGGGAGCGGAGTTGGAGGAAGGATACCACCCACGACAGGGCCAGACCAGAGATGCCAGCGTTTCTGACACGGTCGACCAAAATTTCATGGTCGACCGTGTCAAATGCGGCCGATAGATCTAAAAGTACAAGGCTCTGGGCCAAGTTCTTATCAGCCCCCCGTCTCAACGTATCCATAACTGCCACCACCACTGCCTCAGTGGAGTGAGCTGGTCTGAAACCTGCCTGTCGATCATCGAGGAAATGAGTTTCCTCGATAAAAGTACTAAGGCAGCGGGTGACGTAAGTCTCCAAAACCTTCCCCAAATAGGGAAGAAGGGAGATAGGTCAGTAGTTGCCCAAAATTGCAGGATCAGACCCAGGTTTTTTTAAAATGGGTACCACCACAGCGCTTTTGAAAGCATTGGGAACAGAGCCTGTAGAGAGTGAGCGGTTTAAAAGATCGAGAGGAGGGCTGGGGCAGGCCATAAAGGCATCTCTTAGAATAGATGGGGGGCAGCAGTCGTTAGGAGAGCCAGAGCCCACATCCTGGAGTAATGATAGAAAAGTGTCCAGGGAAATGGGAGGAAATTCAAATAGGGAGTGAGGGTTCGGGGGAGGAAGAACACTGTCCTGGGACAAGGTGGTGGGGGGAATGTTGTTTTTAATCATGGATATTTTATCAGAAAAAAAAGAGTTAAGGGAATCACACAAAACTTGTGAAGGTAGAGGCTGGGGTGTGACTCGATCAGGTAGGGAGAGTTCGGCAACAATAGAGAAAATTTCTTTTGTCTTGGATGCCGAAGTCATAACTTTCTGGGAAAAATAGGAAAGTTTAGTCGAGATAATCGACTTTTTATAAGTTTTTAATAGATCGATATAGATGGACTTTGATAAGGGATCGTAGTTGCGCCGCCAACGGCGCTCAGCCTGTCTGAGAAGGAGTTTATCAGCCTTCAGTTTGGGAGTAAACCAGCGCTGAGCGTCGTGAGGACGTTTGGACTTGACAATTTTGATAGGAGCGACAGCATCACTGGCTTGGGACAGCCATTGATCGAGTGAGGCTGCCTGTAAGTTCAGGTCAGGATGGTCAGGGGGAAGTGTGGAAGCAAGGATCGAATGAAGACAGGAAATGTCAGCATGCTTCCAATTACGGGCCATGAAATTGTGAAGTACAGGGGGACAAGTAGGGGTTGATAAGTGTAGGAAAAAAGAAATGAAAAAATGGTCGGACCAGGATCAAGGTTAAACCAAAGGAGGGGAGATATCGAAATTAATGGACCATACCTGGTCCAAGGTATGACCTTTATTGTGTGTAGCAGCAGAGATATGTTGTGAGAAATTTAGACCAAGTAATAGACCAGAAAATTCACGTGAGAGGGAGGATTCAAGGGAGTTTAGTGGCCAATAATTAAAATCGCCAATGATCAGAACCCTGGCGGAATTGATGGCTATTTGCGAGACTAAGTTACTAAACAGGGAAGGGAAGAGAGGCATATTGACAGGAGGGCGATAAACTAATATACAAATAAAAGAAGAGTTGGGAGAGGTAAATTTCAACGTGAGAATGTCCGAGTTAGTTATAGATGGGGTTGTGAGGGTAGAGAATTGTAAATTAGAGCGAATGATGGCCGCGACTCCACCGCCAGATCTACCAGGATTCCTATTTGAATGGAGAATATAATAACCCGAAGGTATGGCGGCCAGGATGTCAGCATAGGAGTCAGCATGTAGCCAGGTTTCCGTGAGAAGCAAGATGTCAATAGTGCCACCTTCCAGAAGTTGGAATATTTCTAGTTGATGTTTCGGAAGAGAACGGGTGTTGAGATAGACTAGTGAGAGGGAACCATTACCAAAAGAACTAGACTTAGTCAACAAAGGGGCAACAGGATTGGGGGGACAAATGGGAGGAGAAGGGGCCAAGGGAATAATGGACGGAGGAGGAGAAAATATGTTATATTTCTGAGCAATAGCAATAACGTGAGGGGCAGGTGGGGCACAGAGAGACAGAGCACTAAGAGCTTGTGAGGAATAGGTAAGGCGTTGAACAGCATGCATGGCCCCGGGCCTAGGTCGGCCGCGGACGGGCGCAGACGGGCTTGACTTGTGCGCGACTTCGGCGCGAAGTCGGCGCTCCCGCTGCGCTTGTCCGCTGCGCTTCCTCCAGGTCGCCATTTATACTGGACAACGTGAAGCACTAGACCGCTCATCTGCACGGTCTAGAGGCAGGGCGGAAGTGCTGCAGAACCGGAAGTGGCGCTCGTGCAGGGACCCTCCGCAACAAACGGCACACAGCCGGGGCGGACCGGGGTCAAGAGCAGGTAAGTAAAAATAAGCGTCACAAAAGAATTAATGCGAGCGCTGTAAGCATCAACACACAATAACAGTGCTAAGGAGTTTAGAAGTGCGCAGCATCTCGTAGTCAGCTCCAGTGCACACAAGACAGTAACATCATAAAAAGAGCAACAGCTCGTAGTCAGCTGTGAGAAATTAAAACAAATTGTCGGCAGCGCTGGTGCACGCCTGTGGTCTTCAGGCCACGTTAGTCTACCTGCGAGGCCGGCGGAGCGCGAGATATAACCTAGGTTCTGCAAGCACTAGACCGCTCACCTGCACGGTCTAGAGGCAGGGCGGAAGTGCTGCAGACCCGGAAGTGGCGCTCGTGCAGGGACCCTCCGCAACAAACGGCACACAGCCGGGGCGGACCGGGGTCAAGAGCAGGTAAGTAAAAATAAGTGTCACAAAAGAATTAATGCGAGCGCTGTAAGCATCAACACACAATAACAGTGCTAAGGAGTTTAGAAGTGCGCAGCAGCTCGTAGTCAGCTCCAGTGCACACAAAACAGTAACATCGTAAAAAAAGCAACAGCTCGTAGTCAGCTGTGAGAAATTAAAACAAATCGTCGGCAGCGCTGGTGCACGCCCGTGGTCTTCAGGCCACGTTAGTCTACCTGCGAGGCCGGCGGAGCGCGAGATATAACCTAGGTTCTGCAAGCACTAGACCGCTCACCTGCACGGTCTAGAGGCAGGGCGGAAGTGCTGCAGAACCGGAAGTGGCGCTCGTGCAGGGACCCTCCGCAACAAACGGCACACAGCCGGGGCGGACCGGGGTCAAGAGCAGGTAAGTAAAAATAAGCGTCACAAAAGAATTAATGCGAGCGCTGTAAGCATCAACACACAATAACAGTGCTAAGGAGTTTAGAAGTGCGCAGCAGCTCGTAGTCAGCTCCAGTGCACACAAGACAGTAACATCATAAAAAGAGCAACAGCTCGTAGTCAGCTGTGAGAAATTAAAACAAATCGTCGGCAGCGCTGGTGCACGCCCGTGGTCTTCAGGCCACGTTAGTCTACCTGCGAGGCCGGCGGAGCGCGAGATATAACCTAGGTTCTGCAAGCACTAGACCGCTCACCTGCACGGTCTAGAGGCAGGGCGGAAGTGCTGCAGAACCGGAAGTGGCGCTCGTGCTCGGGCATTGGACTCTCCTGAGCATCAGTTCTTGGTTGGAATCACAGATCTTTAGCTGCATATGCCACTGCAACTAAAGAAGTATGCCCATGGCCCTCTATGCCACTGCCAGTGTCATCTGAAGGATTTTTGAGGCAACGAGAAAAACTTATGCTTGTGAGCCCTTTTTGGAACAACTTAGAATTTTAGTATTCCTGCTAATTCATGACCACATGATGGCAACTACATTGAATTATACATTAAACTTTCAGAAATAGGGAAACACATACAGTTGAGATAAATCTTTCCCAAAAACACAAAAATCCTTAAGATGACACTGAATTAAGAGAGAGGAAAAAGTCAGAGGCAGGCAGAGAGAATGAAATATATTGAAATAGATAGAGAAGACAGAGGTAAAATGGAGAGAATTTTCATATTCCGATGGGGCAAGACTTTCAAGGTGGGCTGCCCTGGGCATTTGCCCACCTAACACATGCCTTAAAACATCTCTGGTCACTGCAACCAAAAACGTTTGTGCACATTTGTCAACACTCTTATGACTAAAAGTAATGCACTTTACACTCTCCATACCACTGTGACCATAGAAGTCTGCCTGCAGTTGTTCCCCATGCCATTGCAATCCAAGAATGGCCTTACTCACCTGAATCAACTTAACATTGCCAGCGCACAGAAATAGGAAAGGGGTTGACATAAATATGCCCTGTTCTATGCCTGTTTTTTCTGGTAGGTGGGCTTCACCTGCAGAATTGGCTGCCATCCGATGCCCCAACCACCACAGGAGGTCAGTGTGAAAAGCGTGCGCTCTCCCAAAAGCTGGAAAGAGAAACTAGGTGCATTGTGGATCTAGAGCCAGCCTCAGCCCTGCCTGATGAGAATCCTTTTTCAGGGTACTTTACAACCCGAAAGAGGGAAACTGTATTGAACTGAGTTCTTCCACATTGAACAAGAATTTGCAATATAAACAGTCTCACCTTTGGGACCTTCTATGTATTTAGCTATGTAGCACATTAGCCTGGGTGCTGAAACATCTACTGTTCGTTAACATCGAGGGAAATTAAGCACCAAACTGGGTGACACACCAGGTATGGGAACACATGGAGATAAATATTGCCTTTCAGCGGGAAATGGTATAGTCCAAATATCTGTTTTTAATATAAAATCTGGGCCTTCAGTGGTCATATCACTGAAAATACAAGATTTGAAAAAAATATTATTGTCTACGAGTGCTCGTGGAAGAAAATGTCTATAGACTGGAATCTAGAGAATGCTAAAGTGATTCTGGTATTTTACTGACCTCTGCTGGTCGTTTTCTATCAAAAAAGTTAAATAGAGGCAGTTGTCAGATTTTTTTTTTTTAAAGAAAGTCCCTCAGCAGAAAGTAATTCTGGTATTTTACTGACCTCTAATGGTCGTTTTCTATAAAGACAGTTAAATAGAGGCAGTTGAACAAGCAGAAATCAATGCTGGTATTTTACTGACCTCTACTGGTCGTTTTCTATCAAGACAGTTAAATAGAGACAGTTGAACAGAAAAAAAAGTCCTAGGGCTGATCTGCAGAGCCCACAAAGTGCATGCACATAAAAGTATATACTAAAGTATATACAAGAGGTCTTGAATGCTCAAACTAAAAAGAGCATTCTGCACCTGACCCTTGATTTAAGCATTCTGAAACACTCATACCTGCTATGGAGGCACTACTAATGCAGAAAAGGAAGGAAACCCAAATGGGGGAGGGTGAAAGGAAAGCAACATACCAAGTTGCTACAGCCTCAGCCCCAGTTCCCTAGCATCTACCCGCTAGCTATTGCTTGTGTGGTATTTTGTTTTAAGTGTGTAATAAGGTACTTCTCTTTTCAAAATTTTTAAAAAAAGGGTTGGCAGTGGTGGTCCGTGCAGGTAAGAGCGGTGCAGCGGAGGAGTGGTGTCTGTGAAGTTGACAGACGACGGAATAGGGAAAAGTACATAAATAAATAAATCTTATTCCGTCGTCTGTCAACGCCCCCCCCCCCCTGCCCTGCCCCAGCCCCACTGCGCTTACTTGCATGGACCTCTACTGTGGGGTGGACAATCAGTTATTGAACTGTTGAGTGTTTGTTGAGGTCTGAGCTCAAACCCCCCATGTTACCTCACTGAAAAGTCTGTGACTGCTCGCCATCCCTATCGTTGAAGTCTAGTGCTGAAGGGGTCATGCTTGGCCCAGTTTGTAGGACCATAACAACACAGATCCAGAGACAATAGTTAGATAATTGTTGTGCAATCTATATGCTCATCCCAGTCGTTGGCCCTGAGATAATTACACGTCTACAAACTTGAACTAGTAATTTGGCTACCCTTGTTAGCGAGACTTGTACTAGCCAAAAAAACTGCCTCTTCATTAACTCATTAACTTCCTTGAAATGGAATACATTATCTTAATGAACGGGAGCAGCATTGAAATCCAGTGGAAGTTGGTGAGGAATAATTTTAAATGTTTATCAATCAGTAGGACATTGAAATGATGCATAATTTGTGAAGACATTAACATTGTCTCCTGTCAGTACATCTACTGTTTTTGATTGCAGTTTGCCCTCTCCATAATCCAGTTAATAACAATGTTGAACTACACGGGCAAACAACATTTGTATTAACATTGGGTTTCATATCCTTTCTGTGTTGTCTATGTAAAACACAGAGGCTACTCATTGCCAAAAGATTCAAAAGTGCTTTATCATATCTTCCTTTGATGTTCCATTTAAGTGCTGTGCAACTGACACAAGTCTCACCCCTTGTGATTATCGCTTGGGAGTTTTTCAAGGCGTACATGCTGTAAGCAATCCTTGCAACAGGAAGTTCGACTAGATTAAGCTTATAAACTGAGAGCCTAGTCACAAAGCATTTTGGACTACTAACGTAGTACTCATGTTCAGCCGCGGCCTGTCCACTGGGGCTGAGGGGCCACCCCCCACCTTTTGCCCCTCACGAACAGTGAGGGGCCACCTTTTGCCCCTCATGAACAGTATGGTAAATGCTTTCTATATCTTTCCCCTTTACTACTGCATCAGAATGTCCTGTGACATCATGGAATGTTAGAGTCCCTTTCTGTGGCTAAAGAGTCAGTTGGTCATCTCAGGCTGAGGAGCTGGTAGCTCTCTCCTGGTGGGGTTTTCTCCTTGTAACTTCCTATCCTGTAACCTGCCACCTAACTACCTGCTAATAAAGAGGGATCTTCTACTACACCTGGACTACGCATCATTGTTTGTGTACCACAATTTGGCGACGTTTCTTGAACTAACCTACGCTGCAAGGAAAGAAGAATACTACTTAAGGACTAAGCAATTTAAAAGAAGGAACCTGAACCTAAACTAAAAGGTAACGCCCAGCTAACCCCACCAGTGACCTATTCAACTTGGACAGCCTCCCCCCTGGGCGTCTGTTTTGTGTTGGAGCTTACTGCCGTCCTACTGTCATTTGGAGATTGTCTACCTCCACCTTTAAAAGCGAGTTTGACCCAGCTGGCCTGATCAACCTGTTGTGTCTCTTTTGCTTTTACACCTTGACAGTTCGCCCTCGCTACATTTGATGTGAGACTGGTGAGACAACTGCCTTCTCCCACGTTTCTTCGGTGAGTCATTCCTACCTTTGCCTTCATCGACGCACTGGGCGCAAGCAGTCCTCCCTTCACAACAGCCATCACTATATATAGTATCAGTCCTAACATACGTCTTTGGAAAACGTATTAATCTGAACTTAGTTGAAACTTCCCTTGACAGACGTTTTTAGTCTATTTACTGCTATCTTTCAAACATACCAGCACTTGTTGAATTTGAGGCCGATATCGAAGAAGTTAAGCTACTGACTACATTGTGGTGAGTCATTAAATCTTTTAATTTTCTCTCTGCTTTCACGCTTGAGTTTCCTGCTTTTCAAATTGTCTCTTTGACTAGCTCTTGTGTCTTCAGTCTTCTCTATATTCTTCAGTTCCGACTTAACTTCTTTCTTGCTGTTGTTTGCTAACGGAAGAGGATGTGTGGTAAATGCTTTCTATATCTTTCCCCTTTACTACTGCATCAGAATGTCCTGTGACATCATGGAATGTTAGAGTCCCTTTCTGTGGCTAAAGAGTCAGTTGGTCATCTCAGGCTGAGGAGCTGGTAGCTCTCTCCTGGTGGGGTTTTCTCCTTGTAACTTCCTATCCTGTAACCTGCCACCTAACTACCTGCTAATAAAGAGGGATCTTCTACTACACCTGGACTACGCATCCTTGTTTGTGACCTTTGCTCAGCCTGTGTACCACAAACAGGCTGAGCAAAGGTCAGCCTGACATATACTGTTCATTTTCAGGTCAGGCAGAACAGGAGCCAAGCATAAGATAAATGCACAGGATTCTGGCTGCCTGAGATGAACTCTGCTTGGCTGAGGAAGTCACAGCTCCTGTGGGTGTGTCCTCCTCAGCTCAGCAAAGGTCCCTGAGACCCTCCCCTCAGTGAAGAGGGGTAGCGTCACTGATTGCCCTGCACCTGGGCATTTCAGTTTTAAACCCTGAAGCGCACAGGGTTGAGTGTCAATCAGTGACACTTCATCACAGAGTAGTGTTCCCACTCTGTGATGACGTTGGCACTGCTGCCTTCACTCATTGGCTAACCTTAGAAAACCGGTCCTAGGATGCTTGTTTCCGGTCGAGGGTGGACCTGGCTTGGCATTTCGGGCTGGACTGTTCCCATGAGGCACAGGGTCAAGACTGATTTGCATTTGGCAAGGTCTAACATGATGAGCAAAAGAATGATGGATTTACCCAGATCTCTTGACTGGGGGTGAATGTCTTGATTTGTTCTGCATTCCGTCCATCAACTGTGTGTCATTTCCTTTCTTGTCCTAAGTGAGCTGGGTATGCGCAGACATGGGTACCGTTCTCACTGTGCCACTGGATTCAAGCTATCCTGGCTGATATGGGGTGAAACCCAGAAACCGGTCCTAGGATGCTTGTTTCCGGTCCAGGGAGGACCTGGCTTGGCAGTTAGAGCTGGATTGTTCCCATGAGGCACAGGGTCAAGAGTGATTTGCCTTATGGCCAGGTCTAAACTGGGGTGGCATGGTGAAGAAAAGAACGATGTATTTAACCCAGATGTCTTGACTGGGGGTGAATGTTTTGATTTGTTCTGCATTCTGTCTATCAACTGTGTGTCTTTTGCTTTCTCACCCCAAGTGCGCCGGGTATGCCCAGACGTGGGTACCGGCCTCACTGTGCCTCTGTATTCAAGCTATCCTGGCTGATGAGGAGTGATACCCCGAAACTGGTCCTAGGATGCTTGTTTCCGCTCCAGGGAGGACCCAGCTTGGCAGTTACAGCTGGACTGTTCCCATGAGGCACAGGGTCAAGAGTGATTTGCCTTATGGCCAGGTCTAAACTGGGGTGGCATGGTGAAGAAAATAACGATATATTTAACTGAGATCTCTTGACTGGGATGAATGTTTTGATTTGTTCTACATTCTGTCCATCAACTGTGTGTCTTTTAGGTCCCGGGCTCAATGTGCCATTGGATTCAAGCTATCCTGGCTGATATGGGGTGACACCCCAAAACCAATCCTAGGATGCTTGTTTCTGGCCCAGGGAGGACCTGGCTTGGCAGTTTGGGCTGGACTGTTCCCATGAGGCACAGGGTCAAGACTGATTTGCATATGACCAGATCTATACTGGTGTGGCATGGTGAGCAAAAGAATGATGATGATTTAACCCAGATCTCTTGACTGGGGGTGAATGTTTTGTTTTGATTTGTTCTGTATTCTGTCCATCAACTGTGTAACCTTAGGTCAGCCAATGAGGGAAGGCAGCAGTCATAGGCCTCCTGGGACCTCCGAGGCGGAGCTGCAGGTAAGTGTGTGTTTTAAAAAAAAATGTATGTTTGGTGTGTGCTTGTATGAATGTTTGATAATGAGTGTTGTTAATGGATGTGTTTGTGTGTGTGCGCGTGCATGTGTGCACGTGCATGTGTGCTTGTGAATGCATGGCTGTGAGTGTGCATGTGTGTGTGTGTCCCATCAGCCCTGCTCCCTCCTAAACTTACCAGCCACCACTGCTCATGTTGTACTTTTTCAGGTACTTGTACGTGATTTTATGAAGTCACCAAAACCATCTAAATTGGAATAAAATGATAATTTTATTTGGAGCCTTTTTCCACACACAATAGTCTGCAACAGCCAGGAAGTTTCAAGTATTGCTTGCCTAACTAGTGGAGATATAATTTAAAATAGAATGTGTAGTGTTTGGTGTCTAATATATACATATATATATATATATATATATATATATATATACACACACACACACACACACACACATATATGCATACATATATATTTATTTCTTAATATGTGTGTGTGTATTACCTAATGGTAGTCGCCAGTAGGTAGTTATAGTTAGGACCATGTTTCGCTAGGAAAATAATTTTTTGACTTGCCTAAATCTTTGGCGCTGCCTGACGAATCTTCATAAAACTTTCCCAAAAAAGCATCATAGGAAGTCTTGTTGTGCATGGAAAGTTTCAACGCAATCTTTCAAGCGGGGCAGAGAACATGGGGGCTAATAAAAGTGCGTTTTCACATGTTTATTCCAATAGAATCTTTGAACACATCTACAGCGCGAACCGCTGGACGGGATTACACCAAATTTGGCAGAAAGGTAGGTTTGGTTATGCAGATTGTGCTTCTTGTTATTTGGTGTAAATCAGCTGAGAGGTTGTCGAGAAATTTAAGAGAATCAAGATAGTGATATCTGTTACAGTATGCAGACAAAATATCGATTTTTAAATATTGACATACAATAATGTCGATGTTTAAATATCGAAGGGACATAATATAGAAGGTAAGTTATATCGATAGATTTAATATCGATATTAGTAATATCGATGTTTTTAATATCGATGTTAGTAATATCGATGTTAGTAATTTGGATGTTAGTAATTTCGATGTTACTAATATCGATTTTTATAGTATTTTTATGTATATTATTATGTATTTATTATGTATTTCATTTTTATTTATGTAATTTGAGTAAATTTTGTATTTTAGTACTGTAGCGAGTTGTGGGTTTATAGGGGAATAGGGTGGGAAGTAATTTAATTATACTAAATTAATTATTATTTATTAGGAATTATAAATTAATTTCAATTAATTGGTAATTCATTTTAATTAATTGGTAATTCATTTTTATTAATTGATTAATTGATAATTATGTTCTGTAGCGGGTTATGGGTTTATAGGGGAATAGGGTGGGAAGTAATTTAAGTATACTAAATTAATTATTAATTTTTAGGAATTTAAAATTGATTTTAATTAATTGGTAATTAATTTTAATTAATTGGTTAATAATTTTAATTAATGATTAATTGATAATTATGTTCTGTAGCGGGTTATGGGTTTATAGGAGAATAGGGTGGGAAGTAATTTAAATGTAATTAAGTAAAAATGTGTATTTTAATTAATTGTTTTGTTAATTATATCATTGTTAATTAATTATTAATTGCTAATTAATTATTATTCATTGTTTTTTTAATTATTTATTGCTAATCATGTTTTTAATAATTATGCATTGGTATTTGTAAATGGTTTATATTTATTTAATAATTAAGTTTTTTATTATTTTAAAATAATAATTTATTTATAAGTATGTAATTTTTACACCTAAGCTATCCAACACTTTCCCTACTGTTGCACTCTCTGGAGTTGGAATAGTAATTTTAACCCTACGCTATCCAACACTTTCCCTACTTTTGCACTCTCTGGAGTTGGAATAGTAATTTTACCCGTACGCTATCCAACACTTTCCCTACTGTTGCACTCTCTGGAGGTGGAATAGTAATTTTAACCCTACGCTATCCAACACTTTCCCTACTGTTGCACTCTCTGGAGTTGGAATAGTAATTTTTACCCCTACGCTATCCAACACTTTCCCTACTGTTGCACTCTCTGGAGTGGGAATAGTCATTTTCACCCCTACGCTATCCAACACTTTCCCTACTGTTGCACTCCCTGGAGTTGGAATAGTAATTTTAACCCTACGCTATCCAATACTTTCCCTACTTTTGCACTCTCTGGAGTTGGAATAGTAATTTTACCCGTACGCTATCCAACACTTTCCCTACTGTTGCACTCTCTGGAGGTGGAATAGTAATTTTAACCCTACGCTATCCAACACTTTCCCTACTGTTGCACTCTCTGGAGTTGGAATAGTAATTTTTACCCCTACGCTATCCAACACTTTCCCTACTGTTGCACTCTCTGGAGTGGGAATAGTAATTGTTACCCCTACGCTATCCAACACTTTCCCTACTGTTGCACTCTCTGGAGTTGGAATAGTAATTTTTACCCCTACGCTATCTAACACTTTCTGTACTGTTGCACTCTCTGGAGTGGGAATAGTAATTTTTACCCCTAGGCTATGCAACATTTACTTACTTTTTTAAATGTGTTTTACATTTGTATTAATTTTTATTTTTATTATTATTTTATGTGTATGAATTTATTTGTAATTTATTATATTTTTATTTATTTACAAGTTATTCAAATAATTTTTTAGAGTTATTATTAATGAAGTATATACTATGTATTATATCTATAATATTATTTGTTTTTATTAAATTATGTATTATTTATTAATTTTAAATATTATAATATATTTTTAACTATGTTTATTACATTTATAAGTATTATTTTGTTTATATTTAATAAAAAAATGTGCAATAAAAATGATATTTTTTAATAACAATATTTTGGACATCTATATTTTTTCGATATTTTTGTACTCACCTTGTTAGAGATAGGATGTCGATATTTTTGTAATCGATATTTTTGTTGTGATATTTTTGTAGGTAGATATTTTTGTAATCGATATTTTGTCATAGATCCATCTGTTACTGCATATATTTTGCAAAGATTCTGTGATTAATGCCAAGAGAAATGTTGTGATTGGCTGGCCACAACCTAAAAGAAACTTTAGGCTGCATTTTATGCTTCGGGGAACGGTTCCTGGGGCTGCTAATTCACCACAGAAGTGATATACGGGGCAGGATAGAGGTACATTGACCCTATATTTAACATATAGGGGTGTAAATGAGACAAGTTATGTGACAAAAATCGATTTTTGGGGGATAGTGAAATTTACGAATACATTGCAACCATCAGCGTGGCTCCCCTGTGAAACATTACGGAAAATCTGCGAGTATGGGTATTGACACCGTAATGAATTGGTGAATATTGAAAAAAAAATACAATAACTCAGAGACTCATGCACCCACTGACACACCCACTCAGACACTCATACACTCACTCACATACTCATGCACCTACTCACACATGCACTAAGACACTCATACATCCACTCATAGACCCACTGAGACACTCAGGCATCCACTCAAAGACCAACTCAAACAATCATGCACCCTCTCACGCACCCACTCAGATACACATGCACCCACTAACAGACCCACTCAGACTCATGCCTCCACTCACACACCTACTCATACACCCACTCACAGTCACTCAGAGTCAAGCACCCACTCACACTCCCAGTCAGAGTTGTGCACCCACTGACAGACCCACTCATATTCTCATGCACCCAGAGATCCACTCAAAGAGTCATACACTCACTCATGGACCCACTCAGATACTCATGTACCCAGTCACAGACCCAATCAGATATTCACAAACCCACTCACAGACCCACTCAGAAAATCACTCACCCATTCACAGACCCTCTCAAATACTCATGGACCCAGTCAACCCCCACTTAGAGAATTATGCACCCACTCATGCATTAACTGAGACACTCATGCACCTACTCACAGATCCATTCAGAGACTCATGCACCCTTCCATACACCCATTGAGACACTGATGTACCACCTCCTAGAGCTAGTCAGAGACTCATGCACCCTCTAACACATTCACTCAGACACTGACACTGACACTCCCACTTACAGAGCCTCTGGAACACTCATGTACCCAGTCAAACCCCTACTCAGAGACTCATGCACTCACTCACACATTGACTGAGACACTCATGCACCTACTCACAGAATCACTCAGAGACTCATGGACCCTAAAACACACCTACTGAGACACTCATGTACCGAGTGATGAACCTGGTCAAAGACTCATGCATCCACTGACACAACAAGTTAGACATTCACCCATCTGCTCACATGCTCCCTCATTGACTCATGCACTCAGTCCGATCCCTGTTCAGACACTCATATATCCACTCACAGACATTCAGAGACTTGTGCACCCACTGAAACCCCCATTTAGAGACTCATGCACCCAGTTACACATTGACTGCGATAATCACAGATTGTCTCATGGATGTACTCCTAGTCTTATGCAGCTTTTGACAGAGCATCTTTGACAGTGATAGAGTTCTGCATGTACTGGCAGACACACTCTAATACTTATACATGCACTCATTGAGACAGTCAGAGACGCATACATGTTTTTATAGTGTTATTTAGATAGTGATGTACCCAATGTCATCCACAGAATCACTTATATAGTTATGAATTATAAATTTGAATGTCTGCTTTTGCTTTGCGTTTTTGCAATGTTGTCACAAATGTCGTGATTTTGTCACAAATATTAAACATTTTGAAAAAAATAATATTTTCCTAAAGAAAATTAACAATATTTTGGGCTATAGGGTGGCTCTAAGAAGAGCCTTTGTGTTCATTGTGTGAATGTGAGAGCTATACAGAATACCGGATGCAGAGTTTGAGGTTGCTAGGAAACATTCCTGTTGTTGTAGTTAGACCCCATGTTATGGTCACTGAGGAATGCAGAAGCAGTTTTATTAACATGTTTCTTGGCTTTGTCAATATGTGGACAGAATTGATTAGACCACTGCCATTTCTGCCTTTGGCATATGTTGGAGTACACCAAGAGGGTGTGAAGGAAAATAATCATTAAGTCTGCAAAGGTATCCTTTATTAGGATTTCCAGTCTTACCCTAGTCAGTGTGCCTAGGTCATTGGCACCACAGTGCACAATCATGAGGTCAGGGGGTTGGGAATCCACAATGCTTTTAACCAAAGGCAGCAATTGATAACACTTTAACATTTTCTGGCTAATCCATTTAATGTTCACATGAGCCAAATCCAAGGCTCTGGCAACACCATTCTTTCGAGCAGCTTCTCTAGCCCACAATAGTAGCTGTGGCACACAATTCACACTCTAACCATTTTGAAGCAGAAGTAACAGACAGGAGAAGACTGGAGCTGAATGAGGCAGTTTTGAAAATTAAAGGCAGTTAAAATGGAGGTGTTCTCCTGGTTTTAAAGAAATTGGATGCTGTGTACATGCAGGTGAATAGAATTAGGTAGCATGTTGAGAGCATTAGTAAGTAGATCTGTAATCGGTTCTGATACAAAGAAATGTAATACAGGCATGTATACACTTTTTAATCTGTGCAATAAACCACACCTGCTGCAGCTCATTTTGTAACAAGTATGGTCCTTCCAGAATGTGGTGCAAACTTGTGACCTACTGGGTCTAGTGGGTTGCAATAGAGACTGTGCTATGAGTGTATTGGGAAGGGTGTTAAACAGAGAGGTCACTGTTTTTAGAAATAGGGGATGTTTACACACATTGACAAGGGTTTCATTTCCTAGTGAGGGGTTCCTAATAAAGTGTAGTGTACTGTTAAAGTCATAAAACTATGAAGGTAAATATGTTTTTGAATTCCCATTTGTTTTATGACTACGTTGTGATAATTGTGATGACGTCGCGATTATGCAGAAATAGATATCCATTTTGGACTTCTTTGTAAAAGTGAGTGAAAGTGAGTTACATATACTAACCATTCAGAAGTGGACTTAAAACAGTCAAATATGAAAGGTATGTTTTTATTTGCAGCCTTACGCAGGATCAGACATTGCAAAGTTGAACAGGTTGCCATTTATGGTCGTTTTGTATGAGAGTGGTGTGCCATTCTTATGCTCAGTTTTGACAAATCCGTATCTAGCAAAAAAAGTGATTTAATCAACAAACTCAATCTTCTGGCCTGTGAATTACATTTCATTTTAAGCCCACAAAAGATTAAAAAGGTATATCAGTATGTGAGACTGTCAAAAGAGAGTCTGAAATGTATATAAAAATATTTAAAATATTTCAAATACATGAGAGGATATATGCTTGGCAGTTTGAGTGCTTTCATATATTTAATAATAAGTGAGTAAGACACAGTTTGTCTCAGGTGCAGACTAGGTCTGTGAGAAGTTACCTTTCAATATGTTGCAATGGTGCTGTAAATTGCATTTGCGCTACTTTAATCCATTCTCTGAACGCTTACGGTTAAAGTTATACATAATAATGTATTAGTTGATGTGAAGGTTTTGCATGTGTAAGATGTGCTGGTTACAAATTATGTTTTCAGTTACATGTTAGTATGAGGCTGCTTGGTATAGTTAAATGTGCAGTATTCAAGCATGGGTCAGGCTTACTGGTGCACAGTGTGCCTGCCAAGTGTCTCTTCCAGCTTCACTTGGCATGTAACATCTCTTTGTGAAATGTTAAATGCATACTTTAATACACACAACATACCTTTGAGATATGATGTAGGGATGCCAGAAAGCATGGTAATTTTTGCTTTAAAAAGTGAGAGTTGTCCTTTTGAGTTTTAGTATCTTAGTCATGCATATGCACAGTCTTATTGCAAGCACTACAGAGGGTATAGTACCAATAATGCAACTGACATAGACGTTTAAAAAGCATATAGGCTCTCTCTCACCCACTAGGAGACCAACAGAGTTACTAATACATTTATTAACATACTCACAAACTAGTTTTACATCCATCAGTATTAAAAGCAGACGGCTACATGCCTTTGTAAATCCTAATGCAGGCAATGAGGTGTTCATTCAGCTATCTATGTCACATTTAGAGAGCCATAGAGGTATCAAAACAGAGGGTCACATACTGGCACATTTACTGAAACATCTCATGGGACTGCTACCTAGGCCATAGGGCAGGGTGTTATGTACTTAATATGTAAGATGTGTACTCTGAAGTTTCAGTGACCCATGTGAGCGCATACAAACCCATGTGCCCAATTATACACCCACCCTGCCACCCAGACTTTAAGCTTACATACCTAAGTAGAACAAAGTCACAAAGAGAGGCAGTCATTTGCCAACAAACCTAGATACACATGCAATCACAGCTCCACATAGGGGCTGAGAGACTCATTCAGATATCTACTGAAGAACACTTTTTTGGACTAGTTTCGCAACACTTGACTGTTTCGAACTCTGACACTCTAACTCCGACACTGAAGAGGAAGTGAGGTGGGAGGGTGTGGACAAGCCTGTGCTCAGCTGCGGAGCAGCAGAGAGACATGACAGGGCCTGAGAGAGATGCTAGAGGGGCTGCTGGTCTGAGCGAAACACACCCGGTGGGTAGGCTGGCACCGGACTCAAGCACGGGCAATCAGGGCCACAGCATTCGATGAACCAGACTTTCAGCTGCAGCATCCAGCACCTCGGGATGGCAACTGGGACAGCAGCGAGTGGCAAGGCAGCAAGTGCTTAGGCACTAGGAGCAACCGCCTGCAGCAGACAGAAGCGGCTGGCATTAGGCCGGTGTGGCTGGTTTGTGACAGGGTGGTCACCTGTGGGCACCCGCATTGCTAACCACACAGCCAGAGACTCCCACTCTCACCTTTAGCTGCTGCTAGTCGCAGCTTACCGCCCCCTCTCACATCACCCCTGCAAGGCCAACCAAGCCAACGTAAGGCCGGCAGCTAGCAGCCATAGAACTTCACACAGACAGCCTGAGTGTGAACTGCTGGTCACCAAGCCCCCCCGCCCCCCCATGTCAAGGAGGCAAACTTTGGAACAGCATATCGGCACAAAGAATATCGCCGTGGCCAATATCGGCATGGCCAGCCAGCTCCAAACCCCAAAAAGTTCCAAGCTAAGAGCCTGGGGTGCTTGGAGGCACTACTGATCAGACTCCAGCCCTTGAGCACCACAGACAGAGGCCAGAAGCTTGGTCATGCTCCCCCTGGAAAAAAACAGGAAACAAATAATAAGATAGCCATCAGAAGTGCCAAAAAGAACCTACAATGGGGGGGGTGGAGGAGATCTCAGCAAGGGCTAGCTGACCATACCTTGGGGGGAGTTAACCTCAGAAGGCCAAGACTTAGAAGTCAGGGCAGCGCAAGCCAATGGCGCAGACTCCAACACCAGGGGGAGTGCCTAGGAAAAAAGGGGGTCTTCTTAAAGTCAAACCCAACTGTTCCACTCAGTCTGAGATAAAGAAACCTGACCTGCTTAGTTGCGGTCAGAGACAGTACTACAAGAGTCCTTACAAGGGCCACCAGAAGAGAGCTCCAATCAGCCCTGCCTAACAATATTAAGGATCGGGCCATTAAACACATCATCACTACAGCACAACCATGAGGCTGGGGAAATAGAAAAGGACACCACAACTAAGCAGTAAACGGAAAAAACCTAGAATAAGCACAACATAACTATGTCTGTGGTCTTGACTATTATGTCCTGCAAAGCCATTTTTGAGTAGCAGTTCCAATGAACATGGGTCTATTCTTTGCCTCTGGCTACTGCATCAGCTAGCGCTCTGCCCCTACACTCACATGAAGAGATCACTATGTCATCCATTTCACCATTTCCACGACTCAAGCCAAAGCTCCTATTAACATCAACCTAATCAGCCAGAACTGGAGCAGAGTAACGGAAACAGACTGGCACTACACTCACAAAGAAAACCACCCGACACCACCAACAACCTAGCTAAGAGCATCACTAACTTAAACCAATGGATCTCCAACTGCACTGATGCTCCTGCAACCATTAAAACTTACAAACATTGCAGAACAAGCAAATGGCCTCCTGGTACACGGAAGAACTCAGAGACTCCAAAAGATTCTGGAAATAGCTGAAAAGGAAGTAGTGAACAAACCACTATGCTGGATCAACCTACAGGGCTGTCTGAGGCATTACCACCACCCCATGAGAACTGCTAAGAGTAGAGCCCTCACGAAGAGGATTGAATCCAGTTCCATTAGCAGCAAAGAGTTATTTGCCATTGTGAAGAAATTCACCACCCATGATGCCTCAACCAACTCCTTCACCCCCTCACAAGAATTTTAAAATGACCTTTCAAATAACTTCAACAAAATTGAGAAAATCTGCAATAACTTTGAAAATCAACCGACCCCAGAGGACATCTTCAGCAAGTTGCACACATACCACTTGGACAAACAGCTAATCAAATGGAGAACACTCACTGAGGAACACACCACCACAGTCAAGAAGACCATCCACTCCAGAGCCCCCAAAGACCCATTCCCACACCACATCTACAAGCTAGGAGGACCAGTGATTAGCAAGTTCCCCACCCATATCATCAACACCCCCATTGAGTCCACTAATTTCCCAGAGGAGTGGAAGCATGTTGCAGTCACAGCGCTCCTAAACAAACCATCAGCTCACCCCCAACGAACTCAGCAACTTCAGACCCATCTCCCTACTACCATACCCAGCAAAGATGATAAAGAAAGCTTTCAACCAGCAACTCACCTATCACCTGGAACTCACAACCTTCTTGACTACTCCCAATCTGGATTCTGTGGCAATTACTGCACAGAGACAGCGCTTGTCGTCGCCACAGATGAGATCTGAACCTTCCTAAACTGAGGATAGCATGCCACCCTCATACTGCTGAACCTATCGACAGATTTTGACACTGTGTCACACTCCAGCCTCGTTAAAAAAGATTACATGACACAGGCATCCAGGCCCCAGCCCTCAAATGGATATGCTCCTTCCACACAAGGAGAATTCAGCGAGTCAGACCACGCCCCTACACATCGGAGCACAAGGACTTGATCTGCAGAGCCCCCCAAGGATTATCCGCCAGCTTCACACTGTTCAACATTTACATTACACCACACGCGGACTTCATCATATCCCATGGTATCTCTATTATCTCCTACTCTGATGACACCCAGCTCATCCCCTCCATGTCAGACAAATAGACCACGGCCAGATCTACCTTCACCAAAAGCAAGATCTACATAGCAGAATGGATGAAAACCAACTGCCTAAAACTCAATATGGATAAGACAGAAGTGCTTATCTTCAGGAACAAAAGCTCTCCATGGGACTCCTCCTAGTGGCCATCAGAACTCGGTCCAAACCCATCACCCTTCAACCACGCACGCAACCTGAGAATCATATTAGATGAAAAACTTAACACGGCTGCTCAGGTGAACGCTGTTGCCTCTTTTCACGTGAAACACATCATTAAAAAATAATTTCAAATGGATTCCCAAGAGCACCAGATGCACCATCACTCAAACCCTAATCCTCATCCTACACAGTCTTTAGACCATCAAGAGTGCTGCCGCCAGCCTCGTCCTGGACCTTCCCAGCACACACACTTCACACCTCACCTCAGAGAGCTCCACTGACTGCTGATACAACAAACGCTGCCAATTCAAACTCCTCACTCATGCATACAAGTCACGGAACAACATTGGCTCAGCAACCTCAGCTCCCACCTCCACTTCTCCCAGCCACCTAAGCTCTGCCTCTCTTGCACATAACCTGCATCCACAGAAGCAGAACAGGAGGACTAGCCTTCTCATACCTTGCACCCAAACATGGAACGACCTCCCTCTACACCTGAGGGAATTTCGTAAGAAGCTGAAGACCTGGCTCTTCATCAAATGACCATGCAGACGACCTTGACACCTTCTCCAGCGCCTAGATATACCCCTACGGTGATTAGTCGAGCTTTACAAATCAATGTAACAGAACATAACAAAGTGCTTTTTACAATGAAGTAAACCCCATTTACATGTCAGAAAATTATTCTGAAGGACTTTTACAACCCTTTCCAAATTGCAGATACCAGGAGGCGTGAAGGGATTTATAAAGGGATGCATCAACAGTTTGCGACTGCTGTTGCAGTCGCAAGCTATCCATCAGTTACTGACCAATGAGTTGGGATTTTAATTGATTCACAAAGGAGAAGCTTTGCTGCTGTGTTGGAGGTCTGGGGGGAGCGGGTCACTACCAAAGACTACTGCCTGACCTCCCATTATCTTCCCAAATGGGAAAAGCATTTTAAAGCAGCTCCTGTGTCTTGGGGGGAGGGGGGGGTGCTTTGAAACACAAGATTTCCCATTTAGGAAAGCAAATGCAGGGACAAACTGCGACCTCCCTAACTGTAACGTTAGCAGGGCAGGGCTGGGAACCCAAAGCAGTCCAGGCAATTTTCTCGGACCAGACCCTGGGCATGCACTCTCTGGCCCCCGGAGGCTGGAAATGCTTGCTTGCTGCTTTTGTTACTGGGGCCAATAACTAGGGCCGATATTGCAGAGCCGTTGCAAAACCTGCCCCCAGTAACAAAACCAGACCCCACCTCCGCAAAACCGCCCCCACATGTCCAGCCCTCCTGGGACGGCCAGTCCGGCCCTGAATGTTAGACTTTTCAATGAGATAGCCTTATTGATCCTCTGGTAAGGGCAAGGCTTTCGTTAGTAGAGCAAATAATATTAATCTGTATGTTTATATTTATTTGGGTCTGTCTTCAAAGGTGCTTCACACAGAACATTTTTTTATTCAATCATTATTATCAAATAGGATTTGATTATCGTTTCGTGACCTTGGAAGGAAGAAAGGCTGAGCAGACCTTGCCAGGATTTAATTTAGCACACTAAAGATCATTCACAGATCTCGGCATCCAGGGCTCAACTTGTAATGCCTTAATATATTTTCTTCTGCCATCCATATTTATGACAGTTACAGCTGGAAACCTCCAATTATCTTTTCGTTGACCTCTGCTATCTGCATTACTCACAAAGAAATGTGCAGCCGTGGAACAATGCCAAGATCACATGTCAGTTGCATTAAGTTAGATCCGGGGCTAGTGAAAAAGGTGTAGGTGACAGAAGGGACTCTTTTGACCCCTGTGACACCTGCTTCCAGCACGTGATGCAGTACTGCTTCTGCAATTGTGTTGTGATGTTGCTGAGGAATGTGAAGGTGCCTGATTCCTGTCTGTCTACTGCCGACCAGTATAGGGCCTGTAGTCCTAATAAAAAAGGGCGTAAGTCTTTCATACTTTGAGAACCATGCTTCTGTACACAGCAAATATTTGAGGTATCTATATTCTGTGCATTTCTTTAAGATTCTGCTCATTAGTATTTTGGAAAAAATCTCAAGGATTCCCAAAACTTTATGTTGCAAGGCCAGGAGGACTGTCACAGAATCTGGACATGTTATCCAACGTCTCAAACACGATTCTGCATTTTTCTAGCTAGTATCCTAGGCCTAGATTTACGAAACATTTGTATAGGGTTTGTTTTACTTTATTTTATTTTTTTCAAAAATATGTTTATTGGTTTAACAAGAAACATGCGACAATCCCGCACATCATCCCACGCAGGGGGGAGCAGTCATAGCAAGCCATGCACAATAGAAAAGAACAGAGCAGAAGTCCTCCTGAAGCGAGACCCCTGGCTAGCCGAGCAGCACTCTAAGGGTTTCAGCTTCTAAAAGAAACGGGGTTGGCGTAGCATTCGTCCACTGGCAAAAGTAAATGGGAGCACAGCATGGCGTCCAGTCTCAGATTGTCACGTTTAATGACCTGCGTCTCTCACGCAGAGAGTGGCATCCGTCGCAGCCTAAAATGCTGATCCGGACGACTCCCTAAACATTTCTACCTACAGACATTGTCATAAAGGAAAGACCAAGAAAAAGAAAAACCCTAAAGCAAACTCCCCTCTCCCTACCCCCCACCGTGGTTGCGGCAATGGCTAGGTCCGAATAACAAACCGTTACTATCTCGGGGTCTCAAAGCTGGAAAAGGTGGAGAGCCCTAACACTCGAAGGGCAAACTGCTGATGGGAGGCCTTTTGAATGGAAGGATACCAGGGGCCCCCAACGAAATTCAAAATTCTTAAAATCATCCCTAGAAATGTCAGCCATTCGCTCCAAACTTAGCAGCTTCCATAGGCAGGAGTGCCAGATAGAGATGGCCGGGGCTTCCCTCTTCTTCCATGCTGCTGCCAAGGTGATTTTGGCCGCCCGATACAAAGCCACATAATTCTTTTGTCAGCTTTAGTCTAGAATTCCAATGCTGGATCACGGAGGCCCAAAAGTGTAGCAGCCATGGAGGTGGGAACGGTGTAACCCAACATTTCCTTGAAATGTGCTAGGATCTCTTCCCAAAAGGGCCGAATAGTGGGGCAGTCCCACCAGATATGCTGAAAGTCCCCTAGTAACTGACAACCCCACCAGCATCTATCGGAAGCACCAGGGAAGATCTGTCGAAGCTTAGACGCGTGCAGATACCAGTCCATCATGGTCTTCATATGAGCCTCTCTAAGTTCTAAAGAATGATTACATTTCGTAATATCCGACCATAAGTGCGACCATTCCTCGTCTGTGATGTCCTGTTGTAGAATCTCCTCCCACATGGACATATATCTTGGCCGGGGAGTGAGTGCTGTGGAGAGTAAGAACCCATATATAAAGGAGATAACACCCCTCATCGAGGAGGTTTTCGTAAGGTAGGCCTCGAATTTCGTGAGGGGGCGTGTAGCTGCGTCTCGCACCTGGGAAGTGAGTGCCCAGTGTAGTAGTTGTGCATGATGGTATCGCTCCGTGTCACCCACCCCATAGTCTCACTTGCATTTGTCAAAAGCGAGAGGATCAAAGTTATGAAAAAGGTGTGTTAGTGCAAGACAGCCCCCCTCCCTCCACGCCTTGAAGGGGCCCTCATGTAGCACTGGGGGAAAGCAGGGTTAAAATGAAGAGGCGTAAATGGGGAGGGGAAGGTCATCCACCTGTCGTCCCCGGATACTAGTCCCACATTCTCAAAGTCGTACGGGTGGGTGTGCTGATGTATACATTCCTAGGTCTATCAACTTTGGGTCTCCAGATTAGATCCCAGAAGGTCCTCCCTGCAACACTACGATCCATATGCAACCAATGTTTTTCCGATTCTAACTGCGTCCACTCCACCAAAACTCGAAGCTGGGCTTCCTTATAGTATAGGTGGACATCCGGGAGACCCACCCCTCCCTCCTTCCGCGGGCGGCGCAAGATAAAACAGGAAAAGCGCACCCGACTCCCCTGCCAGATAAAATGAAGAATCATGGACCTCACTCGCCTAAAAAATTCCCCATCAAGTTCAATAGGAAGGGCTTGGAACAGGTACAGCAGCTTAGGGAGAAGGGACATCTGGATCACATGGATCCAACCCAACCAGGATATGAACAGAGGCTTCCACCGGGCCATGTCAGCCTGGATCTGTGCCAGTGGAGGAGGGAAGTTTGCCGAATACAGTTTCCCCAGCGTAGGCGTTAGTTGGATCCCCAGATATTGAATAGAAGCATCTGCCCATGGGAGAGGCGTGAGCGCGCGAAGCCGCAGTACTTCAGAGTGGGGTAGAGTGAGGTTGAGTTTATATGACTTGCCTAAGTTAACTTTAAAACCCGCCACCGCTTCAAAGCGCTCCAGTTCTAATTGCACAGCCGGAAGAGAGTGGGCCGGTTTGGAAAGGGATTAGAGAACATTGTCTGCAAAAAGGGTGATTTTGTGTGACTCTCCTGTAAAATGTAGACCCCGGACATCCGAGTTAGTTCTTATCGCCAGCGCCAGGGGCTCGATGCTTAAGGCAAAAAGCAGGGGCGAGAGGGGGCACCCCTGCCTAGTACCCCTCGAATGGTTAAAAAGGGAAGATTGACACCCATTCACCGCAACTCTGGACCGGGGGGACACATAATTAGCCCGAATCATGGTTAGGAATTTGGTGGAAAAGCCGAACGCCGTCAGCGTCTGAAACAAAAAGGCCCAGTCGACCCTGTCAAATGCCTTTTCGGCTTCGAGCCCCACGAGCACCGCTGGGATTTTTAACTTATTGGCCTTCTCAATTAGGTGAACTATGCGTCGAGTATTGTCATGAGTCTGGCGCCCCTTGATGAATCCAGACTGGTCCGGATGGATGAGGGCCGGCATTAGATCGTTAAGCCTTTTCGCAACTATGGAGGAGTACAGTTTTGCATCCAGATTGAGGAGAGTAATAGGCCTGTAGGAAGCACACTTACTAGGGTCTTTCCCCTGCTTGAGTATGTCCGCGATCAAGGCCTCCGCCATAGAACCAGAGGTCTCACCATCCTCGGCCATTTGATTAAATAAGTGTACTAGGTATGGACTAAGATCAGAGGAGAATGTCTTCTAGAATATTGTCGTATATCCGTCTGTCCCCGGAGCTTTATGAGGCTTCAGTGACTTAATAGCCGAGACCACTTCTTCCCTAGTGATAGGAGCTGAGAGTGACTCGTTCCATTCAGTAGAAACTTGAGGCAGAGGCAGGGCCCGCAGATATTCACCTTGCTCGGCCGGATCTAAAGAGTCCCCAGAGTACAGGTCTCTGTAAAAGGCTTTCGCAGGGATTCTGCTCCTATACAGAACTGTGCATAGAGACTTGGAACCTCAGTGAATTAGGGTGTGCCAAAACTCACCTTAGTACCCAAAACCCCCTACCAGACTAGCTATCAGTGTCTCATTGGTCCTTACAAACTCCCAATGTTTAGACAACCCAGAACATGGACTTAGAACACCTCAGGTAACATGGAACACATGAACACCCTTTCGTTATACAATCATTTCAATCCAGAACGAGGAGTAAATGAGGACGCGTGCACATTTGAAATGTTTATTTTCTAATGCAGTGTTCTCAAGCGCAGTATCTTAGCTAATACAAGCAAACATATTATAAGAAACAAAGTAATCAATTCAATTCAATTCAAAAAATCTTTATTTCGGTAAAGATTTACCATAAAAGACGATTATAAAAACATTTCATTTAAATGATTTATACAGCAAGTTTTAAAATTCATAAAAACATCACTGGAAAGAAATCCTAGTATACTAAGAACAGGTCTGCACTTAAGTCTGTGTTTTAAGACATTTCCTTCTGATAGACCAGAGGGCGCCCAGATACTTGGCCATAGCAAACACAATGTGGTCTGACAGATCAGTTTTTAAGACTCTAAAAGCGTCCAGACACCTCTTAAATCCCAGATTCCTGCATATGGGAACAATCCAGTGCCTTCGGATCTCCCGGTAAACTGGACAGAAAAAAAGAATATGGAGCTCACTTTCGTCCGTAATTCTGCACGCTGGACAGGTGCCACTTGGATCATGACTCGATTTAGCTGTAAAAGTTCTGATGGGGAGAGATCCATGTCTCCACTGGAGGTATAATTTTCTCAATGAGGTGGGATACATTTTGTCCAGAGTTTGCTCCATGTTGTAGTTCACCTTATGGGACAAAAAGGAAGCTGTCAAGGTCCCCCGGTGTTGATGGCTAAGTATCAGGGAAAGTTTACTTTCGCGGTATGACCTGGCTAGTTCCTTTTTAGAGAGGATGTGGCACGTGTTCAGGGGGTCAGACCACATTGTTGAGAGTCCGAGGGCCTCCAATTCCAGTTTGATGTAATTGAGCCACTTTATTTTTCCCACACCTGGAGTAGCAAGAACCTCCCGGAGTCCTTCCCTATAGCTGGCCAATTCTGGGGTTGTCCATAGTCTACGCCAGAAGGCCAGCGGGCGTAGAGCCAATTCCTCATCAAGTGGACGTAGGCCTAAGTCCATCCTGAGGGGGACAAGGGGGGTGCTCGGTGGTAGCCCAACAAGGTTACGAATGAATTTATTTTCCACCTTCAGCAGCATTGATGTTTTTTCATGGCCCCAGAGTTCAGATCCATAGATGACAGCCCCCTTGGCCTGGGATCCATAAATCTGTAGTGGAGGGCCAATGGGCCTGATTGAGGATTTGTTGCTTGCCAAGAGCTTCATTATGCCTCCCGAATGCTGGGTCAATTTAAGTGCAGCTTTCTCCAGGTGTGAGCTCCAGGTGAATTTATCATTTAAAACAATTCCCAGGTATTCGAAGGTTTTTACTCTTTCCAGCTTGGTGTGTGCAATACTTGGACTGAAGTAGAATTTCTGTGGGGGATTGAGGACCATGAATTTCGTCTTGGAGGCGTTAATTTCTAATCCATGGGCCTCACAGAAGTCCACAAAGCCATCAAGGATGCGCTGGATGCCTTTTGCCGACTTAGATAGTAGCAGTGTGTCGTCGGCAAACATGATGGCTGGGACCCTCTCAGCGGCCAGTTTTGGGGCGTCAGAGTTAGGTACACCTGCTAAGTGGGCGATTACCCCGTTGACATAGAGGCAGAACAGGGTTGGTGCAAGCACACAACCCTGCCTTACCCCCCTGCCAACGGGGAACCTCTCGGACAATTCCCCCAACCTGCCGCATCTAACCTGGGCAAAGTTATTGGAGTGGAGGTGAATTATCATATTCAGAAGGCCTTCGGGGACCCCTAGTTTATCAAGGACCTCCCAAAGCTTATTCCTCGGGACCAGGTCGAACGCTGCCCTCAGGTCCACAAATACAGTATAGAGGCTGCCACCCTCCAACTGCACCGTTTTCCAGTATATGAGGATGAGACGAAAGACCTGGTCCACAGTGGAGACCTTCTCCCTGAAGCCTGCTTGAAAGGGGCTAAGGATGTTGGAGTCCCTGATCCACTCGTGTAGGCGATTTAGCAAAAGCTTGGAAAAAAGTTTCTGGGCTACATCAATTAGGCTTATTGGCCTATAATTTGCCGGAAGGAGGGGGGACCCCTTTTTAAAAATTGGCACTATTTCAGCCCCTGGCCAGGTGGAAGGGATTGGGAGGCCTTTCAGAATGGAATTAAATAGCACCCCAAAATAGGGAGCCCAGACTTTAGGTTCGTGCTTGTAAAGGTCGCCTGGAAGCCTGTCTAGGCCGGCGCCTTACCTGCAGACAGGGAGGAGATTGCCAGGGTAACTTCCTCTACGCTGAAACCATCCATGGCAATTGCACTATTTATGAACTTGGGGAACACTCCAGCGGGTTCACTTTTCCCACTATCACTACTATGTGGTTGGTATAGATTTTTAAAATATTCCTCCCAGACGGATGGTGCTATGTTGGCCTCAACTGCTGCAATTGGTTCGGCCGAGCCATGCCTAACAATTTGCCAAAAGGTCCGTGAGTCTCGACAAACGAGGGCAGCTGTTATTTTTGTCCAGTTCTCCTCGTCCCAATCTATTTTTGCTGTGTGGAGAGCGGATTTGTAAGCTACTCGTCTTTCCCTAATAGTGTTTAAAGTGTCTCGTGCTTTGAGTGATTCCAGCAGAAGATTTTTTGCTTCCCTGCAAGAGGCATTGAACCAGGTCGCTCTTCTCTGTTTAGACTTGTGTGACCTGGCGACTGGATTCAGTACCTCTGCAAGATTGGTGCATAACTCAGAGTGGATATTACCGAGAACAGGCAATTGTGCCCGAATACCCAAAGTGCCTGTGATATTGGTCTCGGATTCGCTGACTGAATGGTTCATACAGCGCTCTACTTTTTCCAGGGTGGGAACGACTAGTGCATACATTCTCTCAATGTTGTTATGATTTTCCAGCAATTTGGCCCATTTTATTCTACGCCTATTGCTGGATAACACAAGGTCGGGCTGTGATGGTGCATTAATATCTACCTCATCCGTTTGCCGACCATGGATCTCAAATTTTAGTGAGAGCAGATTGTGATCACTATTAAATCTGGGGATAATTTTGAAGTCTTTCACCCTCCTCCAATCCCTGGTTGGAACCATTATATAGTCAATCCGTGACTCATATCCTGGTCTATTAAAGGTATTTTTTGGCGGGATATCACCCTCGGTCCGACCATTACACGCCCTCAACGAGTGACAGAGAGTGAGGGACATTATCTGAGTAGCAAGAGGGGACCATGCCTTGGTCACTGTATCCGTCAGGGTAGGAATATCCCATAGGTCATCCTCCTCACTGGATATGCCCTCCAGATGGTCAGGGAGTGGTTCATATTGCTGGTTAAAATCTCCACCTATAATTAGAGGGGAATAAAAATTGTGTGTGTCGAGGAACTGTGCTAAATCTTCCACTGAACCCGAAGTTGCTGCAACCCCCACTGGCCTTGAGTATATGTTAATCAATATGAGCTTGTCTCCACAAGGCCAATCAAGGGAGACACACTGGAAGTCACAGGAGTTGGTTTCCAGTTGTGTGGCCCTACAGCCCAAATGGGACCCAACCCAGGTCGAAAGTCCTCCTGAGGGTCGGCCCTTTCCTCCCCATTTCGCTTCAATATTAAAGATAGCGAATCCCTGACGGGTAAATTGATCTCTAGCCCATGTCTCTTGTAAGAGACATATGTCATAGGCCTCTGCTAGATCAGTCCAGTCTGGGGTATCTACTTTATTGGCTAGCCCTGCCACATTCCAGGATAAAATGGAAATTATACCCGGGGCCTTTGATGTGCTACTAGTATCTAATATCATGGAGCACTCTTGAGCTACAGATTTTCCATATTGATTGGGTGAAGGGGCGTCCAGTGGAACACTATTTAATTTAAGGCTATGTGAGACAGAGGGATTATATTCCAACCTTAGGTGGGAATCGGTAATTACACCCTTAGGTGAGCATGTGACTTGCCTATCTACCCCTACTCTGAGATCGTCAGTCATTATGTGGGCTGGTGTTAGAGGGAGAGATTGACCGCCCGTGTGTGTGTTTGAAACACTGTTAGTTAATATGCCGCCCATAAAGTGTGTGTTGGCGGTGTTTGGGGTGGGTGAAGGGGGTGCAGTGGGTATCGAATGTAGAAGTCAGTCCACTTCCTCGAGACACCCATATCTATTGGACATCGGGACCCCGTTCCATCCTCCAAGTGTGTCTACCCAACAGCTGCTTTGTACTCCCCAAGTGTGGTTCCTCACCGGGATCCTATTCCAGTTCCCTCCCTGAACTGGAGGGGGACAAGGTGGATAGAAAAAAGTAAGTGGTCTTGCTATTATAAATGCGGTTGAGCTATGGTTGGTCCATGAGTAAATGGCAGTAGCAGTGTTAGGATCCTCAAAAGTGACAATCACGCAGTCGCCACAGGTGGACTTTTGTGTGGTCCCTACCCAAGGTACCCTCCGTACCATTAGGATTTTACTCCTTAGGTGGTTGGGTATTGGTTTATTGACGTCCAACCAGTGGACCACCTTATTCTTTAAGGAAGCAAAGTTTTCCTGCTGGTTGTATGTCAATTCAGTTACCCCGGTCAGCACCACAACATAGGGGCTAACCTCAGGGGGAAGATCTACAAATCCCCTTGACCGTATAAAGCTAGTGCTGGCTCTCTGCGATATTGGGGGGTTTGTATTCTGGCCATTTTGCCTCGGATTGGGATGGTCAGTCAGTGCAGGTGCTCTTTGGCCAGATGTAGCTAAGGGGGTGGCGGGAGAGATTCAGCCCCCGATTGCATGGTGTTTAACATTGCCCTACTAGGAGGATTATGGGTTTCTACCTTAGTACGGGGTTTAGGTGTTGGTTTGACCTTGGGTATAACGGTGAGACTAGCCGGAGAAGAGGTAGCAGCAGGATAGGAAGGCGGCGGTGCATTGGTGGTTCCCAGGGACTTGACCTTGGGAGGGGCCCGCGAGTTCGCAGCAACTTTAGTGATAGGGCCAGGAGGTACTGCTGGCGGCGGGGGTCCATTTGAGCATGTTAATTTAGGATTCTGCATGGTGATAGTTGCCAAATTTAGTATGCTTTTTTCTATTTCCAGTAATTGTGTTTCTATGTGTGTGAATCTCTTTTCTAGTGGGGAAAGTAGTTTTTTAAGTGTTTCCCAAACAACAGAGAGAAATTCAACATCCTTCCCTTTAATGATACAGAGCGGGGTTCCTACAGTGTCACTTTCTATGGTAAGATCATTATTTTCTTGGATGACTACTGTATGCAAGGGAGTATTTTCTAGGCAAGTTTCTAGGGGAGAAGATTTAATTACGGGCAACATAGCAAGGGGAGGTGCCTTAGTTGGTAACTGCACCTTGGCCACTTTGGCCTTTTTCCTTGAGTATGCCGAGGTGGGGTTACGCTTCCTTTTGTTGGGTGGCTGGTTTAGTAATTTGGGTGAACTACCACCTTTTTCATGTGAAGCGGGAGTAGTTTCAGCTTTGGAAGGTGAACCCTCCTCTGCTCCCTTCTTTTGTTCTACAATTGCGCCCAGAGAAAATTTTGGAGAGGGAGTGGAGTTTTGTGGGGATCCCCCCTGTGGGGAAGGTATACTATCTACTTGTGCTACATGTATAACAGCATTTGTGACAATCAGGTTGGGTATGGAACCGGGCGGGCGCTCTGGTGTTTTCGCCCAAGCAATAGAACCTAGAGAGGATTTTTTGGCGGCAGTTAACTCAACTGACAATCTCCTAGCAGTTTCAAGTTCTAGTGAGACCCTGTGTTGCATCTTGGTAATTTCATTGTCGATGGCAGTGTGTGTCCTGGTGATAAAATCGTCCAAGGTACCATTTTTTAGTTTAGATTTGGCCGCTCTGTCTCTAAACTCACGGGCTGCCATGATGAGTGCAAAATATAGAGCGTGCAAAGAGAGTGGGGAAAAAGAATCAAATGGGGTGGCCCAGCCCAGTCTCTAACGGCCTCTAACGGCCCGCTCTTTGCCCGGTCTTAGCCCCGGCCTTGGCCCCGCGCGCATCCCGCGTGCGCGTTCCAGGCTCTGTTTATCAAGGGGAAGGGCTGGTGGAGGGGCGGGAAGAGGACCAGCTGCGGCCGATGAGCGCCGCTCAGCACGCTGGTCCTCGCAGTCCCGCCTCAAGCCTCGGTGCAAGGATCCGGTGTCAGTATGGCCGCGTTGGTGCTCCAATGCACTATCAGGGACCCGGTGGCCAAATCACTGCAAGTGTCTTACGCCTGCGAGCGGCGCCCGCGGAGCGGGGGCCGCGAGGCGTGGTGTGGCGCAGCGGCCGGCAACAGGAAAGGAAAGCCGCTACAATGCTCCCAGCAGGTCAGGAGAGAACCCAGAGGACTTGCACTCCAGAATGCTTTTATCAGGTGGAGGGGCGGGAAGAGGACCAGCTGCGGCCGATGAGCGCCGCTCAGCACGCTGGTCCTCGCAGTCCCGCCTCAAGCCTCGGTGCAAGGATCCGGTGTCAGTATGGCCGCGTTGGTGCTCCAATGCACTATCAGGGACCCGGTGGCCAAATCACTGCAAGTGTCTTACGCCTGCGAGCGGCTCCCGCGGAGTGGGGGCCGCGAGGCGTGGTGTGGCGCAGCGGCCGGCAACAGGAAAGGAAAGCCGCTACAATGCTCCCAGCAGGTCAGGAGAGAACCCAGAGGACTTGCACTCCAGAATGCTTTTATCAGGTGGAGGGGCGGGAAGAGGACCAGCTGCGGCCGATGAGCGCCGCTCAGCACGCTGGTCCTCGCAGTCCCGCCTCAAGCCTCGGTGCAAGGATCCGGTGTCAGTATGGCCGCGTTGGTGCTCCAATGCACTATCAGGGACCCGGTGGCCAAATCACTGCAAGTGTCTTACGCCTGCGAGCGGCTCCCGCGGAGCGGGGGCCGCGAGGCGTGGTGTGGCGCAGCGGCCGGCAACAGGAAAGGAAAGCCGCTACAATGCTCCCAGCAGGTCAGGAGTAATCAGCATAGTTACTAGTCCATAGAATACAAAGGGTGAAAGCATGTTAAAATGCTAGAGGGAAGAAGGCTAAAAGATACCTAATTCTCACCCTCCCTTGCTAGTATATTATATTATATCTAAGAAGGTCTCTTTGGGTTTTAGCAGGGCGGGCCCATACCTCTGATCCTAGTGGTAAGGGATTACATCATCTTCCACCAGCTCTCTGCATGCGAAGCATCATCAAGTGGTGTGTGTTAATGTTCTTTGTAGTGCAATATTAAACATGCCTAAAGCCAGAATTTGGCCGCAGCAGCATGTATGTTATGTCTAGAACGTGCGAAGATCAAACCTCACAACAACCACTGTGTTGAACTAACCTTGAAGGCCTCACTGTACAGACATAGCTTACCAAGCAAAGCTGATACTAATAGCAAAACATATTATTCTCGTGTGAAGCAAAATATTCTACTGGGCTAAAAGCTCTAATAACAATATGTGTCGTGTGCAGAAGCAGCAGAAAGGTAAAATGGCGTTTAAACTCCTAATAAGCTCATGCTAACTTAACACAGTGCGAAGGCAAAGCATATCAACATGACACCCTCCCTTTGATCCGAGCATGGATAACACAAGAAAAAATAAGATACGGGGCAAACTTGAAAGCAGAGTCCAAGAACGACAGTCAGCTCAAATTTGCGCATGTGAAAAAAGTAAAAAATTTACACCCCAAAAAAAAATCTCATAAGCAAGAAAGTTTAGTCATTAGCTTGGGCAAAGTCAATAGGCCTGGGGCAGAGAAAATCGTCATTTGCCACAAAAAAAAAAAAAATGTTCAATGACCAATCAATGGTGATGAAATACCTCATCCTAACATTGAATATGCAAAATACGCAGCAACAGCTTTCAATAGAAAGTCACTGTTCTCATTCGAAAATATTCAGCCATCCAATTGAATAGTGGGAAAGAACATACATGCTCTTCAATTACCGGAGCCTCTAGCACCATCAGAGGGCAACTCGGTGGGTTCTCAATGAAGCTGTGTGCCAAGAAATCTTGCGCCGCTGCGAACACATTCCAACGACCCAGTATTCCATGCATCGCTGCAAAGGCCATAATGCCTCCGTCAGAACAAAGCAATTCATGAGCAACTAAGGGGCACATGAGCTGGTTACAATCCACATCAGGAGACACCGTATTGCAAAGACACAAATCCAGGGCCCATTCGAAATTGCAACTCAGGCAACGAAAGACAGGCTGGACACATGTAAAATAGGAAAATCGAAAGGATAATCCATAAGCTGCACTTAAGGTGGCGAGTGGCAGCGCTCTATAGTATTCAAGCATTCTGTTGCGAAACAGAGCCAGTCGTGACAGCTCGTCTTGAAACACAGGATGTGCATCCATTTTGAATGAAACAAAACAGCAAAAGAACGCCGGCAGCCAGCGCCAGTAAAATGAGAAATCCACCAAACAGGCTGGAAAAGATCAAATGAAAGAAAGCAGGAAAGACCCCAAATATACTTTGAAACAAAGTCACAAGGCCGCAGCTAACTACTTTAAAAAAGTGCGCCAGCCCAGTTGTGGAGATTGCATTAAAGATTGTGTGAATTAATTCACCGAAATGTAATGGCAAGTCAGCATTTAACAAAGCATGCACCTCTGTGCGGGTGTTAGCTACGTGAAGAACAAATGTTTCATGAGCAGATGTGAGGGCAACTTCTTTTTGGGACAATAGAGCTCTTACAGCAAACCACACGCTCACTGACGGTAATGACATAAGCAATGCCTTTTATTAACCCACAGCAATCCTCATTGTTTAATAGTAAATAACTCCCATTTGCCAGTAATGTGAATGTGGGAACGATAGTGGGCACGGGGGTACCTTTCAAAACACAGGCTAAATTTGGCTCGTCTTGATTGCAGGAGCCGTGTAATTGGATATGTCTACATATTAATGAATGATCCGGTGTTTCAGTGCATTCTTCACCATTCAGATAAACTTCCTTGCCCTCCCTAAGGCATCTATATGTAAATGGAAGCGACCAGGCTTCATGGAGATAGGAACTACCAAGAGGCTCGTATCTACCAATGGCAAAATACTTCATACAATTTTTAAACTCGAACAGAGGAAACGGTAGAGTTATTAATCCGTGGATAAGCCACGTTGCAGTAGTGGCCTCTGCCATAGAAAATGGTAAGGACTCTAATCATTCAATGTGTAACATGGAAAAAGAAGCATCCTTCATTGAAAGTAAAAGTTGCTTATCAGTCAAATTAAACGGGGCAAATAGAGAAGAGGTATTCATGTAATGCCATGGCACTTTTCAGGCCTTGAGCGTCTGCAGGGTCCAAGCAAACTGCATGACAAAACGCAATTAATTTTGACCATGGTATAATACAGACACTTCATCTTGCACAATATTAACAACAGATGACACAATATTATCCAATGTGTAAATGCGGGACGAAAGGGTGTTAATGCTATTATCTACCACTGCTAGCACCTTCTCTAAATTAGCCTGATCTATAGCCCTAAGGCGGGTAGCCGCCTCAATCTGGGATGTTTTCCAGAATTCATTATAAACAGCATATATCCATCTTTTAGATCTACCTTTAGCCGGGCCTTTTATGAAATCATTCAGATCAACATCGTCAGTCAGTTTACATAAATTCTGTTTAACTGATGCCAAGGTAGAATGTTTGAGCCAATTCTGACATAATTTGCCTACAGAATAAGTAGTTACAGAATGGTCACTTTCAAAACGGGGATCCACCCTGACCTGTGTAAAGCCTTGGGCCAAACCCAGAAAACGATGTTGGCACGAGTCAGCACTCCTGTGCCTGAGCAACCAGCCATTGGGATCCAAACCGGATATGTTAAAAGAAGAATTTAGCAACAGAGTTTGCAACTTTCTGATCGAAAATTTGGTAGTATTACCCCAACCTGAATATTCTTCTAAATCAGGGAAAGAAGGAGCATTTAATTTTTTAGAGGTAGCCAATCCAAAGCATGTTGTCTGTGAAATTGTAGAATTCAAAAACAACATATGATTCGGGATGAGACATGCGCGGTGCAAAGCCTCAGTGCCTTGCACCTGCCAACTTTTAGAACACCAAACAGATTTAAGGTCAACTGTTTCCTTCCACAACTCGTAGCCTCCCACAGCTAGCTGGTCCAGAAAGGACTTCGAGTACAATAATTTAGTATCGGTAAGTCTAACTTTGAACATGGACTTTTCGGTCACTTTAAAATAAAATGCCTTGGGATTGGACTGATTAAAATCAGTACAATAAATGTACTTTTTCAAAAAGGAACCAGAACTGCCTTGTATAGGAGCTGGACAATGTTCCCATTGTGTATAATTTAGATTGCTCCTCCTGGTATTAATTTTATGTAGGTTGTGATTGCCAAAATGTTGGTAACAAAATAAATCACCGTAATTAGCAGATTCTAAATACAAATCTTCAGCATCAAAGTCAGCATAATATTTCAAATCAGAAAACAATGCGTCTACGGCGTGAACATCCCAATCATCAGAACGTATGTTTTGTTTAACCACATCTCCCATGTTAACTCTAAGCACATTAGGGACATTTACAACCTCAGTGGGGCCATGGATTTGAAATTTAACAGCATCCCATACAATCCCATCCAGGACAGGCCAAGCTGTTATGTTAACAAAAGCTAAGTCTCTCTTCAATCTGTGTGCAGTGTTCGAGGAGGAATGAGGTGTCAATGTTCCATTGAGATGTCGAATGCATGCTCTCTCTTCGACATAATGTCCATTGACGATACGGAAAAATAAAACACAAAACCAATTGACATAAAAAGGTAAATCGAAAAATCCTTAAGGGATGTCTTCCCCAGAGAGGTCCCTTGCTTTTGTATTATTATTTTGAGAGAGACACATTTTGTTGCTAATCAACACATACAGGAGACCATTGATGTACTCTATGTTATGTATATTACAGTTAGGAACACACATCCTTTGGTCTATAATTAGTTCCTTCTAGACCCTCAATCTACGGTAGTTTTGTAAATCGAAAAAAGCACCAGCCAAATATATGTCCAAGGGGGAATCAAAAAATATTGTTTAAATAATCTTACATTAATAGTAATCCGTGAAGGCTTTCTTGATGTGTGTGAAACAGTGTCAAATGAAAATATGGATTCTGTGGCCAAGCGAGTTTGTAAATCAGGCATTGATAAGTCAGTTGGGTAAGTGTAGTCAGTTTCATCAAGTTGAGTACCAGGCAATGTACTCAATAAAGGACTAGAAATTGCAGGCATCTCGAGGGCAACCTCAGGCTCAGGATTCGAAGCCGTGGCCAACACAGAATTTCTCACAATCGAAGGACATGAGACTGCCGGTGTCATACTAACAAGAATCGGCCACTCTGTGTATCTTGACATTGTCAATGGAGATATACCTGTTTTCCTTATGACCTGGAAGTGGTGGTAAAATGACTGTTCTTGTGCCCTTCACACCAAGCACTGGAACTGGAGCTCGATTAGAGGGACCAAATTCTTTCTTGTTTTCGTTCTTCTCCCGAACCAATTCTCCAACTTGGGGTAGCCAGCCAACTACCGGGATCTGCAACGCATCATCCAAGGAGGAGGGCAAATGTTCCTTTGCAAGACTGTCTCTCACTGTCTCTCGTCTCTTGTAGAGTCTGTAAAACATTGCAATGTTCATCTACGTCAAAGGAGGCAGCAACAGCCGCCGAGTCTAGACCGTCAAGGTCCGGTACATACATCTCGATACCAAAGAGCATTTCGTATGGGGCCCGCCTACCCAGAGACCTTCTAGGGAGATTATTACGTGCACGCTGCACGCCGTTGAGGTGGGCCAGCCAGTTCCTGCCAGTGCCTATAACTCGAGCTGACAAAGATTGCTTTAAGTCACAGTTCATTCGTTCCACAACACTATTACCCTCAGGTCTGTATGGAGACGAAAACTTGACTTGGACCCCCAACGAAGCCATGGCATCCTTATACGCCTTAGAGGCGAAAGCAGGACCCTGATCCGAATGGAAGGTACCACAGGCAAAAATCCCTACAAAGACACGCAAATCTCTTATGACAGTCCAAGAATCAGCGCTGCGGTGAGGCCATACCCACAAAATGCGTGTGCATGAATCAACTGCTACTAAGATAAACTTATACGCAGTATCAGAAGAAAAAGGACCACAGTGATCCAAGTAAACACAACCAAGTGGTTTATTAGAAATGAACAACTGTGTCTGGGGCGGACGCGCAGCAGTTGAAGGCTTAATCTGCTGGCAAATGTCACATTGAAGGACATAATCACGCGTCTGCAATGTGTGTCTGTGATCCGCGTTGGGAATCAATGTCTCCCCAACGTCAGGTATTTTCACATAAGGAACCTTATCGGGACTTAAGTGGTATGAATACTTCGAAGGGAACCCCTTAGGATATTTACCTCCCTTCTCAGTCGCAGCAACATCTGCCAATATATCATCATCAATCTTACTTCTGGAACGTGTAACTGCTGCAACCAAATATGTCGATACTGCCGATTTTGCTGCATCATCGGCAAGCGAATTGCCAAAAGCGTGAACTCCCACGCGCTGATGACCAAGAGTATGAATTACAAACACGAGAGGCAATTGCTCCTTAAGCTCAGCCACTCGGACCCAGATCATTTTATGTTTTATTGTGCTACCCTTGGAATCACGAAAATCATTCTGAATCGAAAAGAACACGTTTTCATTGTTAGACTGGACACAGTAGTAAGAATCACTCACAATAAGAGTCGTCACACTAGGATCAGCGTACTCCAATGCAAGCATCAGAGCACGAAGCTCTGCCAATTGTGCGGCGCAGTCCCCTAGGGTCTTCGTGTGCACGACTCTGGACTTGAATTCATCGTTCACCATGGCACCTACCACAATGGTGCAAGCGGAAACGTATGCGTGCTTAGACCCATGCGCAACTTGCGCTGAACCATCAGTGTATATGATGCAAGGGAAATCCTCCAAAGGCCGCATAGCCAAAGGTGCAGGATGAACGAATTCATATTGCAAAAACTCCTGCGACTGTAAGGAGGCATAAAAAATAAAGGTGACATCCGGAGATGTCAATGATGCTGCCCATAGTATCCACTGAGGGTGCAAAGCTTTAGAATTTGGTACACTGGCTTTCGTAACTGCCTCTAATGCAGGAAACGGGGCAACAACCAACATGCGTTTTCCCTGTGACAGAGCACGTTCCTTAAGAATCGCCATCTGCACTGCTGTTAAAACTTTCTCCACAGTGGAAAATCGCATTTCAGCTGAAGTGTACAAGTGTGACTTGTAAGCAATAGGTACTGTGTCTCCCTCGTTAAAAGTAAGGTAAGTGAAATCCACCGCCCCACGGATGATTCTTATCACCAGGTTGGTGTGGTTATCACGAGTCAGTAAGAATTTAGATTCCAGCAGATCAGCCTGCAAAGATTTCAGAATAGCTGAGTGTTCTGGCAAACAGCACGATTTGGTAAAAGTAGGTTGTATCAAAGCAAACAAAGGCTTGATACGCTGGGCATATTCAGGAATGTATGTACGCCCGAAATTCAAAAATCCCAGCAAAGGGGAGGAGCCTAGCTCGCGACCGAGATGGCCGCGTTTTAGCTCGGCTCCGTTCCACCGCCTGTTTCCCTTCGTTTATCCTGTATTACTCCTGCCCCGGGAAGCCCTCCTTGCTGTGTTTCGGTATTTAAGTCACTTTGCGGACACTTACCCGTTGCTCCGGTGATCCTGAGTGCTGTCGATCCTGTGCAGCGATCTTGCTCGGAGCCTCCGGGGCGGACTGGCCGGACCTCCTGGCGACGCCGGGACGTGACGAGACACGATGGTCGGCCCTTGCTGGTGCTGTGGGGCTGGACGCGGAGGCTGATGTGCGAATAGGCCGGCTGTGCCCGTTGGCGGACCCGACTGGCCTGGGCCCAGAGACACGAACGCTGCCCCTCGCGGGAGAGCCTACTCATTTATCCGGCTTGGTCCCCCCTCTGTTCCCCGGCCCGGCCATTTTGAATTTTCCGCCCGGGTTCGGAGAACGGGGCCGGCGGCACGAGGGGGCCGACGAACATCCTTCTTCTGTTGGGTCTCCTTCCTGCCTTAGGGCGCCCTGCCGTAGTTCGGCTGACCTCCTTTTGCTTTGGTGTTACCCCGGCAGGGGTCCCCGACGGCCGAGGACTTGCTGGGCTCCTAAGATGGCGGCCAACCCTGGGAGTCTCTGCCGGGCCTGGGCGAGCACTGGGGGCCCGCCACATGGCCCGGATGTCGGTTCTTGTAAAGAGTTTCCTACACTTCAGGTTGTCCTGGATGCACTGAACTCCTGGCGGACTGCCGTGGCTGCGCCTGTCTCCGCTGTGGAGGCGGACCCTAGTTTTGAACTGTGCGGGCCCCCGTCATCGGATTTGGCCCCCTCGTTGCAGGTTGCGGCTGGTGTGCTCCTGGACTCTGTGCCCCCGGCGGAGACCGCATCCTTGGGTCGGAGAGTCTCCGACGCCCCTCCTCGTCTTGCTTGGTTACCTCGGCCGCTGGTCTGCGGTCCGCTTGCATCCTGGCCTGGCCTCGATGGTCTTTCCTGTTTCTCATCGCGTCGGCTCCCCGGCCGAGACGCATGTGCCGGCCCGGCTGGGCTTGCCTCGTTGGAACTGTCCTTGGAACTGTGCCTGCGATGCGAACGTTGTACTATGACTTTCCTGGATCTTCAGTATTTTCTTTCACGTTTCTTCTTAGGACTGCCGCGGGACTTTCTCCTGTGCCCTGTGTCCCTCGCCGCTTGCTTTTTGTTTGTTCGGATGGTTACAACTTTGGACAAAAGCGGACAGGGCTGAAACGACTCTTTATATGCGGTAGTCTTGCTTCTTTTGTTTATGACTGACATGTGCTGTTGTGATGTTGTGTAACTTCATGGGACTCCTGACACTTATCCTAATATCGTTAACTTCCCGTGGGCTCTACCCCTCCCTTAAAACAGGTGGTGGGATGGATGCAGATAAATACTGTTTTTTCGCCCTCTCCCGTGTGTGCTATTCCTTCCCTTCCCCTGCCCCTTCCCTTTTGTCTTTGTTTCTACCCTGTTCCTTCTCTTCTATATTTCGGGTTCTATTTAGGGCGACAGGCACGCTGCTGGGGGGTAGGCCGTAGCCCTCTGCAGGGGTGTAGGGAGGGCTTGTGGGGTGGGTGGGTGGGTCTGTTGTTGTTTTTGGAGGGGTTTTATCCTCCTCCTTTTTTCTCCCTCTTTGGTTCTATGGCCCTTGTGTATCCCCTATTTCGGGGCTCTGTCTCGTCGTCTGTCCCCCTGGTGTCTTTCTGTTGTATTTTTCCGGTATTACGATGATTGTGATTTGCTATGTGTGTCTTCCTATTTTGTTGTCGATTTTGTACCGGAACTTTGTTTTTTCTGTTTTGTCGCCGGGGGGCGGGTGTTTGGGTTAGAGTCCCTTCCTTTTCCTTCTTCCCTTTTTCCCTTCCCCCTCCCCCCTTTTGTGGGGTTTTCTTCTTTATTGGGGGTGCGTTTCGTATTGTTTTTGTATTTGGGTCCTTTTTTGTGCTGATCTGTGGGACGGGTGGTGGCTGCGGTGGGCGGGCATTGGACAGTGCGCGTAGTGGCCTTTCCTCATGCCCGTTGTTTTGACCGGTACTTATTGGTATACCTATGTCGTATTTGTTTCTCCTGTGTTTTTAAGATCGCTGTGTTGCTGCCCGCCGCGACCCCACCCCTCTGGTTTGTTTCATGGCCCGCCATGCTCCTGACCTCCCTGACCTGTCCTTTAAAAATGAAAACTACCTTTCTATTTGTTTGCTCCTGAGACTGCTCTAAGATACTTGTTCTTTCCCCTGGCTCGTTGCCTTTGTATGCTGTGACACTTTGTACATGACTCCTGATACTTTTGCTATGTGGTGGCCAGCCCTGGTGGGTTGTAGGCCCGTATTTGTGAGCTTTCTCTGTACAATAAAGGTTTTAAAAAAAAAAAAAAAAAAAAAAAATCCCAGCAAAGACTGTAATTTTTTCAGAGTTGTCGGAGCGCGCAGTTGTGCGCATTTTTCCAAGAAGTGAGGAGCCAATCCTCATCCTTCATTGTTGAGCTTGTAGCCCATGAACAACACTGTGTACTCTGCAATGTGAGACTTTGCAAAGTTGAATTTGCAGCCGAAGTCTGCAAAGCTACAAATTATGCGGTCAACGCGACACAGATGCGCCCATAGTTCGTCGTCTGTGATATAAATGTCATCCACATATGAACACGCATCTGGGTCTACTCTCTCCAAGAGAGAGACTATGCGGGCAGCAAATACGCCTGGACTATTCTTATAGCCCATTGGTAAACATTTGAACTGTTTTTGTTCGCCACCGCACGTAAAACTGGTCCATTGGGAACTTAAACCATCCAAATGGTGGGCATAAAAACTGTTGGATATGTCAAGCGTGGTTTTAAACCGCTTACGCACAAGACTATCCACTAAGGCAGAGCCGTGAGTACTCTGTACTGCACAGGTACGGCAATGCGAGTTTAAATACCGGTAATCCAATACCAAACGATACGATCCATCAGGCTTGGTCACAGTAAAAAGAGGGTTATTCATCGGTGACACACATGTTTCAATCACTCCTTGATATTCCAATTGTTCAAGGATTTCCGCAACGGAAGCCTTAGCTTCGTGTTTAATGGGATATTGAGGTTGAGGCTGTGGCATAGACCGTAAAAGAACCTCATGGTGTGGGGAAAATGTATCCCAACCACAGTGTTTGGTACAGAGCCGGCTCAAGGGCTTAGCCCACTCTTCTGCAAAATTCAGCACATGCTCCTTCGAGACAGTGTGCGCGAAACTAGGGAGGATTACTTCCTCCCCTCTCGGAGGCGCGAGCACAAAATGTGGGGGCCAGTCAGCCTCCGCTAACAAAATGTCATAGGTAGTCGTAAGATTTTCCCAAAATACCCCTTTTATGGTACGTTGTATGTCACCTTCAACTAAAAGGAATATTTCATAAAGTCTATCAGGGGGAGCTACTCTAGTGTCAGCAGTCTCCACAACAACATAACGGTCAGTCGCTGTCACCTTCAGTAGCGGACGCAGGGCCTCTCACACTATGGTAATCTCTGCCGCGCTGTCCAGCAAGGTCAGAGCCCATGTCTGATTCCGAAGCTGCGTTCTCACTATCTGTGGCATATCTCGCTGTTATAGCGGCGACTTTCTTTTTCTGAAACTTGGGGTTTTTTGGTGTAGAATCGTCCTGCTTGCCTTTACCGCCTTTCGGTCGGGCCTGGTCGCGTCCTTGCTGGCCACCCCGACCTCTGCCGCCACCTCCACCACCAGTCGATGTGGCCGATGAGTCCTGATAAGAGCGAGTATAACGTTGATCAGAAACCTGAAAACGATCAGGTGATTTTATCGTCGCGCGATCGCGCAAGTCATAAATACGTTCTGTGGGCGCAGGCAATGGAGATGCAGGATGAGACTCCTGTTTCTGTTGTTGTTGTTTACCCTGTTTTAGTTTTTTCGGCCAATGTCGTTTTTTGGTCTTGGGCTGTTCGTAAGTCTCAGACTTCTGCCCTAGGGGTTGTTTTTTCTCTTTAGTGGAAAATGGTTTGACTCCCACGCTATTGAGGCCCACGGTCTTATAAGCCGCCACAATAATCCTCGGTAACTGCCGGGGTTTGTCGGCATCGGGAACCGCCTGCAAAGCATTGGACACCTGAAAGTTCACCGCATCTCCCTTGACATTCGCAAGTATGAGATCGGAAACTACATCAAAGGAGCCGCAGAGGCGCATACCCAATTCAACCGCTGCCTCAGGTCCATGCTCATCCTGAACAGGTTTAATGACCATCAGAAGGACAGTCATAGACGGAGTGCCGTAGCACCGTGCATATACTGCCGCAAAGGTTTTTCCCCACGACTCACAGTCATCAATTTCTGAGGTAAAGTCTTTTGGCATGCTAATTGTCAGAATCCTGGGTTTTTCACCAGGAGTTGTGTTAGGAAATACTGCTTCCAGCTGGTCAAACTTTTCGGCAAGCCAGAAAGGAAAATCATCCTTATCCTGGGGGCGCTTACCCATTACAGCGTTGACCATTACAGGACTAAGCTTCATTCCGCCCTGTCCGGCAGGAAGCGTCGCACCACCTGGGGCCCCACCCGGGAGATTACAGGTAATGTATTGCACTAACGACCTAATCACGCTAATTGCGACTACATATAGTCATCTTAACTCAGCAACGTTACACGCTCCGTGCTGAGGATGAGGTATAAATCCAGCCAAAACAGGCCAAGTCGCGCCTGGAATGGACAAAGGACCTAACCTCGGAGCTGTCAAAGAGTGGAGTAGGGCGCCATTAAACCAAACTCGGTGCTGCCAAGAATCTATCGGAATTTCCTGTGCCTTATACGGAGCATATTCCTGCAGCACAGCAGTGGGAGTGTACGTGTCGAACACAGTAGTATTTGCGTTCACAGCCAGGAAGGTCACCCACGACTAAAACATTTCGTATGGGTAAGCCACCTCTGCACTCACCACCATTATTATGGCCATGCCATCCACGGGGACATTATAAGTCTGCAAATGATTGCGCACCGCAATGCGACTATGTTGCGGAATGTCTGTAGCACAACTGGGTAGTAATTCAAGGAAACCGTTTTGAAAGAATCAAGCTTGAAAAGACCCATTTGAATATAGGTAGGTTTGTCCGACACTACCGCTAACCGGAAACAATAGTGAAGGGGTTAAGGACTGAATATTGCACTACTCAAGTGTCATGTAATAAGACCAACAATGATTGGGCGCCATGTCGCAGGGATTCTGCTCCTATACAGAACTGTGCATAGAGACTTGGAACCTCAGTGAATTAGGGTATGCCAAAACTCACCTTAGTACCCACAATCCCCTACCAGACTAGCTATCAGTGTCTCATTGGTCCTTACAAACTCCCAATGTTTAGACAACCCAGAACATGGACTTAGAACACCTCAGGTAACGTGGAACACATGAACACTCTTTTGTTATACAATCATATTAATCCAGAACGAGGAGTAAATGAGGACGCGTGCACATTTGCAATGTTTATTTTCTAATGCAGTGTTCTCAAGCGCAGTATCTTAGCTAATACAAGCAAACATATTATAAGAAACAAAGTAATCAGCATAGTTACCAGTCCGTAGAATACAAAGGGTGAAAGCATGTTAAAATGCTAGAGGGAAGAAGGCTAAAAGATACCTAATTCTCACCCTCCCTTGCTAGTATATTATATTATATCTAAGAAGGTCACTTTGGGTTTTAGCAGGGCGGGCCCATACCTCTGATCCTAGTGGTAAGGGATCACATCATCTTCCACCAGCTCTCTGCATGCGAAGCATCATCAAGTGGTGTGTGTTAATGTTCTTTGTAGTGCAATATTAAACACGCCTAAAGCCAGAATTTGGCCGCAGCTGCATGTATGTTATGTCTAGAACGTGCGAAGATCAAACCTCACAACAACCACTGTGTTGAACTAACCTTGAAGGCCTCACTGTACAGACATAGCTTACCAAGCAAAGCTGATACTAATAGCAAAACATATTATTCTCGTGTGAAGCAAAATATTCTACTGGGCTAAAAGCTCTAATAACAATATGTGCCGTGTGCAGAAGCAGCAGAAAGGTAAAATGGCATTTAAACTCCTAATAAGCTCATGCTAACTTAACACAGCGCGAAGGCAAAGCATATCAATATGACAAGGCTCCAAAGAGCTCGGCCTTAACTTCATCTTTGGGCGTGACCTCACCTGAAGGGTCTCGAATCCCCCCTATATATTCCCGCTCTCTTTTATCCCGTAACTGCCTGGCAAGATGTTTACCCACTTTATTGCCCTGTGAGTAGGATAGACGCCTCAGTTTCAACAGGGTAAATTCCGCCCTATTGTTGTAGAATGCCGGAGCTTACCCCTAACAGCCTTCAGGTTACGTTGCATCTGTCTCGTAGGATTCGCTTTATGAGCCTTCTCCAGAACAGACAGCTCGTCCTCTAGGTCCTCCCTCTCCCTGCCCCGTTGCTTGTTGAGAGCGGCATTGAGGGCTACACATTGTCCTCTAAAAAACGCCTTGAAGACATCCCATGTGTTATATACCAATGTGTCCTCCGGATTGTTATGAGAAAAAAAGTCCGCAATGGCCCCTCTCAATTTGTCACAAGAGGTTTTGTCACGTACCACTGAGGCCGGAAAATACCACCTGGGGTGGGCCTGGCCTCCCACCCCCCAGTGGAGACAGACCGCAAACAGACTATGATCTGAAACTGACAGCGGAAAGATCTTGGCCTCTCGCAGGTGTCCCTGGAGGGTCTGGCTAAGAAAAATATAGTCCAAGCTGGAATAGGACCGGTGAACATGGGAGAAAAACATGTAGTCCCGGGTGTGGGGGTATAGAGTATGTCAAGTATCTAAAAGGCCCAAGTCTCGTATCCTTTGTTGTGTGTCCGGTGAAAATGGGCCCATGTCCGACCGCTGTGGATGGGTGCTGTCAAGATCCTTGTGCCACACCAGGTTAAAATCCCCCATGAGGAATAACGGCCCTTCCGCAAAATCTGAGATCTTCCCCAAGAGCGCGTGGAGGAACCCGGTCTGACCCGGATTAGGAGCATATACCACTGCAAATGTACATAGTTTCCCCCTCAGACGCCCCTTAACCATAACCCAGCGCCCATCCTGGACCCCCAAGGGTTGAAATTGTAAGGAGGAGCAAAACATGAGGGCCACCCCCTTCTGCTTCGTAGAGGCTGAGGACCAGTAGATAAGTGGAAATTGTTTGTTTGAGGCGAGTGTCTTCTGACTTAACTAAGTGGGTCTCTTGGAGGGCTACGATATCCAACTGGTGGTCTATAACATATTTCCAAAGCTTTTGACGTTTCTGGGGGGAGTTAAGCCCTTTTTATGTTCCACGTTCAAATTGTAATCGGCATCATAGCGGTAGATCAAGATGCTGCACCCTAGAAAGCCCAATCCCGCTCACCTCTCTGGCGGCCTGTTCAGAGCTATTTATAATGGCAGCACCCCCCCTGAGGCCTCTTGTGCGTCCCTGAGCTCGCCTATAAGTCTCCTCCCCCACCACATGAAAAGCCCACCCTCCCTACCCTCCCCATCTTCCCCCCGCTCTCGCATCTGAAGAACAGACCACCAACTCAAAAGCACCCCGTAAAAAAAAAAAAAATTGCCGCCACCACAACTCACCCAAACCCACCCCACAACCCCAAACAAGAACATACCAAAACATGAACCAAACTTCAGAGCTCGGTCGCTTGGCTGGGCCAATATGCCCCCACATGGACCAGGGGGGACAACGGGTCCTGGGACCCAGTCCGTGCCCCATCTTAGCGGGCACTCATGGAGGAATCATCATGGCCGTGAAGTGGACCCACACAAACCCTGAAGGGATCAACCGAAGTGCAAGGCAGTCCACGTGTCTCTCACAATCCCACGCATTTTGACTATCTCGGAGCTTGGGCACCCCCGTCCACCCCAGCAGAGGCAAAGATACCGCAACAGGCCCCAGTAAGAAGGACATAAAATTACCAGGCACCCGGGAGGCTCAGCAGAGAGTCCTGCCCCTACGCATAAGAGTCAAAGAGAGTCAGTCTGAGGGGCATACACAGTCTCACCCTCGCTGATGCCTGGATCCCCTGGAACCATCTTACCCTGAATGCGAAGGCTCATGGCAGAGCAAGGCCCCTCCGGAGGGCCAAAGAGACTCACACCTTCGGACCTCTTGTGTAGTCGCCATCAGCGTCTTCCTCTCCTTGAGGTCGGCTCCCAGGGGGATGTGGACGGTCTCCCTGCGAGGAGGTTCCAGACGTCTCTGGAGAGGGACCCACCTCGTCCAATGGAAGGCCGAGAAGGTTCTGACCATCTCTCAGGTCGGTGATGTGTCTCTGCTTATTACGGTACTTGAAGCTTAATCCAAAAGGGTATGTCCACCGATATCTGATGCGCTCCGCCTACAAAGTCGTAGTGATAGGCTGCAACGTCTGCCTGCGAGCCAACGTGGAGGGGGCGACATCCTGAATGATAGCACATGAAAAGTTCTGGAAGGAAACGGAGTCCTTCGCCCTGGTCGCTTGCAGCACCGCTTCTTTAACCTTATAGGAGTGGAATTTCGCTAGCACGTCACGGGGCCGTCTCCGATCACCATTCGGCGGGGGGCCCACTCAATTTCAATTTCAATTTCAAGAATCTTTATTCGGTGGTTAAAAAACACCATAAAAGCACAAACATATATACATCGATAAAAAGTTATTAAACATTAAACATGATCCTTGTACATAGTTAACATAGATAAAATATCTATATGCAGTTCATAAGCATATGATTGATAAAAGGACACTTTCATAGCTAGCCCCTGGTCATCCTTAATCGGACCGCAACCTTAATAAAATTCATTACACAACACAAGATAAGGGGGTCGGAGGCTTTTTGCAAAAAGACTAATGCATCCCTAGCATGTTCCTGACGGGCATTTTTTAAGATATTTACAAGGAAACTGCGCCTGGGCATAGAATAGTAGGGACAGAGCACAACAAAATGAAGCGAGTCCTGCGGAGACCTGTTGTCGCAGCCGCAGGGTCCCTTCTGCTCGATTGACATAGAAAAGCCTGCTGGTGAGGCCAACACAAAAGGCAATAAGTTTAATCTAAAACGACACATGAGGAATCTGTCCTGTGCGTTATGCATTAGATACAGGTAAGGCTCCATACCCTCCACACTCTTCACCAAGTTATGTGCCCTCACAGTCTTTTTAAGTATTTCTGCCTCAGCTCTTTCTCGGGTTTTCCGCTCTAGAAAAAATTCCCCTATTTGTTTTTTATGCTGGGCTAAGATTGTTGTTGGGTTTGTGAAGAGGTTACCGAAGCCTAAATCTTCGAGGGTTTTTTTCACGTATTTGAGCCAAGGGATACGCATACAATTAGTCCTGTCTAAGCAATCCAGTAAGATTTCTCTACTTAAGTGCGCTTCTGGGTTAGCCCATATTTTTAACCAGGCCACAATTGGTCTGAGTTTTAACAGATCATCCAGATAAGGCCTCCCAAGCTCCCTATGTACTATAAATCCAGCGGTGCTGGGTGGTACCCTCAGAACAGATTTCAAGTATTTATTTTCTTCTTGTTGGATTTTGTTGGTGTTTACAAATCCCCATACTTCTGCCCCGTAAATTACTTTTGAGCATGTTACGGAGCAGTACAAATTCATTACCTGTTCCGGGCTCCAACGACCTACTCTCCTGCCGTAGCCTGCTATTGCCCCATTGGAGGCAATCATTTTACTACAACGTTCTGTCACCAGGGAGTTAAACTGTAAGGCACCGTCAAAATTCACTCCCAGGTAGGTGAACGTTTTCACCTCCTCTACAATATGAGTACCAATTGTATAGATAAACTTAGAGGACGTTTTTTTGCCAGCCTGGAGCACATAGGATTTCCCCAGGTTGACAGATAGGTCCAGGGTGCTCATAAATTTAACAAACCCGTCTATCAGAATTTGTAAACTTCGCGGAGTGCGTGCGATCAAAACCGCATCGTCCGCGTAAAGCAGGACTGGAATATATCTCTGCCCGACCCTAGGGCAATCAGCTTTTAAACCCAAAAGGAACTGCTCCAAATTATTGATATAAAGCGAAAACAAAAAAGGTGCAAGAATACAGCCTTGTCTGACTCCGCTCTTACATGGAAAGGGGTCCGTCAAACCTCCCTCCCTATTAAATCGGACTCTGGCCGTGGTATCAGTGTGTAATTCCCTTAATATGGCGATTAAGCCACTCTCAATCCCCATGCTTGACATCAGGTCCCATAACTTTCCTCTGTTGACGTGATCGAATGCTGCTGCCAAGTCCATGAAACCCATATAGATAGGTTCTTCACTGGCCATGGTGTATTTGGCAGTCAGCATATAAAGGTTCAGGCACTGGTCGCTAGTGGACCTCCCTGTCCTGAACCCGTATTGGGTGTCCGAGAAGATGTTATTCTCGTCGGTCCACTCGGACAGTCTATTCAAAATTGCCCTACCCAGGAGTTTGGCCGATACGTCAATCAGGGAGATTGGCCGGTAACACTTAGGGTCATCCCTATTGCCCTTTTTGAAAATTGGGACAATAATTGCTTTTGACCACGATGGCGGAAGGCCACAAGAGATGGCAGAATTTATGACCCTGGTCATCAGAGGGGCCCATAAGTGTATATTACTAAGGAATAGGTCAGGGGGGATCCCATCCGGGCCCGGAGCTTTATTCTTAGTCAAACTCTCCATCCCTACTGTGATCTCTTTGAGGGAAAATACCACCGGGGAAATCTGACTTGTAATTACCGATGGTCCTACAGAGGTACCAGGCTCATGGTTATATAAGCCTCTAAAGTGTGTTGTCCACTGTTCAGGGAGGATGTTAGCCCCAATATCTGGGGAGTCCTTTTCTTGAAAGGTCGGACTATTAATAATTCTCCAGAAACTTGCGAGATCCTTTCTTTCCCCTGCCTCTCTTAAGTCTGCCCACGCTTCAGCCTGTAGTGCAAATTTCCTTCTTTTAATCTCTTTATTATAATTCACTCTACACGCCCTAACTTTTTGGGGGTCCCTCGGTTTTTGCTTCAGGCAGCATTTAAGCTCCCTTAGAGCCTTAGAACAGTCTTTGTCAAACCACCGAGGGTTTACCAGGTTACGTGAGGGTGCACCGGACTTAAGTAGACTATCAATCAAGTTGGCAATCTGCTCAAATGCCCCCAATAACGTTGCTCCCTGAACTTCTAGGTCTAGGCAATCGTTAATGGAATGTAAGCCCTTGTCCCCCAGGGTTTTAAAAAACTTTGCCCCATCTATTTTGGACCATTTCAGTCGCCTTCCTTGGTCCATGACCTTCTCCTCGATTATACCACGGGGATTGGTGCCGGCCCCCACCCTATACAAAAGCACCAATACCAGCGGATTGTGATCGCTGAAACTGCTCCATTCTATCCCTACCCTGATTATTTTATTTATCAGGGATCTCGAGACCAAAATATAATCTATAAAGGACGCGCAACCCCTACCCTTAAAGGTTGGGGGGAGTGTGCCGTCTAACTGGGGATTGATCATATTAATAGTATGTTCAAAGTCATACTTAAGCAGTAGGAGGTCCAGAGTCGATCCAGTGGATGTGTGCGAAAAGTGCGGCCCCTTCTTCAGTGGACATTGCAGCCAGTTTGAGTTTGCCTTGACCAGTGCTGGGCAGAGATGACAGTTAAAATCTCCCATTAATAATAACCCATAGGGCGGCCCCTTATTTTGGGATATAGTTTCTAATTCCAACCTCTGGTCTAGATCCGCTAATAGGGGGATACAGTTATTTACTGACTCAGAGTTATAGATGTTAAAAACGGAGAACCTTAGCCCCTTCCCAAGAAACCGAGCCACCTGGATCCCATGTGAGCTCCAATCTGGAGAAGACCAGTTACCCGGTAGGTCTAAATCTACGTAGATGGACAAGCCACCCATTGCTCTCCCAGATGTAGATTTTCGGGCAGAAACAAAAAAACATTTATAACCCTGTAGATGGTAATCACTTGCCAACGCCCATGTCTCCTGGAGACATACAACATGGAAGTTTCTAATGTAATCAACCCATTCCTTGTTAGAGAATTTGCCCGCTATCCCCGCAACATTCCAGGAAATCAGTCTCATGCCTTCCCCACGCACTTTTAAAACCTCCTGTTGGCATAATGGAGTCTCCTGTATCAGCCCTTGCGTGGCCAACCCAAACCCCCCTCCTGGGCACTCTATTGATGTAGCATTAGGATCATCGTACCCTGGATTCCCTGTGCCAGACGTTACAATTAATTGGACGTGAGGGCTCCACTCGCCCACCACTTCTGCCTGAGCACTCTCTTCCCTGTGACACTGAGGGGCATTGTCCATCTGTCAATCAACCCCCTCTAAATCATTCAGACCATTGAACCGATTATAGGTATACAAAGGGGGTTCTTGGCGGGGTAATGATGGTCTGTAATTAGGAACCTGGTGTCTCCCCCTCCTGCCTACCCTCTCCCAGTTGTTTTGCTTGTGTTGCGGCTGCAGTAGGGCTGGACTAATGGGGAAAAAGAAAGACACCCGAAGGGTGTGGATAGTGGATTCGCTAGATCTGTTTTCCCCTTGGCAAATGTAGGTCACTGTATCTGTATCCCTAAAACTCGTCAATATGCAATCCCCGGCAATAGATTTTTGGGTTCTCCCCACCCATGGTACCCTTCTTACCATTATAATTTCATTATTAAGGTGTGACGGGAGAGGTCTATTTATGTTGAGCCACTTAATGACCCTACTTTTCAATGCACAAAAGTCCTCGGTTTCCCCTACTTCAAGTGGGGGAACTCCTGCCAAGACAACAGTAAAATCATTGGTCTCGGGGGGTAGATTGGGCCTGCGTGGTCTTGGGGGAAGCTTCATTAGGGGGATCAGTGTAGTGCTGTCTACCTGCTGTTGCAAATTAGCCGGGCCAGAGGGGGGGATAGGAATATTAAAATTAGAGGGCCTGGTTGGCACGGAATTATTCTTTGCGGGCTGTTGTGAGACCACCGTATTTACTACCTGTGACGGGGGTATATTTACAAATCTATTTACCGGCTGTTCGGGGGCTAAAATAATAGAGCTAGGTGCCAAATTCCTTTCCTGGTGCTCAAACGGGATTCTTAGACTGCCCACTGCGGTCTCCAAAACAGCCAGTCTAGTCTCGATCTTTTTTAAACTTTCGCTGATTGGCAATAATAGAGACCTCAGCAAGAATTCCAAATTCCCCAAAGGGACAACAGATAGGGGTAGATTGGCAATATTAGTTCCCACCTTTATTATGGGGGCGGGGACTAGGTTTTCCTGAGCAATTGGTATAGGGTGAGAATCAACCTGTGGCTTTGCCACTACTACAGGCGGTTTAACAACAAGCTTCCCAAAATTCAAACGAGAAAGTTTAGAATTGTTCCTTCCCTGTACTCCCTTCGACTTCCTTCTGCGTTTATTAGGGGGGGGCCCATGAATTCTTTGCCCGCTTGCTGATATGGGTGAATTCGTATTAGCCTTAGGGACCGGGATTGCTTGGGAGACTAAATCTATGGTCACTCTGGTCGGGCTAGGGCTAGTAACTGGGGCAATGATCATAGCTTCTGCTGGTGTAATGTTCATGTGCTCCCTCAACAGGAGTGGCACATCATCTGTAAAAGACAACTCCTCCCTGGGAGTGATAGATTGTTCTCCGATAGGCGTATTTTTAAGATTATCTATTGAGCGTCTCCTTTCTGCTCTTAACCGAGACAGGTTACACTCTTTATCCCCCTCCCCCCCAGCCCGTGAGAAATAGTTCTCTAATGTCCTGCTTTTAGCACCTCCCGGCTTCAATGGTGTGCTTTCCTTAGCCGGGGACGGCATCATTCAAATGGAGGGTTATGGATCACCGTAGATTGTAGCAAACAAGTACCTTGAGTCCAGAGTATGAATCAAAGGGGGGGGGCCCGCCCCGGCCTCCTTCGGCCCCGGACGGCCACAGACGGTCCCGCCCTTGTCCCGGGCTTCTCCCGGCCCGCTCCCGCTTGCTCCCGCGAAGCGGAGATACTGCGCTCCTTATGCCTTTACAGCTCTATGTTCATTGGGTGATAGGCGGGGGGGCGTGGCCAGCGGGGAGAGCAGCCCAGGTGTTGCTGATTGGGCGCGCAGGGGCTCCTGGACACTGGAGTCCCCTGCCTGTGCTCGCAGCCCCGCTGGTTCACTCGCCTGTCCCCGCGCTCCTCCTGGAATCCTCGGTGCAGCCTCCCAGCAAGCGACGCGAAGCGGGTCCGGCGAGTCGTGGTGTAAGTGGTGGCAAAAGGGTCAGCTAGGCAGCAGGACCACCGCGCTCCTCAAGCGTCCTGGTGCAGGCAACAAAGTCCGTCAAAAGGGGGTCCCACAGGCTCTAAGGCAAGCCCACTTTTAGCTCCGTTGGCGGGGGCGTGGCCAGCGGGGAGAGCAGCCCAGGTGTTGCTGATTGGGCGCGCAGGGGCTCCTGGACACTGGAGTCCCCTGCCTGTGCTCGCAGCCCCGCTGGTTCACTCGCCTGTCCCCGCGCTCCTCCTGGAATCCTCGGTGCAGCCTCCCAGCAAGCGACGCGCTGCGGGACCCGCGAAGCGGGTCCGGCGAGTCGTGGTGTAAGTGGTGGCAAAAGGGTCAGCTAGGCAGCAGGACCACCGCGCTCCTCAAGCGTCCTGGTGCAGGCAACAAAGTCCGTCAAAAGGGGGCCCACTCTATGTACTCTGTCGAGTTTGATCTTGAGTTTCTGAGGGCTCAGGATTTCTGCAAACAGCCCTTCCACAAAGGCTGTTATGTCGGGTCCTTCTGCACCTTCTTCCAGGTCTCTGATCCGTATGTTCTCCCTTCGTGCGCGGTTCTCTAAATCTTCGGCCTTGAGTTGCGTCTGCTGCAGTTGCTCCTTAAGGGCTTGGATATCGTCCCGACATTCTTCAGTGAGCCGCTTATGCTCCTGGTGCTGCGTCTCTAAGTCCAGGACTCTGGTGCCCACAGAGTTCACGTCCTGTTGGAGAGAGGTCAGTCGCTCAGACAAATCCGCTTGCAGTTGATCGATGGAGGACTTGATATCCTGGCTCAATTCAGTACGGAGCTCGGTTTTAAAGTCTTTGAGCATGGACATTAAATCCGTTTTCGAGAGGGCCATGGTCGCCCTGTCGGTATCCCCTCGGAGAGCCGGACGTTTGTCAGCAGTAATGAAGAAGTCCGACACCTTGCTGGTCGCCTTATACGTGCCCTTCTTCGGCGGCATATGGAGAGGGCCTCCAAGACCCTGCAGCGTCACTTTCCCAGGGCCTGTCGGAGGCACTGGTGACGAAAGGTCCAAAAATCTCTCCAATGCCCAGTACGGCACCCGGGCATCAGCCTAGAGCACCTCCGCAGCCGTCGGGGGTCCACCAGGTAAGGGCCACGCGCCCCGCAGAGGGCAGATAGCGCAATTAGCAGCTGTGGCGGGCGGCGGCCCAAAAGCAGGAGCTAGAGCCCGGACCTGCCTGTCTCATCTCTCGCTTCCGTAGGACTGGGCACCAATGGCGTAGGGGGCCCGGTCCACCCAGCTCATTATCCTCACAAGAGCTACATCAGTTGCGTGGTCGTTGCATGTGGAGACCAGGAGAGCTTTGCCAAATATGAGATCGGTGCACGTGGAGATTCGGGCTAGTTGCAGGGTCGGGGCATGCAAAGATCAGGGCCTCGCTGCATCTCGCAGAGCCTCGGCGGCCGCCATTTTGAGGTGAGGCACGGGAGCGCTTAGCGCCACAGATTGCCCGCAAAGGTGTCCGAACGGCCGCCAGCCCCAAGGAGCTCACTGTCAGAGCCCCCAGCGGGTCGGCATCTCCTGCAGTTCTTCAGCGTGTCGCAACTGCCGAGGGGCGACCTCCGCTCGCCCGCGATTACAGCTCATCTGCAGCCGCCATGTTGTCCTCAGATCGCCCCATGGCACACAGACCCACCGCGTAGCGACCTCCCGGGCTCGTAAAGCGCCGCCCGAACACCAGCCGCCGATGCCTCACATCCCTCTACGCCTGTGGCTGAGTTTTCGGGATGATTCCGCCGAAGGTAACCGCCAGTAGCACCCACCTGATAGCGCGCGGACCGGGAGCCGATGCAGGCTACGTCTGCACGGCCACGCCTTGTTTTTCTTTTTTAATGCAAACCCAACGCAAAGTCCTCTGATGGAAATTACAAACTAATGGAAATACCAATTTGCATTGCTTTGCAACCCAAAGTAATGATAATGCGCTGCCTTGGATTACATTGCGCCAGGGAGGCATTCCATGGGTGGTGCACGGGCATGGGTTTTTGATGCAAATTCATATCTGCAAAGACTTTTAGACCTAGATTTTTTTTTGAAAATCATATGCCCCCTGAGAACGGCATAACAAGGAGACATATTTTTATGTCTCTTAAAGGCTGCTCAAAACGTGGAGCACAGGGAGAGAGGAGAGATGCGAAAACTTTTTGCAGAATGGCACAGATTTGCTCTCTCCAGTTCATGCGATGCAGTTCAGCAACTTGCTTGCTGCCCTGCGTTGCATGTAGTATTTATAAATCTGGGACTACATTTTGTGAATAGAACAAAATTCCAATCACTCTTTATTGATATAGTTCCACAGACCAATTCTTTGAAAAATGTAAACGTGTAAAGCAAACAGTTACTGAAATCAGGACAATATATAAAACTATGTTAAATTTCACATGCATAGGATCTAAAAAAAAATTATTTCTATGTAAATTACTGTTTACATGAAAGCACATTCTAACAGAGCAGATAATTGACTTTGTGATCCTGTATATTAAATCAGCTTGAAGAAGATCATTTGACGCGATCGGGGCTACAGGGACCCCACCTAATTTAGTCGAGAAAGAGGAACATGTATCTGGAAGATCTGCAGTGAAAAGTGACAGCAACAGGAGCACCAACAGACAACCCTGTTTTAATCTCTTTCCTCCAGGAATTCTCAAATGTAAATAGTTTTTCCAATCCACTTAAAATCCTAATCCAGCTTTCTACAGGTAGTGGAATTAAGATTAAACCTCTGAGTAGCCAGTTCTACACAGTCGAACGCACTGGATAAGTATGGGAAAGCAGCATAAACTTTTTGTTTTTTGTGACATACTTCTCCAGACCTATACGAAGGGTCATTACATTGTCAGCAGTTCTACACATAGATCTCCTGCCAGCCTGCTCCCACCACCAGGTGGAAGGGAATTAGTTCCCATCATTCCAGAAATCGCTGTACAACAATATTGGCAAATAATTTAGCAGAGGCATCCAGCAAATCAGTTATAATCAGATAACTAGGTGCTTCATACTTGCAACTTTGTTTTATATAATGGTCGAATCAGGCAATATCACAAGAGGACTTTTAACTCAAATCCATGTGTAAATATAAAAAACTTTAAAAGGCTGACCATCGGGCCTCTATGACCCCATTTTAGATAAGTCCCTCGTTAAACCCTCTACTTGGTGATCTAAATTAGCCAGGGCACTGTTCAACAGAGTAATACTTTGTGATGGAGAATTAGTAGGTCTAATCAGTATGGTGTGGGCTCTACCATGTATAAATAAAAATATATATATTTGAGTGTATCAGTTATATCAGGAAGCAAAATAACACCCATCATTAACAAAATGTGTTCTAATTCCTCATATCATTGTAGTAAAGATTTGCAACAGATTTTCTTTACTCCAAATTTACTCACGTATAATACATGCCATTTGTCCGTTTAGCACAGTGTAATAATCTTAAGTGCAACGACCACTTTCACAGTTGCTGGCTGTAATAAAAACCATCAAAATGAATCTCTGGCTCCTGGAACTTATACGATTAATCACTTGATTACAGGTGGGGAGGAGCATTTCCAATTGCATTCTGGTTATTGCAGTTCATAGCAGTGTTAATAGGTATGATTATGGAGTATTCTCCATCATTGTAGGACATTCATAACACATATGTTTCTTGGTCATTGCTATTCATCAGCAGAAAGTAGCCCCTTAGATTTGAAGCGGTTTAAAATGCTGCATAAGATTTCTTGAATGTATTACTATTCAAAGCATATCGGTGCATCCCATGATTTCAGCACTAGTTGTCCCAATTGCATTCTGGTTATTGCAGTTCATAGTACTTTTACTCCCAATTAGAAAGTGTTGGTCATTGGTGTCTTACATAATGTCTCTCTTAAATCCTGTATTCAATACAGTACATGGGGTTTAAGACTCACTAGTTACCGGTAGAAAATTCCATTGGGACCGTCAGTGAAGAGATATATATACATATATAGATGATTAGTAATGTAAACTATGCACGTGTTCCCGTCGCACATTTTCCCCATCCCACAGTTAAGGGCTGCAAGGCAAGGCAAGATAAGAGCACCACACCAAAATGTATGTTGCTCACTTAGGCCTCAGCGCAAACACAACAATTTTCTAACCAAGCCCTCTCCCCTCCCCCCCTTCCTTGGTGTAGCGCACCACCCGTTCAATAAATGCCCTCACAACGGCTTGTGAATTCCAATGACAGTGGCATGTCTGCTCAGATAATCGTAAATGAGACATGAGGAGTTTGTGACTGTAGAGGTCTGGTCACCAGCAGGCCAGAAGCAAATGTTTCTGTGTTCAGAGAGGAACTGTTACCAATAAATGAAATTCTTTCAGAAGGTCATAGAGTTTGAACATTTGAAGTTGTGTCCAGACTTACCACATCCTGAAGTATTATCAGCTGTCATTTGAAAAACAAGCTTCTGCAGGGATATCGTTCTAAAATTGGAAACATGGACAAAAAGTCGGTACGTGCTGTTCTGTGTTGGGGTGCTTATCAGCACACTGTGGCTGACCTTGCAGAAGTCAGTGTCGTGTCCTGTGTTTGTTTGTAGGAGGCCTCTTGTGGTCCTCGGCAGACTCCTTACAAGTATTACATAATCTGCTGGGTGTGGCTGACAAAGTTGGTGACGCAGTGCGTTCAGCATGCTGAAGAATAAAGACAGAGGGCCCGATTCACAGAATGAACTTAAGACTAAATCCTAAACTTACTACTATTTGGTATTCACAGAATGCACTTACTACTTTCGGGATTCACAGAGTGAACTTACTACTTTCAGGATTCACAGAATAAACTTACTACTTTCGGTATTCACAGAATTGATTTAAGACTACTAACTCTAAGTCCGAAATCGGGGAGTAAATTCCGGCCCGGAAGCGGAGCTTCCGGCTTGGGGACGGAGCTTGCGGCCCGGCGGCGGAGCTTGCGGCTTGGAGGCGGAGCTTCCGGCTCGGAGGTGGGGATTTTTGCCATGCTGAGATCTCCAACTCTGGGCCGCAAGCTCCGACTCCAGGCCGGAAGCTCCGCCTCCGGGCCAGAAGCTCTGCCTCCGGGCCGCAAGCTCCGCCCCCAAGCCGGAAGCTCCGCCTCCGGGCCGGAATTTACTCCCCGATTTCGGACTTAGAGTTAGTAGTCTTAAATCTATTCTGTGAATACTGAAAGTAGTAAGTTTATTCTGTGAATACCGAAAGTAGTAAGTTTATTCTGTGAATCCCAAAAGTAGTAAGTGCATTCTGTGAATACCAAATAGTAGTAAGTTTAGGATTTAGTCTTAAGTTCATTCTGTGAATCGGGCCCTTGTAAACCAGAGCTTAGTGGTCTGTTACATGCCGCCGGGCTGGGGATGACGGTACAGTGTGTGTGCTGTATTTGGGTGCTTCTCTGCACAGTGTGACTGACTGGATCTCAGTGAGCATGCTATGTTCTGATGCCTATCTGCACAGCATTGCTGATGGTGTGCATCAGTGACTCAGTTTGGGCAGAATATTTATTAATGCCATAGACATTAACAAAGACAATCTAGCTTCCATTAAAACAATTTCAAAACTATAAAGCAAGGGCAAAGATTATAAGGTTCCACTTCTGAAGTTACAATAATACCCGATTCTTTTAATTTGATTTATTGTGTGGGACCATCATAATGAGAAATCCAAAGTTAACCTTTTGAGTGCATTCTACAAAGGCAACATATGCTTTTCTTTGCGCCACATTCACACACTACTCTTGGAGAGGCTTTGGATAAAAGCTACGGATGTTTCTGTTAAAATAAATGAAAGAACACGTTGGAGGAGCGAGGTCAAAGTTTCGTTTGTTGAGATAACTTGGGCTCTCATTTCAAACACCCAGTTCTGCACTGTAGTTGGAGAGGTTTAGGTGCACATGCATCAAAATAGGCAATTGCGATTCTTTCAGTGCGATTTTTAAAGAATCGCAATTAAAGAATCACAATTGTCTTTGCATGTAAAAATCGCAAAAAAAATGCGATTCCTAAACATTCTTTTATTGCGAGTCGCAAATTGCGAGTCGCAATTAAGGAATTGCTTCCCATTCATTCCTATGGACCTAGAGGCCCATAGGAATCAATTGAAATTGCATGCGCAATTTGCGAGCACCAAATAGGTACTTGCAAATTGTGCATGCAATTTCAAGGGTGCAAGTGTGCCAAAAGGACACCCTGTTGCACCCCTGAAATTGCCATGTGACCACATGTTGCACACAGACATGCCCCAAGGGCATGTGTGTGTGTACCATGTAACTTTGAAAAATGCACTTTAGTGCATTTTTTAAAGTTTTCGCAAATTATCGTCCAGTTTCATTTGACGGTAATTTGCGACCCCTAATAGCGAAATCGCTATTTCAGTTTGCATTGTGCATTGCATTAAGGAATCGCAAATTCTGTGATTACTTACATTGCGATTTTTGCCTTTGGGATGGTGCATCCCAAATGCAAAAATACGGGTCGCAAAGGGGCAGATTCTGAGAATCTGCCAGTTTGCAACTGTTTTTTTCGTTGATGCATGGATGCATCAACCAAAAAAAACGGTCGCACACGTCACTGCAGCCTGTGGGTCAGAGTAAGACCCCAAACCCAAAAGCCGACATGACACCCATCCCTGGGTGCCATGTCTAACAAACACTGCCTGTGGCATAGGTAAGTCACCCCTCTAGCAGGGTGTACCATACCACTGGTGAGGGCACAGTTGCACAAGCACTATGCCCCTAAAGTGTTTGTGCCAATCACTTTGTAAGTACAGTGAAGCTATTTTGAGTACATGGGCTGGGAGTTTGTCATCACAAACTCCACAGCTCCATGTTGGCTTTACTGAAGACTGAGAAGTTTGGTATCAAACTCCTCAGCACATTAAGCCTGCACTGATGCCAGTGTCGAATTAAATGTAAACTGCACTGTCACAGGCTGGTTTAGTATATGGTGCCCACTTATGTAAGTGTAGCACCTTTCACTAATCCAGACAACCCTTATGATGATTTTAGTGGTCTTAGAAAACCTTAGGATTGGAAGGCCTGCCTTAGGGGTGACTTCTAGGTTTTAAGTGTAGTGACCTCAGATATAGGGGAAACTATATCTGCCGTAAGTGGCACTAGCACCAGCTTACATAGGCTGCAATGGCAGGTCTGTAGTCACAATTGGAGTGGTATCTCATGGGTGGCCTAATACATGCTGGAGCCCATGAGAGACCCCTGGTGTCCCTATGCCCTGGGTACTTTAGTATCATATACCAGGGACTTACAAGGGTACACCAGTAGCCAATCTGGACTGCACCTAAGTACTCACCATGTCCAATTTACAGAAGAAGCACAGAGACAGGTATTCTGATTACAGGATCCCAGTCAGACAGGTCAGAAAACATAATGACACAAGCAAAAAGTGGGAGTGACCATGAAAGCAGATCCTACTTTCCTACATACACCCAGAGAGCTTATTTGAGATGCCCCCTGCAACATGACCAGCCCTAGTGTGGTTCCTGAATGGCTACCCGCCATCTGCTACCACCAGACATGTTTCTGTACAAAGCACATCCTGGGCAGAGGTGTCATGCCTGCTCCAGGATGGGCAGGATCAACGAAGAGGGAGCTTTAAAGGACTGCCACTTTTGTTAGCTACACCCAGCCTTTTGCTCCCACTGGTACTGACCCCCATGTAGGTGCAAGAACCAGTGGGAAAACCTAACCAGGAACGGTGTGCGCACCTTTACTAACCCCATCCCTCAGGTGAGGGAGGCGAGGTGAAGCACACATTTCAGTCCCCTCCATCTTGAAGATGAGGGGATTCAGCCAATTAGGAAGAAGAATATGGCCCCTCTCAGGGGAGGATGGCAAACTAGGGGGTGTAGATACCACAAAGAAGGGACCCATTAGTCCCGACCTGCACACCCCTGTAATGCCCCTATATCTAGTATTTAGGGGCAACCCTGAACCTTTCCTATTCAGATTATGACAACCTACAAAAAGGGACCAAAGAGCCATGGAGCAGTGGAAGGAGAAGCCCATATTTGACTTGGCCCCAGCCCCACCGGCCTGTATCCTCCTCCAGCGACCCTGCTCCGAAGAAACCTGCATCCAGCACCTCCCCAGAGCCTGGACCACCTTCAATAAAGACTCTTTTCTCCCAAAGAACATGGAGAAACTCTACCATAAGGACTCTGGATCCGTGACCTCTATCCACACTGCAGTCGACAACCGCGGGCCGAGTCCAAGTGAACTAACTCACCTGTGAAATCTCCCAGTCGACCCTGACCTTGTCTTCACTGGTGTTGACCTCTCCAAGATCCCCTCACGATGCCTGCAGCCTCAACCTGAATAGTCCATCCGACCGGAGCTGGTGTGAGAAACCTGACGCTAAAAGACACACCTGCATCCGCAGCCAGACAGCCTTGGAGTGCTCAACCGATGGTGTCCCAGGATCCCACCACTACCCAACTTACCTCCCCAGTCACGAGACACCTTCTGCCTGTAGCATTTTTCTACAACCAACATTCTCCATTGAGTTCCTTTGGGAACGCTACGCCACTCTACACACTACATCCTGCCGCCCGAGTGCCGCTGGTAGTGCATTGTCTGTGTTTCTTTGCGGCTCACTTTGTGCTCAACCTTGATCCCTACTTAAACAAATGATGGACGTAATGCTGAATAAATCATACATTCACCCCCAGTCAAGAGATCTGGGTTAAATCCATTGTTCTTTTGCTCACCATGCCACCCCAGATTAGACCCAGCCATATTCAAATCAGTCTTGACCCTGCACCTCATGGAAATACTCCAGACCGAACTGCCAAGGTAGGTTCTCCCTGGACCGGAAACAAGCATCCTTGGACCGGTTTCTGGGTATTACCCATCATCAGCCAGGCTAGCTTGAATCCAGTGGCACAGTGAGCAAGGGACCCACGTCTGGGCATACCCATCCCACTTAGGGTGAAAAGTGCTACACAAACAAATGATGGACGGAATGCTGAAAAAATCATACATTAACCCCTAGTCAAGAGATCTGGGTTAAATCCATTGTTCTTTTGCTCACCATGCCCCTCCAGTTTAGACCCAGCCATATGCACATCAGTCCTGACCCTGTGCCTCATGGGAACAGCCCAGACCGAACTGCCAAACCAGGTCCGCCCTGGACTGGAAACAAGAATCCTGAGACCGGTTTCTGGGTATTACTCTTCATCAGCCAGGCTAGCTTGAATCCAGTGACACAGTGAGCAAGGGACCCACGTCTGGGCATACCCAACCCACTTAGGGTGAAAAGTGCTAAGCAAACAAATGATGGATGGAATGCTGTATCAATCATACATTCACCCCAGTAAAGAGATCTGGGTTAAGTCCATCATTCTTTTGCTCACCATGCCACCCCCATTTACACCCAGCCATTTGCAAATCAGTCTTGACCCTGTGCCTCATGGGAACAGCCTAGACCAAACTGCCAAGCTAGGTCCTCCCTGGACCGGAAACAAGCACCCTGGGACCAGTTTCTGGGTATTACCTTTCATCAGCCAGGCTAGCTTGAATCCAGTGGCACAGTGAGCAAGAGACCCACATCTGGGCATACCCATTCCACTTAGAGTGAAAAGTGCTACTCGATCAAATGATGGACGGAATGCTGAATAAATCATACATTCATCCCCAGTCAAGAGATCTGGGTTAAATCCATCATTCTTTTGATTAACCATGCCACCCTAGTTTAGACCCAGCCATATGCAAAACAGTCTTGACCCTGTGCCTCATGGGAACAGTCCCAGCCGAACTGCCAAGCCAGTTCCGCCCTGGATCGGAAACAAGCATCCTGGAACAGATTCTGGGTATTACCCTTAATCAGCCAGGCTAGCTTGAATCCAGTGGCACAGTGAGCAAGGGACCCACATCTGGGCATACCCATCCCACTTAGGGTGAAAAGTGCTATGCAAACAAATGATGAACAGAATGCTAAATAAATCATACATTCACCCCCAATCAAGAGATCTCAGTTCAATCCATTGTTCTTTTGCTCACCATGCCACCCAAGTTTAGACCCAGCCATATGCAAATCAGTCTTGACCCTGTGCCTCATGGCAACAGTCCAGACCGAACTGCCAAGCCAGGTCCTCCCTGGACCAGAAACATGAATCCTGGGACCGGTTTCTGGGTATTACTCTTCATCAGTCAGGCTAGCTTGCATCCAGTGGCACAGTGAGCAAGGGACCCACATCTGGGGATACCCATCCCACTTAGGGTGAAAAGTGCTACGCAAAAAAATGATGGACGGAATGCTGAATAAATCATACATTCACCCCCAGTCAAGAGATCTGGGTTAAGTCCATCATTCTTTTGCTCACCATGCCACCCCAGTTTAAACCAACCATATGCAAATCAGTCTTGACCCTGTGCCTCATAGGAACAGTCCAGACCGAACTGCCAAGCCAGGTCCTCCCTGGACTGGAAACAAGCATCCTGGGACCCGTTTCTGGGTATTACCCTTCATCAGCCAGGCTAGCTTGACTCCAGTGGCACAGTGAGCAAGGGGCCCATGTCTTGGCATACCCATCCCACTTAGGGTGAAATGTGCTACGCAAACGAATGATGGACGAAATGCTGAATAAGTCATGCATTCACCCCCAGTCAAGAGCTCTGGGTTAAATCCATTGTTCATTTGCTCACCATGCCACCCCAGTTTAGACCCAGCCATATGCAAATAAGTATTGACCCTGTGCCTCATGGCACAGAACCACCTGGTACTTACCTGCAACTGGAGCACTTTTGAGTATCCCATCTCCATTGCACTACATTGAGCCCCAATCTCCCCTTTGACCTCTGCACCCAGCCGCCCTTTTACCGCTGAGGGTGCCCTTCCTGTACCTACCTGATCCTTGGGCTGTGTCAATGCTACACACTTTAGACAGACCCACTTACTTGTAAGTATCTAACCTTGTTTTCCTCCATAGGATTGCATTGAACTCTATTGCAGGACTGTCTGTTGGGTAACATTGCATTGGATTATACAACTGTATTGTTTTACAATGATAAAAGAAAACCATAACTGTACAAAGCATTATCGACATTCTTATATATAACTGCATTTTTTATTGGAAAGCATTCTTGATATTTTGAAACAATTGCTCTTACCTGTTTTAAGTGACCTGTTGGTTCTTAAAATAAATACACAGTATAACTTTTTATACAACAATTGGTCTGGATTCAGTTTTTGAGACATAATGTTGTGCCTGAGTGTTGACAATAAATCATTAACACAGCACTCTGATAATCCTGACTGCTCGACCACACTAGCACAAATAGCTGTTAGTATTATCTATTTTAGCCTCTGCTATACCTCTGGGGATCCACTGGACTCTGTGCACATTATACCTTACTTTGGTATAGTATATACAGAGCCAGCTTCCTTCAACGGGGCCTTGCCAACAACCTCATGCTGGGTCCCATATACATGAGCACCTGCCTTCCTAAGCAGAAAGATGAAACACAGAAGTGTCTGGTGCTGTCTAGTGGCATTTTGTTTGTTAACTGCCTCAAATACATATTGAAGCAAAAGGTGTAGGCAGTGGCGGCCGTAAGGGATCGGAGGTGGTGAGACAAGGGGCAAGGGGATATAAAATAAGAAACAAAAACTTACCTTACCGCCACGTCTCTCCTCCATCTCTCCTCCTCGTCCCTCCGTACCGTCGCAACAAGAAGCACATCCAGACTCCCCTAAGCCAACCTCAAGTGGGTCTGAGCGCCGTGATTTGGCACTCAGCCAGGGACTGGGAGCCCGGGCATGTTCTCCACCCAGGCTGTAATGCAGCCTCGGTGGAGAACATGCAAAGTGTGCGTGAATGTTTTTGGTACAATTATGTACTGTGTCCTGAGCTAGCTCTTACCCTGCTCTTTCCACAAGCGGCGCAGGGCTTTACAACGTGACGCATCTGCCTAGATGCGTCACGTTGTAAATCATTCGTAGGGATGCACCACGTTTACGCCGCCTTGCGTGACGCAACGGCGGCGTAAACGTGGCGCAAGGGCCTCATAAATCTGCCCCTTTATCTTAGATTGCTAACCTCTGGAGGGGATAATATGTGGTTCATTTAGACGTGTGCAAATACGAAAATGTTCAGATATGGGATTATTGCACATGTATTGCCTCATTTAGGCAATGTGGGTTGAGGAGCAAAATCCTCATATGTATTGTGTTTTACCGCATCAGTGACACCCTAATACCACCTACTGAAGGTTGGCTATCACGTTGTAGAAACAAAATGGGAAAAAACGCGTAAAGTTGTAAGGGGTCAGTGCTTCTTATTTGTCATTATTGGTTAAGCTAAACCTACGAATTATTTTTCTTCTGAAATGAAAAACTGTAAGCAAAAACCCAGAAGTAATGATAATTCCCTTAGACTTTTGCTCTTTATTGTAAATGAGAAAAATTGTGTGTGTCTTACTTAAACCACTCTCCATGCAGTGATTTTATGTTTGAATCTATTGATTGAGAATGATCTGTTCGTTTATTTGTTTGTTGAGAATTATTTACAGAGAGCAACCTAGACATTATAGTACAACTTGGTTCCCACAAAACTCCACAATGGCACTCATTGGATCCATTACTTACTTCGCCAATTGCTAATCCATTATATTAGGTTTGACAGTCCAGCGTTTCTAAAAGGGAGGAATGCAAAAGAGTAATGCATTGACAAACACAAATAGAGAGGACACAGTCCAAAAATCACTGGTCTCATTCTCCTCTATCTTTCAGGCGACCCCTGGCCCATCTCAATTCAACACTCAAGATATCAGCAGATAATTGCTCAAAGACCTGGTGAAATCACCACTGTCCAAAATCCTCAGACAGGATATTCAAAATGATTTTTCAGACTTCAGTTGTGGGACTATGAACCGTTTCCTTTATATATCGCTCTCAGGGAAGATCACTGAAGTCTTTATGCTTCTCATCAGCAGCTCTTTAAAAAAAAATATCCACTAGGAACCTTTTCCTTGCCAATGTCTCTTGATGCAGAACGGGCAACAGTGAAAGTCACTTTGGTCCACCAGGAGTACTACCTTCTTCTTGATGGCTGATCTCAAAATATTATTTCTCACCTCAGTCTTCTGTAGGATGACCATAATTCTATTGCTTACATCTGTGTGGTTTCCTCACAATTTCGAGGGAAGGCAAAATATTTACTTCACCTTATTTTTCTGTAAGTCCTCATTTGCATCCAACAATGCTGTGAATAGTGTTCAGCTCCTCCTTAGTAAGCATAGATTACTATTCTTAACTCCACATCCATGCACCATAGCACAATATGTATGTTTTCGGTACTTTGGTGCAGGGTTAAGAATAGCTGAATCTGTACTTACCTGTGTATATGTACCTTCAAACTTTAGCAGCAGTGGATATTATGGAGTCAATATGTTTGCAGGGTGATATTACTTTCTTCGATTTTCAGTTTGCAATGGTCAAAAATGAAGGCAAATCCATTCGCATTGATTTGGTGTTTATGTGATACAAAATTGTGCAGGCAGATTTTGTTCCAATACATATTTCACAAAACATTTTGCTGAGATTATAGCAATGAGATCCTGATACTCCGTTCAAGTACCTTTTTAAAAAAAATAGAGGCTAGTTAATTGTGCACAATGTATTCACTTTTGAAATTAAAATGGAACAGACAATTTTTCACAGATATGGCTTAAAATTTCGATTCTGAAAGGTGAAAACATATATTTTCCTCTTATTATTGAGTAAATAAAGCGAAAATGGCATAATATCAGTCTGTTTGCCCAGGTGCAGATACCATTTGTACATTCTCCTATTACACAACGCGCCAAAAATGGAGCAAATGCTTTGCTCCTATTTAAGTTTGATCCTAACCCTTATACTGTTGATGATTTACCCCACAACACCGAGTGTTGATTTTCTCTGATGTTTGGAGCAGCTTGTCCCTAGTCTTTCATAATCTTTTTCCACAAAAGGTATTGAGGCCGAATTAGTGCCCCTTTTTCCCCACGTTACAGATTCAAAGGGCTTTACTTACAAGGAATTAACACAGCACGGTGTCGCAGGCTATTTGCTGAGCCACACTGCGTTCATTCCGAAGCACAGGGTTGCGTCATATCTACAACAATATGATGGATCCCTTTGCTCTCCCTTGCGCTGGTGCACAATTAGCTGCCATGCGCCAACGGAGGCACCTTCCTGCACCAAAAACCTATGGGTGCTGCAGAATGCAGCACGCGTAGACAGAGGAAACAACGAGGAGAAATTAAAATATTTCTCCTTGTTTCGTCTTCCGACGCCTCCTCTGGGGAGGTGCAGCATTCAGATGCATTCCCAGGTTTACGATTTCTCTTAAATCTGGGAATGTGTCAGGTTCCATGGGTAATGCATTGGAACACCCACAGCAACACCCATGAAACCCCCCTTTCACGCAAAGTGCTGCATGTAAAGGGGGAGTATTTACACGGACAGGAAAAGTCACAAAGGGTGGCTTTTCGTGTCCTTGTAAATATGGGGCAGCAAAATGCGCCGCCGGTGCGTCACAAAAAGTGACGTATCGGCGGTTCAAGGGACTTGTAAATAAGCCCCTACAGGTACTCTGGATTTTCAGATTCCACTGGAGAGAACCAATAAAGCAGCCAAGGTGTAACAAACGCTTGTGTGTTTATGGGAACATTGGGAAAAAATTGCTGTGTAAGAAAGCGTATGTTTTTTTTCCTAAAAATGGCATTTAGGAAAAGTTTGCCATACTAAGATCTCCCTCTTCCGAGCTTTTCAGGAACAGTCTAAGTTGTAAAAAAATCGTTTTAGAACAGTTTTTGCTTTTCTACATGGTTGTCAAGTTTTCCTTCTTTTCTTGTTTCAACCTACTTGTGCTTAGTGATGAAATGAGGTGTGGAACCCATGGTTGTACCCTGAAAACTACACATTTCTGAAAAGTAGATAAAACACATAATTCACCAAGGGGTCTTTTGTGTAGAGCTCTCTGTTTTTTCCCAAAGAAAATTATTGTTGAAATGAATAAATAATGTAAATAAGTATGTAAATATGGAAATAGGTACCTACATTTCCATCTGTAATTTATGCACCTCAATAGCCAATTTACAGATGTAAAATACCATTATGTCCATAAGACCCTCCTTCTTGTTGCAGGTCTATGTAGGGTTTTTGGCTGTCTAAAAGCATGTAATACCCAGAGTCAACAACTAAGCTGCAGCTGTTAATGATTTTTCATGGTAAACTGACTATGCATCAATTCATATCGTAAAATAAAAAGAAGGAAAAATGGGCATGAATGAAACCTTTGCTCTAAATACTGAGTTTAGGAATTGTGATTATTTTTAAAACTCTGAGTTTGGGGTTACATATGCTATCATTTAATTCAGAGGGCATTTTGCAAATGGTGTTCTACGTCTGTGGCAGGACCTATTGCTGCAACAGGAAAGCGCCCAAAATGCAATATGGAAATATTACATTTTCACCTTGTAAATTGACCCATTTTGTCGATGTAGGTAGTTGCAGTATTGGTCCCAGGGTCTACGGCCTTCCGGGGAAACCTACCAAACCCAGATATTCCTGAAATCTAGACGCCCAGTGGAGTCCAGCAATTGTGTGACTTGTGTGGATCCCACTACATTTTCAAAGTTCAAGCTTTGTCTAAAATCACACACTTTCTTCACATTTCAACGAGGGAAAGTTCCAGACTCTGTGGGCAGCCACAAAATTCTTACCACCCATCATTCCCACAGTTCTTATGATAAAAAGATCACTCCACTTGTATGCCTGGGCCTATCACTCCCAAAGGAAAAGCGCCGAAATACAATATGGAGAAATAAAGATTTCGCCATGAAAAGTGACCAATCTTGCGATCTGTATAGCTGTGGTATTTGGGCCTGGGCTCGGCCATCACCCGAGGAAACTTACCAAACCTGCACATTTCTGAAAAGTAAATACACTGCATATGCTATTCCAAGACACCTTTTTCCTCTCTAACCTAATATCCCAGTGAAATATTGGGGCAACTGTGCTAGAAAGAAGTGGCGATCTTTTGTTAAATGGTATCAAATATTGCATTTTTGACCTGGCTAATTTTTTGCATATTTAATGTGCTTGTTCAGTTCTTGCACTTGACACAGCATATCACTGACAGTGTTTTGCGACAAATAAGAATAATACTTCTGTATGTGAAAAGGAAAAATAAAAATAGGTAAATAGAGGGCGGAGCCAAGTCGGCATCGAAGATGGCCGCTCAGTCCCCCGGCTCCGTGTGTCATCTCCTCCTCCGGACGCCTTCCGCCTGCTGTCCCGAATGACAGTGGACGCGAGCGGGCGCAGGAGCAGCTCCGGATCCTGATGGCGCGTCCCCGAGGTCTGTACTACCTCCACATGGGGAGAAACGGAGGATGGCGTTTGCGGCCTGTGGCAGCGTGGAGACCGGGGACTCGCCTGGAGGCTGATCCGGCCGCCAGTCGAACAACAACGGCCGCCGGCTGCAAGGAGGGCCGGTCGGCGCCGGATTGAAACGGGTCGGCCGATTTTCGGGTCGCTTGCCCACCTGATGGGGGACATGCCTGCGAGACCGACTATTCTTGGTTTCCCTGGGTCGTTTGTCCCCCCCCCCCCCCCCCCCCTTCTGGTTTTTGGAACTTTACTCGGCTGCCGCCGGGGACCGTGGCTGATCCTGTCCCGCTCATTGCGGGAGAATCCTGAACTTGAGCTCAGTCGCATTTTGTAGCGCGGCTCTCCCGGCGGCGGTGTGTATTTGGTCGGGTCTCCGCTGTTTCAGTGCCTTGATCGTTGTCCCAGGACGCCTGATGCCCGGCTGCGCATACCTTGGCCCTGATTTCGGATGGTACCTCCTCGGAACGTAATGGAGGGGGCAGAGTGCCGCACCCGCGTACTGCTCCCCGGCCTGATTCCTGACCTATGGAGGAAGGGCATTTGACGACATGGGAGACATGGAGCAGACCTATATCTTGGCGATTTCCCTGCTGCCTAAGCTATTCTCCGTTTTATTTGCTCGCAGGATGCCCGTTCACTGTGTGGTATGCTGGAGGGTGTTCTCTTTGTTATGGACTTATTGAGCCCGACTGGTGCGTTGATTATCCAGGCGCGATAAGCTGGCGCCGGTACTGATATCCTGTACCCTGGGCTTTCGAGCTATCTCCAGTGGGTGACGTTTGTGAGCTGTGACTATCCGTGGGCCCCTGCCTGGAACCGAATTAAGAACTTTGTTTTCACCCCATGCTGTTGAGATACTTGGTTCTGTTCCACCCTCTCCTTACACTTTGACGCTCTTTTCCCTGATCTGACTTTTTGATTGCGACGTAGCAATCGTATTGCTGTTTCAGGTTTGATCCACTACTCTGGCGGGGAGCGGGCGCGGATGTGGTCTGCTCGCAGTGTGACACTACAGACTTGATGTTGTTCCGATTTTCTCCGCTATCTTTCATCCTTATGATTATTGACTTGGGGTGTGACGATTCGTTGGGCCATTGTGATGTGCGCAGGACGGGTCAAAGACAAATGCTGTTTCTTCCGTTTCGATATTTCCTGCCTGCGGGGTTCATGGGGGATGTGTGACGTATTGCTTAATTTCTGTTATCATGCTGGGCTGCTCCTGTGCCTCGTGCATTGTTCTATTCTGTTGCGCTTATGCGGGGGTGTATTATGTCCTGTCTACATTCGTTCCTTGCTGAGGGAGGGCCGGGGGACTGTTAGAGGGCTCCCCTCCATTTTCCATTTCCTTCCTTTCTTCCCTCGCTTGGGTTCCTTCTTTAGACTAGGTGGGTGGTAGTTTCTTTTCTCTATCTTCTGCATTTCGGGTTTCAAGACAGGGGCGACAGGCACACTGCTGAGGGGGAGGCCGTAGCTGGAGGCAGGGGTGCAGGGTGGGGGGTATTCTTCGTTTTTCTTTCTCTTTTTCAGTTTCTAGGGCCTCTAATTCTTCTTGTTCTGCTTGCTTTGTTCACTTTCTTTTTTCCCCCTTTCTCTGTGGGATTCCGAATGGTGGGCGGTTTACCGTATGCTTTTGTGTTTTCGACCAGTACGGGGGATGTTCTACTGTCTTTTTATTAGATCCAGTGGGCGGGTGCTGCGTGGGTGGGCGTGCTGTAATGCTTATTGTTTATCCTGTTTTGCTGCGTGTTCTTGCATGCGCCCCGCTAGCAGTGCTCCCGAATGTGCTTATCCTGTTTTTTGACGTCCCCTAAGCATGGCGTTCTTACATTGTGTGTCATCGGATCCTGTTCCTTTCCTTTGATTCTTCTCATAGAAAAATGAAACCTCTCTTATCCTAGCGCCGTTATGGTGCGATAGTGTCCTTGTTGTTGCTCTGGACTTTTCGAGGCGGGTTGTATATGGTTTGCATCATTGATTTGCTTTGCCCGTCTTTGTGATGATAGCCGGCTATTTTTCTGCTGGCTGGTGAATGTATCTGCCTTATGTTCCAATAAAGGTTTAAAAAAAAAAAAAAAAAAAAAAAAAAAAAAAAAAATTGGTAAATATATTCTTTTGATACAAACTCCAGACATCTACTTCTATAACCTGGTAGCCACCAAAATAAATGTAACTTTGAAGAAATAGATTTGTTAAATACAGCGTTCATTGCAAGACCTAGACAAAAGCCATTTGGATTCATAACCAATTGGAATCTCTTTTTCGATACAACATCCATATTGACTTCTCAAAATGGTCTAAAAAGGGCTTTAATCCATTAATAGTCAATATTTTTAGTCCTATCATTGATGAAGATATCACTTAGTGCAAGACAACAGTCATTACTATCACAGAACTAATAGCTACCTTAATTCTTCCATTTGAATCATCAGCATCATATGACTTTCACAGTTATTTCAGGCTTCAAAGTCAGGTAAGTTTACAAAAATGAAATCACAAGCCTTTTTTATTTATTTATTTTTGTTCATGTGATATATAGCTTTAAATTTGTCCCCATGCAGTTTGTTGTGCATACACAAAAACCTTTGAATAGTGAGGTCAAATGGTGAATTAGAGGTGGGGAAAGCTTTCCTTACATAAGGCTTCTTGATGCTTTTATGCTCTAGAAAAAGGTGGTGAGCACACAGATACCACTTCTGAGTAGTGAGAATGACAGAAGGGATAGTAGTCAATGAGAGAATATTGATTGTATGCCAGAGGTTATGGGAAGTTAGAGTCTGCCCTTATGAAATCTGGTTACTTTGTTTATCATTCTTCATTAGCCATGTCCTGAAGAATTCATTGAGCAATTGGAATTTCAGGAAGGGGTGAAGCAAACTAGGCTGCTTGCAGATACCCTCCCATACACACACACTTATTGCCCCATTTTGAACTGCTGGAGGCTGTAGTAGTTGATTTGAAAATGTGCTGGATCCTGCTAACCAAGCCAAGTACCAGTGCTCCTTCCCTTAAACTGTAAATGTGAATTGATACACCCAATTGGAAAGTACTTTTACACCCCAGCGGTATCCAGGGCAGGGATGTAAAATGGTGTACCGTAACTGCAGCACTTATTGTTCCAACCTGAGTGACCTAAGTAAAACTGGAGTCTGCAAGTCTGCAAGTCTGCTATGTCAGCCCTGCAGGAGCAGCTTGCCTGCTCGACTTCAATTCTTGTGTGAAAGGGTCACCTCATTACATTTAATATATGTCAGTCACCTCTAAGGTAGGCCTCCCATAGTCCAGGGGGCAGGGTGAATTATAGTATATGTGTGGAAGTATATGTGCAAGCATATATTGCCCTGTGGCAGCATTCTAAACGTTATTCTATAGCAAGTGACTGACGGTCAATTGAATAACATAGGCTGGCATATGGGCACTACCTATATGTCCAGCTCCATGAAGGCCCAGCGGATTACTTTTACCGTGCTTTTCAACCCCCAACATGAGGGTGGGGTTGAGGTTTAACTGGGTTGTACCTAGGTGACACTTTAGACAGTGTCCACCAACTTAACCCTGTGTTCTCATGCCTTGGAGGGCCTTTCCGAAGGTTTGCCGCCAAGCCTGACCTCTTGCTGGGGAGTGTGTACCGCTCCAAGAGGTCAGAAACAAAAGACCTGTGTGAGCAGGAGGTGACACCTCACCCAAAAAGGATGGCTAGTGATTACATCGGTGTGGCCTGGTCCTCAAAGGCTTCACTGGCATCACTGGACAAAGGAATTATCCCCCACTCGAGGACAAAGCCTCCCGCTGCCCCAGGCACTGTTTTTAATGGGCAGGTGGGAAATTAGTTATGCATGAGGCATCCACCTACACAAGACTGGCCACTCTTCTAGGAGCCGGCAGCTGAGGTGTACAACCGAGGATGATTTTGGTCATCGTGAATTTAGCATAAAAATCAGGTTCTGGCTAGTTTTAGTGACGTACAGACACAGGGTGTCATTACTACCTGATTAGCTGCAGGACTAGATGCCCATTGGCTACTAGCCCTCACACTCACTAACACCCCCAAAAGCCAAGATTTAAGGGCACCCAGACTCCAGATCTTTAGATACAACGTGAAACAAGAAGAGGCCTGTGTCTGCACCTGTGACAGCCACACTGCACCGGCTGGACTAAGACTTGACCAGGACCAGAGACTAGTTCCAAAAGGAATACTTTAGGCTCTGCAGCCTAAAGACTTCACAAATGCTCCCTAGGACTAGAGGTACTAGTGCCCTGCAGTCGGCAGGCACAAACCACTAAGTCCATGACCTTGAAGGTCCTGTGACCCAAGCTGTCTGACGTGGCCACTCAAAGTCCTTGGGCAGGTGTTTTTTGTGAACTGTAGTCCCTACCCTCATTGAGGTTCAGCTTTCTACAATGTATCCCTGGTCCTCTGGATAAAGATTTCTTCAACCGGAGTGCTTGCAGGTACCAAGGCTTATTGGTGGTCAGTCCAACTACAACCTCCTTTACTCGATGCTTCAAGAGAAGAAATTCACCTGCATCTATGACCAGCAATCCTTGTGGCTCCATCTTAAAAATCTTGCATTTGTTTATATCCTCTCTTGGCACGCCTGTCGTCTCCTCTGGCCGCAGATCCAGTTCAGCACCACGGATAGCCAAGAGCACCTTTGCACCCAAGACCCCCGAGCCAGTTAGATCAGATCTGCCTGGAGACTCCTGGTCAAAGGCCAGCTCCTTGCTTAAGTTCCAAAGTGTTCCAAAGGGTTTTGTTCAACTCACCCCACTAGTACCTTTTTGCTAAGGTAACCTTTCCTATATCGCCTCATTGACAGCTAAAGTGCACCTCTACATCCCGGTCCCCTGAGCCGGGTAAAATTGTGCAAGCTTTTGTGAACTGGTCTAGGGGCTCATAAAACCTTAAATCTAAGTGGGTTCCGTTGAACTCACTCTCTAAGTGACCGGTTGCATATACATGTTTTTCCTGTTGACCGCAAAGTTAATGCTTTCACACTGAAAACTAAGGATTTATTTAATTGATAACTCCAGTTATACTGCATGTTTTGAGTTCATTTTGGTGTCAAAAATAAATAAAAATCAGAGCTATTTTTATAAATTGGTGTTGGATTTCTCTCGAGTCGTGTCAATTACTTATCATCGGTTGGTGATGTGAAATGCTTAACACATGTTCCTCTTAGTAGCCTGTCTGCTCTTTGCCACTCTACCAGGACTGAGAGAGTACCCGGGGTCCATCTTTGCGTATTGTGCTAGTGTTACATGGTAAGGGACCCCTGCCATACCACATACAGGCAGATGCATCAAAGAAATTACTGGGAGCAAACGGGCAGATTCTCAGAATCTGTCCGTTTGCTCCCGGTATTTTTGCATTTGGGATGCATCATCCCAAATGCAGAAATCGCAATTTAAGGAATCTCTAAATAGCGATTCCTTAAATTGCTCTTGCATTTAAGAAATCCCAAAATGAGAATCCTTAAATGCAATGCATGAAACCCCAAAAAATAGCGAATTCGCTAATAGGGGGAGAAAATTACCATGAAGTTGAACTTCGTGGTAATTTGCTAAAACTTTGGAAAATGCACTTTTGTGCATTTTTCAAAGTTACATGTTGCGCACACACATGCCCTTAGGGCATGTGTGTGTGTAACATTTGTGCACAGGTCCATTTCAGGGGTGCAACAGGGTGTCCTTTGGACACCCTGGCACCCTTGAAATAGCGGAACATTAGCGGTTCGGTAATAGCTAATCGCTAATAAGGAATGAATGGCCATTCCTTATTAGCGATTAGCTATTACCGAATCGCTAATAAGGAATCTGTAGGAATCGCTAATAACATTGCGATTCCTACATGCATCCCGTTTTGCTAGTCTTTAATAGCGATTCCTTAAAATTCGCTATTAAGGACTCGCAAAACATAACTTTGATGCATCTGCCAGATAATGCTTTCACCTTGCAACATTGGTGTTTCAGCAGTGGGATTCCTGAACTTTTGTTTCACTTTGCCACTTAGACATGTCTATTTTGTGCGCACAAAAAATCCTCAATCAATTATAGATACAAAATGTGATTTTTCAAAAATTTTTTTTTTTAAGTCTAGTTTTAATTCAAATTGCCAGGTCCCTGTGTTACATCCATATAGCAGTAGTAATTGAAAAGTAAAACGTTTGAAAGTGTTTCAACAGTAGGCCAAAGTATTTAAAAATGTTTTTCGATTTGTAATAGGTACCCACTTTCTAGATAAAGTAAGCACAATGGAGAATGGGGAATGCACAGAATCTCAAGGTAGTCACTCTCCCAGGATCTTAGAGCTTTGTGCAAACTTAGGGGCATTGATACAAAGTTACTGCCAAAAATGATGATCTAGTACAAGCCCTCCAGGAGTTCAGTGCTATGAGGATGAGCAAGACAACACAGACAACCTCTCTTCCCACGACCACCCTCACCTGCAGTTAGTGGCAGAGGCCACTCCAGTAATAGAACTGTAAGTAGGGCAATAGGAGACCTCAGGGATAAGCTTGCCCAACTCTCTCTGGAGGAGAGAAAGCTTGAACTGGAGGAGAGGATACCAGCCCTAGAAGGGCTAATCTGGGCCTAGAGCCCAAGGATGGTGGCAGCAAGGTTAATAGGGTCAGGAAGGAATCCTGTTACCCTAAGATTCAAGAGGGTGCAGTTCCCAGTTACAAAGATGGAAATCACATTTCAAAATGATTTGCAACATTTGAGAGAGCCTGCACCAAGGGAAGAGTAGTTCACCAACACTGGGGCGGGAAACAGCCGTTACATCGCAACTTTTACAACGCACTTCTATTACAACGCAACTTTTACAACGCTGGATCCATTACATCGCATGCCTTTACAACGCATGACATTACATAGCAGATGCTATTACAACGCATGCCATTACAACGTAAGTATAGGTAAGTATATATTTTTATTTTATATTTTATTTAACATTATTTAATTAATTTAATTAATATTAAAAATAAATAAATATATTAATTTATGTTTTTTTATATTGGGTTTGGGTTTTGGGGTACAGGGGTATTTTTAGGTTTCAGGGTTGGGTTTGGGATTTGGGGTACAGGGGTATTTTTAGGTTTCAGGGTTGGGTTTGGGTTTTGGGGTACAGGGGTATTTTTAGGTTTCAGGGTTGGGTTTGGGTTTTGGGGTACAGGGGTATTTTTAGGTTTCAGGGTTGGGTTTGGGTTTTGGGGTACAGGGGTATTTTTAGGTTTCAGGGTTGGGTTTGGGTTTTGGGGTACAGGGGTATTTTTATGTTTCAGGGCTGGGTTTGGGTTTTGGGGTACAGGGGTATTTTTAGGTTTCAGGGCTATATTTGGGTTTTGGGGTACAGGGGTATTTTTAGGTTTCAGGGTTGGGTTTGGGTTTTGGGGTATAGGGGTATTTTTAGGTTTCAGGGCTGGGTTTGGGTTTTGGGGAACAGGGGTATTTTTAGGTTTCAGGGTTGGGTTTGGGTTTTGGGGTACAGGGGTATTTTTAGGTTTCAGGGCTGGGTTTGGGTTTTGGGGTACAGGGGTATTTTTAGGTTTCAGGGTTGGGTTTGGGGGTAAAGGGGTATTTTTAGGTTTCAGGGTTGGGTTTGGGTTTTGGGGTACAGGGGTATTTTTAGGGTTCAGGGCTGGGTTTGGGTTTTGGGGCACAGGGGTATTTTTAGGGTTCAGGGTTGGGTTTGGGTTTTGGGGCACAGGGTTTTTTTTAGGGTTTAGTTTTAAAATACAATCTTTTATTTTAATAAAAAAAATAAATTTAATTTGTTTTATTATTTATTAAAAAAAATAGTTCTTTATTATTAAAAGTTCTTTTAAAAATAAACTTAAAGTAATATATGTATTAAATAATTATTTAAAAATAATTTAATTTATTTAATTAATTAAATTTAAATTACTTACATTTAAAAAAAAAATAATATACTTACCTATACTTACATTGTAATGGCATGCGTTGTAATAGCATCTGCTATGTAATGTCATGCGTTGTAAAGGCATGCGATGTAATGGATCCTGCGTTGTAAAAAATGCGTTGTAACGGAGTGCATTGTAATATTTCGCGTTGTAACGTCATGCATCCCACTGGGGCTCACTAATGTGGGAATTGCCACTAGTTAAGGGCAGAGATAGACTTCTGACCCTAGATGATGAGGCAGCTGAGTCCTAACATCACATGAAAGACACCCTCATGGAAGGGTTTGGACTCACTACAGAAGAGTACAGAATCAGATTTACAAAGACCAATAAAGGGCAAAATCAAACTTGGATAGATTTTGTTGACTTTTCAGTCAAGGCACTGAAAGGCTGGATTAAAGGTAATGATGTGGAAAAGTATGAAGGCTGTATAATCTATTGATGAAAGAGCACATTCTAACAAATTGTTCAGCTGAGAAATTATGACAGCTTCTGGTAGATTCAGAGTTGTCTTTTCCCAGAGAGCTGTGGAATATAGCTGATAAATGGCTATGGTCCACAGTAACACACACTAAGTCCCAAAGGGGAAAATCTAAGTCTCCAAGAAGGGTGCACAGTCTTTTCACCAGGGGAGAGACAAAGGCACCTACCAATATTATAAGGGAAGCCACTCTTAAATAGAGATCCAGTGAACCAAGGGCCTTCTGACCCAGTAGGGGTGAAGCCCAGTGATGGAATTGGTACACTCAATTGGCAAGTGCTCTTGCACTCCTGTAAGACCATAGTATATGGTGCCAGTAGTACCTAGGTCAAGGGTGTAAAAGGGGTACCAGGGTTGCAATACTCATTGTATCACCCTGAGTGACCCCTAGAAAAAACAAAGTCTGCAGGTCTGTCATGTCAGCCTGGCACAAGTAGCTTTCCCGGTTGAATTCGACCCTGCAAACACCATGAATAGTCATGAGTTTAGGGTCTAAAGGGGAGGGGGGGTTCAGAGTTTTGTAGTAGATTCAGGAAGGTTCTGCCACCTGATCGCAACATATTGATGTGCAGGATGACAAGGATCTTCAAAGAGCTGGAGCACAGAGTGTGTAAGGGTGCGTACAGCTCAAATAAACCTTTCAGATAGGCGGGCCATAACTTATGGATTGCTCTATGGGCAGCGCTTAATTTGTAAAATAAAAACTAGTGCTAGGGCCTTTGTCATGAAGCTACTTTAGCCTGCACCACCCATTGCCCCTGCCAGCATTGCCAATAACCGTTCCATACAATAATGTAATATTCTAGGTTTGTCCTATACTGTTTATTAATACCTTGTCCCTTTAAGTATGACTCCAATGTATTCTTAGAACCTTACTGTGTTCATGATGTGCATTCCACTAGGGAAGCACTCTATCTTAGACACAGACTGAACTGGTTGGCTATCTCTGTATGCCTTACAATAAATCTATCTCTACCTTCTCAACTGCCTCCCTTGGATTATTACATAAATTTACTGGCGACGATGCGTGCTGTGTAATACCCTTGGGCCTGGCCATCTAGAGATAGAACTTCGTTCCTGCTTATTGTTGACCACCCGTCACTTTAAGGATCGAGTCGGCATTTCCTGCTTCAACACGGAACAATCAAACGGACTCACGGAAGTACATTTCTACCATTTCGGAATTATCTACACTTAATTCCTACAAGTACGGAGACATCAGGAAGATTGTTCGAGAACCACATCCTTCGTTGAACTATATCAACCGACTTCAAACAAAGACTACCTGAAAACTGTAAGACTATTTATTCTTACTTATTTGTCTTATTCACCGTTTGTGGTTACTCGGACTTCTACTCTATTTCTCATTCCTGATACTTTTGCTCTGCCTTGACTTTGACCGTTGTCAATTCAAAAAAAAAAATTACATTCCGTACCTCGAGCCGCACCTCGAGCCCTTCCACAACTGGAATTCTTATCCTCTGCATTCTCTTTCCGTGTGCAGTCCTGTGACGTCTATTCAAGCCTCCATGTCAGCACGTTTGTGAAGAGCGTCATACGTCATCACACAACGTCTTCTATTGTCTCTTTTCATTGGACAAACATTTTCACTGTCAGGATTGGTCCAGCCATTCGCCTTTATGACGTACTGAACATTCTTCATACATTCTCCGCTGATGCGCACAGCTCTTACCTTCATTTTCGCGCATTCACCGCTGATGCGCACAGCGTTCATTGCTTAGCAACCAATTGTTCGCTGATGTGCAAAGCTCCCGCTTTCAAGTTGTTTATATGCACAGCTCTCCACAAACTCTCGTTTTCAACATATATATAAGTACACAGCTTTTCTTGGACACTCGCTGATGTACACAGCTCCTTCTATTTGAATTACGAACATAGAACACTATTTTATTCTATGTATTAGTTACATGATTAACGCTGGTACACACAAATTCTGACTCACATTTCTATTTATACTACTCATAACTTTACTGATTTTATAGAAATTTTGTTTTAAGTTATGTCTACTCTACAGTCAGTCAATCCACCTCCAGCTTTTCTAGAAACTCCTGGCGAACCTTCCATAAGGTGGGAAATCTGGCATGATGCTTTTGAAAATTATCTAGGAGCTATAGGAGCTTCTAGATTTCGCCCCGAAAGGAAGAAATGTCTTCTGTTACACTCCTTAGGCTTTGAGGGCAGGTCAGTCTACAAACACCTCCCTGACCTACCTGTTAATGAAGGTGTTGTTTCGGATGAATATAGTGACACCGTTCAGAAACTTAAAGTACGTTTTGATAAGCAGCCTAATCTTATGGTTCGTAGACACACTTTCTTTAAGAGAAAACAAGCTGATTCCGAAGATATTGATACTTATATCTCTATCTTACGCAGATTAGCATCTGAGTGTAAATTCGAAAACTTCAATGAACAACTTATAAGGGACCAGTTTGTGTGTCATTGCAAGGATAAGAACATTAGACAAAAGTTGTTAGCTTTGAGCGATCCATCTCTAGATGACACTATTAAATTAGCCAAAAGTGTAGAAACATCTATGGTTTCTCTCAAAGAACTGGAGGACAAAGTTATTGAACCTATAAATGCCTTAAGTTTAAATTCTTCTTCTAGGTTCAATAAAAAAAAATCTGTACCTAATGTCAGTAAAAGTAAAGTTTGGAATAGAACTGTTTCCTCTCAAATGTGCATAAGGTGTGGCAACTCCCAACACCTTAAAGGTTCTTCTTGTCCTGCTTCCAACGTTGTGTGCAACTATTGTAAAAAGTTGGGGCATTTTGCTAAAGTCTGCTTAAAATTGAAAAACAAGAAAAGTTTTGATAAACCTGTTGTGGGTGTTGTAGATTCTGATTCCTCTTCAGATTCTGAGATAACAACTATTGGAGTGGTCTCTGATTTTCCTGATGAATCAATTATCGAAGGTGATCCTGATTCCTGCGTTGACCCCATCATTGATGTGACTGTTGGGGACAAAATATTGAAACTCCTTGTGGATTCTGGTGCTAAAATCACCATGATTGATAAGGATTTATTCGACATTACATGGAATCATTCTCGTCCCCTTCTTCCTCCAGACCGCACTCCTGTGTCTTATGAAGGGAGGAAGATCAATCTCCTTGGCTTCTTTGAAGACATCCTATGTTTTCAAGGAAGGAAAATTAGAGGAAAAATTTATGTTGCCATAAAGGGACTCAATATATTAGGTTGGTTCCATCAGGGTCTTTTCGGAATGACACTTAAACCTGGTGCGAGAGAACAAGTTTTTATTGCTACATGTTCTGATTATTTAGAAATGCTCAAACGTAAGTTTCCCTCTGTTTTTAGTTCAAAATTGGGCAAAATAAAAGACTTCAGGCACAAAATCATTGTTAAAGAGGGATCAACACCTGTCAAACACAAACTTAGGGGTGTACCGTTCAGCGTCAGAGATGATTTAAAAAAAGAACTAGAAATGTTATGTGAGTGTGGTGTGATTGAACCTACTGAATCCTCTCTTTGGCTTTCGCCTCTGGTCGTAGCCCGTAAGAGGGATGGCAAACTTAGGGTCTGTGTTGACCTTCGCTCAGTCAACAAAGAGATTTGGGTAGATTCTCATCCCCTTCCCCGCATAAACGATCTTTTTGCAGCTACCAAAGGAGCAAAGTTCTTCACCAAACTTGATCTAGCCAGTGCCTACCACCAGGTTGAGTTACATCCTGATTCCCGTCACATCACTGCTTTCATCTCCCCTTTAGGTACGTTTCAGTATAAACGCATGCCTTTTGGCCTAGCGTCTGCCGCTTCGGTATTTCAAAGAGTTATGGGCAATATTTTACAAGGTGTTAGGGGTGTAACAGTCTTCCAAGATGATGTATTGATCTTTGGCAAAGATGTAAATTCTCATGATAGTGTTTTGGATAATGTTCTTAGTTTATTTCAAAGTCATGGTGTTGTTTTGAAGCTGGAAAAATGCAAATTCATGTGTACGGAAGTTGAATATCTCGGTCACATTTTGACACAAGACGGAATTAAGCCTAGACCTGGACTTTTGGACGCTATTTCCAAAGCTCCTACTCCGTCTGATAAAACTGGGGTTAAATCTCTTCTGGGTATTTGTGAATACTACTCCAGGTTTATTCCCCATTATGCTACCATTGTACGTCCCATCAGCAACTTATTAAAAAAAGGTGTCAAATTTGTTTGGTGTAAAGAGTGTGTCCAAGCTTTTGAAGAGGTGAAAACTTCCCTAACGTCTGATTCTGTACTTAAGCCCTTTGACCCTGCCTTACCTAGTTGCCTTACTGTTGACGCAAGTAATGTCGGTCTTGGTGCTACTTTAACACAAAACGAAGGTGGTGTAGAAAGAACCATTAGTTTTGCTTCAAGAGTCTTGAGATCAGCTGAGATTCAATACTCTGTGATAGAAAAGGAGCTTTTAGCTTGCACCTGGGCCATTGAGAAGTTCAGACCGTTCATTTGGGGTAGGCGTTTTTTACTTCAAACCGACCACAGGCCTCTAGTTAACATTTTGTTTGGACTGGGCAAGTGAGACATTATTTTTAACAATGGACATGAGATTTGAAACATCTGAACTTGATTTAATCCATTTGGACATCCACCCCGGACAATATGAAGTGTTAGGCTTTCGACCTCTCATCAATTCAAAAGGAGAGATCTTAGTGGAGGAGTGAGGGGTGGTTCTGTAAAACCAAATCATGCTCTTTAAAGCTTTACTGATTTCAACATTGCTACTTTTAGCCCACTTTACGCAGTCACCGACTACTCTGTTCATCCTTTCAACGAGACCATTCCCTTGAGGATGATAAAGGGAGCTCTTGACATGCTTGACCCCAGACTTGAAGAGAAATTCAACAAACTCATGACTCACAAATTGTTTCCCATTGTCGGAAACCAATACTTCAGGAAAACCTTCCCTGCTCCATACATCACAAAGAAATTCAATTACACTTTTGGTATCTGCGTCTTTAGTTAGTTTAAACTCAGGCCATTTGGAAGCATAGTCAACCAAGACCAAAATGAACCTGAAACTTCCACTGAGCATAGAATAGGGACCCATTATATCCACACCCAGCTTAGCCCAGGGACGATCAGGACATTCCACCGGCATAAGAGGAGGAACCCTAGTCTTGAGACTCTTATCAGAAGATCTACATATACAACATTCTGCAACACAACAATCAATGTCCGAATCCATGGCAGGCCACCAAAACATCTCGCGAATTCTTCTTTTGGTGAGAGAACAACCCAAATGACCTTCATGAGCTTTGGCAATGATGTCTTTTCTAAAAGCAAAAGGAGGGATAATTTTATCATTGCGTAATAAAATACCGTCCTCAATGGAAATTTCATGCCCAACTTTATAAAAGGGTTGAAGGGAAGCAGACAACACTTTTTCACGTGGCCAGCCCACCTTAACCAAGTTGCAAACATCTTGAAGAATACTATCCTTATCAAAAGCCTTTCTCCACTCAACTTCAGAACAAATTTGTAACTCAGGAATGTCTACACAAGCAACTAAGCAATCATCACAATCCTCTTCAATAAGGTTTGAAAATGGAATGTCGACATCATCGTCACACACAGTGGGAGGAAAGCGGGACAAGAAATCAGCCCTTACGTTTTTCCCCCCAGCAATATGCACAACATCAAAATTGTATTGTAAGAGCCTGGTGACCATTCTTAAAATTCTGGGAGTACAACACTTGGTAAGGCCACCACCCAAGATGTTAACTAGAGGCCTGTGGTCGGTTTGAAGTAAAAAACGCCTACCCCAAATGAACGGTCTGAACTTCTCAATGGCCCAGGTGCAAGCTAAAAGCTCCTTTTCTATCACAGAGTATTGAATCTCAGCTGATCTCAAGACTCTTGAAGCAAAACTAATGGTTCTTTCTACACCACCTTCGTTTTGTGTTAAAGTAGCACCAAGACCGACATTACTTGCGTCAACAGTAAGGCAACTAGGTAAGGCAGGGTCAAAGGGCTTAAGTACAGAATCAGACGTTAGGGAAGTTTTCACCTCTTCAAAAGCTTGGACACACTCTTTACACCAAACAAAAAGAATATTATGATGTAAGGAAAGGAACGAAAGAGAGTGTTTTGGAAGTTGGTGATTATGTGCGGATCAGAAAGTCTGGACATGTCAACAAAGGGGAAAGCAAGTTTGGACCTCCTGTAAAAGTAGTTAAAGTCACGAGTAATGCCATACAAGTTGAAGGAGGTTTCTGGTGGAATCTTAATAGAATTGCTAAAATTGTCCATGACTCTGGAGTTCTATCTAAAGCTAATTCCTCCTCACATGTTTCTGAAAATCCCTCCAACACTACTGTACTCAACAATACTTCCTCCGCTGACACTAGTACCAGGAAGAGCTCTCGTATTGTAAATAAACCTTTAAGATTTAGAGAATAAGTTTGCAAATGTATTTTGTATTAGACTGTTATTTACCTCCACTTTTCTTTAGTCTTCCATTGTGATTTTCTTTTCTTAAGACCATTCATTCTTTTAAGGAAAAGAGATAATGTAATATTCTAGGTTTGTCCTATACTGTTTATTAATACCTTGTCCCTTTAAGTATGACTCCAATGTATTCTTAGAACCTTACTGTGTTCATGATGTGCATTCCACTAGGGAAGCACTCTATCTTAGACACAGACTGAACTGGTTGGCTATCTCTGTATGCCTTACAATAAATCTATCTCTACCTTCTCAACTGCCTCCCTTGGATTATTACAAACTGTTACTCCATTGAACTCTTACAAGTGTGACAATTCAGACTATTCCGGGCTACCCAAAGCTATCATAATGGCGTTTGTAGCAGGTATTATTAATTTTTAAGTATTTTGAACTAATAAGCACTGTAGTTGAGCACATTTTAAAATTAGACAGACAGCACCGGCATATGGTGGACTGTCATTAGTGCCGGTGTTGTGAATTAAGTGCTGGTGCCGAGCACAGGATATCACTGGCTCAAATTAAGCACTGTTTATGGGTTTAGCAAAATACTTTGAGTATACCTCATTTTATTACCGGCAGCCAATTCAGTCTTTTTATATGTCTACATACAGAGGAACAGGATGGAAGATTAAAAACAAGCCTGGCTGATCATATCTGCATAGTCTGAAGTCTGAGAATGAGGTAGGTGGGCAGACCTAGGTAAAGAGAGTTTCCAAAATCCATAATTCCATTGTGCTAGTACACACAAACGCCACAAGTGGTCCTGTTTCTACCCCTAATCCGGCTCGAGACCCTTATTGCCAATTTACTTTTTTATTTTATTTTAGTAACTCCATCTGTGTTGACCTTGTTCTCTCAACAACAGTTGAGTTGGTGCACTGGCCATGCCTTCATCCCTTCTAATGTGCCAGTTAGTTGTATTTAAATACAGATGTATTGTTTACATCATTATAAAAATTACATACTAGTTGAATCCACTATTCCCGAAATTTCAACTAGCATACTACATTATATTTTTCTCTTGGAACATTGGGCCATATGTATCAAAAACATTTTTGGAAATTCTCAAATTGCGTTTTTTTGTGAATCGTAATTAGAGAATATCAAAATGCAATGTGTTAGACCTGGCATCCTTGGCATGATTTCCCCCTATCTTTTGGCCTCTACCTCCTGTATTTTTGATGCTGTGCTGGATTTCGTTTTGCTGGTTTAGATGCTTTGGGCACTTTGCCACTGCTGTTCAGTGTCAAAGTGCAAGTGCTCCCTGTGTAAATTGTTATTGTGATTGGTTATCCATGGATGGCATATTTGTGTCACCAAGAAGTCCCTAGTAAAGTACACTGAGTGTGCCAGGGCTGGTGATAACAAATGCGACTAGTGGGCCTGCAGCACTGATTGTGCCACCCACATCAGTGGCCCTAAAATGGTGTCTCAGGCCTGCCACCGAAGTGCCTGTGTGCAGTCTGTGAACTGCCATGTCCTCCTGGTCAGGGTCCCCACTGACCAAGCCTAACCCTTCCCTTTCTGTACACATTGGTCACCCCTATGGAAGGCCCAAGGTACCCCCTTGGGCAGGGTGCGGTGTATGTGAAAGGTAGAGCATGTACTTGTGCAGGTGACATGCTCTGGTAGTGAATTACAGCCATTTTCGTTTTTCACTATTGTAAGGCTATCTTGAACCATAGGCTATCATGGGGAATACTGGCTGCAGTGGCTACCAGCATACATTCCCATAGGAGCAAGATAGGACACAAAAGTCTGGTATCCCTGAACTCAGAATTCAATAACACATCTTTTAGGAAAGGTTTGTTTTTAAATTCTGTGTTTGAGAACAGCACTTTTAGAAAGTTGCTGTTCTCTTGTCTGACCTTTCTGTGTGCCTTGGCCTGTTTGTGAATTGACTGTCTGGTTTGAGAGTGATAGAGGCTGAGAGCCCCCAGAAGGCTGGCTGAGTCAGCCCTAGGCTGAATGACTGCATCTGCATCTTGAGTGGTGGGAGGGGATAGCACCTGGGCCTGAATAGGGCTGTGCCTGCCTTCCACAATGCTGGCTCCACCTCCTGCTGGGCAACTGACGACCCTGCCCCTCTCCCTGAAAGGAAAGGAGAGGCCAGGAAAACAAAGTGTTCAAGGAACACCCAAAACTGGTTCGGACCGGGCTCAGAGCCCTCCTTCACAAAGGGACCAAAGGCTTTTAGGGGTATAAGTACAGGACCCCTGACTACAGAAAATTAGATCATCCTGAAATCAAGAAGGAACCTTTGCCAAGGAGAAATCTGAAACTGAAGAAGGAAGACTGTCCTGCTGTTGCTCTGCTGGACTGACCTGCTGTTGCTTGCTGCCAAGGAGAGGGGAAGGACTTTGCTTTGTGCTGTGTCCCCTTGCTTGAAGGAATCTCCAATGGCCTGTTAAGAAGTCCCAGGAACAAAAGGACTTCGCCCCCAGCTTCCCTGAACTCTGCTGAGAGAGTTCTGTCCTTCCTAGAGTGATTGGGCCAGTTGTGGTGCCTCTGGAAGTTGTACCTTTGTTGGGAAGCTGGAAACCAAGCTTTTAAAGACTTTCTGAAAGTTTTGTTGCATCGCTTGCTTGCAGAGCGCATTCCCGTCAGTGCGAGGAAATTCCCACCGCTACGAAGGCCGAGATAGGCGCAGCGCCTGTTGCCGCTGCCAGTCGTCGCATCCTTCGCTTGCGGGACGCACCAGTCCGGTGCGGGAAGATTACCATCGCTGCGAGTATCGTTGCAGAGCCTGTCGTCACTGGGTGAGATCGTCGCACCGCTTACTTACGGACCGCATCACGTCGCTGCGAACATCGTCGCAGAGCTATCGATTTGAGGAGCTGCGAGAGAAAGATTGCCACTGCACCGCGCACCGTTGACCCAGAGATCGCCGCAGCCCCAAACATCATCGCATCGTGCCTTTGTGAGCTTTTACACTACGGAACCTCCGGACCGGAATCCATACAAGGTATCGCATCCCTCCCCATATAGACCGGAGTTACCGCAACACGCCCGCTACATCCAGCGGGGTTGTTGCATCGCCTCCCCAAGGTCTCAGGAGTGACGCATTAGTTGTTTTCCACCGCACCAGCTTCTGTTTTGGAACTCTGTCGCATTTAAATGTACTGTTGGCTAAACGTGACGCAACTGTGAACTTTTCATGCAACTGTGGATTATTTTATCGCAACTTTAAGAACTCTTTTAAAACCATATTCTTGAACTGTGTATGTTGGATTTTTGTCGGTTTGGTCTTGTGTAGTTTAGATGAAAAATCTTTATTTTTCTAAACTGTTGTGGAGTCAGTTTGTGGTGTTTCCACTGTGTTACTGTGAGTGTTGGTGCCAATACTTTACACATTGGCTTTGATAAGCCTTGACTGCTAGTGCCAAGCTGCCCAGCGGGTGAGCAGAGGTTATCTAAGAGTGTTTCCTCCTTACCATGACTAGAAGCAAGGGTCCCTATTTGGACAGCGATACCTACCTCTCCCAACTAGAGACCCCCAGTTCTAACATTGTTGGTCAGCGTGGGATTTGAACTTGTATTTGTACTAGACCCAAAGTGATTGGTGTACATCACTGGTGAGTGCAGACCACTACGCCATCGCATACTACGTTTTTTTTTGTGGGTTGGTTGGTTCTATTTTTGAGTAACTCTTCAAAACATCATGTCTGTGAATGGGAAGGCTCCAAGTGTGGAGGCAGAATTGGAGTTTGTTATTGAGGATTTGTATTCCTACAAAGTTACACAGCTTAGACAATTCTGCGACAAGTTTGAGTCCCCATAAAGAGCAGCATCAGGAAAGAGGAGCTGCAGAGCATCTTGAATGCCTATTGGGAGGCCCAATAAAGAAATGATGCAAGTGGAGGGAATGGTTTTCCACCCCAAGATCTGTCTGTGAGCAGACCAGGCTCAAGGCCTGGCAGCTACCATTCCAGTAGGGGTTTCACTCCAGAAGAGTTAGAGGAGAATCAAAGAGTGAGAGAATATGACTTGGAAGTCATGAGGTTGAAAATGAAGCAATTGGAAATGGAGAAAGAAAAGGCGGCGGAGGAGAGTGAAAGTGCCCGTGCCTTGGAGGAAAAGAAAAGATTGCTTTTGGCTCACGAATTGAGCATGAGAAAACTGGATCTTAAGGCCAAGCAGGTGGATTCCATTTCAAATGTTGGCAGCGCACAGCCAGTGCAGGGGGGTAAAGTATATATTCCCAAGGATCTGGTACAGAATTGCCATAGGAGTGAGGATATGCATGCCTGGTTTACTTCTTATGAGATTGCATTGAGAATGAATGGTGTGCCTGAACAGCACTGGGGGGCGGGCCTGTGGAAACTTTTGAGGCTTCTGGGAGGAATGCTCTAGAGCCCTTAGAGTTAGCAGGTACCATGACCTACCCCAATATGAAGGAGGCCTTATGTCTCAGGTATGGACTTACTCCACAGCAGTACAGACTGCAGTTTAGGAACTCTAAGAAGAGAGAGTCTGAGACTTGGATGGAGTGCGTGAATTTGTACTCATGTACACTGGAAGGTTGGATGAAGGGCAGCAAAGTAACTGATTATAAGGGGTTGTTGCTTTTAATTGTTTGGGAGCACTTGAGTAGTCTTTTTGTTCCAGAGCTGCGCCAGCATCTTTTAGATAGCAAGCTGACAGACCCCATTGAGCTTGCTAAGGAGGCGGACCGCTGAACCAGTACCAGGGTCCACAGAGGAATTGTAGGTACCACAGCCAAAGGTGGTCAGGGTCCCCAGCAGAAGAGTGGGGGGACAAGGGTAACCAAAAGGAGTTCTCTCAAGGGCACCAAAATACTTCCCAGGGAAAGGAATCCCAACTCCCCAGACCTAGACAGCCATGGCCCCCTAGGGGCAGGCGGGACAACAGAGACAACAGGGACAACAGGGGTCCCCCTACCTGCTATCACTGCAATGAGGTGGGCCACTTTGCTCCTAGATGTTCCAAGAAACCTCCAGCACCCACTGGTGCTCCAGCCCCAGGGTTAGCAAGTGTAGCTTTGGGAGGGGACCTGATTTCTTTTTTTTTTTTTATTTCTTTTTTTATTGGCAACACGAGAAAACCAAACAAGAGGAGAGTCATTTTACATATACAGTAAAAGCAAGAAAAAAGAAGAAAATAATCACAAAATTGGTTATATCATATCGTCAAGTCTTATTTTAAACTAAATCCGAATTAGGCATCAAATCGTATAGCAACATTACACATCTATATAACAAAGTACATTTCTAACCATTACTTTCTTTAGGCCTCAACATTCTATTCTCAAGAAAAAATAATACTAAATTTAAGTTCAAAGAAAAGTTCCCCAGATTTTATCCAATTTCATCATTGATCGAACTCCTCTTATTTTAGCTAATGAGGACTCCATGGTATAGATTTCATTAACAAGTGACCACCATTCCATAATATGTGGTGGCTTTGAAGCTATCCATGCCCTAGCTATAACCAATCTACCCCACGAGAGTAGAATGATTATTACATCTTTATATGGACGATTTGATCCCAGTAGTACCGCTGTTGCTGCTAGAGAGGAAAATATCACTTGTTTTTAATTTAAAATATCCAGATCAAAACTCAGAAAGTGATGGGCAAGAAAAAAGCATGTGTTCTAGGTCTGCTGCCACTAAACCACATTTAGGACACTTAGGGCCCGATGTAGGTGGCCATTACCGGTCGGTAACGGCCGAATGTTAATGTTAATGTTAAAATGGGACTTTTATAGCGCAACGGCTACTCCAAAGGAGTGTCCCGGCGCTTTGAGCTCCTGGCCATGGAAAAAGAGCAAGAAACAAAACAATAACAGAGAAGGGGCACCCGGAGGGGAAGAAACTATCCAGCAAACAACCAAGTTTTCAAGTCTTTCCTAAAGACAAGCAGATTAGAGGTGCTTCGCAAAGACAACGGTAGCGAGTTCCACAGCTGAGGAGCAAGGAAGCTGAAAGACCGGCCACCTAGCCGAGCCTTTTTAATGCGTGGTACCCGAGCCAAGGCCAAGGTTTCTGACCTGAGGGATCGTGCTGGTCGATAGAAGTCCAGCCTCCTCTGAAGATACTTGGCACCAGTGCCATGTAAGGCCTTATGGGCAAGAGTCATGGTCTTAAACAGTATCCTCTTCCGCACCGGAAGCCAGTGGAGGGATACAAGAAGATTAGAGGCGCTGGTGCGACGATGAAGGCCATAGATGGCACGCGCAGCCGCGTTCTGGGTAATCTGCAGACGTTGGAGGAGATATTCAGGCAGGCCCAGATATAGACCGGTAAATGGGTCATTGAGATGTAGGGGATCTTTTTTACAGAATCGGTAAATTTACCGAATCGGTAAATTTACCGATTCTGTAAAATACCGAATCGGTAATTCTACCGATTCGGTAAATCCCAGATGTAGGTGGCACTGCAAACAGTGCCACAGGCCTTTAGGAGTCGGTATTTTACCACCCAATCCAATTGGGTGGTGAAATACCGAATCCAGGTGTGCATGCACATCTGTGCATGCACACCTGTGCCATGTGAGACATGCCCTAAGGGCATGTCTGTGTGTCACATGGCACACATGCCTGTAATTGGGGTGCCAGAGGGTGTCAAAGTGACACCCCCTGCACCCTTGCAAAATTCGGTATTTACCGATTCGGTAAATACCGAATCGGTAATGCCCATTGATTCCTATGGGCTTCAATGCCCATAGGAATCAATGGGCATTACCGATTCGGTATTTACCGAATCGGTAAATACCGAATTTTGCAAGGGTGCAGGGGGTGTCACTTTGACACCCTCTGGCACCCCAATTACAGGCATCGGTAAATACCGATTCCTTCCGATTCGGTAATTGTAAAAATACAATTACCTACATCTGTCCTCCTCTTTTTTACCACTTCTTAAATACCGATTCGGTATGAATCGGTATTTAAGAAGTGGTAAAAATGATTTACCTACATCGGGCCCTTAGTATGGTCACTTGTTAAGTAACTTTGGGACCATTTTGAAATTCTTTGCGGGGTGTAATATAGGAGGCATATTGTTTTGTATAATTGAAGCCTTAGACTAGAAGATTGTACCACATTGTTAATACTACAAGGGGAAGTAGAAATATTATGAGCAGTTATATTAACGCCCAATCTTGTAGTCCATTTTACTGCAAGCTTTTGACAATCATCAACTTTATAATAATTAAGGCACTTATAGCCTTCACTTATTAGAGATTTCGTCTTCTCTGAGTATATACAAGACCATATATCCGAGTCAGATACTTCTTTCAAATTCATTTTACATATAAGAAAGTCTCGAATTTGCATATATTTAAACCGCATATGTTAGGGAAGCTTATAAAGAAGTTTAAGTGTCTCAAGATCTAAAAAGCCCACCGCGATAACATAGGTATCTCCACAGTGGGCGATCTATGGGACAAGGGGACAGTCATCCCATTTGACCAGCTTAGACAATAATATGAACTGGCCCCCACCGAGGCATTCCGCTACATACAAATTCGCCACACTCTCTTAGCGGTACTACCACAAGACGCAGACATACCTGAGGCCTCGCCCCTAGAAGACAGACTACTCACAGATTACATGCCAAAATGTGCCACATCATTCACCTATCGCAAATTGATTAATAACCTACCAGATCCCACTGCGACATTGAAAGATAGATGGACTGCTGACATTGGAGATATGGACGAGGCAGAATGGCAGGAGGCACTAGCCTCACCCAAGGAAGTGGGTATCCCGGCTAGGCTCAAGCTTGTTCAATTCAAGATCTTACACTGCTCCTACCTCACCAGAAGCACGCTTCACAAAATAGCCAGGTGACAACATCCATACTGCCTTAGGGGGTGTGGGGACGAGGGCTCTTTCTTACATACAATATGGGATTGCCCGTTGATAACTGACTACTGGCTGAAGATCCTGCGAACAATATCCCAGACTGTGAGTGTCTCCTTGTTACCGGAGCCATGTAGATGCCTTCTCAACATATGGGAACCTAATGACTTATCAAGACACGGACAGACATGGGTAACATTGGGCCTCATGGTAGCTAAACGGAACAAAGCGCAGAAATGGGGGGCTGCGGAGTTGCCATCATTGGCGGCTTACTGTAGGGATATGGACGTCAATATGCTAACTGAGAGGACTGTCTACATAAATAGGAGGTGCCCCCGGAAATGGACCAAAGTATGGGCAGCATGGAACACTTATAGGGGGGATATTTGTGACCCAATACCTGAATCTGATGGAGATAGTTTTGAAGAGGATTCAGGAGAAGACTAGGGAGGTTGAGTGGGGTGGGCAACAGTTGACTTATATTGTGAACAGCGTAGGAGAGATAAGGGAAGATGAGAATTTATCTCATGGTAGATTCATATTTACTGTAACCTATGACGATGTTTGTCTCGCCGATGTTATGAACAGAAAAAATAAAAACAGTTTGAAAAAAAAAAAAGCCCAACGCACCGTAGAGATCCCCTAGAGTATTTATACCAAGATTGGCCCATGCACTCCCTGCTCCGTCGCTGAAAATTCCCGGTAGTCCCGGATTGTCCCACAACGACAATTTAGAATGAAAAAAAGAAGTCCTACCAATGATCAGAATTAAATTCCATATTCTAACCGCCTCTCTTGCCGTCTTAAACTTAACCCTTGTAAAGTAATTCGGTTCATTTACTCTTGCTAAAAATGGATTGGAATCCATAAGGGGATTTGATTTCTAGTTGGGAGGAGGGACTAGCAGTTATGACCCTTGTCTCTTTAGGAGACCAAGAGATGGTGCAGGAAACCTTACTGCCCCCTAACACTAAGAAATACGCGCAGAAGGTGATCATCAATGGGAGAGAGATAGAGGCTCTGAGAGACACAGGAGCCAGCGTGACTTCCATGAGGTGTCAGTGGGTCGCCCCTGGCGGCGTTGAAAGGGAAATGGGAAGAAAGTGTAGGGAAACCCATACCAGAAGCTACGTGGGGTCAAATCTTGAAGAGACCGTGGAAGGGGAGTAGGAATGCCCGCTTCCAACAAGTACACTTCTTCGTATTACATAGGGCATACCTGACGCCTGGCAAGGTGCAAAGGCATTTCCATGTGCAGGACGCGGCGTGCCCCAGGTGCTCATATGTAGGGGCAGAGCTGGATCACATGATGTGGGATTGCCAGAACCTGGGCTTGTATTGGACGGAAGTGGGAGAGCTTCTGAACGGGGTGACGGATAGACAGCTGACTTATGACAAAGCAATCTGTCTGCTGCTCTGGTTCCCGCACACCAAAAAAACAAAGGTCTCCAGTAAATTTATAGACCTGGGGCTTATTTTGGCCCAGAGAGAGATCACCTGGCACTGGAAGTCGTCGGAGGGCCCGTCAAGTAAGCGCTGGGCGGTGGAATTGGAGAAATGGGCCAGAAGTGAGAGTATGGTTCGGCTCCGACAAGCGACCCGCACAGCTAATGAAAAGGGTTTGGAAGCAGCACGAATATGGGAGGGCCTAGTGGTAGCCCTGCAAGAGCACCAATCAAGGGAGGGAGATCAGGGAGAATTAAACTACTAGAGAGCTCCGGGTGGTGCATGATTGCATGAATGTTGTTCCCTCAGCTCCAGAATGACGGGATTTGATCCTGGACACGGCTAACACCAGCGAGAGACCGGAGAGTGGGTGGGGGGTGGAGGGTGGGAGGTTATTGTTGGAAGAGTGATCTTACCTGCCAAGAATGGTCTAAGAGTAAACTGCAGAATGAGAGGCTAGCTTGCTAGGATCCACTGAGTGCGGCAAGGAACGTGGGAATTGTTCATTATTCTTTCCAATGACCGGGAGGGAACTGTTATTTGTTGGGGTTAGGGGTTGAGTGGATAGAAAACAGCAGATCTTTGGCACAAGCCCAAATAGACGGATGTCAAGTACATATTGTTGCAGTGTATTCTCACTTATTTTCCGGACAGCTTCCTAAACATCGCCGCCCTGCCTCCGGGATGTGGGCTGAATGGCTGTGTGCATTAATGTTCATGACTGAGATCGACGTGAAACGGTGTTGGGCGAGATCGTATCTATGATTGTACATTTCTGATTCTGCAATAAAAATAGTTTTCCAAAAAAAAAAAAAAAAATGAGGTGTCAGTGGGTGTCTGAAGAGCAGGTAATTCCCAATGTACTCCGCCCTGTAGTGGCAGCTGACATCTCAGTGCGCCTCTACAAAGTGGCGCGGGTTCCCTTTGAATGGGGAGGGGTCTCTGGTCTCTTGGAAGTTGTTTTCAGTGATGCCTTGCCTGTAGACTGTCTGCTAGGTAATGACCTGGAGAGTTCTCCATGGAAGGATGTGGAACACCAAACTCATTTGGAGATGTTGGGTTTGCCTGCATGGATCTGTGTGACCACGTGCGCTATGGCAGCCAGTAAGGGTGATTCAGCAGAACTGGAGCCTGAAACAGTGGCCCAGAGACCTGCCAGGAGAGGAAAAGGCAGGGGACGCGGGAAACCAGCCCCAGTTGTTCCCACGGTCCAGGAAGGAGCAGAACCTGAGGGGGATGCCCTGGAACCTTCAGGGGAACAGGTGGCCGAACTGGGCGACCTGCCTGAGCTGACCCATTGGCAGCAAGAAGGTGGGCCTCCAGGGAGGAGTTCTGCAAGATGCAAAAAGAGTGCCCTTCCCTCATTGGTGTGCGGCAACAGGCTGCAGACCAGGCAGCATGTGGAGCGTCCAAACATCATCTCATTTACTGGGAGGATGAGTTATTGTATAGTGAGCCTAAGTTTGCTGAGCCCGGTGCAGCCCGTGTGCTGGTTGTACCCGAGTGTTTCAGGAGCTTCCAAATGGGTCTGGCTCATGACATGCCCCTCGCAGGGCATCTGGGGCAAGACAAGACCTTCCAAAGGCTTGTCACCCACTTCTACTGGCCCCAGATGAAGAAGCACGTCTGTACCTTTTGTAGAACTTGCCAAACATGTCAGGCCCATGGTAAGAGCGGAGGGAAGTGCAAGGCACCACTCCAACCCTTTCCTGTGGTGAGCACCCCTTTCGAGCGGGTGGGCATCGACACCATGGGGCCCCTGGACCCCAAGACAGCCTTAGGCAACAGGTTTGTCCTGGTCTTGGTGGACCATGCCACCCGGTACCCGGAAGTAGTCCCTCTCAGGACAATCACAGCACCTGTGATGGGCCGTGCATTGATGGGGATCTTTACCCGTGTGGGGTTCCCCAGAGAGGTGGTCTCCGACCGGGGTACCAACTTCATCTCTAGGTACATGAAGTCTCTGTGGGAGGAGTGTGGAGTAACTTATAAGTTCACCACTCCTTACCACCCTCAAGGAAATGGGTTGGTTGAAAGGTTCAACCGCACCCTGAAAGGGATGATTATGGGCCTAGCGGAGCCCATGAGACAGAAGTGGGACGTCTTTCTACCATGCCTGTTGTTTGCCTACAGGGATGTGCCTCAGAAGTCCTTAGGGTTCAGTCCCTTTGAACTCCTGTAAGGCCACCCTGTTAGAGGACCTCTCTCACTGGGGAAGGAGGGGTGGGAGAAATCCCGTGGGAAAACCCCGCAGGATGTGTTCAGCTATGTGCTGGCCTTCCACAACCAGACACAACGCTTCAGGAAGCTCGCTCAGGAGAACCTGGAAGCTAGCCAGGAAGAAAAGAAAAGATGGTACGACCAGAATACCACTCTGGTCGAATTTGAACCTGGGAAGAAATTGTGGGTGATGGTACCAGTGGAGCCTTGTGCGCTCCAAGACAAGTGGACTGGGCCATTTGAGGTGGTGGAGCGCAAGAGCGAAGTAACCTACCTGGTTAACTTGCAGACTCCCAGGCAGCCCCTGAGAGTCTTGCATGTGAACCGCCTCAAACCCCACTTTGAGAGGTCTGAAGTGACAATGCTCATGGTTACAGATGCTGGAAGGGTAGAGGATAGTGATCCTCTCCCTGACCTCCTGGCAGCCAAGGAGCAAGATGGGTCAGTGGATGGTGTGGTCCTCTCGCCCACCCTGACCCCAGAACAGCAGAGGGACTGTCGCCAGGTGTTGGGTCAGTTTGCCTCCCTGTTCTCCCTGACCCCAGGTGTCACCAACGGGTGCCTTCCATGATGTGGACACTGGAGATAGTCTGCCTGTGAAACAGAAATTTTACAGGGTAGCTGACAAGGTCAGGGCCAGCATCAAGGAAGAAGTTTCCAAGATGTTGGCGCTAGGGGTAATTGAGCCCTCCAGCAGCCCCTTGGCTAGCCCAATGGTCTTAGTGCCAAAAGCTGCTGCGCCCGGTGCCTCTTCAGAACTCCTATTTTGTGTGGACTACCGTGGGCTCAATGCGGTCACGAAGACTGACGCACACCCCATCCCCAGAACTGATGAGCTCGTGGATCGGTTGAGAGCTGCCCAGTACCTCGGTACGTTTGATTTAACTTCTGGGTATTGTCGGATTGCCTTAACTGATTGAGCCAAAGAGAGGTCTGCATTCTCAACGCCAGAGGGGCACTTCCACTTCTGAGTCATGCACTTTGGGTTGAAGAATTCCCCTGCCACATTCCAGAGACTGGTCAACCAGGTACTGACCGGGCTGGAGGAATTCAGCGCTGCATACCTGGATGAGATTGCTGTGTTCAGCTCCACATGGGAAGAACACTTGCACCACCTCTGTGAAGTGTTGAAGGCTCTGCAAAGGGCAGGCCTCACTATCAAGGTCAGCAAGTGCCAGATGGGGCAGGGATCTGTGGTGTACTTGGGACACCAGGTAGGGAGCGGCCAGGTGGCGCCCCTACAGGTGAAGATTGATACCATTCTGGATTGGGAGACCCCCAAGACCCAGACAGAGGGGAGAGCCTTTTTAGGTCTCACCGGGTATTACGGACGGTTTGTCAAGGGATATGGCACCATCGCTGTCCCCTTGACAGAGCTGACTTCCAAGAAGCAGCCCAGGAAAGTGAATTGGACCGAAGCCTGCCAAACTGCTTTTGATGCCCTGAAGACTGCCATGTGCACAGCACCGGTGCTCAAGGCACCTGACCTCTTCAGTGAGTTCATAGTGCAGACAGACGCTTCAGAGCATGGTGTGGGAGCAGTACTCTCACAGATCAACGACGAGGGCTGGGACCAACCTGTAGCTTTCATTAGTGGGAGGCTACTTCCCAGGGAACAGAGGTGGAGTGTAAATGTAAATGTAGTTGAGCTTATATGAGCGCACAGCTACCCGCAGTGGGTGTCCCGGTGCTTGCTTAGGGAACCCTTCCTGGTATTCCCCTGTGAGATAGCAGGGTATCCACAAGGAGAAAGTCAGGCATCCCGCCGCGAGGGCCGTTGTGGAGATTAAGCAAGCTATTGCCCAGAGTCGCAGAGTGTGAACCCGTGAGTCGAGGAGGCACCGGGGCGAGAATTATCGATTCCGTGGAATTTTTTAGCCCAAGACCCGCCGAGGCGGGGAATTGAACCCTGGTCCAGGACCGATCTCAGCTTCCGGGTCTGCTGCCTCTAACCCCTGAGCCACACTTCTCCACTGTGCAATTGAAAGGGAAGCTTTTGCTGTAGTCTGGGCTCCGAAGAAGCTGAGACTCTACCTGTTTGGAACTCACTTCCGTGTTCAGACAGACCACAGGCCCCTCAGATGGTTAATGCAGGTGAGGGGTGAGAACCCAAAACTGTTGAGGTGGTCCATCTTCCTGCAGTGAATGGACTTTACGGTGGAACACCGCTCTGGCACAGAACACGCCAATGCTGATGGTCTGTCTAGGTTTTTCCGCCTTAGTGAAGAGAACTCCCATGAGGGTGGGTAGTTCTCCTCATTTTCAGCTGGAGGGGACACGTGTTAGACCTGGCATCCTTGGCGTGGTTTACCCCTATCTTTTTGCCTCTACCTCCTGTATTTTTGATGCTGTGCTGGATTTTGTTTTGCTGGTTTAGATGCTTTGGGCACTTTGCCACTGCTGTTCAGTGTCAAAGTGCAAGTGCTCCCTGTGTAAATTGTTATTGTGATTGGTTATCCATGATTGGCATATTTGTGTCACCAAGAAGTCCCTAGTAAAGTGCACTGAGTGTGCCAGGGCTCGTGATAACAAATGCGACTAGTGGGCCTGCAGCACTGATTGTGCCCCCCACGTGAGTAGCCCTAAAATGGTGTCTCAGGCCTGCCACCGCAGTGCCTGTGTGCAGTCTGTGAACTGCCATGTCCTCCTGGTCAGTGTCCCCACTGACCAGGCCTAACCCTTCTCTTTCTGTACACATTGGTCACCCCTATGATAGGCCCAAGGTACCCCCTTGGGCAGGGTGCAGTGTATGTGAAAGGTAGAGCATGTACTTGTGCAGGTGACATGCTCTGGTAGTAAATTACAGCCATTTTCGTTTTTCACTATTGTAAGGCTATCTTGCCCCATAGGCTATCATGGGGAATGCTGGCTACAGTGGCTACCAGCATATCTTCCCATAGGAGCAAGATAGGACATAAAAGACTGGTATCCCTGAACTCAGAATTTAATAACACATCTTTTAGGAAAGGTTGTTTTTAAATCCTGTGTCTGAGAACAGCACTTTTAGAAAGTTGCTGTTCTCTTGTCTGACCTTTCTGTGTGCCTTGGCCTGTTTGTGAATTGACTGTCTGGTTTGAGAGTGACAGAGGCTGGGAGCCTCCAGGAGGCTATCTGAGTCAGCCCTAGGCTGAATGACTGCATCTGCATCTTGAGTGGTGGGAGGGGATAGCACCTGGGCCTGAATAGGGTTATGCCTGCCTTCCACAATGCTGGCTCCACCTCCTGCTGTGTGGCTGATGACCCTGCCCCTCTCCCTGAAAGGAAAGGAGAGGCCAAGAAAACAAAGTGTTCAAGGAACACCCAGAACTGGTTCAGACCGGGCTCAGAGCCCTCCTGCACAAAGGGATCAAAGGCTTTTAGGGGTATAAGTACAGGATCCCTGACTACAGGCAATTAGATCATCCTGGAATCAAGAAGGAACCTCTTCCAAGGAGAAAGCTGAAACTGAAGAAGGAAGACTGTCCTGCTGTTCCTCTGCTGGACTGACCTGCTGTTGCTTGCTGCCAAGGAGAGGGGAAGAACTTTGCTTTTTGCTGTGCCCCCTTGCTTGAAGGAATCTCCAAGGGCCTGAGTAGAGCTGGCTCCCTGATAAGATGTCCCAGGAACAAAAGGACTTCACCAAAGCTTCCCTGAACTCTGCTGAGAGAGCTATGTCCTTCCTAGAGTGCTTGGGCCAGTGGTGGTGCCTCTAGAAATTGTTCCTGTGTTGGGAAGCTGGAAACCAAGGTTTTAAAGACTTTATGCAAGTGTTGTCGCATTGCTCGCTTGAAGAGTGCATCCCCGTCAGTGCGAGGAAATTCCCGCAGCTACGAAGGCAGAGATCGTCGCAGCGCCTGTTGCCGCTGCCACAGTACCCGTCCGGTGCGGGAAGATTACCATCGCTGTGAGTATCGTCGCAGAGCCTGTCGTTACTGGGTGAGATCGTCGCACCGCTTACTTGCGGACCGCATCACGTGCTGCGAACATCGTCGCAGAGCCATCGTTTTGAGGAGCTGCGAGAGGGAGATCACCGCTGGACCACGCTTCGTCGCAGCCCCAAAGATCATCGCATCGTTACTTTGCGAGCTTTTTCACTACGGAACCTCCGCACCAGAATCCATACAAGGTATCGCATCCCTCCCCATACAGACCGGATCACCGCAACACGCCCGCTACATCCCTGGGTTATCGCATTGCCTCTCCAAGGTCTCAGGAGTGACGCATCGCTTGTTTTCCACCGCACCAGCTTCTGTTCTGGAACTTTGTCGCATTTAAAGGTACTGTTGGCTAAACGTGTTGCAACTGAGAACCTTTCACGCAACTGTGGATTATTTTATCACAACTTTAAGAACTCGTTTGAAACCATATTCTTGAACTGTGTATGTTGGATTTTTGTCATTTTGGTCTTGTGTAGGTTAGATTAAATACCTTTATTTTTTTAAACCGTTGTGGAGTCAGTTTGTGGTGTTTTCACTATGTTACTGTGAGTGTTGGTGCAAATACTTTACACATTGCCTTTGATAAGCCTTGACTGCTTGTGCCAAGCTACCCAGAGGGTGAGCAGAGGTTATCTAAGAGTGTTTCCTCCTTACCCTGACTCGAAGCAAGGGTCCCTATTTGGACAGTGGTACCTACCTCTGCCAACTAGAGACCCCCAGTTCTAACACAATGTATGTAGGATTTGCTAAAAATGTTGTGAATCCTACATATTGCTTATTTGCGAATCGCAAATTGAGATTCGCAAATAAGGAATTCCTTCCCATTCATTCCTATGGGCTAGGAGGCCCATAGGAATGAATAGGAAGACATTCTCAAATTGCGATTCGCAATTAGAGAATCGCAAATTGAGAATTACATTTTAAGGGTGTCAGGGTGTCAAAAGGACACCCTGTTGTTCCCCTGAAATATGTATGTGTGCACATGTAGCGCACATACATGCCCTAAGGGCATGCATGTGCACCACATGGCACTTTGAAAAGTGCAAAAAAGTGAATTTTTCAAAGAAATCGCAAAGTACCACCAACCTGAAGTTGGTGGTAATTTGTGATTCCTTACGGCCAAATCGCACTTTTTCTGTGTTTCCTACATTGCATTTAAGGAATCGCAATAAGTGATTCCTTCAATGCAATCGCAAAATAGGGAATCGCAAATTTAGTGATTCCTTATTTTGCAAGTGGTTTTCTTTCTCATACATTGCACACAGCTAAATTGCGATCACAAACGCTGAAATTCTGTGTATTTTAGTGTTTGCGATCGCAATTTAGCTTGATACATATGACCCTTTGTGCCTTAATCTAATGTACTAGTTTACCATTGGTTATTCAATCTTTACTGAAACAATCTGTAATTGCCTACAACAATGCCACCGGTATATGAAGGAGTTTTTTCAATTTGATAATGTTAATAAGATCTTAAAAACAAATGAGGAGGATAAGGTTGATTAGTGGAACCTGATTTAACCTTGCCATAAGTTTATTCTCCTGTTCCAGCGTAAGATTTTTGAAATCGGTAAGGACCTGGGAGTGGCCAGGGGCCTGATGGATTAATGAGAAAATAGGATGTTCTTATGTGTATTGCTTAAGAAAATGTGCTTGCAGAGATACACTTTTGCTGTAGAAGAAGGTAGGGAGGTTGGAGCATAGATTCAGGGAGGGAAGAATGTTTTTGCTACATGCAGGGGGATTAAGTAAACCTTTGACTATGCCAAAATATTTCTCTGGTAAGGAGTTACAGGAGTGTGACCCCTAAACCTAGTCGAGATTAGGGTAGAAAGGTATAGCAAAATACAATATCTCAACAGGTAATACTTGGTAGACAATTACTTATGTATGCTGAAAGCATTACAAGAACGAAAATTAAGGAGACTATTATTCAATTGGTCTTGTGTTGTTATTCATCTTATATTTGAGAAGAATTATTATGCAAGGTCATATTCATACAGTTATGGCAGCACTGTATTAAGCAATTCATATGACAACCAGATATGCACTTGGTACTCAAATATGTACAAGTGAATAGTGGCGACGCAAGTGACAAGGTGGACAGCGTGAGCGGCGCAAGGTGAACAAAGGTGAAAATATCATACAGTGAGTGGCTATGTGAAAGAATTTTTTTTTCAAGTGACTTATAAATTCAAATCACGAATTAAAATGAGCCACGGTAGAGAATGCACCTGTTATTGCGCTGTGGAGTCAAACTCCACGGCGCAATGTCACTTGCGTCACCACTTTTCACTTGTACATATTTGAGCACCAAGTGCATATCTGGTTGTCATATGAATTGCTTAATACAGTGCTGCCATAACTGTATGAATATGACTTTGCATAATAATTCTTCTCAAATATCAGATGAATAACAACACAAGACCAATTGAATAATAGTCTCCTTTATTTACGTTCTTGTAATGCTTTCAGCATACATACGTAATTGTCTACCAAGTATTACCTGTTGAGATATTGTATTTTGCTATAAAAATATTTCTCTGGGCACATTACTAGAGGTTACAATTTTATTGGAATAGTAGGTAACGCGAGTAGCACAAAGACAATATTTATAGATTTTGATGGCTGCTTTTGAGGTAGTTTTACTTTGGTGATCATAGGAAGTATGCCATAATGATCCTAGTTTTTTACACTGGTATTTGTTATCTCTGAGCTTTTCATTGTATCAGGGTGTAGTAGGTATTTTACAAAAGACCTTGGTTTGGAGGCCGCAAATGGAGCGCAGGCTTTACCCAGCCACCTGTTGAGGTATACTGAGGACTCAGATCTTCTGAAAGACAAAAAAGAGTGCGATACAAAAGAGAAAGAGAAAAACGAGAGATCTGGCTGGATTTGATAGTAAAGAATAGAATTTTGCCCAGGTGAAGGCACATTATCCAGAATAGAAAATGAGAGGGAATTGTGTTAGACGATGGCCAAGTCCTCTCGTCTCCCATTGTAGATTAATGTGGACAATGAGGTAGTAAGATGATTTGGCAGCAGAAATATCTGGGAGCAAGGTATCAGAGTTAAGTTTCTGTGAGAAAGATTGCATCTGGGGTAGGGGAAGAATCAAAGTCAAAAAGTCAAGCTGATGTTGTGGCAGAGATCTAACATTAATTAGGAAAGACGGGAATGGCTAATCTGTTTAGACTTAAAATGCATGGCTTCTTATTGATTGGTACTCCTGATACATCGCTTCCACTTTATCGGAAGGACTACTCGTAAATTACCAAAGTGAAAAGTGAAAATATGTACTGGATGAGGTGCTAGTTATTGTTATGGGACAACTTGAGCTCTTAGTATAACAAGCATTTGTAATACAGTAGGTATCGTATTTGCTTACCAGAAGCAAGGCTGGCAGTAAAACAGGTGCAGTTACTGCCAAACTTCATTCTCGTAAGCAACGACTATAAGTACAAAGTGCATGTCTACGCACCGCTTGCAGGTTTTCAAAACACATAAATAAAAGGCATTGTCATTTACAATGCCAATGGCTCAAACTCTCACAAATGCGAGATCTAATGCATTGCAAATGCTTTTTTTAAGTGTCTCCATGGGTGTGTCTGGGAGTGCGCTGAGGAGCTGAAATAACTGGTGGGGAAAATGAAAACCTTATCTGGAGCACAGCTGTTCCTTTTGTGTCACCATGCTCCCTTGAAGGGTGCAACTAATGGGAAATTAAGACAAATTAAATGAAAAAAGTGAAAGCTAAACTGATAAAATCAATCAAATGCGGTGCTGATAGCCGCAATGATGCCATACATGTGAGCTTTATTCAGGTACCTCCAATAAAAATGTGCAAGACAAGTCAATCGATGGGACTTCTATCCCCAGTTGTCAGCTGCTTGCAAAGGATGGATGTACAGTCACACCAATCTGGACAGACATCCATACTGGTTTTAAGTGTCTCTAGATTGTGGGTTAAGAGTGCGCTGAGGCATTGGAACAATTGGTAGTGGAAGTAAAAACCTTACCTGGAGTTCACTCACTTGTTGTTGCGCCAGCAAAACTCCCTTGACCTGTGCTACTACTGGGAAATTAAAACAAATGAAAAGAAAGATGTGAAATGGTCATCTCATAAAATCAATAAAATGTGTAAACGGTAGCTTTAATGTCGTTTGTAAATGTATGCTAGAGCCTGGCACCGCCAAATAAAAGGTACAAGGAAAGTAAATTCAAAGGACTTCTAGTCCCAGAAGTCTGCTGTTTGCAGAGGGACCCACAGTCACTTCCAATGATGATGGAAATCTTCACTAGTTTTAGGTGTTTCCAGATTGAATGTTTGTTGAAGCGCGTGCCGAGGCGCCGGAAAAACTGGTGGGGAAAGTAAAAATATTTGCTGGATCCCAGACTCAGGCAACGTATGTGGCGTATGCTGCTAGCTGATCAAGAGCTGTGTCTATTCAAGATCGAGATGTCACTCCAGAACAGAGGTGTTTTGATCTCACTTGTATGTTGCTGATCTCTGAGGTAGGTGGCAGAACAGAGAACCACATGTGTGGGAGATGAATATTCGTTCACCTGCACAGGCCCTTACACTGGTGTGCAAGCAGTAGTTTGCCACTAGAATGCACCTAGCCGGGTGGGCTTCAATTTCAATCTTGGTACAACCAACAACCTTATGATCTCAGGTGTCATGCATCCTCATTGAACAGTGTTTGTGACTGCGCTAGACTTGGATTTCTGATGGACCTGTTATTGTTTGCTGTGCCAATGGCAAGCATATTGAAGTGCTTGTTCTTTGTTTACACAATCGACCTTGTTATTGTACTAATCTTGGTTTCTTGCAGAAACAACAGATGCTGCATAGAGATTTAACACAGTAAGCAGTTTGAAGTTTCCTTGTTTCTCCTTTTCTGATGGAGCAATCAAAGAGAAGCCAATCTAAAAGAAATTCTGTTAGTTTCAAAATTCTTAACAATCACAAATTAAAAAGTGGGTTTTGGGCTCATTCATACAAAGCCAATTGTTTTTTGTTCATATTTGAATATCAGAAAAATAATAGCTGAGAAATCTTTTTGTAACTTTCAGCTTAATGTGACACTTTCAACACCACATTTGTGCCTTCAGCAAAAAATGCAGAACACAACTTCAAAGTTCTCCAGCAGCTCATATTATGAAGGAGTATCATTGTTAAATAGTAGAAATGAACTTACAAGACCTCTAAATGACGCCACAGCTGACTAAATACAAGTTGGGTAAACACACACCCAGACAGCAATGACTGTCTAGTCTGCAGATATCGAAGCAAAGCATCTCCTGCCTTAGATCAACAACCTTAGGCAGCAGAAAATGATAGTCAAAGTTCAAAGAAAGGTTCAGTGACATCATGTCAGTCATGAAGGATATCTGGGATGGATGGGGAGGATTCAAAATGGCAGTTTATATAGTATTATTTAGGCAAAATCTCAACTGGTGAATTTTTAAGATTGGGCAGTGGTTGCTACTTGAGGTGGGAGAAGTTGTGAGACTTTTGAAAAACTTTAGATATTTCATGAAAATAATAAAGTTAAACATTTTTTAAAGGGCTGATAAAAAACGTAGAAATCTGGGGATTGAGGGAGAAAAAACGTCAATGCTTACTTTTACGGTTGAATTTTCCAACAAAAATGTATTAGGAGGAAAATTCTCTGTCAAATATTTTGTTGTGAAAAAGTTCCCCAGGCGTCGCTGTGCAAAGTGTACAAATTAAGCAACTTTATGAAGGGTAAAATGTCTGCACTTGGCCCAGTTACACTGGCATAATTAGACCTTCATGCACCCTTAACTGTTGTATTCTGAAGGATACAGGCTGGCCTTTTTTAATCCAAGGGACACCCATGCTTGTTGCAGAATTGAGGGGTCGACCCAGAATAAAAAACATCGTTCACTAATAATAGGAAACACTTTCTTGCTACAATCTGCAGTTAATGTTATTGGACTTTGTTCAACAGCATAGTGAGTCAGAATTAGAATTTTAGTGAACTGTTGTCTTAAATTCAGCCACTCTAATTTTCAGTATTGTAAAGCTAGGCACTCTATTGTGTTTATTGCATTAATGGTAACAATGTATGCTAACCTGATTACTATATATTTCTTCACTAAATGTAGTTTCAGTGTGATGAGAAAATATCAATATTACAGCATGGCATTACCTCATCATGCAAATTCTGTAGCAAGATGCCACCAGCAAAGCGCGGGTGGTAACAAGTTTACTGTAACTTAAATGAGGGTTAAAGAGAGGTGCTGCACATCTAAATCATTCATCAACTTACTGATTTGCAGCCTATTGGATTACTGCTTCCCTAACTACACCTTCTCTCCCACATTATCCAATTTCGTCCGGCATATCCTCATCTCCATCTGCCGCCACCAAACAGGATGGCTCAGGGCAAAAAACAGAGCACTATATACCTACTAATATTAGTATAACAAGCATTTGCAATGCAATAGGTCTCGCAGTTACGAGAGTTTAAGCTATTGGCATTGCAAATAACAATGCCTTTTATTTATGTTTTTAAAAAGAAAACAAAAATAAAAGGCATTGTTATTTGCAATGTCAATAGCTCAAACTCGTGTCAATGCGAGACCTATTGCATTGCAAATGCTTGTTAATAATTCTTGTAGTTTTTCTCGTGTGTGCGTCCCACTTTTGGTCCCTCAGACCAGCGGGGGGGTCTCATCTATGAATGTTCAGTGTCCTTCTGAATAGTACTGATAGTAACCACAAAGTGTTTCAAATCATTGGCTAGAAAGGTTACAGCTCCTGTTCCACTCAAGGATAGGAAAGGATAGGATAGTTATTTATAAAGCACTCGAATGCCGCGGCGTCTTGGCGATGAGTGTGCTCAGATAAAGAGTATGTTATGGAACTGGAAAATTAAAATGTAGTTTTTATCTCGAGGAAATAACCAGGTCTTCAGCATTTTCCTGAAAAGTAACCGATTCAGTTGGAGTCGCAGGGCATGAGGCATTTGATTCCATAGCTTGGCTGCACAACATGATAGACTCCGACCCCCCCCCCCCCCCATTTTGCTCTACGGATTCTAGGGGTGTGAATGAGGCCTGTATTTGTAGATCTGAGGATTCTGGATGGGGAGTACCATGAGAACACCTTCTGGATCTCCACTGCCCCTCCACCAAAAAGGCCTTTGTGCACCAAACAAAGGGCCTTGAATTCCACTGGATGCTGGACAGGGAGCCAATGAAGAGACCTTATGCCCGCCGAAGTAGAATGGCCTTTAGGGATATCTAAGTAAAAGCAATCATGCCGCAGCATTTTGCAGTGATTCCAGTTTCCTGATCTGAGACTTATCAATGCCCATAAAAAGGGCATTGCAATAATCCTATTTCGAGAGCAGGAGAGCTATTACAACCGTTTTTTGAAGCTTTTTTGGGATGAAGGGAAAGATCTTCCATAAACATTTTAATAGGAAGTAACAGGAGTAGGTCAGGCGATTTACCTGGGTTGCCAAACTGAGCTGATGGTCAAAAATGACTCCCTGGTTCCTGACCTTCTCGGTAGGGCAGGGGCAGTCACCTGCCTCATTCGGCCACCAGGTTTTATGCCATAATGACGGACCCTTGCCAAACTCCAGTACCTCCGTCTTGTCAGTGTTTATTTTAAGGAAGTTCTGGCTCATCCAGCTCATAATTTCTGTCAGAGTCGAATGAAAGCCTTTGGCAACTGTCTCTGGTTGTTTAGACACTGAAATTACAAGTTGGGAATCATCAGCATACGAAACCAGAGTAAAACCGTGCTTTCTGATGAGTCTGGCCAGGGGGGTGACATAGATGTTAAAAAGCGGTGGGGACAGGGCTGAACTTTGCGGTACCCCACATGGGAGGGAGAAGGAGTTGGACTGTAAGCTGTCCCAGTGTATCGTCTGCTCCCTTGCTGCTAAGAAGGAGGAGAGGAGGGCCAGAGCCGTCTCCTCAATTCCCACGTCCCTCAGCCGCTGCACTAACACCGTGTGATTCATGGTGTCAAATGCTGCTGATAGGTCCAAGAGAATGAGAACAGCTCTGCCCCCCCCCCCTCCATCCATCACTTTCCAAATCTACTCCGTTCCCATTATCAGGCCTGTCTCAGTGGAATGACATGGCCTAAAGCCATGCTGTGTAGAGTCAAGCTGAGCATTGAGTTCCAGGTAGTGGGTTAGCTCCTTGTTTACTGCTTTTTCAGGAATTTTAGCCGCCACCGGCAACCCTGAAATTGGACGATAGTTTTTTGTCTCGGTTGGGTCGAGGGCCAGCTTTTTAAGGATCGGCCTGATGCATGCTTTTTTCCAGGCACTGGGGTAAATACCGGACTCTAGAGTTTGGTTTAACAACGGAGTTAGGTGTGTGCTGATGTTTGCCGACACAAGATGCATGGTTGCAGAAGGACAGGGATCATTGCGAGAACCTGATTTTATAGATAGGAGGAGGTTGTTGGTCTCCTCATGTGATAATGGACGGAAACGAGTAATCTGGCAGTGAGCTCTCATCTCCTTTGTGTCTAAACTATTACCTCCATCCATAACGCCTCTGTGTTAAGGAGATTGTTGTAAATTGTTTGCACCTTGTCTTGAAAGAAAGTGGCCAGTTTGTTACAGAAGGCTTTGTCCGGTCTAAACCGATTAGCCAATTGTGATTTGGATAGTAGTTGAATAGATTTAAACAATTCCTTAGAGGAATTACCAGCCGCCTCAAATTTAGTCGTGAAATAGGCATGTTTTGCCTCAATTATTGCCTCCTTATATTGTTCTAGCTGCAGGTTATAGGCTGCTTTATACTCCTTGCTGTAGTCTGATCTCTAGGTTTGTTCACTTTTCCTACATTTGATTTTTATTTGTTTGTGATCTGGCCCATACCAAGGCGTGGTAGCTGTACCTCTTTAGCGGTACAAAAGGGGGTGGTGATGGACGTAGCATCTGAACCAATCAAACACTCACACCCAGTCAAGAGATCTGGGTTTAATCCATCACCGTTCTTTAGCCCACTCTGCCACCCCAGTTCAGACATGGCCATATGCAAATCAGTCTGACCCTGTGCCTCATGGGAACAGTCCAGCCCGAACTGCCATGCCATGCCTTCCCTGGACCGGAAAAGAGCAAAATAACGATGGATTAAACCCAGATCTGTGACTGGGGTGAATGTGTTGCCTTTGTGCAACATTCCGTCCATCATCTTGTGTGTTTAGCTGTACCTCTTTAACCACGATTGTTGTTTCAGGAGCTACACAATTAATAGCTAAGCGAATCCAATTGTCAAACTGTTGAGCTGCTTCATCATTGTCCCTAACCAATGCGGGGGGCAGCATTGAGGGCCTGTTCTAAGTCACTTCCCTGAATTTTATTCCATCGGCGAGTCCTTAACCTAGAAGATCTGGTGGGTATCGGAAGGATGGACTTTGTAGTTTTTATCTCAAAATGGATAGCTCTGTGGTCTGTCCAGGTTAGTGGCGAGGTGTTAATCAAACTAATGTCAGGGTTATTAGTCAATATACCATCTAACGTGTGTCAGCTGAGTGAGTGGGGTCAGACACTAGTTGGGTAAGTCCATATGATGCTGCAATGTCCAAAAGACTAGCAGTATCTGAATTGGTGCTTAGCTCCAGATGGTAGTTAAAGTCCCCTAATATCGAGATTGAGTGGATGTACAAGCATGACTCTAATAGGGTCTGAAGGGCTTGGGAAAACGCCTCTCTGTGGTCCGGGGGCCTATAACCAAGTATGCCTTGGAACATGGAGGCGTTTTTTAGCTTAAAACAAAAGCTTGTCGCCTCTGCTGGAAGCAGTGCGATTGCTTCTACGTACGTGTGTATGATGGCCATACCGCCTCCTTTATCTGCTTCGACGCTATTGACGGAACCGTTCCGTCACGGCTCGCGGGAGAGTTGTGCTCATGATGGAACGGTTCCGTCACGGCCCGGCCGCCGCGCCTGCGCGGCGCTGATTTCGTGCCTGCGCGGCGCGTTTCATTAAGCGGGCGGGGCCGTGACGGAACTGTTCCGTCACAAGCACAGCTCACCCGCGAGCCGTGACGGAACGGTTCTGTCACCAACGCAGGTGAGACGCGCGCCCGCCCACGACCGTTAGCGCTGCGGCGGAATAGCCGCCGCAGCGAAGGAGTTAATCCCAGATCTGTCCTGTTTGGTCACTGTTTAACCTGGGGGTATGGCCATATTCCAGTCAGGCTCCGAAGACTCGTCTGTCCAAGTCTCGGTCAGAAAAGCTATGTCTGGTTTGGACAGTTGTAACAAGCATTCTAGCTGGTATTTATGCTTGACCACTGAGCGAGTATTTAATAATATACATTTCAGGGACTCATCCTGCCTCTTCATATTTCTTAACGGCCTGCTGCTGATAGGGGATGCCACCACTAAATTCACTTCATTCCCCGGGGCTGTAGTTTCCCCATTTTTTGTCCTCTTCCCCGCCTTCTTTTCATGCACAACCTCATTGTCAGTAATCTATGGTTGCTTCAGCTGAAAATTACAGCTTGTGCAATTAGATCCTCCTTGTTTCCCTCCCAGTTAAAATACGTCAGGAGAAGCACACTCACCTCTCCTGAAAGCGAGGAGTTCCTTTCTGGTGTAGCTACGGGATTCAAACGGACCAAGGGTTCTGGCGCTGGTTGTGCTCCGAGTGCCGATGGGCACAGACATATTGCCTTTGGCGCAGGCGGCGCGGCCGCTGCGCGCGTCCGCTGCGTGGTCTCACCAGCGTGGTGTTTATAGCCTGTGAGAAGTAGTGCTAGAACGCTAACCCCTAGCAGGGCGGGCTTGCCCTAACAGGCTGTTATGTATCATTTTAGAGCCCTATTGTAAGTTTCCCGATTCATGCCCTTATATAGGTATAAATCACCATATCCTTATATAGGCATAGAAATTATAACCATATTTAGACATAGCTCATGCAGTCCAGATATGGCAGGGCTACTTCCACTAGTTCCGAAAATCCACAACGATTTCTTGGAAAACTCAGCTTCAGCAGCCGGGGACTTCCCCTTGCTTGAATATTGATTTGTCCAAGATTTCATGGAGTTTTCAAAGAACTGAGACTCTTTGATGATGTTATTATGTCCAACTGTACGTCAAACTCGGCACCTTCAAGGTACAAATATGCCCACACTCGTCCAAGCAAACACACAGTGGCTTTGAGCAATTCGACTATCTACTTGCCCGACGCGCCCTGCTACAGCAAGTGCCGAAGGAAGCCGACCCTCCAGCAGACGCACTGAGAGAGACGCTGTCTTTTCTCCTGCCGAGAAATCCAGCTCCAGTGTTTCCAAGCTACCCTTGCGGGTTGTTGGGAAATCGAGTCCCGAGACTGACCTTCTCCTTTCTAAACTAAGGTACGGAGCTGAATAGACCCTTAGAGAAATCTTGAGCAGATTATTGGCAAAAGAATACTACATTTATGCTACACCTCGTACTAAGCTTAGGTTAGGTACACCAGGGTAGGCGTATTTTAGAAGCACCAGTTGAGTACTTTTAGCCTCTGTTATTTATGTATGTATTTATATATGGTTTAGGAACCATACAATGCTCTTACAGTATTATTTTATTCTACTATTTATACTATACGCATTATATTTTACAAACAGTGTTACGATTGGGGGACCCACATCGGAGGCTCGACCCCCCAGAGCTGCGGAGGGCACCGAGGAGTTCCGGTGCTGGGTGGAAGGCACAACCCACCTGTGGGAGTGAGCGACGCTAGACCCGGACTGAGCGGGAGCAAAAACGAAGGTGTGTGGCACTGCCGGCGGGACAGGAAGGCCTTGCTGGGGGCCGGAGCTCGACGGCTTCTGGAGCTTGCGTGCTCCCATCAATACCCTTGTGTACCTGTGGCAGCTAGGGGATCCTAGAGAGCAGCGTGGGAGCCCAGGTTACCATTAGAGTGGGCCCGCGACCGCATGAACTGCGAGCCGCGATCAAAATGGCGGTGGGCCCCCCTTTCCCTAAAGGATGGCTGAGCAGGGGTGTGGAGAACAACCAGATGGATGGCGCACTGTTGGGCACCTGGCACTCTGGGGTGAAGCAGCAAGGGGTGGCTGCTGCTGTTGGAATTGCAGGAGCGGACTTACGGAATCGATGGCCGCAGATTTCCGGTTGAAGCATGGTGGTGGACAGCAGACCCCTGCTTTTCTACCCTAACACAGGGTTGGAGTGCACCGGGAGCGGCCTAATCTAGGGGCATAACGGAGGAATTCCACGAGGGCAGCGGTGGATTACAGAAGCCGAAGCCTGGAGTGGGGGTGGCCAGCGAGCTCAAGAGTAACCCTACCTGGACATCACAGTAGGAGCGGAACTTCTCTCGGAAGCGCTCTGAACCACGTCCGAGTGCCACGTCGAGTTGAGGGAACTGCGGAACTCAAACACTGTCACTCATTTGTCGCTAGCAGGGTACTTGCTGGGCAGGGGCGGAGCCTGTGGCCCAGGAGGTGAGGAGTGGGCCGCCTAAGACCACGCAAAGTGACGGGGGACACCTGTCGGAATCCCCCGGGCCTGAGTGCTGAACATAGGAACAAACCGGAGGTCTTCTTGAGGGGCTCCTTGACACGACTTCAGGGTGTTCTAACAATTGCAGCCGTGGGGAAACCCCGGGGGAAGAGGGAAGAGGATCCGCAGTCCTCAGATGCCGAATCCACGCCACAGGAGCATAGAGATGAGCAGGACCTACCACAAGTGCCGGGGCTCCAACTCCAACTGGACAAAATTCTGGCAGCCATTGCGGATACTCGAACCGCTCTCCAGCAGGACATTGCGCAAGTGGCGACAGGGCTGAGCTTGCTGAGAGCCGACCACTCTAAACTATCTGATCGGGTGGAACAAGCCGAAACTAAGATTCAGGAGATTGAGCCTGCTCAGACTGCTCTATCTGCAACGATGGGGGTTGTCCTGGATCGTCTAACGGTTCTGGAATGACGGGCGGAGGATGCGGAGGGCAGAAATCGACGGAACAACATTCGTGTGGTGGGGCTGCCGGAAAAAATTGAAGGATCGGACATGGTGGGCTACCTAGAAACTTGGCTTAAAACGGTAGTGGCTCCTGAAGGGCTGTTGAGCTTCTACACCTTAGAGCGGGCTCATCGCGTTCCTGCTAGACCACCGCAGCAGGGGCACCCCCCGCGGCTGGTGGTGGCGCGACTCCTCCATTTCAAGGACCGTGATCTGCTCCTTCGGAAGGCCCGTAGCGATGGCCCCTTTCAGGTTGACAACAACAATGTTAATATCTTTCCGGATTATTAGTTGGACACCCAGCGACGCCGCATGTCCTTCCAGGCTGTTAAGAAGGAACTGAGAGCGGAAGGGATTCAATATTCTTTATTCTTCCCAGCCAAGTTGCGAATTATGTTGGATGGAAAGACCTGCTTTCATGACACGCCGGAGGAGGCGTGGGACTGGCTGGTGTCCTATAGGGCTGAAAAGATGGCCAGGAAATTGAGGCACGGGAGCTGGTTGATGAGTCGCAACCTCCGATCAATGCTGAAACCACGCACTACTGTACCTACCATCTTCAAAGGAACTATTCCTTGCCACAATTGTATAAATTGCCACAACATAATCCCTGGGAATACCATAACACATCCTTCAAAAGTCACGCCAATTTCACTACGTGTCAATGCTACCTGCGACACCACGAACACAGTATACCTATTGAAGTGTCCATGTGGCCTGCCTTACGTAGGCAAAACTGAACGAAAAATCAAAACCAGACTTATTGAACACCGCAGCAACATCCGCAACAAAAATCTCAAATCCTGCGTCGCAGCTCACTTTGTTCAACAGAAGCACAACATTAGCCAAATTCGTTTTCTTATACTGGAGATGGTCAATAAACCAGAAGGTATAGACCCAAGAAAATTTCTTCTCCAAAGAGAACTCTACTGGATCTACAAATTGGGCTCCTCCCATCCTAAAGGACTCAATGACAGACTGGAGTTTAGCAGTTTCCTATAAACAGTCTTTTTTGTAAATAGTCCTTCTCACTTCTATTTCATGTAACCGTTGACTCTCTTGACAGCATTTATTTTCTGTATCCCTCTTTCTAAGTTTTCTTTTTCTGTTCATTCCACTTTTCATTATATTCTTTAACCCTCTTCATGCCCTTCCACCGCTTTTAATATATTTCACCTTATTTTATAGACTTATTCCCTCTACTTTCGTTTTTCCAGTACTTTCTTTATTTGTTCATTCCCCATACATCAATTTGATTATATAAGTATACAATGCTACATTTGTTTAGCACTCTTGACCCCACCTTTTCACAATTCTCTTTTCTGTTCCTGTTTGTTTCTCCTATTTCCGCTCTGCACCTTTCTTCTCTTACATTATTCTTTTTTCTATGTTTTACTTCAGTTATTCCTCATTTTCCACTGATCGTTTTTCTTGTTTCAATTAATAATATCATTTAATCCTTAATATTTTGCTTATTGTACTGCATTTCTCATTCTGTTTACTGCTGGTCATTTCCTTTAGTCCTTTCACCTTGTTGTTGCCCCGTTCACAGAGTCTTGGGATTTCTGTTTACTTTCTCTCACACAGGCTTTCTCGCGCCTGTCCTCTTTCTATCACTCACACGGCTTGCTTAATACGCACGCGCACACCAGTTTCATTTCCGCATCCCGTAGCTGACGTCCCGTCACTTTGGCGTTCCGTGTTTCCCGTCCTGAACCTTTCCACTTTGATATTTTCGGTAAGCGCTCCTTTTTATCCCCCTTTTTCCTTTTTGTATCTCACCTTTTGCACTGGTACTTCGAATCACATTTCCGATTGTATGTTGATTTATATTTTCACTGGCCCATTCACGTATACTCACCCAGGCCTATGATCACAGTACACATTTGCAATTAACAGCAAAGGCATTTTCCTTTTTCCTAACTACTCGGTTCACCGTTTTTATTTACACACTTTTTCTTGTCCACCCTTGAGTCTCGTTTTTCAATCACTTTTTATATGCATGGTTATTCATTTTACATCGCACATCCTATACCTCAGGCTCCATTGTTTCCTAAAACGCGGCTTTTTTATTTTCTCCGAGACTATATGGACCCCCTGAAGAAGAGCATAACAGCTCGAAATGCATCGGGATATTCAAGTGGTTTTCTATGTAAATGAAGCACATGACTTTGAATGGATGTCATGAATTTTTCTAAACTGATAAAAATAATTCGTTTTCATGGATACTAGTTACATGTACTTTTGAATTGCTCTTCATAAAACAAAGTGAATAAAACTTTGAATCAAGGAATACCTTCGTGTAATTCCCAACTTTACTTTAGCACACAGGAGTGCTCAGAAGCTCCACCTTACACCCATAAGGTCCTCCATTTGTACATTCTTCCTTGCCCCTTTTGGACAGAACGGGATCACTCTGAGCACCCTAAACATTTTGATACTATTGAGTACCTTTTCAGTACACTGAATATTTTTTGGAGTGCAGCGGACATCTTTTTTCCACATCCTATCCTAGCGTTGACGTCAGAATCGGGACGCTTGGAATATACGCAGCACCTTTACACCAGCCAGTTACAGACTGGAGATATAGATATTCAGGCGGTCCTGGAGAATCTGGAGCTGCCTATAATAGAGGAGGAGGACGCGAAGGCCTTGGGTCAGGAAATAACGTTGGCTGATATTTGCTGCGCCATTAAGCAATTGGCACGCAACAAAACACCGGGTGGCGATGGCTTGCCTATCGAATCCTACTTAACGTATATCGATCTCCTAGCTCCCAGACTGTTCGCAATATACAAGGAGGCAAATCAGATGGGGGTTCTACCGGCCTCCACTAGAGAGGCTATTATTGTCCCTCTTCTTAAACCCGAGAAATCCCGGATTGACCCGGCTGCGTACAGGCCCCTATCAATGCTCACCACCGACTATAAAATACTGAGCCGAGTACTAGCCACTAGACTCCTTCCTTTTATGACGAGGTTGGTACACTCCGACCAAGCCGGCTTTATCCCGACTAGAAATACAGCTAGCAGTGTACGACGGTTAATAGAACTGCTGGATAGATGCCATGAGGCGGAGGGGCAAGCGATGGTCCTTTTGGTCGATATTGCTAAAGCGTTCGACAGCCTGGAATGGCCATATCTGTTCTCAGTCATGGCAGCTTTTGGCCTTGGGGCTGACTACATTCGCTGGACAAAAATCTTATATGCGTCGGCAACTGCTAGGGTCCAAGTTGGTAGAGTTGTCTCCTCTTCGTACTCCGTTTGACGGGGCACTAGACAGGGTTGCCCACTCTCCCCGCTACTGTTTGCTCTCGCGATAGAGCCATTGGCGGCGCGCGCTAGAACGGGATGGGCGTATAGCGGTATGCGCCTTCACGACCAGGCACAGTACATTTCGCTTTATGTGGACGACCTCTTAATGTTCCTGGGAAATGCGGGGGAGGTCCTAGATGGGGCGCGCTCCCTCCTCGATTGTTTCGGGAATGTTTCGGGATTGCGAGTTAACTGGGCCTAGACCTGCGTGTTCCCGGTGTCTAGTACATGTGTCCCGCCTTCGCTGCCACCTGATTTGATGTGGGAACCTAGGTGTCTTCCTTATCTGGGAACACACGTGTATTGTGCTCAGGAGGATCTTCTTGAAGGCAACATCGGTAGAGCGTTGAGGGGACTTCGCGGTAGCATGCAATTCTGGGGGACTCTGCCCCTGTCTGTGGCGGGTCGCGTGGCGCTGCTTAAGATGGTGGCACTCCCTCGACTCTTGTACTATTTTCGGACGCTGCCGATACGGATTCCGGTTGCCCTATTTCGACAACTCCGCTCCGCAGTGGGTAGCATTATCTCGGGTACAGGAAGACGCAGGGTGGCGCTGGACACACTGGCGCTGGCTTGGTCGCAGATAATTAAACGAGCGTGGAAAAGTACCAGGAACGCTAGGTTTCAGCTTATTCAGTTTTTCGTATTACATAGGGCATACCTCACACCGGCTAAAATTAATCAGTATTTCCGTGTGGACACCGCGCTATGCCCCAGATGCAGACTACAGGTTGCGGACCTGTGCCATATGCTGTGGGACTGTCCGCAATTAGGTACCAACTGGGAGGAGATAATTGATCTACTTTGCAGAGTAACCGAGCGACATTACTATGGATAAGGGAGTTTGGCTGCTACACTGGTTTCCACACACCAGTAAAAATAAGATAACTAGTAAGTTTATAGACCTGGGGTTCCTTCTGGCTAAGAGGGAAATCACATCCCATTGGAAAGCGGCGGTTGGCCCCAGCTACGTTAGATGGAAAGCAGCGTTGCTCATATGGGCGAGTAGTGAGAGCTCAGTACGATTGCAACAGGCACATAGGTCCCATTATGATAGGGCGCTAGAGGCGGCGCGGGAGTCCTTAGTGACGGAGCTCCGGACCTCGAAATTGGGAACTGACTCGGGCTCCGGCACATCGACGGAGGATGCACATCACTAGGTGGCTTCCATTGACCTTGGGGAGAATAACGAGAGAAAGACTCCTGACATCCATGGCTCTCATGTTAGTAGGGATTGCCGTTGATGTGATGGCCAACACACACCCGGAACACTAGAATGGCTTATGGTCAACACTCACTCTTTTAGAATAGAAGCGCCAGCAGCAGGGGTTGGGGGGCAGGGGTAATTAGGCAATGAGGACAGACCTACCTGAGGTGCTCCATAAAGATCTAGGGCCCGATGTAGGTCGGTCGGTAACGGCCGAAAATCGGTATTTTCGGCCGTTACCGATCGGTAAATAGGTGATTGGCATGTAGGGGGCTTTATTTTACCGAATCTGTAAAATTACCGATTCGGTAATTTTACCGATTCGGTAAAATAAAAATCGGTAAATTTACCGAATCTGAGCCACCCATATGTAGGTGGGACTCTTCAGAGTCCCAGGAGCCTTACCAAATCGGTATTTTACCATCAAATAAATTTGATGGTAAAATACCGATTCCGGTGTGCATGCACATGTGTGCATGCACACCTATGCCATGTGACAGGCAGACCTGCCCTTAGGGCATGTATGCCTGCCACATGGCACCCGAGCCTGTTTTGGGGGTGCCAGAGGGTGTCAAAGTGACACCCCCTGCACCCTTGTGGAAATCGGTATTTACCGATTCGGTAAATACCGAATCGGTAATGCCCATTCATTCCTATGGGCTTCATAGCCCATAGGAATGAATGGGCATTACCGATTCGGTATTTACCGAATCGGTAAATACCGAAATCATCCGATTCGGTATTCCAGCACATCTGGAATACCTACATGTCGACCCCATAGATTTACCGATTTTTAATTACCGAATCGGTAAAATTCGGTAATTTAAAATCGGTAAATCTATTTCACCTACATCTGGCCCCTAGAGTCCAGACCTTCACATATGTTAGATTGCAGAACCAGGGAGCTTGTCACAGCAGGGCAGGCCCTGACCAGGGGCAGGGCATCCTTAATGGTGATGTTAATAATTGTCTCCTTGACTTGTTGTACCACTATTAATATTTACACTATTATGGAAGGTCGGACTCTTTGTACTGATCATGGTCCTGTATCATGTCTGTTTGTTTTTCTTTTTGAAATAATAAAAAGATTTTTTTTTAAAAACAAAAAAATAATTTTGGCCACTATAAATGTATGCTTAGAAGTATATAGAGAAGGCAGGAAAAGAAAGGTGGGTTCACATGGAAATGCCTTTGGGTTGCGGGTCCTCAAAGCTCAGAAGATTTTAAAAATGAAGATACAGCAGCAGCTCTCCCTTGACCTTTGTAATAACTTAGCAAGTTTTGTCTCTCTCATTGGTAAACTGGTGATACTAAGATTGAGGATTCTCGTCAGACCACTTGCTGTTGGTAAATTCCAAATGTTACAAGCTGTTGGTCATTTTGCACCCTAGTGTTTTTTTCTGTTTCCAGGAGTACATCTATCAAATGTGTAGGTTAATTTGACCTGGGACGATCCTCTGAGTTTAGCTAATTTTGTGTTTTATTCAAATTGAGTTGAAGATCTTTAGGAGCTCACTCATGCTTAATCCAACAAACCATCTGAACAGAATGGTGTCAACCTGTGATTTTGTACCAAGGTGTGGGCTGTGTTTATAATGTTGGAAAGATGGTGACTAATAAGTGAGTGGTCTGAACATAGTTGGGATTGCATTGTTTTTGTTGTATCTTTGGTGGTATGCATAAACACTAGTGCCAAAATGTGTTTGGTTACATTAGTGAGGTAGCGTACCACGTCTCTGAAGCTCTGGTATTTAAATTCTTTATTAGTTCTGTCACTGATTTATTCCCAGCCGTGTTCACACATAGGTAACATATCTCTAATAAGAGGATTTACTGGACTACTTCTCTTGGTGTGATAACAATTCTAGCGCTGCATCCAAGAAGGCATTGTTGGAAGTAAAGGACATTAGAATTATGCAATAGCGGAAAACCAAATTATAAAACTGTGTTGACTAGTTTATGTGGCAAGAAAAGACAAATTATGTGGCATATTGTTGCATATTTTGTAGCAGTATTATTTTATTATTTTACTATTTTACAAATGTTAGCATTGTGTGGGCAAAGGTTTTACCTCATAAGTATCGTTAACTCCTAAATACAGATCTTAACAAATTAAAGATTATTAGTTAACCTTTTCAAAGGGCATGTCACTACATGGCATGACGTAGCTTTTTTTTAAAACTTTTGATGCATTTTAGCTAGAAACTTGTAGTTGCTGGTTAAAATCTGCTAATTATGCTGGATTATGTAGGAAAATGCAGTAAACCTATTGTTAAAAATAAAACCTTACAGGTTGGGAACTCCAAAGTCTAACTTGTGTTTAATGCAAAATATCAAACAGCATAACAAAATAATTAGGATAATTGTCATTGCAACTGTCAAGAGGTCTTTCGAGAAAATGGTCAGTTTGTGCATAATGCTAAATTCACAACATTTGGGACAGTGTATACAGGTTTTCTCTCAATACATGTCAATTGAACCTAATCACGTGTCACAAAATTGTTACTTTCAGCTACAATGTATCTAAAGAAGAGGTGGTAGGAGAAAGCACAAGACGTCCTTGCAGAGAAGAAATCATTCATGAAACAATACTGAGTTCCAGATCCTCCCATAATCCCACTTCCAGTTACCAGGCCTGAAAGTGAGGTTATTCTTTGCAGAAATGTGCAAATGTACAATTTTAACTAACAAGTCTTCTGGGCCTACCAGAGCCATGGCATTTAACAAGAATATTTGAGACTAATTCATACTTCAAACCGATTCAGACCGTGGTTGACTGCTGGGATCGCCGGTCACCGGCGGTCAGCGGATCGGTCATTGGATCCCCTTCGGCTGCCCCTGTTCGACGGTCTGGAGACCGCCGGGACTGCCGGCTCGAGCTGCAGTCATTGACGGGCATTAAGGAGGCGCTGTGGTAGAGGCCCTGTGGCTGGGGCTGCGGCTCACTGCCGTGCGGTCTGTGGTTTGTTGAGGGACGCAGCAGGGCGGAGAGAAGGCGAGGAGGACGGTGGGCGCTGCGGAGGCGCCGGAGGACTGGTCCCTGAACTGGAGCATCGGGCCCCGGTCTGCGCGGCTCGTGGCGGAGGTGCATCTGGCCTCTCTCCCCTCTCGCCGACTGCACGGTGGGAGCTGTGGAGGTGAGGGGCAGTGGGGCGGACGCTCAGCGGCGGTTGGTCTGCGGTGCTGGCAGGAGAGCAGGGCGGTGAGTCGGCGGATCCACACGAAGCCCTGCACACGGAGTGAAGGCGCCTAATAGCCCCCCCCCCAGGAAATGCCCAGGAAATGCAATGAATAAACGAAAAGAATACTGACAGTATGAACACCGGCTAGTATCCACTAATGGAGTGCCTATTTCTACTCAACACTCAATTGCACAAATCTACTTTCTGCATCAGATTTGAACAGCCTCAGTGCAGCCTAACTACTGTGATGTCCTGAAGGTATTTGCACGCATACTTTTATTTTTATCTCGAACATGCCGGCTTTGCATTCCCTGCCCTGAATCCTATAAAGTTATCTGCCTGCAAACTTTCCTCGCCACATGGCGGGCTTTTCACTCTTCTCACTCTCCATTCCTAAAATGGCTGGGGCCATATACCGGAGCCATAAATCGCCTCCACTGCCCACCAGATGACGATGAGGCTACATACCAACGTGGTCACAGGTCAACAAAACAGAGATAAGACTCTCTCCTCGCCTCCAAGCAGCAGGGAAGCTAATTTCTCTCCTCCCCACCTAACAACACAGAAGATGGACTAACGCGACCTGCCCCTAAGCAGAAAGGGAAACTATCTCTCTGAGGCACACCAACAACAGAGAAAGGACTATTACTCTTGTTTCCATTTATGCTATTCTGGCGGCCATCTTTGACTAGTTCTACATTGGGGTGGCCATCTTAGACTAGTCATCCCTTCCAACTGCCCATACGTAAGTCTTCGTGGGTCTACAGCTATGCAATTTCACACACTCACCCACGTACACCCCCCTCTTCTACCTACACTTCTTCCACTATGGAACGCATGGGCGAACACACATACAAAATAAATTACCCACCCGAACTCTCCAAAAAAAACGCCAAACGCTACAAACACAACTTCCTGAAGGCACACCCTGAAACCCCGTTTGTGGACACCTACTTCTCACTGACCAACGGAGCCACAAGCACCGATATCATCTTCTACACACTGCGTAGAGCACAGTGGAGGAAAGCGCTCCTCTCCATTCTCACTTGCTCCACCACCAGTAAATCCGCTCATGGCCTAACGCTGTCTATCACGTCATCCCAAGTTTTCCCAGGCAAAGCCACCATCACCATCTACAACAACGGGACCATACTATTCCAAGCCACTGATAGGAACCTCGACCGACTCGACAACCTGTTCCCTACCTTCTTAGAACACATCGCCAAACGGCGGACCTCCACTCCGAACACATCAAGCTACACAACACCCTCCAATGCCAATCCTCTATCTAACTTGCCTTACCCATCTCAACAGCGGATTGACACCCACCTCTCCCATCCCCCCAGCGCTATAGTAAATCGCACACACGACCTAACACCTCCTCACCCCGCATCTACTGGCGGAGAACACTCCCCCTCATACACCCTCCACACCCCCACCGTCCCTTCCCCCACCTTACACCCCCCACGAGTCCCTCTGAACCCACCACCGTCCGGAGCTTATCTCCCCCCTTCCCCCCCGTGGCAGATCCTTCTCCCACCCTAGCTCCCCCCCCCACTCTTACTCCCCACCCTCCCAACTAGACCCACAGAACATACCACCTCCCTTACCTTGCAAACACAACAGTGATGGACAGAATGTGGATCAATGTCACACATTCACCCCAGTCCAAAGATCTGGGCCCAAATCCATCGTTTTTCCACTCCACACCACCCTGGGTTAGACAATGGCGATATGCAAATCAGCGCTGACCCTGTGCCTCATGGGAACAGTCCAGTCCGAACTACAAAAGCCATGTCCTTCCCAGAACGGAAACAAGCATCCGAGGACCGGCCCGGTTTCGAGGTAACACCTCTCATCAGCCCGGCTAGCTTGACTCCAGTGGTGTGGAGTGCCTGGGACTCACGTCTGAGCATCCCCAGTACACTTAGAGCGGTAATTGCAAACACAACAGTGATGGACAGAATGAGGATCAATGTCACACATTCACCCCAGTCCAAAGATCTGGGCCCAAATCCATCGTTTTTCCACTCCACACCACCCTGGGTTAGACAATGGCGATATGCAAATCAGCGCTGACCCTGTGCCTCATGGGAACAGTCCAGTCCGAACTACAAAAGCCATGTCCTTCCCAGAACGGAAACAAGCATCCGAGGACCGTCCCGGTTTCGAGGTAACACCTCTCATCAGCCCGGCTAGCTTGACTCCAGTGGTGTGGAGTGCCTGGGACTCACGTCTGAGCATCCCCAGTACACTTAGAGCGGTAATTGCAAACACAACAGTGATGGACAGAATGTGGATCAATGTCACACATTCACCCCAGTCCAAAGATCTGGGCCCAAATCCATCGTTTTTCCACTCCACACCACCCTGGGTTAGACAATGGCGATATGCAAATCAGCGCTGACCCTGTGCCTCATGGGAACAGTCCAGTCCGAACTACAAAAGCCATGTCCTTCCCAGAACGGAAACAAGCATCCGAGGACCGGCCCGGTTTCGAGGTAACACCTCTCATCAGCCCGGCTAGCTTGACTCCAGTGGTGTGGAGTGCCTGGGACTCACGTCTGAGCATCCCCAGTACACTTAGAGCGGTAATTGCAAACACAACAGTGATGGACAGAATGTGGATCAATGTCACACATTCACCCCAGTCCAAAGATCTGGGCCCAAATCCATCGTTTTTCCACTCCACACCACCCTGGGTTAGACAATGGCGATATGCAAATCTGCGCTGACCCTGTGCCTCATGGGAACAGTCCAGTCCGAACTACAAAAGCCATGTCCTTCCCAGAACGGAAACAAGCATCCGAGGACCGGCCCGGTTTCGAGGTAACACCTCTCATCACCCCGGCTACCTTGACTCCAGTGGTGTGGAGTGCCTGGGACTCACGTCTGAGCATCCCCAGTACACTTAGAGCGGTAATTGCAAACACAACAGTGATGGACAGAATGTGGATCAATGTCACACATTCACCCCAGTCCAAAGATCTGGGCCCAAATCCATCGTTTTTCCACTCCACACCACCCTGGGTTAGACAATGGCGATATGCAAATCAGCGCTGACCCTGTGCCTCATGGGAACAGTCCAGTCCGAACTACAAAAGCCATGTCCTTCCCAGAACGGAAACAAGCATCCGAGGACCGGCCCGGTTTCGAGGTAACACCTCTCATCAGCCCGGCTAGCTTGACTCCAGTGGTGTGGAGTGCCTGGGACTCACGTCTGAGCATCCCCAGTACACTTAGAGCGGTAATTGCAAACACAACAGTGATGGACAGAATGTGGATCAATGTCACACATTCACCCCAGTCCAAAGATCTGGGCCCAAATCCATCGTTTTTCAGCTCCACACCACCCTGGGTTAGACAATGGCGATATGCAAATCAGCGCTGACCCTGTGCCTCATGGGAACAGTCCAGTCCGAACTACAAAAGCCATGTCCTTCCCAGAACGGAAACAAGCATCCGAGGACCGGACCGGTTTCGAGGTAACACCTCTCATCAGCCCGGCTAGCTTGACTCCAGTGGTGTGGAGTGCCTGGGACTCACGTCTGAGCATCCCCAGTACACTTAGAGCGGTAATTGCAAACACAACAGTGATGGACAGAATGTGGATCAATGTCACACATTCACCCCAGTCCAAAGATCTGGGCCCAAATCCATTGTTTTCCCACTCCACACCACCCTGGGTTAGACAATGGCGATATGCAAATCAGCGCTGACCCTGTGCCTCATGGGAACAGTCCAGTCCGAACTACAAAAGCCATGTCCTTCCCAGAACGGAAACAAGCATCCGAGGACCGGCCCGGTTTCGAGGTAACACCTCTCATCAGCCCGGCTAGCTTGACTCCAGTGGTGTGGAGTGCCTGGGACTCACGTCTGAGCATCCCCAGTACACTTAGAGCGGTAATTGCAAACACAACAGTGATGGACAGAATGTGGATCAATGTCACACATTCACCCCAGTCCAAAGATCTGGGCCCAAATCCATCGTTTTTCCACTCCACACCACCCTGGGTTAGACAATGGCGATATGCAAATCAGCGCTGACCCTGTGCCTCATGGGAACAGTCCAGTCCGAACTACAAAAGCCATGTCCTTCCCAGAACGGAAACAAGCATCCGAGGACCGGCCCGGTTTCGAGGTAACACCTCTCATCAGCCCGGCTAGCTTGACTCCAGTGGTGTGGAGTGCCTGGGACTCACGTCTGAGCATCCCCAGTACACTTAGAGCGGTAATTGCAAACACAACAGTGATGGACAGAATGTGGATCAATGTCACACATTCACCCCAGTCCAAAGATCTGGGCCCAAATCCATCGTTTTTCCACTCCACACCACCCTGGGTTAGACAATGGTGATATGCAAATCAGCGCTGACCCTGTGCCTCATGGGAACAGTCCAGTTCGAACTACAAAAGCCATGTCCTTCCTAGAACGGAAACAAGCATCCGAGGACCGGCCCGGTTTCGAGGTAACACCTCTCATCAGCCCGGCTAGCTTGACTCCAGTGGTGTGGAGTGCCTGGGGCTCACGTCTGAGCATCCCCAGTACACTTAGAGCGGTAATTGCAAACACAACAGTGATGGACAGAATGTGGATCAATGTCACACATTCACCCCAGTCCAAAGATCTGGGCCCAAATCCATCGTTTTTCCACTCCACACCACCCTGGGTTAGACAATGGCGATATGCAAATCAGCGCTGACCCTGTGCCTCATGGGAACAGTCCAGTCCGAACTACAAAAGCCATGTCCTTCCCAGAACGGAAACAAGCATCCGAGGACCGGCCCGGTTTCGAGGTAACACCTCTCATCAGCCCGGCTAGCTTGACTCCAGTGGTGTGGAGTGCCTGGGACTCACGTCTGAGCATCCCCAGTACACTTAGAGCGGTAATTGCAAACACAACAGTGATGGACAGAATGTGGATCAATGTCACACATTCACCCCAGTCCAAAGATCTGGGCCCAAATCCATCGTTTTTCCACTCCACACCACCCTGGGTTAGACAATGGATATATGCAAATCAGCGCTGACCCTGTGCCTCATGGGAACAGTCCAGTCCGAACTACAAAAGCCATGTCCTTCCTAGAACGGAAACAAGCATCCGAGGACCGGCCCGGTTTCGAGGTAACACCTCTCATCAGCCCGGCTAGCTTGACTCCAGTGGTGTGGAGTGCCTGGGGCTCACGTCTGAGCATCCCCAGTACACTTAGAGCGGTAATTGCAAACACAACAGTGATGGACAGAATGTGGATCAATGTCACACATTCACCCCAGTCCAAAGATCTGGGCCCAAATCCATCGTTTTTCCACTCCACACCACCATGGGTTAGACAATGGCGATATGCAAATCAGCGCTGACCCTGTGCCTCATGGGAACAGTCCAGTCCGAACTACAAAAGCCATGTCCTTCCCAGAACGGAAACAAGCATCCGAGGACCGGCCCGGTTTCGAGGTAACACCTCTCATCAGCCCGGCTAGCTTGACTCCAGTGGTGTGGAGTGCCTGGGACTCACGTCTGAGCATCCCCAGTACACTTAGAGCGGTAATTGCAAACACAACAGTGATGGACAGAATGTGGATCAATGTCACACATTCACCCCAGTCCAAAGATCTGGGCCCAAATCCATCGTTTTTCCACTCCACACCACCCTGGGTTAGACAATGGCGATATTCAAATCAGCGCTGACCCTGTGCCTCATGGGAACAGTCCAGTCCGAACTACAAAAGCCATGTCCTTCCCAGAACGGAAACAAGCATCCGAGGACCGGCCCGGTTTCGAGGTAACACCTCTCATCAGCCCGGCTAGCTTGACTCCAGTGGTGTGGAGTGCCTGGGACTCACGTCTGAGCATCCCCAGTACACTTAGAGCGGTAATTGCAAACACAACAGTGATGGACAGAATGTGGATCAATGTCACACATTCACCCCAGTCCAAAGATCTGGGCCCAAATCCATCGTTTTTCCACTCCACACCACCCTGGGTTAGACAATGGCGATATGCAAATCAGCGCTGACCCTGTGCCTCATGGGAACAGTCCAGTCCGAACTACAAAAGCCATGTCCTTCCCAGAACGGAAACAAGCATCCGAGGACCGGCCCGGTTTCGAGGTAACACCTCTCATCAGCCCGGCTAGCTTGACTCCAGTGGTGTGGAGTGCCTGGGACTCACGTCTGAGCGTCCCTAGTACACTTAGAGCGGTAATTGCAAACACAACAGTGATGGACAGAATGTGGATCAATGTCACACATTCACCCCAGTCCAAAGATCTGGGCCCAAATCCATCGTTTTTCCACTCCACACCACCCTGGGTTAGACAATGGCGATATGCAAATCAGTGCTGACCCTGTGCCTCATGGGAACAGTCCAGTCCGAACTACAAAAGCCATGTCCTTCCCAGAACGGAAACAAGCATCCGAGGACCGGCCCGGTTTCGAGGTAACACCTCTCATCAGCCCGGCTAGCTTGACTCCAGTGGTGTGGAGTGCCTGGGACTCACGTCTGAGCATCCCCAGTACACTTAGAGCGGTAATTGCAAACACAACAGTGATGGACAGAATGTGGATCAATGTCACACATTCACCCCAGTCCAAAGATCTGGGCCCAAATCCATCGTTTTTCCACTCCACACCACCCTGGGTTAGACAATGGCGATATGCAAATCAGCGCTGACCCTGTGCCTCATGGGAACAGTCCAGTCCGAACTACAAAAGCCATGTTCTTCCCAGAACGGAAACAAGCATCCGAGGACCGGCCCGGTTTCGAGGTAACACCTCTCATCAGCCCGGCTAGCTTGACTCCAGTGGTGTGGAGTGCCTGGGACTCACGTCTGAGCATCCCCAGTACACTTAGAGCGGTAATTGCAAACACAACAGTGATGGACAGAATGTGGATCAATGTCACACATTCACCCCAGTCCAAAGATCTGGGCCCAAATCCATCGTTTTTCCACTCCACACCACCCTGGGTTAGACAATGGCGATATGCAAATCAGCGCTGACCCTGTGCCTCATGGGAACAGTCCAGTCCGAACTACAAAAGCCATGTCCTTCCCAGAACGGAAACAAGCATCCGAGGACCGGCCCGGTTTCGAGGTAACACCTCTCATCAGCCCGGCTAGCTTGACTCCAGTGGTGTGGAGTGCCTGGGACTCACGTCTGAGCATCCCCAGTACACTTAGAGCGGTAATTGCAAACACAACAGTGATGGACAGAATGTGGATCAATGTCACACATGGTATACACCTGTTACAACGCATTTTTTACAACGCACTACCATTACAACGCATTTTTTACAACGCAAAAACTTTTACAACGCATACCATACAACGCATGTTTTTACAACGCTAGTACTTTTACAACGCATGCCATTACAACGTAAGTATTGGTAAGTATATAATTATATTTAATATTTTATATGTTTGTTTTTTTTTACGTTTTCAGTTTTTGGGTAAAGGGGTATTTTTAGGGTTTAGGGTCAGTTTTCAGTTTATGGGTAAAGGGGTATTTTTAGGGTTCAGGGTCAGTTTTCAGTTTTTGGATAAAGGGGTATTTTTAGGGTTTAGGGTCAGTTTTCAGTTTTTGGGTAAAGGGGTATTTTTAGGGTTCAGGGGCAGTTTTCAGTTTTTGGGTAAAGGGGTATTTTTAGGGTTTAGGGTCAGTTTTCAGTTTTTGGGTAAAGGGGTATTTTTAGGGTTTAGGGTCAGTTTTCAGTTTTTGGATAAAGGGGTATTTTTAGGGTTCAGGGTCAGTTTTCAGTTTTTGGGTAAAGGGGTATTTTTAGGGTTCAGGGTCAGTTTTCAGTTTTTGGGTAAAGGGGTATTTTTAGGGTTCAGGGTCAGTTTTCAGTTTTTGGGTACAGGGGTATTTTTAGGGTTCAGGGTCAGTTTTCAGTTTTTGGGTACAGGGGTATTTTTAGGGTTCAGGGACAGTTTTCAGTTTTTGGGTAAAGGGGTATTTTTAGGGTTCAGGGTCAGTTTTCAGTTTTTGGGTACAGGGGTATTTTTAGGGTTCAGGGACAGTTTTGGGTTTATGGGGTACAGGGGTATTTTTAGGGTTTAGGGACAGTTTTGGGTTTTTGGGGTACAGGGGTATTTTTAGGTTTCTGGGTTAATTTGGGTTTTTGGGGTACAGGGGTACAAGGTAAAAAAAATTAAATTAAATAAATTAAATTAAACTAAATTTTATTAATTACAATTAATTTAAAAAAAAATATTATATACTTACCAATACTTACGTTGTAATGGCATGCGTTGTAAAAGTTTTTGCGTTGTAAAATCATGCGTTGTAATGGTATGCGTTGTAAAAGTTTTTGCGTTGTAAAAAATGCGTTGTAACGGTATGCGTTGTAAAAGTATGCGTTGTAACGTCATACATCCGTCACACATTCACCCCAGTCCAAAGATCTGGGCCCAAATCCATCGTTTTTCCACTCCACACCACCCTGGGTTAAACAATGGCGATATGCAAATCAGCGCTGACCCTGTGCCTCATGGGAACAGTCCAGTCCGAACTACAAAAGCCATGTCCTTCCCAGAACGGAAACAAGCATCCGAGGACCGGCCCGGTTTCGAGGTAACACCTCTCATCAGCCCGGCTAGCTTGACTCCAGTGGTGTGGAGTGCCTGGGACTCACGTCTGAGCATCCCCAGTACACTTAGAGCGGTAATTGCAAACACAACAGTGATGGACAGAATGTGGATCAATGTCACACATTCACCCCAGTCCAAAGATCTGGGCCCAAATCCATCGTTTTTCCACTCCACACCACCCTGGGTTAGACAATGGCGATATGCAAATCAGCGCTGACCCTGTGCCTCATGGGAACAGTCCAGTCCGAACTACAAAAGCCATGTCCTTCCCAGAACGGAAACAAGCATCCGAGGACCGGCCCGGTTTCGAGGTAACACCTCTCATCAGCCCGGCTAGCTTGACTCCAGTGGTGTGGAGTGCCTGGGACTCACGTCTGAGCGTCCCTAGTACACTTAGAGCGGTAATTGCAAACACAACAGTGATGGACAGAATGTGGATCAATGTCACACATTCACCCCAGTCCAAAGATCTGGGCCCAAATCCATCGTTTTTCCACTCCACACCACCCTGGGTTAGACAATGGCGATATGCAAATCAGCGCTGACCCTGTGCCTCATGGGAACAGTCCAGTCCGAACTACAAAAGCCATGTCCTTCCCAGAACGGAAACAAGCATCCGAGGACCGGCCCGGTTTCGAGGTAACACCTCTCATCAGCCCGGCTAGCTTGACTCCAGTGGTGTGGAGTGCCTGGGACTCACGTCTGAGCATCCCCAGTACACTTAGAGCGGTAATTGCAAACACAACAGTGATGGACAGAATGTGGATCAATGTCACACATTCACCCCAGTCCAAAGATCTGGGCCCAAATCCATCGTTTTTCCACTCCACACCACCCTGGGTTAGACAATGGCGATATGCAAATCAGCGCTGACCCTGTGCCTCATGGGAACAGTCCAGTCCGAACTACAAAAGCCATGTCCTTCCCAGAACGGAAACAAGCATCCGAGGACCGGCCCGGTTTCGAGGTAACACCTCTCATCAGCCCGGCTAGCTTGACTCCAGTGGTGTGGAGTGCCTGGGACTCACGTCTGAGCATCCCCAGTACACTTAGAGCGGTAATTGCAAACACAACAGTGATGGACAGAATGTGGATCAATGTCACACATTCACCCCAGTCCAAAGATCTGGGCCCAAATCCATCGTTTTTCCACTCCACACCACCCTGGGTTAGACAATGGCGATATGCAAATCAGCGCTGACCCTGTGCCTCATGGGAACAGTCCAGTCCGAACTACAAAAACCATGTCCTTCCCAGAACGGAAACAAGCATCCGAGGACCGGCCCGGTTTCGAGGTAACACCTCTCATCAGCCCGGCTAGCTTGACTCCAGTGGTGTGGAGTGCCTGGGACTCACGTCTGGAAAAACGATGGATTTGGGCCCAGATCTTTGGACTGGGCTGAATGTGTGACATTGATCCACATTCTGTCCATCATTGTTGTGTTTGCAGTTACCGCTCTAAGTGTACTGGGGATGCTCAGACGTGAGTCCCAGGCACTCCACACCACTGGAATCAAGCTAGCCGGGCTGAAGAGAGGTGTTACCTCGAAACCGGGCCGGTCCTCGGATGCTTGTTTCCGTTCTGGGAAGGACATGGCTTTTGTAGTTCGGACTGGACTGTTCCCATGGGGCACAGGGTCAGCGCTGATTTGCATATCGCCATTGTCTAACCCAGGGTGGTGTGGAGTGGAAAAACGATGGATTTGGGCCCAGATCTTTGGACTGGGGTGAATGTGTGACATTGATCCACATTCTGTCCATCATTGTTGTGTTTGCAGTTACCGCTCTAAGTGTACTGGGGATGCTCAGACGTGAGTCCCAGGCACTCCACACCACTGTAATCAAGCTAGCCGGGCTGAAGAGAGGTGTTACCTCGAAACCGGGCCGGTCCTCGGATGCTTGTTTCCGTTCTGGGAAGGACATGGCTTTTGTAGTTCGGAATGGACTGTTCCCATGGGGCACAGGGTCAGCGCTGATTTGCATATCGCCATTGTCTAACCCAGGGTGGTGTGGAGTGGAAAAACGATGGATTTGGGCCCAGATCTTTGGACTGGGGTGAATGTGTGACATTGATCCACATTCTGTCCATCATTGTTGTGTTTGCAGTTACCGCTCTAAGTGTACTGGGGATGCTCAGACGTGAGTCCCAGGCACTCCACACCACTGGAATCAAGCTAGCCGGGCTGAAGAGAGGTGTTACCTCGAAACCGGGCCGGTCCTCGGATGCTTGTTTCCGTTCTGGGAAGGACATGGCTTTTGTAGTTCGGACTGGACTGTTCCCATGGGGCACAGGGTCAGCGCTGATTTGCATATCGCCATTGTCTAACCCAGGGTGGTGTGGAGTGGAAAAACAATGGATTTGGGCCCAGATCTTTGGACTGGGGTGAATGTGTGACATTGATCCACATTCTGTCCATCATTGTTGTGTTTGCAGTTACCGCTCTAAGTGTACTGGGGATGCTCAGACGTGAGTCCCAGGCACTCCACACCACTGGAATCAAGCTAGCCGGGCTGAAGAGAGGTGTTACCTCGAAACCGGGCCGGTCCTCGGATGCTTGTTTCCGTTCTGGGAAGGACATGGCTTTTGTAGTTCGGACTGGACTGTTCCCATGGGGCACAGGGTCAGCGCTGATTTGCATATCGCCATTGTCTAACCCAGGGTGGTGTGGAGTGGAAAAACGATGGATTTGGGCCCAGATCTTTGGACTGGGGTGAATGTGTGACATTGATCCACATTCTGTCCATCATTGTTGTGTTTGCAGTTACCGCTCTAAGTGTACTGGGGATGCTCAGACGTGAGTCCCAGGCACTCCACACCACTGGAATCAAGCTAGCCGGGCTGAAGAGAGGTGTTACCTCGAAACCGGGCCGGTCCTCGGATGCTTGTTTCCGTTCTGGGAAGGACATGGCTTTTGTAGTTCGGACTGGACTGTTCCCATGGGGCACAGGGTCAACGCTGATTTGCATATCGCCATTGTTTAACCCAGGGTGGTGTGGAGTGGAAAAACGATGGATTTGGGCCCAGATCTTTGGACTGGGGTGAATGTGTGACATTGATCCACATTCTGTCCATCATTGTTGTGTTTGCAGTTACCGCTCTAAGTGTACTGGGGATGCTCAGACGTGAGTCCCAGGCACTCCACACCACTGGAATCAAGCTAGCCGGGCTGAAGAGAGGTATTACCTCGAAACCGGGCCGGTCCTCGGATGCTTGTTTCCGTTCTGGGAAGATCATGGCTTTTGTAGTTCGGACTGGACTGTTCCCATGGGGCACAGGGTCAGCGCTGATTTGCATATCGCCATTGTCTAACCCAGGGTGGTGTGGAGTGGAAAAACGATGGATTTGGGCCCAGATCTTTGGACTGGGGTGAATGTGTGACATTGATCCACATTCTGTCCATCATTGTTGTGTTTGCAGTTACCGCTCTAAGTGTACTGGGGATGCTCAGACGTGAGTCCCAGGCACTCCACACCACTGGAATCAAGCTAGCCGGGCTGAAGAGAGGTGTTACCTCGAAACCGGGCCGGTCCTCGGATGCTTGTTTCCGTTCTGGGAAGGACATGGCTTTTGTAGTTCGGACTGGACTGTTCCCATGGGGCACAGGGTCAGCGCTGATTTGCATATCGCCATTGTCTAACCCAGGGTGGTGTGGAGTGGAAAAACGATGGATTTGGGCCCAGATCTTTGGACTGGGGTGAATGTGTGACATTGATCCACATTCTGTCCATCATTGTTGTGTTTGCAGTTACCGCTCTAAGTGTACTGGGGATGCTCAGACGTGAGTCCCAGGCACTCCACACCACTGGAATCAAGCTAGCCGGGCTGAAGAGAGGTGTTACCTCGAAACCGGGCCGGTCCTCGGATGCTTGTTTCCGTTCTGGGAAGGACATGGCTTTTGTAGTTCGGACTGGACTGTTCCCATGGGGCACAGGGTCAGCGCTGATTTGCATATCGCCATTGTCTAACCCAGGGTGGTGTGGAGTGGAAAAACGATGGATTTGGGCCCAGATCTTTGGACTGGGGTGAATGTGTGACATTGATCCACATTCTGTCCATCATTGTTGTGTTTGCAGTTACCGCTCTAAGTGTACTGGGGATGCTCAGACGTGAGTCCCAGGCACTCCACACCACTGGAATCAAGCTAGCCGGGCTGAAGAGAGGTGTTACCTCGAAACCGGGCCGGTCCTCGGATGCTTGTTTCCGTTCTGGGAAGGACATGGCTTTTGTAGTTCGGACTGGACTGTTCCCATGGGGCACAGGGTCAGCGCTGATTTGCATATCGCCATTGTCTAACCCAGGGTGGTGTGGAGTGGAAAAACGATGGATTTGGGCCCAGATCTTTGGACTGGGGTGAATGTGTGACATTGATCCACATTCTGTCCATCATTGTTGTGTTTGCAGTTACCGCTCTAAGTGTACTGGGGATGCTCAGACGTGAGTCCCAGGCACTCCACACCACTGGAATCAAGCTAGCCGGGCTGAAGAGAGGTGTTACCTCGAAACCGGGCCGGTCCTCGGATGCTTGTTTCCGTTCTGGGAAGGACATGGCTTTTGTAGTTCGGACTGGACTGTTCCCATGGGGCACAGGGTCAGCGCTGATTTGCATATCGCCATTGTCTAACCCAGGGTGGTGTGGAGTGGAAAAACGATGGATTTGGGCCCAGATCTTTGGACTGGGGTGAATGTGTGACATTGATCCACATTCTGTCCATCATTGTTGTGTTTGCAGTTACCGCTCTAAGTGTACTGGGGATGCTCAGACGTGAGTCCCAGGCACTCCACACCACTGGAATCAAGCTAGCCGGGCTGAAGAGAGGTGTTACCTCGAAACCGGGCCGGTCCTCGGATGCTTGTTTCCGTTCTGGGAAGGACATGGCTTTTGTAGTTCGGACTGGACTGTTCCCATGGGGCACAGGGTCAGCGCTGATTTGCATATCGCCATTGTCTAACCCAGGGTGGTGTGGAGTGGAAAAACGATGGATTTGGGCCCAGATCTTTGGACTGGGGTGAATGTGTGACATTGATCCACATTCTGTCCATCATTGTTGTGTTTGCAGTTACCGCTCTAAGTGTACTGGGGATGCTCAGACGTGAGTCCCAGGCACTCCACACCACTGGAATCAAGCTAGCCGGGCTGAAGAGAGGTGTTACCTCGAAACCGGGCCGGTCCTCGGATGCTTGTTTCCGTTCTGGGAAGGACATGGCTTTTGTAGTTCGGACTGGACTGTTCCCATGGGGCACAGGGTCAGCGCTGATTTGCATATCGCCATTGTTTAACCCAGGGTGGTGTGGAGTGGAAAAACGATGGATTTGGGCCCAGATCTTTGGACTGGGGTGAATGTGTGACATTGATCCACATTCTGTCCATCATTGTTGTGTTTGCAGTTACCGCTCTAAGTGTACTGGGGATGCTCAGACGTGAGTCCCAGGCACTCCACACCACTGGAATCAAGCTAGCCGGGCTGAAGAGAGGTGTTACCTCGAAACCGGGCCGGTCCTCGGATGCTTGTTTCCGTTCTGGGAAGATCATGGCTTTTGTAGTTCGGACTGGACTGTTCCCATGGGGCACAGGGTCAGCGCTGATTTGCATATCGCCATTGTCTAACCCAGGGTGGTGTGGAGTGGAAAAACGATGGATTTGGGCCCAGATCTTTGGACTGGGGTGAATGTGTGACATTGATCCACATTCTGTCCATCATTGTTGTGTTTGCAGTTACCGCTCTAAGTGTACTGGGGATGCTCAGACGTGAGTCCCAGGCACTCCACACCACTGGAATCAAGCTAGCCGGGCTGAAGAGAGGTGTTACCTCGAAACCGGGCCGGTCCTCGGATGCTTGTTTCCGTTCTGGGAAGGACATGGCTTTTGTAGTTCGGACTGGACTGTTCCCATGGGGCACAGGGTCAGCGCTGATTTGCATATCGCCATTGTCTAACCCAGGGTGGTGTGGAGTGGAAAAACGATGGATTTGGGCCCAGATCTTTGGACTGGGGTGAATGTGTGACATTGATCCACATTCTGTCCATCATTGTTGTGTTTGCAGTTACCGCTCTAAGTGTACTGGGGATGCTCAGACGTGAGTCCCAGGCACTCCACACCACTGGAATCAAGCTAGCCGGGCTGAAGAGAGGTGTTACCTCGAAACCGGGCCGGTCCTCGGATGCTTGTTTCCGTTCTGGGAAGGACATGGCTTTTGTAGTTCGGACTGGACTGTTCCCATGGGGCACAGGGTCAGCGCTGATTTGCATATCGCCATTGTCTAACCCAGGGTGGTGTGGAGTGGAAAAACGATGGATTTGGGCCCAGATCTTTGGACTGGGGTGAATGTGTGACATTGATCCACATTCTGTCCATCATTGTTGTGTTTGCAGTTACCGCTCTAAGTGTACTGGGGATGCTCAGACGTGAGTCCCAGGCACTCCACACCACTGGAATCAAGCTAGCCGGGCTGAAGAGAGGTGTTACCTCGAAACCGGGCCGGTCCTCGGATGCTTGTTTCCGTTCTGGGAAGGACATGGCTTTTGTAGTTCGGACTGGACTGTTCCCATGGGGCACAGGGTCAGCGCTGATTTGCATATCGCCATTGTTTAACCCAGGGTGGTGTGGAGTGGAAAAACGATGGATTTGGGCCCAGATCTTTGGACTGGGGTGAATGTGTGACATTGATCCACATTCTGTCCATCATTGTTGTGTTTGCAGTTACCGCTCTAAGTGTACTGGGGATGCTCAGACGTGAGTCCCAGGCACTCCACACCACTGGAATCAAGCTAGCCGGGCTGAAGAGAGGTGTTACCTCGAAACCGGGCCGGTCCTCGGATGCTTGTTTCCGTTCTGGGAAGATCATGGCTTTTGTAGTTCGGACTGGACTGTTCCCATGGGGCACAGGGTCAGCGCTGATTTGCATATCGCCATTGTCTAACCCAGGGTGGTGTGGAGTGGAAAAACGATGGATTTGGGCCCAGATCTTTGGACTGGGGTGAATGTGTGACATTGATCCACATTCTGTCCATCATTGTTGTGTTTGCAGTTACCGCTCTAAGTGTACTGGGGATGCTCAGACGTGAGTCCCAGGCACTCCACACCACTGGAATCAAGCTAGCCGGGCTGAAGAGAGGTGTTACCTCGAAACCGGGCCGGTCCTCGGATGCTTGTTTCCGTTCTGGGAAGGACATGACTTTTGTAGTTCGGACTGGACTGTTCCCATGGGGCACAGGGTCAGCGCTGATTTGCATATCGCCATTGTCTAACCCAGGGTGGTGTGGAGTGGAAAAACGATGGATTTGGGCCCAGATCTTTGGACTGGGGTGAATGTGTGACATTGATCCACATTCTGTCCATCATTGTTGTGTTTGCACCTCCCTTACCTTAGCATCCCCCCCTTTCTCCCCTCCCATTCTCAGCCCCCACTACCTTCCGGCCACCCCCATTGTCTTCAGCCTTCACTCACTCCTCAACTCACCGGCGCCGCCTCCCACCGACATCTCTACCTATGCCTCCCACCCTCCCCCTACCTCACCCACACCCCTCACCCACAAATTCTCCCACACATCGAATGCCATCCCACTCAATATTACTGCAGAACCCTCCAATAACGCTAGCATATGCCCCCCCTCGGTACCTAGCTCGCTTTCCAGCTCACCACTCAACCACTCACCAACGGCTCTCATCACCAACACCATCCCCAACCCACCTCTGGACTTGATTTTATCCACCCTCCAACAAGTCAAAGAGGATCTCCTACAAGTCAAAGAAGATCTCCACGCCATCAAAGAACATCTCTTTTCACACCCCAGTCAACCTCCCACCATTCCACTACCCAACAAACGACCCACCCTCCCCATATACCCTCGCTTCCAACGCTCCCCGCGCTGGCCGACTATCCCCGCTCGCAATAACACCCACCGTGCCCTCAACTCCCTGTCGGACAGCGACTTATGCTCCCTCCTTCGCTCTTTTGGCCCAGGTCCTGTAAAACACATATCCATCACACACCTCCCCATACCCACAATTCTCACAAATCCCCTTGGGCCCCCAACCCTAAGCAACAGAGGCTCCGTCCCTAACAACCTCAGAATAGTCCCCCTCTCTCTAGAAGGCACGACCACCCTTCTCACTCCCAGACTCAAATGCATCCTACTCAATTGCAGATCGGCCCAGAGACACTCCTCCGACATCGCGGATCTCGTCACAACAATGGATCTGGACCTAGCCATTCTGACTGAAACGTGGCTAACTGAAGCTTCTACACCGATAATGGACATACTAGTCCCCCCCAATTATCACATCATTAGACTTGACAGGCCCGGCAAGACGGGCGGGGGAATTGCATGCATTTTTAGGAGCAACCTCTCCGTTACTAAAGCCACCTCCCCCTCCCTTACTTCCTGTGAACTCTTCTGCCTCGATATCGCCAGCGAGGACAAACAAGTTTGTGCTTTACATCTCATCTATCACCCGCCTGGGGACAACCTCACATTCACTCAACAACTCATGGACACGATCACATCCAATGCCGGTCGGCAGATCACTCAAGTCTACCTGGGTGACTTTAATCTCCACTGGAACGATCAGAAAGACGCAGTGGTGAATAGTCTCAAAACTTTCCTTAATGCGCTTGACCTCATCCAAATATGCGATAGACCTACACACGACAAAGGCTCGATACTCGATCTCATCATCGCCAAAGAGGACTGTACCCAACTGGAGGCGATCCAACCCTGTGACTGGTCAGACCACCACATTATCACCTTCTTTATCAACGAAAAAGTTAAACTTAACCCGGCTCAACCTACCAAATCCAAGATCTGGAAAAGGGACATGAAGAATCTTAACCCCAATTCCCTGCCTCCCCACATCTGCAGTCTCCTCCTTCCCCCTTCGGGCCCCTCGGATGTTCAATCACTGACCGATCACTACCTTAACTCTATGAACTCAATAGTCAACGAAGCCGCCCCATTGCAACTGAAGAGAGTCTCTACCAAGAACTCAAACCCTTGGTATGACGGCAGACTCAATGATGATAGGCGTGCTATGCGAATGGCAGAGCGCACCTGGAGATCTGACCCCTCTTCACTGCATCTCAAAACGCTTAAGAACAAGAGAAATGCCTACTTTAGGAAAATAAAGCGCGCAAAGTCTGACTTCTTTAGCCGCCAGCTGGACCAAGCAAAAAACAGGCCAAAAAAACTGTTCGAACTAATCAAAACTCAAACAAAGACAGAACCCTTACAATCAAACAGCACAACAAGCGATACCCCACACTGTGAAGACTTTTCTGCTTTCTTTAAGCTAAAGACCGACAACATAAGCAGTGACCTCATCATGGATGTAAGCCGATACCCCAGCCACACCAGAATGTCTAACACTCAACCTAAAAATAACGCATCATGGTTGTCCTTCGACACCTACTCTGAAGAAGCAATACACAAATTGCTCGGCACCTTGAAGCCCTCTAATCACATCATAGACCCCCTACCTGCTAATGCTGTAAAAGACTTCATCCCCCTGCTCCTCCCACTTTGGACCAAAATCATCAACAGCTCCCTTCAACAAGGTCTCATCCCAGACTCCCTCAAGGTGGGGCAAGTCACGCTGATACTCAAGAAACCTACAGCTGACCCGTCTGACCTGAACAATTACCGCCCTATCACCAATATCCCCACCCTGGCCAAACTGCTGGAAAAATGTGTACAACTCCAACTAACAAAACACATTGACCAGTTTAACCTCCTCAACCCTCATCAATCAGGCTTCCGAGCGAAACATAGCACGGAAACGGCTATGACGCACATAATTGATGACGCCCTCCAAATCCTTGATCGCAATGATTCCTGCCTCCTCATCCTTCTTGATCTCTCCTCAGCATTTGACACGGTCAAACACGAGAACCTACTGGAGTTGCTAAGCACTAGAATGGGTCTATCCGGAACTGTTCTCAAATGGTTTACTTCCTTCCTACATAACCGGTCTCAGAAGTTCAAGATCAACAATGTGCTGTCTTCACCTGTGCCAGTAGATCTAGGTGTCCCACAAGGATCTTCCCTTTCCCCCACACTGTTCAACCTCGTCATGGAACCTCTCGCCACCTTGCTCCAAGCATCCAATGTACAATTCCATATGTACGCTGATGACACACAACTTTACCTAAAGCTACAATCCCCGGAAGATATCAAACTTCTGAATTCCACACTTAGAAACACTCAATCTTGGTTGGCCGATAATCACCTCAAACTAAATGCTCTGAAAACTGAGTTGCTACTGATCTCACCTCCTGCGAAAATCACCACCACCCAAATCTGGCTTAATAACCTAACAGCACTCAATGTCCAACCCACCATCATGGATTCTGCGAAATCCTTAGGCATCACACTTGACGCCAAGCTCAACATGCAACAGCACGTTAGCAAAGCAACAAAAGGAGCTAATTTCCAAATCAACACACTGAGGAAACTTAAACCCTTCCTCCCAGCCAAGGACTTCCAAACTGCTGTACAAGCTCTAGTCATCCCTCGCATAGACTATGGAATTGTGGCCCTCAGCGGACTCCCGCAATCCACAACCGCACCCCTAAGAGCCTCCCTGAACGCTGCCGCGAGACTCATTACTGGCTCTAGAAAACACTCGCATATATCCCCAGACTTAAAATCCCTGAAATGGCTGCCTTTTGAAGCCAGAATACAGTTAAAAATTGCCGTTATGACACACTCGGCCGTGCACCACAAGGCACCCAACTACCTCGCTCAAAAGTTATCTATATCAGGAGGTTCGAGATCCAACAGAAGCACAAAAAGTCTACTCCTGAAACCTCGTAGATTCCGGAAGGAAAAAACATACAAACGCTCCTTCTCAGGAATGGCACCCAGGATCTGGAATGCACTCCCTCCTGAAACCAGGCTTATCTCCTCCACTGCATTCTTCAAGAAAGAGGTGAAAACCATCCTTATGGCCAAGTTCACCTGAACTTTTAGGTTGTTGGATCAGAGACTGTGCATCGCTTCTTATCACTGATTACCTGATTGTCTCTTGGCATTATATTCTTACTTGATTGCGACACTATTATGCTACTCTCCTACTACCGACCACTATATGGTACACATTAGTTTGTTGAATCGCCCTCTTGATGCCCCCGCCCCATGTTCTCTCTAATCCTAAGAAAATGGTGTAAGCCATCCCTACATCCAAAGTTTACCTGAACCCTATTGTAGCTGGATCAATGACTTTGCGTCGTCTTATATTACTGGTTACCTGATTGTATATTGGTATGTTATTTGTACATTACTGCTATCCTATTATGCAACTGCCTATTATACTGTTCCCATTAGTTCTGTTTAGTCACCCTCCTGTTGCCCCTACCCCTGTCTCTGTGAAGCGCTCTGATATCTGTAAAGATCTTGTTCGCGCTATATAAAACTTTGAATAAATAAATAAATAAGAAACGACATCCATGTTTGTTTATAAAATATATTGCTATATACTTTGCCATACAAATGTATGAAAAAATAACACTGTAGCACATGCGAAAATGCCGGAATTTCAAAATTCCACTGTCCCTGCATAGATTATACCATTCAGTGTCTCTCTTGCTGGAGGCAGGATTTTGAAGTAAGATGTTGTCTAACATTGAATTCTATTCATATCCTGTTACTAGTAAGAGAAAGCTCTAAATCGGTTTTGGTCTCCAGTTTGTGTGTTTGCATGTGCCTCCCGGATGTGGGTGTTTGTGGATGTACAAAATAGTAGAAAAGTCTTTTTTTTTTAAGGTCAGTATCCCAGGTGTTATCCAGGGTTCACCTACATGACATGCCCTTTTTTCAGCTGGGCTAAGATGCTGGAAGAACTCAGTGTAAGTTACCGAAGTAGACCTATTTAAAAAATAACTCGGTGAAATCCCGAAATGCATCACTGAAAGATGCTACAACACTGGCTGTTTTCCTTTGCTTTCCTGGTCACTTACTTGAAAACCTTCGCAGGCTCTTCCAGTAACTTGGGCATTTTGTTCAGGTTAGGTTCAGTAGTGTAACCCTACTAGTTGGTCAGGAAAAAATAACTCTTCGACCACATGCTCTGATTATCCTAAATTGTATGCCTTAGACAATGCACAGAGTGACACACATGGGAAGATTTTTAAGTATGATATGAAAACAAAAAAGAGTGTGCTGTGCGGGGAATTGTGTAAATGTGCTGAAAGTAGCACTCTGAATCAATGTACACAACAGAGCAAGATTAGACAAAAAAGCAAGGACAATGTTGAGTATAACAAGAAATGTCAACAAAAAAGACTAGGCATTCAACATAAGGAGGAGAGTGAAAGTGCAGCTATATCCGGATACAGCCTGCCGATGAATGTATGTCACCCAATGAAAAAAAAAATCTTGTCTATGGATGATTATCTGAGGAAATAAAATGGTTTGTCAAGGATCAGATGGTGACTCCGGTGGCATTAATAACCTATCTGATTGCATTAGTGCAGGGCGACCTAGCCATTGACTTCTGGACTTTGTCAGCGCAAGACACTCTGCTGAGTAGCTGAGCGCTTTAAAACCTGTCCACATGCTATAAGAACCGAATGAGCAAAAAAGCAAAACATTGCTTTATTTTAGCTGGCTCCTACCTGAAATTGGCTTTACTTCTATAGAAGTCACGGGAAAAAATACATTCTCTCGATTTTTTCTCAAAATCTCCCAATTACTTGTTCCAAAATGTTGGCATGTATGCCTATCATTTATTCATTCTGGAATTCTCCTGGTTCAGCCGTACTGTTTTGACTGTTTGATCACGCCTCTGCACTAGGTGCCTGAGTGGCAGCAAGAGTTTGAAGCATTTTACTGACAGCACAGCAGCAGGTTTGCCTAAGCGGCCATGCTGGTGTCCTCCATGTATATAGATCGTGCCACAGAAAACGTCCTAAGGCACCCCAAACCGAGAGTAAACTTGCTAAGCAGAAGGATCATCCTAAAGAAAACACAGTCCAAGTTGATTGATAGTGGATGGGTTTTTTAATAAAGCATCCCCATCGCCTCCATGCTACATTTTAGAAAGGTAATAAATATATCACCCACGTGCTTACTAATTAAACATTCCTTTCCCTGGGGAGACAATACAACTCTATCCATTACATTGATTAATGGCCTTGGAATTCCACTTGTTGAATGCACTCTGTTTATCTCAGCAAATGTCTGTTGTGAACTTCTTTCTAATAGAAACGTATACAAAGCAGATACAAATGCAGATTCTGCTGCAATATTCTCTCTAGAAATGCTCGCCCTTGTACTATATACAGATGACGGACAGCCCTGCCTTGGATCACATTCACCTGCTCTTGGCAGAGTGCTCCTATGCTCGTAGAAAGTTATAAGATTCACTCCAAAGTGCAGAATGATATATTCGTATATATTTGTAATCATGAAATTCCACAAATATCTAGGGACTTCGTGTTAGACCTGGCATCTTATGTGTGATTCCCTCTGTCTTTTTTTTGGTTCTGGCCTTCTCTATTTTGACTGTATGCTGCATTTACTGTTTGCAGGTTTTAGATCTTTGGGCACTTGGTCACTGCTGACCAGTACTAAAGTGCAAGTGTTCCCTGTGTAAATTGTATTGGTGATTGGTTGATCCATGATTGGCATATTTGATTTACAAGTTAGTCTGTAGTAAAGTGCACCGGGTGTGCTCAGGGCCTTTAAATCAAATGCTATTAGTGGACCACTGCAGTGTCTGTGTGTGCAGTTTTAAACTGCCACGTCAAACTGGCAAGTGCACCCACTTGCTAGGCCCAAACCTTCCCTTTACCTACATATGATTCACCCATAAGGTGAGCACAAGGCAGCCCAGTGGGCAGAGTACTGTGTATTTAAAATGTAGGACATGTACTGTTGTGCTTTTCATGTCCTAATAATGAAATACTGCTAATTTAGTTTGTCACTACTGCAAGGACTTTTCTCCCATAGGGTAACATGGGGATTGCCTTGAAATATATTTTAAGTGTAATTTCCCATTGGGAGCTGATAGGGATTTGGAGTTTGGGGTCTCTGAACTCACAATTTAAAAGTACATATTGTGGTGAAGTTGGTTTTTATATTGCTAGTTTAAAGATGAACCCTTTAGAAAGTGGACATTTTCTTGCTTAACCATTCTGTGCCTCTGCTTGTCTGTAGAATCCACACCTAGGTTAGGATGACAGTTGGGCTCTTGTGCATTTTCTGTAGACAGTCACAGAAAGGGAGCTGAGGTGTGCCTTGCATATCCTGATTAGCCATCGCCAGGCTGATGCACATTCCTGAGCTAGAGTGGTGGAAAGCGTTGTCACTGACATGAATAGGGCTGTGCCTGTCCTCACACAAAGCTACCTCCACACCCCCTGTAGTGTGCTTGGAGCCAGGTTAGGGAAAGGCAGGGTCCTGTCCACTACAGAGACTTTCCTTAGAAGTTTGCCTAAGTCAAAGGCAGAAAGGGCTATAAGTATTGAACCTCTGACACTCTCAAATCAGAACACTTCTGGACTAAAGGACATTCTGCTTGGATGAAGAGGTGGATGCTGTAAAAGGGACTGACACTCTCCCTGCTGCTTTGTTGTGCTGGCCAGCTGCTTGCTGTTTCTGTCCTGGGAGTGAAAGGACTGGACTTTGCTTTCTGAATCCTGATTCCAAGGTTTTCCAAGGGCTTGTGTGTGTGCCTCCTGTTAAGAAGTCTCAGGGCCATCAAAGATGTCAACTACCAGTGCCTGGGCTCTTCTTCTGAGAGCCCTGACTTGCCAAGTGGTGCCAAATCCAGTTCCTGGGCCCTTGGAGGAAGTATCTGGCGAGAAAATCCATGCATCGACTCTCAGCAACTGATGCAACACCGTTGTGAGGCAGAAAAATGAAAGCATAACCTGCTTTGCGCCTGAAAAATCACTGCAGCCCGACGCCCGAGCACCATGTGACTGACGTCTGTGGCACCCGCTCCGACTCTAATGCAGCCCCTGCTTTTTGGCTAAAGTATCAACACATCACCTGCTTCGCGGCTGTGAAATCAATACAGCACCTGTTTACTTGCATCTGCATCAACCCAGCACGTCTGCATTTTCGACACCATCTCTTAATCGATGTGACCCAGCAGAAAGCAACCGAGGCCGAGTGTCCAGAGATCAACACATCACCTCCCCTTTCAGTAAGGAACCGAGGCATCACCTCACCTGACAGTAAGGATTCAATGTGAGGTTCCGTGAATTCTGAACCCGTTTTATAAATGGCATGGTTTCGTTACGAATTTGATAATAGCAAATCCTAACTAGTGAGTTTGGCAAGTACGAGTGATCTCGTCACGCTAGACTTACAGATTCACTACGTATGTGGAGATTTCGTTCTGAACCATGGGTTCCATTTTGTGTATGGCAGCCATTTTGTGGTTGCCCTCACATAGGCCGACGACTGTGGCTGAACTAGTCTTTTTAAGGACATGTACACCTTAGCTCCAGTTCTTGCTGACTCCTGTTTGACCTAAGTGAACTGACCCTGTTGCCTGAAGCTGACCTTGTTAAACCAGTTCCTGCCCTTTAGCTGATCAAGATTAAGGATCAGAGCACAGGACATCATAAACTTTTACTGCACACAAATATGCCTTATCCTACTGTCACCTGTTTCTGCTCTTTTCTTTATGGTCTATTTATGATTGGGTTGTGGCCTTTTTTTATTATGGGTTCGTTCGACCTGTCTAAAGAAGAATGTTGGGTTTGACCGATGATTGATCATGGGCTGGGCAACTGAAAAGTGGGTTTTACTGTCATGCGATACCTCTGGTGTGGATACATGTGATTGGACAGTTTGTAAATGTTAGGTATTTGTCTGTAATGTGATTTTTGGCATAAAAAAGGATGACTTGCTTTGTAAAATTGAGCAGTCTCCTGAGAACTAATACCGTGATGACTTCTAGGACTTCTGTTACTGGCTGCAGCCAATAAATTTGATCTTTGACGCCACCAAGAAGTATCCCGTGTCTCTGTATTCTAAGACAGGTGAACCCGAAGACTTTGGGCGTGCCCCTGGCGCCGCTGGGTCTTAAATAACCCGGTTCTTCAGTTGGCGCTTCCAACGTGGGGCGACTTCAGCGGTACCGGTCCAAGCCTGAAGATCATGAGGAGCTTCGTGAGGAAATTCTGGAGGACGGCCACCACTTCATCGACCCCGGCATGTCGAATGTGGACTGAAGGTCTTTGCTGCGAGGCTTCCCGCTTTCCTGACGGCTACTAAGGACTGCTGCCCTGACTGTCGCCCTGTCTTGGACCCATTTGTGATGCTTTGTACGGCGAGACGACAGACGGGTCTTCTGGTGGCGTGACTGATAGCTCAGTTGAGTATAAGTGGGTCGCTCCCAGTCCTTAGTTTTTGGTTCTTTGGTTCTTAGTTTGTTTGGTCCTTAGTTTTGATCTGAAAATTGCAATTTCCAAAGCCGAGGGTCTTGTATATTTACGAGTGTATCGGTAGAGATAATCCCTTGAAGTTTGAAGCTCGTTTAGTGAGCGAAGATGCCTAATCGTAGCAAATTTGGTACTTGGTTTGGTTGTGGTTGCAACAGGGATTCCCGATTGGAGGATTCTTGTCTGATACCTCCGGTTGGAACTCCGACTTATGAGCTCTATTCTAAACACGGCGTGGGCCCCATTACGTTCAATGAAGTATGGGTCCACTACACTAGAAAAGATGGTGTCTTACAATGGCCCCCACATGGTAGCTTTAATACAGAGATTTAGACAATTTAGAAACTAAATTATTTAGGAAGAAAGCCCGGCCGGCAATGTTTGACTCCTTTCGCCTTTGACGTAAAGAAGCCAAACAGAGAGAAATCAAACAAGCTAAACGAGATAGGAAAGATAGGAATATGTCGGTACTACAAGCTGCTAGGCAGTATAGGAATGATGGAGAGGAGCGAGCGAGTGAAGTTTCAGATAGGCAGCGTTGTATGGCCATAGATAAATGTTATCCGGCCTTGCCGTCTCCTCCTCCAAAAGCGACTGAAGATCTTGAAAAAGATCCCTTGATGTCTCATTTACTGAGATTACCACCTCCTTATGTGCAGGGTGCTACTGCACCTCTATTACCTCCGGTTGTTCCACCCTTTGTGGTTAAACCTCCTGCTGTTGCTCAGCCACCCGGTACTCCGCAGATGGCTTTACCTCCTCCTGCGCAACCCGCTCTAGGGTCGCAAGCTTCACTACCAGCTTTGCCTCAAACTCCTTTGCCTTCCGCTTCTGCATCTGAGACTCCTACTGTTCTAATTCCTACACCTTCTTTGCCTCAAAATACTTATTCTCCTGTTCTTATGTCTGCTTCTTCTCCTTCTGTTCGAAAACGAATGACAGAGACTGTTTCTAGTTTATTGTCTCCATTGTTTGGGTCATTGAATATGACCCCTGTTTCAGAACATAGGCAGAGTCGTAGTCAGCTTCCTGGTTCTGAGGAATGGGCTGTGTTGGATTTGTTAGCTCGTAAATGTATTATGAATGCCTCAAGGTATAGTTTGCCAGCGGTTATGGATGTTTTCTTTCAGTGGGAACCGCCCAAGCAAAGGTATGTTTTTAATGTAATGTGTATGTTTCTGCGACAGGAATGGGAAGATAATGATTTGGGTTTGATCCCGCAGGAACTACTTGATGTTCAGTCGGATTTTGCTAAAGGGATGATAGTGGAATCTGATATTACAGATGCCGTAGAGACGATACTGGCTTTTAGATCTAGCCTTCCGCCTCAGACATTGTATGAACCTGATTCCTCTGTTAGAAGAAAAGCGAGACAGTATCCCATGAGATAAGTTCCTCCTGTATGGAAGGAAGCAGTTCAGGCTAATGTAAATCAGGGTATTGTTGCCGCACCGGCTCATTTCAGCGAGTATGGGTACATGTCCCTTGGAAGAGAGCAGAGGTCTTGGCTCTTAAGCAGACCTTACCTGATCCTCGTAAGAATCCTGCTGGTTACTACAAAGAGTTGTCTCAGACAGTAGATGCGTGTATAATGAATTTAGCCGACATTGATAGGTTGATGGGTAATGTAGTTCCGCAACCTTTGTGGGCGAAGATTCGTCATGAGAATCATGCAGCAGAGTTAGGTGATACTTGGGCGAATATTGTTGCTGCAGATGGTAGACAAGTAGGAGGTGCTAAACCTGAACCCTTAGTTGCAGAATTACCTGGTAGAATTATTACTTTGATGAAGACGATGATGCCTGCTTTACGAGTGAATTGGGATAAGTTGGCAGCATGCAAGCAGAAGAAAGATGAGAGTGTGTCTGACTTCTTCACTAGGTTTGAAGAGACGTTTATTGATCACAGTGGTCAGGATATGAGTACGGAAGGTGGTCAAAGGTTGTTCGTGGATAAATTTGTCTTTAATTTGCTTCCCGAACTTTCTAATAAGTTGAAGGACTCTGAGAGTTCATGGGCCGTTTCTTCGTCGGCCCAGATATTGGCTACTGCTCAATATTACGAGAATAGGGATAAAGATGAGAAGGATAAAGTAGAGAAGAAAACGAAGGATTTAAAGACGAAAGTTCTTTTGCAGCAAGCTTATCCGCCTCCTCAGAATCAGCCTCAGTTTCAGCAACCTCCACAATTTCAGAGATTGTTACAGAAGCCTGAGCCTTATGTTCAGCGATTCTTTCCTGGCCCGAATCAGTGTGCTTACTGTAGAGAGGAAGGTAATTTCAAGAATAATTGTCCGACTTTGTTACAGCGTGCGAATGGTGCACCTGGTCAGAGAGGTCGTGGTGGTTTTCAGCAAGCGCCTAGAGGAAGAGGTTGTGGTGTGATCCCCCAGAATGAGCGTTCCTCTTCCCTACAGAATTCTGCGAATTATTTTGATAGACTGAGTGTTCCGAGTGGTCAGTCTCCTCAGTACTATGTTGAGGATTACTATGTTGAAGGTGAGAGTGTTGGTTATAATGATTGCTAGGACAGCCATGGACAAAGTAAGGGAGTAGTGTCAGTTCCAGTAGATCAGAGTGGACCATATGTTGAAGTGATTACATCAGGTGTAGTAGAACCTTTTCTTTTGGATACTGGTGCGACAAAGAGTTCTATTATGCATTCTAAACTCCCTGGCGCACCTTTGTCTAGCTTGATCAATGTTTCCGTAGGATTTTCAGGCGCCCCAGTTCGTAATCCGGTTTCTAGTCCTTTGTCCCTTTCTATTGACCCTTGTGAATTGGAAGCTCCACTTATTCTAACGACTGGTTGTGGTGAGAATTTGTTGGGATTGGACTTGCTGAAAAGATTGTATGCGACATTGCATTGTTCTCCTTCGGGAGTACAACTTACTCTTGGTAAGAAAGTGATTTCTCCAATGTATTTGTCTAAAGATTGTTTGCCACTGGAATTGCGTTCGCTTCCTGAAACACTTTGGGCTACAGGTCCAAATGATGTTGGTCTTTTGCAGATTCCACCGTATGTTGTTACGCTAAAGTCGAATGTTAAGTTGCCTCTTATACCACAATACAAGATCTCGAGTGATGGTGAGAGAGCTCTTTTAGCGATTGTCTATGATCTGGTTGAGAAGGGTGTGGTTGAGGAAACGAGAGGTAACGTGTGCAATAGCCCGGTTGTGCCTGTTCTTAAGCGTACAGATGCTTCTCAGCCACCTGTGTACCGGTTTGTGATCGACCTTCGAGAGGTCAACAAGATTGTCGTGCCACAGTTTCCCGTGGTACCTGATATTACTGCATTATTGACTCTGATTCCTGCTTCGGTAGTTTGGTTTTCTGTCATCGACTTGAAGAATGCTTTCTTCAGTATTCCTATTGCTGAGGAGAGTAGGGATATTTTTGGCTTCTCATTAGGAGGACGAAGCTTCCGATTTAAGAGAGCTCCCCAAGGTTATTGTGAAAGTCCCTCAATTTATAGTCAAGCGTTGGAAACTCAGCTTGACGGGTTTGTGTTACCAGTTGGTTCTACTCTTATTCAGTATGTCAATGATTTGTTGATTACTGCTGATGACGAAGAGATTTGTAAAGAGGCTACTCTTTCGTTGTTGCGATATTTGTTTGACCTTCATCATAAAGTGTTGCCTTCGAAGTTGCAATATTGCCGCCAAGAGGTACCCTACTTAGGTCATCTCTTGTCGAAGGAGGGAAGGAAATTGACCCCAGAAAGAATTCAAGCGATTGCGCAAATGAGTGTGCCATCGACACAGAGAGAAGTTCGTGCCTTTTTGGGTATTACGTCATATTGTAGACAGTGGATCCCCAATTTTTCACTGTTGGCGAAACCTCTGTTAGCATTGACTCTGAAAGATACTCCGTATCCTCTTCCTTGGTCTGATGAATGCCAGAAAAGTTTTTCTGAATTACATGATGCATTGTGTTCGGCTCCTGTGTTGGGTACTCCAGACTATAGCAAGCCTTTTACGTTGTATGTGCACAAGAGAGAAGGATGTGCGTTGTCAGTGTTGACACAATCTTTTGGGTACAAGCAGCGTCCATGTGCGTATTTCTCAGCAACATTAAACCCAGTTGCTAAAGCATTGCCGAGTTGTTTGAGAGCTACAGCCGCAGCTGCCGTTTCTATTCGACAGTCTGCTGGTTTGGTATTGGATAATACGCTGATTGTGATGGTTCCGCATGCAGTGACACAGCACCTTACTAGTGCACGTCTTTCAGGCTACGAGTTGACACTGTTGGCTAGCCATGTTCACATTAAAAGATGTAATGAGTTGAATCCAGCTACGTGTTGCCGATCTCTACAGAGACGGATGCTCAAGAACAGCATGATTGTTTTCTTCGTACAGAGGAAGAAACAAAGGCTAGAGTGGATCTTAAGGACACTCCTTTTGAAAAAGTTGATGGTACGCTGTGGGTTGATGGTTCGTGTTTTAAGCTTCCGAATGGTGAAACAACTGCAGCATATGCTATCACAACTTTAAACATAGTTGTTGAGACAGCACGCATACCACAGAATTCTGCGCAAGCAGCAGAGTTGATTGCACTGACTAGAGCGTGTGTGTTGTCGGAAGGAAAGCGAGTGAATGTTTATACCGATAGTCAGTATGCGTTTGGTGTTGCGCACAGTTTTGGACGTTTGTGGAGAGAGCGTGGGTTCCTTACTTCTCATGGAACTAAAATTCAGCATGGGCAGTTAGTGAATGAACTTTTGGAATCTCTCACTCTCCCAAAGCAGATTGCAATTGTGAAATGTAGTGCACATAAGAAAGTTGTGGATGATGTTGGTCGAGGGAATGCGTTTGCGGATGAAGTTGTGAAGGAAACAGCGAAAGACATGATGAGCCGCATGTATGTTGCAGGACCAGCAAGATGGGTTATGGCTGGTGGAATGTGTGAAGACACGATAGAAAGTGTGAAGATTATTCAGGCTGAAGCTACAGAAAAGGAAATGAATGTTTGGAGAGAGAGTACGGGTATGTTGGATTCTACAGGTTGTTGGATTGAGTTGCCGGAACACCAGCGATGGTTGTTGCCAGATGCGTATGTGCTCCCAGTGGTTACAATGGCTCATGGATTGGCTCATATAAGTTCGAAAGGGATATGTAAGTTGTTGGCTCCAGTTTGGCAGAATGCTGGAATTCAGAAATGTGCAGAGAACGTGGTGAAACATTGTATGATTTGTCTGCAATATAATCCTGGTAAGGGAACTCCAACTCCAGCTGGTCATTTTGCTCCTCCGACGTATCCGTTTGAGGTGATACAGCTAGACTATATTCACATGGAGAGGTGCAACAATCTGAAGTACGTTCTTGTGGTTGTTTGCGCCTTTTCTAGATGGATAGAGGCTTACCCCCTAAAAGATAATACTGCCTTGTCTACAGCCAAGGTTTTGTTGAGAGAGTATTTCCCTAGGTATGGATAGCCGAGAATTGTATGGTCAGACAATGGGAGTAAATTTGTGGGTGAAATCATGAAGAAAGTATGCTCTGGATTGGGAATCAGTCAGAAGTTCCACGCAGCGAATCACCCCCAGTCTGCTGGACTTGTTGAATGTTACAATGGTACGCTTAAACTGAAACTAGCTAAGGTACAAGCGAGCACTGGTCTTACATGGCCAGATGCCTTGCCGTTGGCTCTTTTGTCAACAAGGACGACTGTGCATTCTCGAGTGGGACTTAGTCCGTATGAGATTGTGTTTGGTCGTCCAGCGAATGCTTGGGGAGTGCCTCGTCCGAAAGAATACAGCAGTATTGAATACCCTATGTTGGTGGATTACTTACATGACTTGACTGCTAAATTACGCGTTCTCCACCAACAGGTCTATGACAGTTTGCCGACAGCTACTACAGATCCAGGCCACATACTTGAACCTGGACAGTACGTTCTTGTGAAGAATTTTCAGCATACCAAGAACTTGCAACCTAGATGGACCGGCCCCTATCTAATTTTGTTGGTTACTAGAACCGCTGTTAGAGTAGCAGGCAAAAAGAACTGGGTGCATGCCACCCACTGTAAAAAAGTTGCTTTGCCTTTACCATATGATCAGTGGGTAAGGGATGGTATCGCCGTTTCTGATTGTGAGAAGGTCCCTAGATTTGTTACATTTAGTGATGCTCATTTGACATGGACACGGTCTGAACGTGAGGATGATGATGTTCTACGAGCTGCTGTGCCTCCTCATCTGAAGATTGACACCACCAATCCGGATCTTCTATTCAAAGATCAGACTGTGCCAGACAAAGAACGCTACGATTTGAGACCAAGAAAGATTGTACATATGGACAAATAAATATTTTTTTTTTTTATGTAGTGAATTTACACTTTGGCAGATCAAGAAACTTTTTTGTCTTTTTCTTTTTCGAACCACCATCCGGGTTCAGCTGTAGGGTCGCGGTATAAAGACTTGGGATTGCAAGCCGTGTAGACACAAGGTCGACGGTTCTGGTTGGTCCAAGGGCATTCCCTAGACTGACAGGCGCATTCCTTAGCGGAAGAGAACTAACTGCCGCGAACAGCACGGTTAGAGGATGGAGTTTTTTTTTACGCTGCCCAGAATGTTAGGAAAATGGACTCTAAAGTCCGAATATGTATATTGGTTCATAGCAAATGTTTTTTAATAATGTGTTTTTTTAATGCTTTTAAATATTGCATTAGCCTGTGTGGGTTTGGTTTTCTATGCCACACAACAGCCGTTTGCACCTACTTCCCAACCTATGTCTTTTTCTACTACTGTTTCTTTACATTCTTTTCATATTTTACCTGAACACGAGCAAATTAGAAGGTCGGAATTTGTGAATAATTCCTTTGTGCAACTTCTCCATCAACACCAGTTAGTAGTGAACACCACTAATTGTTGGGTGTGTGGTCTTATGCCACATACTATGGATAGAGGTATTCCTTATCTGGTTCTGCCATTCAGTTACAATGGGTCCGTATGGGCATATCAGACGATGTTTATTTATGCCATCGAAGTCTATCCCCTGCGTTCCATGAGAAATAACTCAAGTAATAAAGCCTTGGTGAAGGGAATTACAGATATAAGTAGAGATATCGAAACGTATAAGACTATTCCCAAGGATGAGTTACTAGCATATGTTGGTTGGAATGCAACAGGATATAGTATTAGTCTGGGTGAGAAGCAGAGACGAAAAAGGTCACCTCCGATTTGGATTGTACCCCATCGTGGTCATTTTTGTCTGCAAGGGAAAGGCAAAAATCCGAGAGCTCAGTTAGGGAAGAGTGTTTGTACTCAGACGTATGTTTTTGCGTCCCAAACTTCCCCACTGTTTTAGCAGCTAAGGGCACATATTTTGTCTGCTATGATAGAGCATATACATGGTTGCCCCCTGATTTTTCAGGGACATGTTATGTGGCATATTTGTTGCCTCCTACGTATACTGCTGCTGTAGATTACCACAGAACGAGAGTTGTTAGGGGTGTCTTCGATCAGGAAGATACCGCTGGACAAGAAGTGGGAGACTTTTTCAAGGGTTTCCTACCATTTTGGGGACCTATGGCAAACAGTAGAAACCTACGCCAATTGACGAGAGTGGTCGAATCCACCATAAATGAAACTGCCGGTGCCCTTAGTAATCTGACCGCTGAGCTTCAAGCGGATCGCCTTATGACGTTGCAGAATCGAGTTGCGTTAGACGTCATACTTGCAGACAGAGGTGGAGTATGATCCAATCAAGTTGCTGCGTTTTCATTCCAGATAATGCTCCTACAGTATACGAGGCTATTTCCAGACTGCATAAGATCTCCGAGTCTATACATGTGGACAAAGGAGATTGGTCGTTGACTGGATGGTTTTGGGGACTGTTATCCACTTGGGGATGGAAGATTCTGATGATCATTGGGATGGCTTTAGCGATTCTTTTCCTGTTCTGTCTTTGTGTGCAGTGCGCTCCTGCTATATGTGGCCTCTGTGCTAATACGTGTGCAAGGAGACCTGTCCCAAGAGAGGTACTAAGTAATAGGATTATGCTCCAGCAACATCTTGATGATCTGATGAATATAGACCTGGACTCAGATTGACGTGAGTTTAGGTTATTGCCTATGTAAGGGCAAAAGTAGGGTCTGAGGTTCCGTGAATTCTGAACCCGTTTTATAAATGGAATGGTTTTGTTACGAATTTGATAATAGCAAATCGTAACTAGTGAGTTCGGCAAGTACGAGTGATCTCGTCACGCTAGACTTACAGATTCACTACGTATGTGGAGATTTCTTTCTGAACCATGGGTTCCATTTTGTGTATGGCAGCCATTTTGGGGTTGCCCTCACATAGGCCGATGACTGTGGCTGAAGTAGTCTTTTTAAGGACATGTACACCTTAGCTCCAGTTCGTGCTGACTTCTGTTTGACCTAAGTGAACTGATCCTGTTGCCTGAAGCTGACCTTGTTAAACCAGTTCCTGCCCTTTAGCTGATCAAGATTAAGGATCAGAGCACAGGACATCATAAACTTTTACTGCACACAAATATGCCTTATCCTACTCTCACCTGTTTCTGCTCCTTTCTTTATGGTCTATTTATGATTGGGTTGTGGCCTTTTTTTATTATGGGTTCGTTCGACCTGTCTAAAGAAGAATGTTGGGGTTGACCGATGATTGATCATGGGCTGGGCAACTAAAAAGTGGGTTTTACTGTCATGCGATACCTCTGGTGTGGATACATGTGATTGGACAGTTTGTAAATGTTAGGTATTTGTCTGGAATGTGATTTTTGGAATAAAAAGGGATTACCTGCTTTGTAAAATTGAGCAGTCTCCTGAGAACTCATACCGTGATGACTTCTAGGACTTCTGTTACTGGCTGCAGCCAATAAATTTGATCTTTGACGCCACCAAGAAGTATCCCGTGTCTCTGTATTCTAAGACAAGTGAACCCGAAGACTTTGGGTGTGCCCCTGGCGCCGCTGGGTCTTAAATAACCCGGTTCTTCAAATGCATTACCTCCCCTGAGTAGCAGTAAGGAACCTACACATCACCTACCCCGGGAGTGAAGAACCGACGCATCACCTCCCCTGGGAGTAAGGAACCAACACATTGCTTTGCTTTTCTGGCTCCTCACCTCTCCTGCACCTGTTTCGTCTTTGTATTTGATGCATACAAGATAATTTGTGCTATATGTGACACATCCATAGATTTATATCGATCATCTTTGCTTTTCCTTTGGAAAGTGATCTTTACTTGTGTATGTTGTATTTTTGTTGTTTTGGTCTTATTTTATTCAGGTAAATATTGGCTATTTTTCAAAACTGGTGTGGACTCGTTTTGTAGTGTTTTCACTGTGTAACAGTGTGTGCATGTAAAAATGCTTCACACATTGCCTCTGAGATAACCCTGACTGCTCGTGCCAAGATTCCAAGGAGGTGAGCAGAGGTTATCTTAGCTATGTGACTCCCTTACCCTGACTAGAATAAGGGTCCCTACTTGGACAGGGTGCAAACCACTACCATGTAGAAACCCTATTTCTAAAACTCTGCAAATCTACAGGTCCGAGTTGACCAGAAATATCTCCTGTCTTCTTCAGGAGTACTGGTTGCCCATGTGAAACCACAAGAAATCCAACCTGCATTTAATTCCACAATTGCAGAAACATTCCCAAATCTTGTGGTACATCCAAGGCTTCAATTTTTGTATAATTGTTTTGTGCATGACTGTTCACCAGGTCATAAAGCAAGGCCTGAACTTCGGGGATCTAACACTTCAAGCAATGGGGCGAAGTTATCCTCAGAAACAATATGAGAAGTGGTGTAGCAATTGAGCAAAACGTTTATAACAAAAGTGTGTTCGTGAATTTGATGCTATTAGGCTATAGACAGTTGTCTTTGAAAAGGGGTATGAAGGGCAATGACAACTAACATGCAGTTTCTTTTCAAGGCAATAAAAAAATTTCTGATATGCCCACAATTTCTTCCGTGGTATGACAATGTCAGACAATGTCATCATGAAATATTTATCATTGCTGATGCAGGAAGATGCACTGGCCTCGTCCCATTGTTGTTGTCCAACGGTAGGTTTTTAATCTACTCATCAGGAATATATATGTTCACCTAATCACCCAAAACACTATCTGTGGAAGTAAAAAAAAAACGGTATGCATTGCACAGTTCAGCAGGCACCACAGCACACAAAAATGCTTTGCTGGAGCCAACAATGTCCTAACATGAAAAAGCAGAAAGGCTGAAAAGGCAAGGTCATTAATTTAAAATCTCAGTTACAACCTGTCATAATGCAACATTCCTTAAATTAATTTTCTGTTTAAATAGCCTGTTATGAGTGTCTTCTAAGTACTAAAAAAGCAAAACCACTATTAACATTTAGGTTCCAATGTCATGCACATTTGTATAACTTTTCTTTTTGAATGCACAAACATTTTAATGTTGTTTCTGCTGTATCTCACAATTAGATTCTAATGGAATCGTGGCTCTAGTTGTAGAGTGTGCTGCAGGGTACCCCTACTGTGTATTTGTAGATGAGTTGGGAAGTGCAAATAGGGCGTGTCATCCCTGTAGATCTTTTCCATTCCTTCTTACAAAGTCCCTATGTGGGAAAGCATACAAAATGCAGGATCAAGCATTGCTTACATTTTGAACCTCCCTCAGGCGGGAGGTTGGAATGGTACTAGTTCCGTTATTGGAATAGTTATAAGGCCATACTGAATTTTATTGCTGTGCCTAGGATATGACCACAACCAAAGCTAATTAGTCACCATATTGAATAAGAGTGTGGTAGAACTTTGCTGCCACAATTGGAATTAAAGGATAGTTCTCTTGGCCCCCTTTACATGATGCCCACACATGTTATCTTCTATTTCAACTCCACAATGGACAGGAGGAGCATCATCTGACGACTCTCATATGTGAGACAATCTAGTGGCTGAATGAAATTGACCTAGGTCTGGCATCCTAGAGCTGGCTGATACTAACCTTCCTGCTCTCTTCAGAGACCACTGGATGATGTGCAGCCATCTTCTTTCACCAAGTGTTGGCCGATCAGTCCATGGCACTGCCTTCGGGCATGCCACAGGTGGCTGATAGCAAAATGCGTATGAGGCAGGGGTCAGTTGCAGATTTCATGTCCTGGTGTGGAAGGATGGGCTGGTTTGGAGAATCCCACTTTCCTCGCACTTTGGTACTTCCTCTGCCATTCATCGCCCTGCTTCCGGACCTGCCCGATCCCTTGATATTTTCTACTTGTTCAACCCCGTACTTTCCAGTGACTGCCAACATTTTGCAACTATTTCATGCAGGGAGTGAGGAATGAGGTGTCATCTTTGCATTGATCAGAGAGGCACACCTTCTAGAATTCATCACCTCCACTTTTAAACTGCTGTACAAGGGAAGAAACCTGAGAAGCACTGAAACCTACAGAAGCAAGGTAAGGCAGATCCCTCAATGCAGGCACCCTTGCACTATGGTGCAAGGGTGCCTGCGGTGGCATTAGGCAGCTTAATTTAGCACCAGTGCTAAGGAAAATGCAGGATGTGCTGTATCTTTGTAAATATGTCTCATCCCAGCTTTTTCAGAATGGCGGAGCGTGACATTATAATTTTGTGCTTAACGCCATGCTCCGCCATTCCCTTGTAAATATGCCCCAGCATTGTCTCCTGCTGTGTTTGTGCAAGTAGGCTTAAGAAGGCAAGCAGCTAGCTCCCCTGCTGGCAAAAGAGATGTGTTTCCAAGTGGGGTCAGGCCTGGGCTGACCACATGGGCTTGGTCTCCCGCTTGAGCCAAAAAGAAAGTACATGAGTGCCCTACACCCTTTTTGCAAGAGAGATCATTTTTGACAAAATAAGCAAATAGAAAAGTTGAGCAGCAGCGGCGGCAACATACAGAGGGAGCGCAGTGGCTATCTCAGCTGAGCAAAAGATTACCCCATAATACCAAGCAAGTGAGGGGGGCGGGCTGAAGAGAAATTTATATATTTTGTGCTCAGTGCCTCAGGAAGCCATTAAAGATAATGGGGTAACCCAGTAACCCTCGGAACCTGGGTAGGTATGATAAAGAAAAACAATGGTTCTGTCGGGAAACACGTATAATTGATTTACCATACTTAGGGGCCTATTAGGATTGCGGTTTTTCCGCATCCTCCGGGCCGCGGGAAGGCCCCGCCGGCCCAGAGGATGCGGAAAAACCGCAGCAGACCCACCAGAGACCCACCGCCACATTAGGATGGCTGGTGGGTCCTGGTTTCCGTCCGAAGCTATTCTGCCGCGGTTGGCTTACAACCGCGGCGGAAAAGCTCTAATATGGTGGAGGATTTTCCGCCGTGGAAAAGCATGTGGAACTTCACTGCGGGGGCCCGTTGCGGGCCCCCTAGGTGAAGGGCGGGTGGGGGGTGCACATGGGGGGTACCTATGGTACCCCCCTGCATTTGTATGCAGAGATCGGCAGGCACCGTGCGGTGCCTGCCGCTTTCTGCATACAAAAGCAAAGTATGCATTTTTGACATTGCGGCGGGTGCAGCTTGAAGCTGCACCCGCCGCAATGTTAAGGATAGAGGATGTGACCGCCACCCTGGCGGTCACATCCTAATCTTCACGGGGGGAACGCCGCTGCCAATGCGGACGTTCCCCCCTACTCTATGGTGGCGGACGGACTCAGGTCCGTCCGCCATCATAATCGGCCCCATAATACGGTTCATGAAGTTAAATTAGTCATCATATGGTAAAATAACACACCCAGAGGTAATAACAACTTAATTCAGAAGGTGAGTTCCTTTTTAATGATACTTTTTAGATATGCAAGTTAATATCTGGCTGTCCAAAACATAGAACAACAATTAAACAAGTGATGAATGATGCAATTAGTGACTGGTCGCGATCAGTGACATAGTGCTGTACAAAGGTGACATGAATAACGCATATTTACAAATATGAACGGTACTTTACAAGTATGTCCACCGTGGAATGCATAAGCCACAACAGGATATAATATTTCCTTGTTCTAGTTGGGGAGATGCGTGGACAGATTGAGCTAACAACGTCGACGTTTTGACCCTAATACGTAGTGCAGATTCATAAGCATCTGTGGCGGGACCATTAAGTAAATGCCTTGTGTTGGGCATGTAGGGGTGGTATTGTATTTTTAGAGCAATGAACATGCTAGTGCAAAGATTGATTGAAGTGTTTCAAGCACAGAGGGCCCAAGGTACACTTAGGAGGGTTACATGAGCTGAGAGACCTTTCTGTAGCATGTGCCCAATTTTGGATGTGAGGTTGTTTAGGAGGTGTCGCCGTATGCATTTCCACCTCCCATTCTGTATATGTTGGTTCATTTATGGGTAGTATATAGTAGTGTAAATAATAAAGTACGATTCATTTTTTTTATAAGAATAAGCTCTGGATGGAAAGCAGCATATTGAGTGTTATTTGTTGCAATTCTAAGTTCTGAACCCACAGCATCTGCCCTGAGTAAGCTTTGGACTACTCTGCCTCACTACTCTGAAAGTCAAAAGTTCAGTGCTAAAAAAGGCTACTTGATGATTATTATTATTTTCATTATTATAACATTTACGTCCGCCCTTTGGTGGATGTTGTGGCGAGTTGTGGCCTGACCCCTTTTTAATATGCAGATGACACACACATTATCTTTACCTTGTCTGCTGCACAGAATCATGGACCGTCTGATCTTAATCTGGGCTTGAGTAGGTCGCCTTATGGATGAACAAAAACTTGCTCAAGCTCACTGGTAAAAATATGGAGGTAATGCTTCTGGGAAAGAACTTTCATTTCTAGGGTCTGCAATATGAGCCAGAATCTCTAGGGGCGTTGCCTACTCCCTCCCCTAAGGTTAAAAATCTGGGCTTCCTTTTGGATGATAATTTATCCAGGAAGCTTAGGTGGCAGCCTCTTGTTTAGCAGCACTCAAATAGTTAAAGAGGATCATCTGAATGATTCCTTCATCTGCCCATAATACGGTGATTCAGGACATAATCTTATCTCAACTAGATTATGGCAATGCATTATATCTGGGAATCGATGAGACAACAATTCGTCGGTTGCAGATAGTTCAGAACTCTGCCACCAGGCTTCTCTAACAGCTTCCAAAATTTGCCTCAGTTTCCCCTCTTCTCTGCGAGCTGCATTGGCTTACAATTTCGAATCATATTAGATTCAACACATTCTGCTACATGTTCAAGGCTAAAGCTGGATTAGGACCATGCTATATTCAGAATTTGGTGGTGCCTTATCAGCCCACTCGATCATTTAGATCATTGTACCATGCCTTTTTTATTGTGCTTAGCTTCCGATTGGTTCGCATGAAAGGGAACTCCTTTGCATATTAGGCCCTGAAATTATGGAATTCCCTCCCAGAGTCATTGAGAAACTGTACCTCACTACCTGCTTTCTGCAAAGGCCTGAAGACCTGACTTTTTAAATATGATTGTACCTAGATACCCCTGCCTTTTGATTTGCACCAGCAAACCTCTTGGGATAGCTGTGTGTATTGTACATTTCTTTTATTAATAATAATAATCATAATAATACTTGTTTCCCAGTTGGTAGTTCCGCAGAGCGTGGGACCCAGGACATCAGTGGTGAAATACCCAAGTTGTTACAGGTGAGGCTTAATACCCCCAGATTCCTTACAGGAACTTCTATTAGCCAAGCCTTCTTTGCACTCAGTTTTATAACTTTAGCTGGGGTGGCGAATTAACTCGTCTGAAGGGCGAGGTAGGGTACAGTGTCTGCCTCCTCCAGTCTCTGGAGATGATTCTTCATTGAGGCTCAGTTGTCCCACCACTGGTGTGCAGATTCCACCAGCCACACACTTCAGGGCATCTCTGCAGCCCAAATAGATTTTGGTGTGGTGATCTTATGATGCCTCCAGTTCACACTCTTTACCATGCCCTCCTGTCCTTTGCCTCAGTGTCCCACATTGCCATTCTTCCCTTCCCCTCCATCTCTATAAGTCCAGGAGGTCACATAAATAGCCCCCTCGAGCTCATTTGAAGGAGTTGCATATTTATTTGCTTCCTGGCTCCTGTTGGCCACCTTTCCATCTGCTCTTTGTCCCTTCAAGTCCTCTCAACCTGAAAATAACAGTACCTGCTTCATCACTCTTCACTCGCCACATATCCACTGCCTGCTGTTTGCCCAGTAGGTGCCCATAAGAATGCAGGGAGGTTGTGTTATGTTCTATTTCCTTATTGCCTATCCTCTTCCCCCTTTCTCCAAACCTGATTTGGCTCCAGGCCCACTTCCCCCATTCCTTGCTTACTTGAAATCGTTTGTTGCTGCAGAGCTTTTCACCATAAGTGGGATGGATATGCCCAGACGTGGGTTCCTTGCTCGCTAGGCCACTGGGTTCAAGCTAGCCTGGCTGATGAGGGTTGTTACCCTAAAACCGGTACCAGGATGCTTGTTTTTGGTCAAGGGAGGACTCGCCTTGGCAGTTCGGGCTGGACTTTTCCCATGAGGAACAGGGTTAAGACTGATTTGCATATGACTGGGTCCAAATGGCTTGGCTTAATGAGCAAAAGAACGATGTATGTATCCCAGATCTCTTGACTGAGGGTGAATGTTTGATTCATTCAGCGTTCCGTCCATCATTTTTGGCTGCAAATCTTTTCGCCGTAAGTGAGATGGGTATGCCCATGCCCAGATGTGGGCGCCTTCCCCACTGTGCCACTGGATAAAAGCTAGCCTGGCTGATGAGGGGTGTTACTCCTAAACCGGTCCCAGGATGCTTGTTTCTGTTCCAGGCAGGAACCGGCTTGGCAGGTCGGGCTTGGCTGTTACCATGAGGAACAGGGTCAAGACTGATTGGAGTATGACTGGGTCCAGATCTTTTGACATGGGGTGAATGTTTAATTCATTCAGAATTCTGTCCATAATTTGTTCCTGCAGCACTTTTCGTCCTAAGTGGAATGGGTATGCCCAGACGTGGGTCCCTTGCTCACTGTGCCGCTGGATTCAAGGTAACCTGGCTACTCCGAAATGGTCCCAGGATGCTTGTTTCTGGTTCAGGGAGGACCCGGCTTGGCAGTGCTGGCTGGACTCTTCCCATGAGGAACAGGGTCAAGACTGATTTGCATATGGCTGTTTCTAAAAGTGTATGTGAGCAAAAGAATGATGGATTTAACCCAGATCTCTTGACTGGGGTAAATGTTCAATTCATTGAGAATTCTGTCCATCATTTGTCCCTGCAGCACTTTTCCCCCTAAGTGGAATGGGTATGCCTAGACGTGGGTCCCTTGCTCACTGTGTCACTGGATTCAAGCTAACCTGGCTGATGAGGAGTTCTACTCCGAAACTGGTCCCAGGATGCTTGTTTCTGGTTCAGGGAGGACCCAGCTTTTCAGTGCTGGCTGGACTCTTCCCATGAGGAACAGGGTCAAGACTGATTTGAATATGGCTGTTTCCAAACTGGGGTCACGTAGTGAGCAAAAGAACAATGGATATAACCCAGATCTGTTGACTGGGGGTGAATATTTGATTCATTCAGCAATCCATCCATCATTTGTTGCTGCAGAACGGTTTGCCGTAAGTGGGATGGGTATGCTCAGACATGAGTCCTTCGCTCGCTATGCCACTGGATTCAAGCTAGCCTGGCTGATGAGGGGTGTTACCTCGAAACTGGTCCAAGGATGCTTGTTACCGGTCCGGGGAGGGCCCAGCTTTGCAGTTCGAGCTAGACTGTTCCCATGATGAACAGGGTCAAGATTGATTGGCATATGACTGGGTCCAAACGGGGGTGGCGAAGTGAGCAAAAGACATGGGTCGCTTGCTCGCTGTGCCTCTGGATTCAAGCTAACCTGGCTGATGAGGGGCGCTAGTCTGAAACTGGTCCCTGGATGCTTGTTTCTAGTTCAGGTGTCTATGGTGACTTTTTTTTCATGGCATGTCTGTAGTTGAGCAGGACGGGGCTTTTATTACTTTCTGTTGCCTCACCAGGGGGCATAGTTCCTCATTTCTGTTGTGGAAAATGGAAAAAATGGTGAGGTCAACTTGTTTCTTTATGGCAGACTCTTCTGTTACCACCTGGTTTGGGGAGGGACAAATAATCTTTCTTCGTCTATGCTCTCCTGGGACAATATGTAAGGCTCACCTCCAAGCATGTCATTAGGAAGACAAAAGATCAGCTTTTTGTACTCCTGCTCAGTGCCTTTGTAAAACAATTTATCTTCCACCTCTATCATGGAGTCATGTAGCTAACACCAGTCCTAAAGGAAGTAAAGTGCAGTCTCTTCGAATAAAAGTTTTCGATGCATCCAAAACAGCCAAACCTTCAACTCCTGGCAACAGCACTGCCCTTACAGGCAATTTCAAAGTATATGCAATTAATGGCACCTATACTTATATATACCAGCACTTGCACTGCACCCTCACCCGCTGGCATAGGCACTTCAAATGCCCATTAAGGTGCAAAAGTGTGTGAAATTGCTTTGAAATGACCATGATTGCTTATACTATGTTGATATATTTGCAGCTGTTTTGTCTGCCCATGTTAGGTGTAGTTTGTACTACTTTCTCGCCTCTGACATATTTAGCCTCACTCTCATGCTTGACACTGCTAAATGAGAATTCACAAATTACTATCTCAGGTTCTGGATATTTACATTTCTTGCATCTTTGTCAGTGTTTTTTTAGGTTGCAGCCTACGAGACGGGACAGCTGTATGGTTTGCTAAAGACATCTTGGGGACATCCAGAAAGGAGACTAGGAATGCATTCCACCTGCTGCTTACCATTGACTTTGTGGTTTGTAAATCACATTTTCTGGCTTTCTATTTGCTGGCGTTATTTGCCTTAGGCTGTCCAGCTCGAGTTTGTCCCTCCTGTTGCCCAAACCTTGTTTACTGTATTCTTCCATGAGTTTGCTTTGTTTAAACAGGCCTTTAAATCTTGTCCTTATCTTGTCACATTTGCTGTACATTCAAAGACGAAGGTAAAATTTCAGGCTGTGTCTTCCAGGGAGCGTGATGTTTGTTTTTCTTTCCCTGACTTCAAAGTTAGAGAGTTTATGTGACAATCATGCTGGCTAGTGGGGGTATGTTTGAGGAAGGCTGTACAATGTTATTTCTTTTTTCTAGTACACAGAAAAATTTAAATGTATGAAATGAACTGTGCTGATGATCAAATCAATACATTGGGTGATGACATTTCCACACATTATCATTTGTGCACTGTATACATATATCAGTAAAACTGTATTTGAGCGCAAATATAATGGGCATTTCATTTCAAGATTGTGTTGTCTGTAATGGCAGTATGCTACCATACCATGCATACTTCTTGTTACCCCATTCCACTTTACGCCACTGCGCTCTACTCTGCAACACTCCACATTATGCCACTCAATTCCACACTGCATCACTGCACTCTTTTCTACACCAGTCCACCATACATCTCTCTACTCTAAACCACTCCACTATACTCTATGTCAATGCACCCTACCCAACATTACTCTACGATGCACCACTGCACTGTTCGCCACTACACTCTACATCACTCCATGCAACTCCACACTATGCCGCACTCCTCTGCAACACTGCACTCTATGCCACTGCACTCTACACCAATGCACCCTGCACCACTTTATTCAAAACCAATGAACTCTACACCAGTCAACTTTGAATCCAAATCACTCTACGCCACTATACTCTGCGCCACTGCACCCTGTGCAGCTCTATTATACTCTGCGTCCCTACATTCTACGCCAGAGTGATTTATGATTGCGGTCGGAGTGCAAAATGGCACGATCCTGTTTATTCCAGTGAAAAGGTGAATTAAACCGGTGTATCTTGGAAACGCAGATGTGAGGATGGCGCCTGTATTGTGTGATTACATGGGCATACAGTGAGAATCACCAGGTGGTGAAACGGGAGCAAGGGCAACATTATAGTAATGGATGGTTAGAGGCAGCGATGAAGTTAAGTGCCTAATTAAACGTGAGCCGATTATTAATTTACACAAGCCTACAACACTAAAATAATGGATTGTGTGGGGCGGAGTGGCGGTCATATAGTGGAAATAAGGTGCCTTGTCACACGAGAGCCAAGGTTTTTAACCATAACCTAAAATGCACGAACCTCCTGACATCTCAGAGCACGAATAATTCCAAAGTGTGTGATGAAGCGAGTACGATGTCTCTGAGGACGAACAACAAGGAAACAAGGGGTCAATGCCATAATGTGTAAGTGGAAAAAGGATCCATCCTCACATCTGCGTCACCGAGATACACCGGTTTAATTCACCTTTTCACTGGAATAAACAGCATCGTGCCTTTTTGCACTCCGACCGCAATCATAAATCACTACCAGTTACACTCCGGCCTTATTCAGTCGCACCACAGGCTTCTTTCGCCTGCCTTGAGCCTCATATGTGTCATCTTTTTCTCCTAGTTCCACCGAAATTCATTCAGTACTGGTTTTGACTGACCACAAATAAGCTTTTTTCATCACAGATTGTGACAGGTTTTTCCCCTATTTCTCTCCTTTTCCTCCCATACAGGCATTGTTTGTACATTCAGGCATTTAATTAAATAGTCCTGATGATGATCCCACTATCCTTCGTGCAAGGGATCGAAACGTCATCGACCACTTCAATAGCTCCATGCATAACCATTGTGTTCAATTGAGTGTGGTTGCTATTGTGGATAGCTTGTTCATTCTTTGATTTCACCTGGCTTCCATATTTTTTGTTTTGCCTGAAAATCTTTTTGTTTGTTAGATATCTGTTTTTTGTCTTTCTGTACTGGACGCAGGATTGCGCCCCGCTCTATTGATGTCTTTGCTTAAATTGTATTTAATTGACTCTATCTTGCACATTAAATTCTTTGTCCGGCTGGACACTGCATAAATATAGCGCCTATCATGGTCTATGTTACATTTGTTGTTCTATATGTTGCTTCCCTAAGGACCATTGTTACAAGATATAATTGACCCCCGGGGTCATTAGCTACTCATCGGGTCACCTTGTTTATTTAAAACAACTGCACTATACTCTGCATGACTGCATTCTACACCACTTCACGCTACTCCACTCTTCTGCACTCTATGCCACTGCACCACTCTACTCAATGCCAATGCACTTGATATCACTATACTCAGCATCATTCCACTTTCATGCCACTGCGCTAAACCCTGCACCACTCTACTTTACACCACTCCACGATACTGTACTCTAAACCACTGCACTCTACACCACTTCACTCTACTCTGAAACAAACTACTCTATGCCAAGTCAGTCTACGCCGCTCTATTCTACTCTGTGCCAATCCACTCGACACCACTCCACGCTATGCAACTAAATGTTATACCACTGCACTTAATGCCACTGCACTCTACACCAACTTTCCTAAAAACCAATACACTCTATTCCACTGCACTCTATACCAATCTACTCTGCACCACTACACTGTACGCCACTTTGGTCCACTCTACAACACTGTAGTCTACGCCACTCTATACCATTGCACCCTGTCACTTTACTCTGCACCACTCTACGCTCCTGCACTCTACACCAATGCACTCTACACCACACCACTCTACTCTATACCACTGCACTCTACTCTGTAGCACTGCACTCTCTGCCACTGAACTCTATGCCACTCTGCTCTGAGCCACTTCACTCTATTCCACTGCATTCTACTCTGCACCACTTTTCTGCACTCTACGCCAATGGACTCCACTCCACTCCAATCTACTGTGCACCACTGCACTCTACACCACTCCAATCTAGGCCACTCCACTCTACTCTACACCACTCCACTCTACACAACTTCACTCTACTCTGAAACAATCTTCTCTATGCCACTGCACTCTATGCAACTCTACGCCACTGCAATCAATGCTGTGCCACTCTACTCTATACCCTTCTACTCTATGCCACTGTGCTCTACCCTGCACCACTATACTCTACCCTGCACCACTCCACTCCACTCTGACTTACTCTACTCTATGCTGCTGCACTCTGTGCCACTGCACTCTATGCCACACTACTCCATGCCACTGCAGTCTACGCTATGCAACTGTACTCTAAATCACTGCACTCTACGTCAATTCACTGTACACCACTTTACTCAAAACCAATGCATCCTATGGCACTGCATCTATGCCAACTACTTTGCACCATTGCACGTTACTCCAGGACACTCTACAACATTCTACTCTATGCTACTGTATACTATGTCACTCTATTCTACTCTATTCTACTCGACACCACTGTACTCTAAGTCAGTTCTCTCTGCACCACTCTACTCTGCACCACTCTATAGCCCTGCAGTCTATGACACTTAACTCTGACACTCTATTCTGCACAACTGCACTCTATTCCACTGCACTCTACACCAGTGTACTCTACACCACTACACTCCATGTCACTGCACTCTAGATCTCTGCACTCTACCCTGCATCACTACGCTCTATGCCACTTCAATCTAAGCCACTCTACTTCAGTCTGTGCCACTCTATTCCACTTGGCACCACTCCTCGCTATGCCAGTGTACTCTGTGCCACTGCAATCTACTCTGCACCTCTCTACTCTATATCACCACACTCTATGCTACTCTTCATCACTACACGCTATGCCAATGCACTCTACACCACTTTACTCAAAACCAATGCACTCTACGCCTAACTACTCTGTACCACTGTTCTTTACGCCACTTCACTCTACTCCACTTTACTCAATTCTAAGACACTCCACTCTGCAGGACTCTACTCCACTCTATGCCATTCTACAACTCTACTCTACTCTATGGCACTCTACGCAGCTGCCACTTTACTCTATTATATGGCAAACTACTCTGCTCTATGCCACTCCACTCTATGACAATCTACTCCGCTGTACACCACTATACCCTACAACACTATACTGCACTCTGCGCAACGCGCTCTACACCACTCTGCTCTATGCTATGCCATGACACTCTATGTGACTCCACTCTCTGACACTCTATTCAACTCTGACACTGTGCTCCATTCTACACCACCCAACTCTGTGGCCTTTCACTCTACGACACTCTCCTCCCTCCACAGCACTCCACAACACTGTTCACTACTCCATGACACTCCACTTCACTCCTCTCCACACCACTCTACACCACTCCAAAATACTCCACTCTACTCCACTTTATGACACTTCACTCTACGCCACTCTCCTTTACCCTACTAACTTTTAACCATACTGAACAGCAGCCACTCTGGTATACAACATTGCTAAAATATATTGGTAAAACCAATAGCTCTTGCATAGGCGCGACCTATTTGCTTGGACAATGCTTGTTCCTTCTTCTCATGAGAACAAAATGCACCAGCTATCTGACTTTCACTTTCTATTAAGTGTGTTCTTGCTTGGGGGGCATGCCTAGCCTGCCAAACTTGGTGGTTGTCCTTTGTTAAGATTCACCCAGCCCCTGCTGCGAATCCGAGCCTGGAACAGCGCATAAGTTGTGCATGCTTGTACTGAGCCCATCCCTGCCCTTTGAAAAAAGCTAAGCCCATCAATGGTGCTGGAGAAGAAGTGCAACCTATGTGCCATGATGCAGCCCAGGAGCACATTGCTCCTGAAGTGAACGCCCAACTGCTTGGGTGCTGTGGATTGACTGTTAGCACCGACTGCCTGTGCGTTTGAGGGCCAAGAGGTGGAGAACAGCATGGGCCAGCGTAATCCCAACTGCCTACATTCTACTCCAGTCACCAGTAGATGTTGACTGCTGTAGGGTTGCCGCAAGAACATTGGAATCGGGCCTGAGGTGCAACCTGGGGAAGGGCCAAGGGCCTGTCACTGGTGTAAGGAGTGCAGCTGAGGAGAGCTGTTGTGCTGCACCAGGGCTGCAAAGACGTGGGGGGAGAGCTGCCCCCTTGAGCAGGCGTGACATGGCAAGCACAGAGGCATGGTACACATCCAGAGATGAAGTGCAGCTGTGGGGCTGGAGCAGCCTGTGTGGCTGCAAGAATCCCCCTACACTTTTCCCCCTGCAAATTAAGCTGAATATTAGGGTCTGATTCAACAGAGTGAACCTTTCCCTCCCGAGACTGTGTTGGCAGGGTTTGTGACAAATGGTCCTCCCAACTAAACATTAAGATTGTCCCAGGAATTGCAACGGGGCTTGCCTGTGACCCTCCAGTAGTCCTGAACCCTGTTGGCCAGCTACGCCTGTGGGCCCGAGAGCAGGAGAGTGGGAAAGCAGTGATTTGTGCCCTATCCCGGTGCACCCCAATTTGAGACAATTCTGAAGGAGTGAAGGACTTCAGGGGTTAAAACAAGCAAACAAATACAGGAGAGGGAGGGTCCCTTCCTCTATCGTGAACTAAAAGGAAAAAAAGAGGAAAAAGGAAAAAGATAGAACCTACAGGTCCCAACATTGGTGGTAAAAGGCAGATAGGTGACTTGAGTGACTAGCAGGTACTCTTGGAAGAGCTCAAAGTGTGCTGTGGGCAGAACACCGCTTGTTGCAATATGGGGCATTCTAAAGCAATACCGAAACAGCTAGGCACAATTAAAGACCACAGGGAGAATGAAGGCTACAATGTAAATGGAGTATGATTAAAACACCCATCAGGCCTCTCAACACAAGAAGACTTCAAGGCTCTGAACAAATATATACTATACTGGCAGCAAGAACACAAACGAGACAAACACTCTAGCATAAGATTGGCACAGTGGTGTTAGACCTCGGAATCCTACGTGCAGATTATAATTCGTTGTCACGAAGAGTGAAACAAGCAGAGGACTAATCTGAACAGACCCGTGTCCCCACCACATCTCTAACCGTAGGAGAAAAATGATCAGCAATGAGCTAGCCTCCATCTTCAACACATCCATCACCTCGGCCACCTTCACCAAGGAGTGGAAACATGCAGAAGTCAAACCCTTTCTCACAAATCCTTCTGTTGACCCCAGCGAACTCAAGAACTACTGTCCCATCTCTCTGCTCCCCTTCCCCGACAAATTCCTCTAAACAGCCATCAACCGCCAACTCACCTGGAGAATGGGACACTACCCAATCCGGATTCCGCATCAAACACAGCACCGAAACAACCCTGATCACTGCCACCAATGAATCAGAGAACCCTCCTTGACCGAGAAGAAATAGCGGCCCTAATCCTTCTCGATCTCTCAGTTGCGTTCAACACCGTATCCCATTACACCATTTTCAAGAGGCTTCACCACATTGAAATCCAATGAGAGGTCCTCAAATGGATCACCTCCTTCCTCAGCAGAAGAATTCAGAAAGTCCGGCTACCACCTTTCTCCTCACCTGTGTCTTACCTACAGGCTCATTTCTCAGCCCTACAATGTTTAACACCTACATGACCCACTTGGCCAACATCGTCAGAACACATGGACTAAACATCATATCCTAGGCCGATGACATACAGCTCATATTCTTGCTATCAGAAGACCCCTCCACTACGATGGCCAACTTCCACAGGTGCATGACGAGCATGGCCAACTGGATGAAGGCAACAGCTTAGAACTCAACACTGACTAAACAGAAGTACTGATCTCCTGGAAAAACACCTCCCTGTGGAACAACTTCAGGTGAACTTCCGATCTAGGACCCTCACCCACTCCGACAGACCATGCCCGCAACCTATGCATCATCTTGCACAGCAAGCTCACCATGAAAAGCCAGATCAACACAGTCTATTCCACCTGCTTCATCACTCTTCACATGCTCCATTAGATTTTCAAATGGCTTCCGGTCAACACCAGACAAACCGTTACTCAAGCCCTAGTCAACAGCCATCTTGACTACGGCAACGTAGTCTACATAGGAATCACCTCGCACCTCCTGAAGAGACTGCAGACCATGCAGAACTCAGCGTCCAGAATTGTCCGCCTGCCTCCCTAATTGGGCCCATATCAATTCACCACCTCAACAAACTCTACTGGTTCCCCATCCTGAAGAGATGTCACTTCAAGATGCTAACCCACACCTACAAAGCCCTTAACAACCAAGGCTCGCATACATCAACCACCACCTGAATCTCCAACAACCCTCAAGACACCTGCTCTCCGCCTCCCTCTCCCTCGCTCATACCCCCTCATTTGCCGAAGCAACATTGGACAATGCTCCTTCTCCTACCTCACTGTGAAGTCCTGGATTTACCGCCCCCTTTACCTCCAGACCTCTGTCTCTCTGCTGGAATTCAGGAAAGGAATCAAGATCTGTCTGTTCAACTGATCCCTCACTAGCACCAGAGTTTCCTCAGTGCCTGGATACCTTCATGGGTGATTAGCCACGCTCTAGAAGTCTGATTGATTGATTGAACCGCCTGGCTGCTGACATGACAGCACTTCAGCAAGGGATGTGACATGTCAACAAGAGGCTCTGCTCCTACAGGGACGAACAGAGGACCTGGAAGTGAGGTCACAATGTAACAATGTGCATGTTGCGGGGCTCCCAGAATGCATAGATGATGCAAATACTGTTTCCTACATCAAAAACTGTCTACAGAAGGTGGTGGTATCTCATGAACTGTCGCAGCTCTTTGTCGTGGAGTGTGCACTCCAGGTTCCAGCTCGCCATCCAGCCCCAAGCACACCACTCAAAGTACTGCTAATGCAAATGCTTATGTACAAGCACTGAGACACCATCCTGCAGGAAGCAAGGAAAACAGTACACTTTCAGGTCACTGATGTGAAAGTAATGTTATTTCCAGATTACACCCTGGTGGTACAGCAACCCCTATAGTCCTTCCTAAAGGTAAAGTGCCAACTACGAGAGAGAGGTTTCTAGTATGCCCTTTTCTTCCCAGAACAACTCAAAATAATTGATTGAGACAGCACAGTGTTCTTCAAAGAGGTGGCAGAGTCATGGGACTGCTTTAGAGACACACAAATGATGGCTCTGGGGGCCCCGCCCTAGGGCTGCAAAATTGCAAATGTCATAGATTCTGCCCTCACCAAATTGGTAATAAAGGGCAGTCCTCAGCACAGCAGTTGACCGCTTCTTGGATTAGGCCCCAAAGGGACCCATATCTGACACAGACTTAACAGTTACATCCAATTCAGAATGGTCTAACAGCAGACAACTTATCATAAGGTACCTGCAATCACATAAATGTGGGTGTGATGGCTTCAGTCCCTGGGAGTCACCCTGCTCCTCCTGACACTGACAATCTAGGGCATGGGCAGGATGGACACATGTACACCATTTATAAGGTTCCGTTTTTTGGGTGCTCTGCCTAAGAGATCCAAACTAAACTCAGCTCCACCCATGGCTCGCTGCCTACTAGCTTCAACCGTTCATATAGAGAGGTTTGGGGTTTTATTTTTGTTCTTTGTTCCTGTTGTTTGTTATTTGCGTTCTGGATGGGGAAATCCAACCTGGTCCAGGCTAAGAGAATTTGGCGATATTTGGAAGAAAGTTTGTTTGATTATTGTCAAGTTCCGCATGGTTGATGCATTACGAAAATCAAGACTTCTGACTCAGACAGCAGCAGGAGGAACAGGGAGGCACCAAACCTGGGTCACACCAAGGACAATGACTAACACAAGTGACACACTGACCAGCACACTGGGCACATACACATCGATGGCATGAAATATGTGGGGCCTTCCTAAATTCATGAAGAAGCACAGCATTGTCACATACCTCTGCAGACTGGTAGTGGATATTGCACTCCTGCAGGAGACTCACTTGATATTAGATGAGTCAGTTGTGTTGAACAGACAGTGGATGGGGCAACGATATTGCACCACCTATTCTGCATTTGCCAAGAATGCACCAATCTTGTTAATACCAGGGGCACCTTCCCAATTAATAATAAAGAAAAGCATCCAAGAGTGCTGATATGTAATTATACTGTGCAAACTTGAAGAAATAGAGCTAACGCTGCCCAGCGTCTATGCACCCAATGTGGGGCAGGCAATCTTCTATGACATGCTCACAGCGCAGATGGAACACTTTACAGGGTCAACCATGTTGGTGGGGGTCGAACCACACCCTCCTTTGGCGAGGGAACAATCTTTGAGGATTACTAAGGCTGTCACCCTCTGGCTGAGACAATGAGGTGAGCTGACATCTGTCTCGCCTCACACCCTGACATGAATCAATGCACATTCTATTTTTCTTATTTGTATTGATTTGACATATTGAACCTAATAGTCCATTGACGAAAAAAATGTAAAACAATAAATCCAAAATGTATCCTACAAAAATCAATACAAGACTTAAAACCTCCGATTGTAAATGAATAAATAAAAAGCAGTAAAGCCATTGATTAAAATATTTTTTTTAAAGGCAAATGAAAGGAAACAAAGCTCTCACTCATCAAAGTGTGAGTAGGACAACCCAGCCAATAAAAATAATTTCAGCAACATAGATGTAAAAGCAGGCCCTAAATTGTGGCTGAACGTTGTTGATGGGGCATCCGCATTCTACTCACTCAATATATGACATCCAATTAAAACTTGACACAATATATTGTAGCGAAGATACAGTCTATCAAATACTACATAGCGAATACTTAAGGAGAATATATTCAGACCGCACTCCCCTACTGTTGCAACTGGAATGGGGAACCTACAGGGCAGAGATACCTACATGGGGCTTCCAGACAGAAGCCCTAGCAGACCCCAGTTTTAAAGCTGTACTAGAGAAAAATCTTAGCCGACATTTGAATGAAAATGAAGACACTGCTGAAGTAGCATCTAACAAATGGGAGGCGTTCAAGGTCGTACTAAAGGGCACCTAAATTAGAAACTATATGGGATTAGGAAGGGCCTGATGATGAAGTTAATGCCTGTAAATGATAAACTGCAGGGTTGAGACCAGTATTTTATAAATTAAACCCCAGCAAAATACTTAGGGAGCAACCCTGTGAATGACAGGCAATCCTTACAATTTGCTTGAAATGCCATAATAATAAGGCATACATAAGCTCCAGACACGCGGACGGTGAGAAACTGAGCAGACTCCTCGCCTGGTAAATCAAGAGGGACCAAGTGGGAACCCCAGCCACGCAGACAACTGATGCTTCAGGGCAGTTCCATTTGAATTAAATTAGATATTCCATGATTATTAAACGGCACTATGGAGCTTATTTACAAGCCCTTTGTGCTGCTGGTGCATCACTTTTTATATGGGAAAAATTAAATAAGTTATACAAAAGAGGGTACGTAGTTCCTTGTGAGGGTCTTGAGTAGGCGAGAGAGCCAGCATAGCTATTACTACAAGGCTAGTCCAACTGATATCTCAAGAGGGAGGGGAATTCCTCCCTTTGGAACTAGGGCCCTCACACACCCAGTCAGCTAGGTGTCATACTTCATCATTGAGCCTGCTCCTCGTCGGGTCGGCGCTGCAATACCCGACAGGCACCCAATGTGGGGCTCTTTGGCGGGGATCTTTTGTTCCATGACGTATGGTGTCGTGGGGTGAGGGGCCTAATATGAGTAGATGTGGTGAATAAGTGCGTGCAGTGATTAAAACAGGTAACGGAACCCAATAGGAGACCTTTTGGTCTGGTAGGTTCCCTGCCTGATTAAAATAAAAATAGAGTGGCGCATATGTGACTGTGATGGATCAGGGTATTTACGCTCTACTCGTAATTATACAGGTCAACATATTTCTTGCCTTGCTCGTCAGGAGGATCAAATGGCATTTCTTCAGGACCAAGTTGACTGAAGGCTTACAGTGAGCTCATGATAAGGAAGTCTAAAAACAGGACTCAAACTATTCTTGAAGATAGTGGCAATTTATTTACAAGCCCTTTGTGCTGCTGGTGCATCACTTTTTATATGGGAAAAAGTAAATAAGCCCCTATATTGGGAACCAAGAAATTGTACATTGCAGAAGATCGATGACTACCTTAGTAAAACAGAAATTAATGCACTTATAACAGAGCAAGGGTAGGATTTCAATAGCCTTATAACTGATCTGGGGGCAGTTCAGACATAGAGTTGCATTATTTATTACAAAAGTGCTGAAAAAAAAGGGTTGTCCGAGTGTTCCAAACTTTGTATAGGTAAACAGCGTTTACAACGCAACTTTTACCACGCACTACCTTTACCACGCAACTTTTACAACGCAATTCGTTACAACGAATTGCGCTGGGGGGCGCTGTAGGATAGGTAATAGTTTAATTTACTATCCAACACCTTCCCTAGTATCCACGGGGACTGGAGTTGGAATAGTAAATTAAACTATTCACTATCCAGCGCCCCCCAACGCAAGTCGTTGTAACGACTTGCGTTGTAAAACCTGCGTTGTAAAGGCATGCGTGGAAAAAGCATGCGTTGTAACGACATACATCCTTTGTATATCATTAGATGGCAGCCCAACTCTAGTCAGCAGCAATGTGGACTGTTGGAAACTCCCCCAGCTAAATTACAGTGAGGCTGGCACAAGGAAACATAAGACGGCCTCTTCAGGGTCATTTTGCCCAGGTACGCGAATAGTGTGGGGGAAACAGTACCAGTCCTTCTGGATGCAATAGAATATACCTGGGCAAAGTATAAACATAAGCTCATGATTGAACATGCAAAACAAGGAAACAGCGAGCCAAAACAGAGATTGCACCTCCCTCCTTATCACCAATTCATTTGAAATCCAATATGGAAAGGAAATGCTGCGTACACAACCACCGCACCTGCTGTTTCAAGAGGTGCGAACCCCAAGGGGTCAGAGAAGTTCCACTAACGTATGTGAAGTGCACCGCACTGTTATAATTCACAAATATTAGTCTAATTGAAGTAACGAAAATTATATTACCACCCAAATAGAGCCATACTTACAAACAGCCCCTATACCAGTTACCAATATTCAGTCAGTTGGCAGTGTAGAAGGTCCAATCGTTTATTATAACAAACAAACTCTGCCAGAGGAGCTGCTTGCGACCTAACCCCACGAGGTCCGCCAAGAAGACTGCTGGCACATTATCAGCAGATCACTGTTGCATTTTGGTAACCGTTACCTAAGATGGAAAAATACAGGCTGGTACAGGTTGGTGCAAAGGAAGGACCATATATAGAACACAAAAACCTCCTTAGTATAGTTCAGCTCGTTATAGCAAGGTCGAGAGGGTGACTCCCTCCTGCTTGCTCCGAGAGAGTCCTCACAGCGCTCCCCTGGAATGTGCTTACCCAATCTACCCCCACCTATAACCTTGACAGGCCTAACGTGCAGAAGCAGCAGGTTGTTACAGTTGTACTATTTCACAAGGGAACGTATTTCGGCTGTGGAGAGGGAAGGGTTTCATTAGTGCTGGAAGCAGACTAGGCCACAAAATGGCGCTGGTTGAGTCAAGCTATGTTTGCGTGTAGCAAGAAAATACGTGCAATAAAGCGTATATGAATTCTCAATCGGATATGTGTCCACACTTACTAGTGTTCGAATCCCTAGATTTGTATATTAGCTACACCACGCTAATTACTAATACTAACTGCATATTTTGTTCGGCCAAAATCAAATTCTGGTTCCTCAAACCCTCCTTTTAGCGTGATGTAGCTAACTAATAAGGAGTACTAATCTTGGAAGACTTCTTCATCAATGGCCATCAGCTCTCTAATCTCTTGTTGGAGCATCTGAGTCTTAGAGGGAACAGAGGATGGGGGGAACATGGCTGTCAGTCTAGTGGCACAGTAAGAGCAACAAACCGGTCCACACTGCATACAGAGGCAGCAAGTGAAGAGGATAGCGGCTGCTCCAGCGACTATCATCAATAATTTCCAACCCCAGGTCGACAGGAGCCCCCAGAACCAACTAGAGAGTGACCAGGATCCATTCTCAGTGTGCATTTCGGCTGCTATGCGATGCAACTTTTGGATAACCAAATAAACTGTGGGGGCGGAGTCAGGAATGTAAACACAGCAGGAACTGCCGATCACTCGACATGCTCCTCCCCGATCAGCCAAGATAACGTCCAGAACCATCCGGTTCTGGAGCGAAACGAGTTTTGTGGCCTGAAGCTCTACAGTGATATTGGTCATGATATCAGTGGTGATATTAATGACGTTTTCCACTATTCTGGACAATCTTCTTATTTCCCTAGTATTGAAGATTGGCCCCCAGAAAGGGACCAATCCCTTCGTGAAGTCTGTAAACTGTTGCAAGGACGTGTCAGTCTGATCAACCTCAGTCATGTCAAGCTGCCTTCGCTGTCTATTGGAAACTGGTTTTGTACTATGAAGCTGGTGGGTTTTGTGATAGTCTGATGGTGCTATGTAGACAGGGGGGTACAAGAAAGACAGGTAACACTGCCCCGCCCATCCTCGTGGTAACCAAGTATAAGCATTTTCTCCACAAACGAAATACACATTGGTGGTGTCAACAGAAGGGGGCTGCTGAGGATCTTCATTCTATAAGTATAATTGCAGATGCTATTTCCAACCTGCACATGTCCCATACCCTGTACACAAAGGGCATCATAACTTGCATGGGGTACTTATACTCTAAATATACAAAAACACCCATAAAAATGGCTAATATCACAGTTATTACTAATACAAAGGCTACTTTCACACGCATGGTCCAAGTAGAAAACATGGGCTCATAAAACGGCAAATATCGTGGCGCAATGGGACGTTCTTCTTCAATTACAATGCGACCAAAAGGGTACATTCCTAACTAAAAGTCCAAAACTAAACTCGGGCACAGCAGTCCATCCTGTCAGAGGGTTCTTCTCCCTGTGTCCGTCAGAGTCGCACAGGCAGACTCCTATTGTTCATCTCAAGAAAACAAAGAAATAGTTTCCGATGGAATCTGATGCACAACCTGGCCCTTTTTCAAGTGTAAGTCTTTCTTTCTGAACAGAGTACAGTGACAAAGTTCCAGCTCTCAACATGTTCAGTCCAGTGTCTCGCTCAGTACCTCAGACTTGGAATCTAGCAAACCCTTTCTACTCAAGTCTTTCCTTATCTCCTAGCAGTCTGATCTGAGGCACCGTGATGCTTTCTTGGGCGCAAGTTGAATCGCACATGACCCGGAATTTCCTGATCAGAAAATAACAAGGAAGGCCCTTTTCCTTCATTGGAGCCTCCACTCGCTGGGATATCAACAACAGGATTAAGGGCACTTGTGGATTCAGCTGAGATCGGTTTGCCCGATTCCGTCACTCCTTCTTCTGGCCTTTGCTCTGTTTCGCATGTGTCGGAAAACGGGACAAATGCAGTGGCTCTCTCAGTTTCCTGGGTCAAGATGTCACCAGATTGCAGCTGATCAAAAGGAAGCGGGAGCGGCAGTCTCTTCAGGTGGGAGGCATGTATCCAATGTTTCCTCCCATCCACTTATACCGCTGTCCGCGTTGCAAGCAATATTTGGTGTGGTTCAGATCACCTCGGGCCAAGCTGGAATCCCGCTTGTACTTCTTAATCAAGACCCACTGGCCAGGTTCCAATCGATGTCCAGGGCCCTCTGGCGGAGGCTGCAGTACAGATGCTACCTGCTGATGAATAGAACGGAGGTCTTTAGTCAAAGTATACAGGTAATCGATCAACATAGGGTATTCAACATCAGCAAAAGATCGTGGCCTCGGTACCCCCATATGTTAGCCGGTTGCCCAAAGATTATCTTATAGGGAGAGAGACTGGTACGAGAATGAGGGGTAACTCTCAATGACATGAGAGCTAAGGGCAGGGTGTCAGGCTACTTTAAACCAGTACTTTCTTGAATTTTAGCCATCTTAAGCTTCAAAATCCCATTATATTTCTCCACCAACCCTGCTGACTGGGGGTGCCGGGCTGCATGGAGTTTCTGTCGTGTTTGTAAGCCATTGCAGATATGTTTAACAAGGGCCCCATGGAAGTGCCCTCCATTGTCCGACCAAATCAAACGGGGCAAACCAAATCGTGGTATAAACTCTTTGAGAAGAGCCTTTGCTGTAGCCAGAGCAGTGTTCTCTTTAGTTGGGTAGGCCTCAACCCATTTACTGAAGGCACATACCACTACTAAAACATATTTTAAGTTGTTGACGCGCTCCATGTGGATATAATCCATCTGGAGTACTTCAAATGGTAAGGTTGGGGGTGCAAAACTTCCACTCAAAACACTTTCTGCTTTCCCAGGGTTGTGCTGCAAACAAACCATACAGTATTGATCCAGGCGGACAGCCGTCCATTGTATGTTATGATTATTCCATACTGGGTCTAACAGGGCACAAATTCCTTTAGCTCCTACATGGGCTGGGCCGTGAGCCACAGTTACAACAGCTTGTACCAGGGCATTGGGCAACAGCCATCTTTGTTTCTCTGTTAAATCAATCCAACAGTTATTCTCATCCAGTCTCCCCACTTACTTTTCCCACCGTTCCAACTCAGCTGGGGTAGCTTCCTTCTGTAATTCTTTCACACTTTCTATGGTATTGTCGAACAAATCAGACTCCTCCACCCATCTTGCAGAAGACGTTACAAACATAGTAGACATCGTGGACTGAGCCGTTTGTTTAGCAATCTGGTCTTCAAAAGCGTTCCCCTCGCCCACTTCGTCCACCACTGCCTTATGGGCACTACATTTTACTATGGCCAGCTTTTTAGGCAAGGTTAGGGCATCTAGCAATCGTAACACCAGTGGGCCATTCTGTATTTTCTGACCATGGAATGTGAGGAAACCCCGTTCCCTCCACAGCCGCCCAAAGCTATGGGCCACGCCAAAGGCGTATTGGCTGTCTGTGTAGATGTTGACCTCTAGTCCTTCGCTCAATTCAAAGGCTCGTAATAATGCCACCAGTTCAGCAGCTTGAGCTGATCGATAGGGAACTCAGAAGTCTCAACTACCATTTTCAGCGTGGTGATTGCATATACAGCTGTCGTTGTGCCATCTGCTAACTTGAAACAAGACCCATCCACATACAATTCCCCTTGGGGGTCAGATAGAGGAATGTCTGTGAGGTCAATCCTACCCTTCGTTTCTTCTTCAGTTCGAAATAGGCAATCATGCAAATCATTAACATTTTCATTCGAAGGGAGTGGTAGCAATGTGGCAGGATTTAATGTGGCACATCGGGTAATCGTAATATGAGGAGCAAATAGGGTCAATTTATAACCAGTGAGGCGTGCACTTGTAAGATGCTGTGTCTTAGTTCTATTTAGCAATACATCCACAGCATGCGGCACCATCACCGTCAGACTAGAATTTAAAACGAGTCCCTCTGACTGTCGGATGGCCACCGCAACAGCTGCTGTGGCCTCTCTGACAGCTAGGAAGTGCTCTGGCCACATTATCCAATGTGGCCGACAAATAAGCGCAAGGTCTTTGTTTTCCACCAAATTCCTGAGTTAACACTGAAAGCGAGCAACCGTCGACCTCATGCACGTATAGTACAAAGGGTTTACGGTAATCAGGAGTACCCAAGACGGGTGCAGAACAAAGAGCAAATTTCAAAGAGTCAAAAGAATGCTGACATTCATTCGTCCAAGGGAGAGGTTCATGCACATCTTTAGTGGTTAAATGCAACAAACGTTTAGCAAGAAGAGAAAAATTAGGTATCTATTGGCGACAGTAAGAGGTGATACCAAGAAAAGCACAAACCTCACGCTGGGTGCAAGGGACAGACATGTTAGAAATAGTAGTAATACGTTCAGGAGTCAAACGCCTACTCCCCTTCAACAGTAGATGACCTAAGTAGGTCACCTCCTGTCGACAGTACTGAAACTTGGACAAGGACTCCGTTGCCAGATCTTGTCCGCTAAAATCAATAAAAACTCCCTCGAACCGAGTGAAGAAGTCGGAAACTCTCTCATCTTACTTCTGTCTACAGGCGGTTAATTTATCCCAGTCAACTTTACGGGGGGGAATCAAAGTCTGCATGTAAGTTATTATTTTTGCTGGCAAAGTGATTATTTCGTTTCTAGGCTTATCTCCAGGTTTGCGGTCTCTGTCCCAGTCTCTCAACTCGTCCCAGGTCCCTCCTAATTCCGTAGCATGATCAGTGTCGTGAACCTGTCGCCATATGTCGACCGGTACCAATAAACCAAAAAATAACTCTACGTCTGCTAATGTCATTACCGCCGAGGCTGCGGCCTCGGTCAGCTCTTTGCAGTAGGCCGTGGGGTTCTTGCGAGGGTCAGGCAATTGTGATTTCAAGGCAAGAACCTCACTTCTTTTGCACGGGGTGTACAACCATTGCTCCTGAAAACGGGATTCTACTCGAGCTCTTATAACTTGGTCTGTATTATCACGCGCCTCGGGGATTTCGGGGTGAAAAATAGGGTGTCCTTCCCTCATAGGCTGCTGAGATGTCCAATTGGGGCTTTTTGTAAACATTCTGCCTCGATATTTCACTAATGTGTCTACGTTCTTATACACCTCCACTGGGTCCATGTTAAACTTATGGGTCCAGTCTCGGATGTTATACAGTATTTGGGGTGCCATTCCATCCTGGAAGCATAGTTCCCAGGCCTCGATAAGATAGCAAGACATTTGATATAGCGGGTGTTGCTGCATAACTGGTTTGAGATCCTTTATGGTACTCCACAAATCAGCTACCGTGTATATATTATTCCGCATCCATTTAGCCGCTTGATCCGCCACAGCTTCTTTCTCACCATATACCACGGAACCTCTGGTGAACAATCGTCTAGCTTTCATATCACCATGTTCCCCTAATGGCGTGCGCTCCCTATCTCCGGGGGTCATACTAGCTGATTGAGAGGTCCAAATGGGACTCGGGGCTGCTAGGACCATTCGAGAAGCTGCCGGGGGCTGTCGTGCGTCAGGGAGAAGGGTAGCCGTGTCTCCCGATGAGGTAGGAGTGGCATGATTAGTACCCAGGGAAACGAGAGACACATCTCCAGAGGAGCTGTGGCTGGTTGGAGAGGCAGGGCGGGATATACACGCTGAGGCGCATACGGGGGTGTGGGCCGTACATTTAACAAATCCTCTATTTCATCTTCCGCTTCATTTCGAGTCACATAACTTTTATCGACTTGTAACCTAAACTGTCTGTCTGCATACTCGATATTTTGTTCGGTCTTATGTTTATCATGAGCAACAGCTTTCTGAGTTACAGTGTGCCCTTGCTGTATCTTCATTAATTTCTCAGCTCGTATGTGACTCCGTTTCGCCTCCTTTTGCCATTTGTTAAGAGTATCAAACATGGATTGCCTGCTCCGTTTAGCAAACAGGCGTTCCTGCAGATACTGGATCTTTTTCTCATCAAAAGAGCCCGTCTTCGGCCACTGGAGTTCTACATTGCCTTTAGTATATTTATTCCACAATGTATTAAATAAAAGGGGTCCAATACCATGCTTGCAATACATATCATGGCTAGGAGTTCCCTCCGGAGGGGCTGGTTGGCTTTCATCCAGCCTTGTACCTCCTCGGCCAATACAGCCGCAGCATAGCTTCCTGAAGCACGGCATTGCTCTTTTTCTAGACTGGTAGCTGAAAAGAAAAGGGTATTTATTTACAACACTCTCATACACATTGCCATGTTTTACACTCAAATCCACTTTCGCAATCTTGCACAAATAAAGTGATTACAGTTCCACATTGACATAAAACAACACAACAAACGTTGGTTTCAAATAAGAGGTGGAGCCCGTCGACTCCCACCTATGGAGAACTTTTTCCAAATCTCAAGAAGACCCAAGAGAAAGCAAACAGTCTGGTCCTTAGACTGCCTAGAGATAGCCACACAGGTTTCTCTAAACCACAGACCGACCTACGAACCATCCGACGGCATTCATGGTTCACCTCCCGAACGATTCCGGCTAAGCCCACTTTTTCAAGCGCCGCTCCAGATCTGTCCGAGTGCTACCCAATCTCAGCCGCCGGCGTTTCCGAGAGCAGTTCGGCCGGGTGTGAACTTTTCCACAAGTTACACCAAGGCGTCCGGTCTTAATCTCTAGTTATTTCCAAAATCCAAAACAGGAGCGTCTGCCCGTGCAGCCTCAATACTACCCCGTCAGACCCCCTTTTCGAGTTCTCCGTGACCGAAAAGTCACCAAATACCAAATTCCAAATTCAAATCCAAAGGATATCCAACATGAGACAAGACGAATCAATCACTTGGTGAACTCAGGTCTGATTGGGCGTTCTCTACTGCCAACTCCTGTGGACCAACGTGGTCCGTTCTCGGGTTACACCCGAAGGACTCCGGCGTGGGGTCACTAACAGCTGGGGCTCTCTCGATCGGGAGAGCGGAGCGGCCCCCAATTCTTCGGTCGATCCTTCCCCCCCTTTTCAGTGTCCCATCTTTTCTGATTACAGAGGGACGACCCCAACGCGGAGTCCCGGCGGAGTCGCCATCTGAAGTACCGAAAATTATATTACCACCCAAATAGAGCCATACTTACAAACAGCCCCTATACCAGTTACCAATAATCAGTCAGTTGGCAGTGTAGAAGGTCCAATCGTTTATTATAACAAACAACCTCTGCCAGAGGAGCTCCTTGCGACCTAACCCCACGAGGTCCGCCAAGAAGACTGCTGGCATATTATCAGCAGATCACATATATACTGTTGCATTTTGGAAACCGTTACCTAAGATGGAAAAATACAGGCTGGTACAGGTTGGTGCAAAGGCAGGACCATATATGGAACACAAAAACCTCCTTAGTATAGTTCAGCTCGTTATAGCAAGGTCGAGAGGGTGACTCCCTCCTGCTTGCTCCGAGAGAGTCCTCACAGCGCTCCCCTGGAATGTGCTTACCCAATCTACCCCCACCTATAACCTTGACAGGCCTAACGTGCAGAAGCAGCAGGTTGGTACAGTTGTACTATTTCACAAGGGAACGTATTTCGACTGTGGAGAGGGAAGGGTTTCATTAGTGCTGGAAGCAGACTAGGCCACAAAATGGCGCTGGTCGGGTCAAGCTATGTTTGCGTGTAGCAAGGAAATACGTGCAATAAAGCGTATATGAAATCTCAATCAGATATGTGTGCAGACTTACTAGTGTTCGAATCCCTAGATTTGTATATTAGCTACACCATGCTAATTACTAATACTAACTGCATATTTTGTTAGGCCAAAATCGAATTCTGGTTCCTCATAATTCTGTCTTGTATTGTTCTGAGTGTTCTTTATTTTTCTTGCAAAAAGAACTGGACAGCCAATGCGTTTCGTTTACTACATGTGAACTTCATCAGGGCTTGAGTATTATCCTTCAAGGTGTATATATAAAAATCATGGAATTCCAGTATGCGCGATTAGCTTCTATTCAATAAGATCCCACATTTTCAGGGTGAATGCTTTGCCTCATCGGTGTTGTAATAAAATTATAGGCCCCCCTGATAAGTGCTGTTTGATATCCCATAGATCAGTTTCGTAGCGTGATTTTGCCTATATCTGATTTCTCAAAAGGCTGGTACTTAATGATGCATTGGAACATATCAATTGTTGAGTCGATCCTCTCTAAAAAACAGGACACATGATGGATTAAGTGAAATCTGATGGGACAAATGATTAAATCCTGTGACTGTCCCGGCAACCCCAATATGCCTGGTCACCCTACATCAGAGGTCCCAAGAAATGGCCCTGGGCTGTAATATATTGGGCTGGCATAGAACTGGAAACAATGGGAAAGGGAAACTACAAAGGGCAAGTCAAGGGGGAGCACCTACAAGGTTGAGAAGAAATCATATCATAGTATAACAGACAAGACCTTGCTCATGGAAGCACATGAGATCTGCTGGCCCTTGCACAGAGCAATCCAGGAGGGACAGTTGCCAAGGGACTTCAGCCGTAAAAATGCCATGTCATTGGCCACACGTACAAACCACACACGAGGCTTAGAGGAGAGAGACCGGCTGCAGACTACAGTCACATTCCAATGTGAGGGTAAAGCAAAGTCCACTGGGGGCCCTCCTCCCCCCGACACCCGATAAGGACAGCCTGTCAACCAATAACTCGAGAGATCTCACACAGCAAATTTGGAATGTGCTGGTTAAATGTGTTAGAGATTAAAAGCAGAGATTATGATAGATTAAAACTGTACTGTATTATTGGTAAAAACGTAACCAAAAGGTTCTAAGAAAAATTTGCGCTTGCTCGAGACATTAAACAAGTATTGGCATAGCCAATAGGCCTCCCCTTTGGGACCTTATAAGTGCTTAGCCATGCAGCACTTGATGTTGTTGAACCAAGAATATTGTACTGGATAACTAAACACTTATGAGGTCCCAAAGGGAAGACCTATTGGCTATGCCAATGCTTTTTTTCTTTTTTTTAAGGACAAGCAGTGCTATCAGGCCCCGGCTGCCACTTAGTCCACCGCATCCCAAATAGATGCTGCAGCCATCTTTGAGAGTGGTAGGGAGGTAGAGAGAGAGGTAGAGAGAGGTAGAATGAGAGGTAGAGAGGTAGAGAGAGGTAGAGGGGTAGCGAGGTAGAGGTAGAGTGCTAGAGAGAGGTAGAGAGGTGTAGAGAGGTAGAGAGAGGTATAGAGAGGTAGGGAGAGAGAGGTAGAGAGGTAGAGTGAGGTAGAGAGAGGTAGAGAGGTGTAGAGAGGTAGAGACGTAGAGAGGTGTAGAGGTAAAGAGGTAGAGAGAGGTAGAGAGGTGTAGAGAGGTAGAGACGTAGAGAGGTAGAGAGAGAGGTAGAGAGGTAGAGGTAGAGAGGTAGAGAGGTGTAGAGAGGTATAGAGAGTGAGGTAGAGAGAGAGGCAGAGAGAGAAGTACAGAGAGGTAAAGAGGTGTAGAGAGGTAGAGAGAGAGAGGTAGAGAGAGAGAGGTAGAGAGAGAGGTAGAGAGAGAGGTAGAAAGGTAGAGAGAGGTAGAGAGGTAGGGAGGTAGAGGAAGAGGTAGAGAGAGGTAGAGAGAGAGAGGTAGAGAGAGGGGTAGAGAGAGAGGTAGAGAGAGAGAGGTAGAGCGAAGTAGAGAGGTAGCGAGGTAGGGAGGTAAAGGAAGAGGTAGAGAGAGGTAGAGAGAGAGAGGGAGAGAGAGAGGTAGAGAGAGAGGTAAAGAGAGGTAGAGAGGTAGAGAGGTAGAGAGAGGTAGAGAGGTAGAGAGATAGAGAGTAGAGAGAGGTAGAGAGGTAGTGAGAGGTAGAGATGTAGAGAGAGAGAGGTAGAGAGAGGGCGAGAGAGAGGGGAGGTAGAGAGAGAGAGGTAGAGAGAGAGAGAGAGGTAGAGAGAGAGGGGTAGAGAGAGAGGTAGAGAGGTAGAGAGAGAGAGGTAGAAAGAGAGAGGTAGATAGTAAGAGAGTTAGAGAGAGAGAGGTAGAGAGGTAGAGAGAGAGGTAGAGAGGTAGAGGGAGAGGCAGAGAGGGAGAGAGGTAGAGAGAGAGAGAGAGCTAGAGAGAGGTAGAGAGAAGTAGAGAAGTAGAGAGAAGTAGAGAGAGGTAGAGAGAGGTAGAGAGGTAGAGAGAGGTAGAGAGGTAGAGGGAGAGAGAGAAGCAGAGAGGTAGAGAGGTTGAGAGAGAGGTTGAGAGAGAGAGGTAGGGAGAGAGAGGTAGAGAGAGAGAGGTAGAGCAAAGTAGAGAGGTAGAGAGGTAGAGAGAGGTAGGGAGGTAGAGGAAGAGGTAGAGAGAGGTAGAGAGAGAGAGGTAGAGAGAGAGGTAGAAAGGTAGAGAGAGAGAGGTAGAGAGAGGTAGAGAGGTAGAGAGAAGTAGAGAGAGGTAGAGCGGTAGGGAGGTAGATAGGTAGAGGGATAGAGGTAGAGAGGTAGAGAGAGAGGAGAGGTAGAGAGAGAAGGGCCCTGAAGATCGATTACCATTTTAATTTAAAAAAAGAATGCCGGCATGGCAAGTGCGCATAGGGAATGAAACACCCTACGATGGTAGAATGTAAGTGCCAGGGAACCCGTTTACCTGAATAGGTTCGGGGTGTAACAGTGGTCAGCTGCTGTCTTGAATGAAGCTGTCATCCCACTGTAGAAATACCATGAATGGTTTACGTCACGGTTTCCACGCTGAAAGCGTGCGCGGCCCGTGACAGCAGCTAAATGCTGTTGTCTGAGTAAACCAATACCGGAGAAGGCACGGGGCAGTGTCGTTTATACTGAAGAGTTACTGAGTCACAACAAAACTCGGACATATAAATATGATCCAAATAACGTGCCGCTTATGGTTAGAAAACGACGTTCCCTTAAAAAATAACTACGGTAATTCGAGAATGCCAATTGACATTTACGGGAGGACCGCGTTTTAGGCAATCAGATAAGAAAAAGTGATTGAGGGTGGACAAATCTATCTTCTGAAAAGCTTGATTTACGGTGATAGAATTCAAGAGGAATCAACAGTCTTAGTGTAGTGTAACATTATTGGTGAAGTGCTCAATTTCGCATTTAAGAGGATACAATCCAATTATGAATTACACATACATTAATTACAGATTACACCAAAAGTAAACAAGCACGCTCGCGCCTCGCACTGAAAGTAAAGAAAAAAAAGCATCAAAGAAAGGAATGAGCTGGAGGGTTGTGAGAGAGAGGGGGAGTAAGAGCAGCTGTTTTCAAGCACACTCGTGCTTGTGGTGCCATCCGCCTTGAGGGAGCGAGCAACAGCCAATTAGCATGTGCGCCGCTGCTCCCTCCCGCAAGGTGCATGCCGCCACAAGCACGAGTATGTGCTTCAAAAAAGAGCAGAGCAACGGCTTAAGGTTCTCCTAAGCAGCGCATGCGCGAGGCGCAGGTGAAACCTAAAAACAAGCATTTGCAATGCAATAGGTCTCGCATTTACGATAGTTTGAGCTATTGGCATTGTAAATGACAATGCCTTTTATTTATGTTTTAAAAACTAAAACATAAATAAAAGACATTGTCATGTACAATGCCAATAGCTCAAACTTGCATAAATGTGAGACCTACTGCATTAGAAATGCTTGTCATAACAGTGTTTTGAACACTTAATTAATGAAGGAAACCCTCTCAGTTGACATTCTGCTTGACTACGTAATGGCTCCTAACAAAAGCTACTGAACTCCTCACCCTGGCATGCAGGGTCAGTCTTTAACCGCCCCTCCCTTTCTGCCTTTATTGTAAATTTAATGCGCTGGCCCTCTGTTTGCTCCATGCCCACTTAGCTACATTCCTCGTCAATCCACTCATGCTGGTATGGAAAGAGACAGGGACAAATGGCGGCCATCATGGAACTCGTTTTTGTAGACACAAAGCAAAGGGGCAGTTTCTAAAAGTCAGGATATCATTTTGTGAGGGATTTTTTTTTAAAATAAGCATTTACACAAATGTAGACTTACCATGGACGTGTTTCTATCATCAAGGTGCTTCTCATTTACTGATAAACATATTAAACATGTTTAAAATGTATCTTTAACATCTTTAAACACATTGCGTTATTAGAAGAAGTGTTTTTACTGTGCAGGCGTGCACTGGGAGACTTAAACCAGACAGACGCATCGAACGGTCAAGGATAAATGAACGTACCAGGTCTGTTCCAGCCGGAATCGCGTGGAACGCTGTGAACAAGGGCCGGAGTGTTAATAAATTAAACTGGAGTTGGTGCGCCTGCGAATTGGGGAAAGTAGCACGTAACATATGAACCATGGCAAATAATGAACAAGTTATGTTTGCTCTGAGGCAGGGGTTGGAGGCTGAAGCGAGAAGAGGCTTCTTGAGCAGATGTGTGCTCTAAGGCGGGGCTGAGGGGCGGAAGTGAGGAGAGGCTCCCCAAGCAGACGTGTGCTCTGAGTGGGGGTGGGGGGCTGAAGCGAGGAGAGGCTGCCCGAGCGGCCATTACGAGCATGCAAGCCACAATAAAAAAAAGAATGGTGACTTCGGCCTAAGTAAAAAAACACAAACAAACTGAGCGCGGTGTCATAACAATTACTAATAGCTAAACGTAACAAAATACTAAACGCACAACCCACACGACAGTAACGGTAAACAAAAAAGTGCCAAGCCCGTAAGGAAAGGGCGGTAACTGGGAGGGACTAAAACTCCTCAGTTAGAAGCAAAAGACACTGTTTACCATAACGAATGACGCACACCAATCAAAATAACAGGCGGAGTCGAAACACCACTTATGAAAGTGTATTGATTACAAGAAGCCCGCGCCGAGCGTTTCAGCGCATGTGCTGCAACGCTAGGTGAGACATAAAAACTATAAAACATCATGTCAATTGGGGAGGGCTTAGCATTAGATGCCTGTAGAATGGAGGGGAGACGCTGCTGCTTTTCATACCGGAATCACACTTTGCCTGATTTACTGAATACATGTGTGCCGTTTCGTGTAGACATACGTGTAGTTCATCTTTTCTGTAAAGGTATCATTGCTGCCCCTTCATCCATCAACACATTAGTCGGTAAACATGTTACGCACCACTCACTCCCAAGGGCAACAAGCGCAGAGCAGATAATGCGCATAAGGCCAAGGATACGACTACCTTCAAGCATTCTCCAAATATCAAGAGTTTTCAAGGTAGGTATTCCTCTAATTCATCCTGAATATTACCAATTTCTGTAATTAACAATTTTTCCCCTCATAACAAATATTTGATGTTACAACGCATGCAAATACAATGCATGCTTTTACAACGCATTGCATGATTTTGCAACGCATGCCATTACAACACATTTTTTAAAATTACCATTACAAAGCATTCCATTACAACACGTACGATTACAACGCATACCATTACAACGCATAATACTTTTAGGGCAACAGTAGGGTAAGTGTTGAACAGTGTAGGGGTAAAACTTATTATTCCCACTCCAGTGAGTGCAACAGTAGGGTAAGGGTTGGATAGTGTATGGGGGAAATTACTAAGTATTGGATAGTGTGGGGGTAAAAATTACTATTCCCACTCCAGTGAGTGGAACAGGAGGGAAAGTGTTGGATAGTGTAGGGGTAACAATTACTAATCTCATGTACCCCAAAACCCATACCCACCCTAATACTAAAAAAATCTCCAATACTTAACTTATAATGCGTGGTAATGGCATACGTTGTAATGGCATGCGTTGTAGTGACATGCCTTGTAATGGCATGCATTGTAAAGGCATGCAATGTAAAGGCAGTTGCGTTGTAACAGTTGCATTGTAAATGTAGGTCGCTGTAATGACTGCGTTGTAATGAATGTTTCCCCTCATAACATGTGAACATATCTGTAAGGAACAGGCTATATGTATTTGGGTTCAATCTGCGTAGTTAATATACAGGCCTCCTTGAAGTTCTAATATAAGCAGGGTTTGGGCTTTTCGTCCTTGATTTTTAAGTATTTAGGCCCTCATTCATTATTCAGTGGGTTAGCAGGCAAGTGGCTAGTGTGGTGACGGAAAACAAAAAATACACGCCCTTGGCGTGCTAGAAGTTTCAGTGATTTTTAAAACAAAATTCCTGCTGTAAATGAAAGTTGTGGACCCGAAAAGAATAGGTGACTTCACATTAACAGATACAAGATCACATTATATTTTTATGAAGCATTTGTTTGAATGGTCAACCGTATTAGATATGCATTCTTGTGGCCACGCAATCATGCAAGTGACCCCTTTAAGAACTCTTCACCCCACATCCCTCAATGTACATGTATCCCTTAACGTAACTTACCTAAAGGTCCTGTGGGGCCCCCGTTCTTTAACCCAACTGCTACTTGTAGGACGCCTTAAAGTCACACGGTTGTACCATTTGCACTATGGATGCATTGTGCGCCTAGAGGTGCTATAAACGGTGTGAATGCGGAAATGTCTCCATCTGTGCCCGATGCTGGAACTCATGGGCTTACTTTTGGAATAGCACTACGGTGCATGAATCGAGGAGTTGATTTTAGAAGTCTCCTGCAGGACACAAACCTGTATCAAAGGCCAGTGGGGGTGACTGAAGATTTGTCTGAGCTGAGTGAGTGGGCTGAAGGGCATCACAATCGAGGATTCCTGAATAGCAGTGGTGTACCAAACTTGCTGCCTGAATGAATATCCCCACCCCTTGGGGCATGGTCCAGGGAGAATAAGCCAGAGGGGCTCTAGTTCCATGGGGCTCAAGTCCTGTGAGAGGCACAGTACTTCTATTAGTACAACACAATTCCGACTAGATTGCCATAGTTTGCCACTCAATTAGTCCACAGCTTGACTAGCAGAGTAGTTATCCCCATCCACAAAAGGCTCTTTAGCTGAGCCAATGAACTGCATGCCCATTGGTCTTCTGGATGTGTCCTCAAACCTCCCTGTAAGATTCTTCTCCTAAGCTCAGATGCATATGTAGAGGATAAGAGAATATTATCTAGGTCGTAGGGAGGTTTCTAAACTGGTAAATCCAACATCGGCCAATTGTTTATCCTTCAGACTCTGAGAAAGTACTACATAATTTTACGTTAGGGTATTCCAAGTCTAACATATTTAGATCTAATTACAACTATCAATAAAGTCAGCTACCACAGGCTTAGGCAAGTCTTGTGCATTTGGTGATAAATGATCAGCTTGCCAGTCCCTTTCCTGTGTCCACAGGAGTGAAACCTGGCTGTCTTTCTTAAATCTATTAATGAACAGGATAAGTGGCAGATCATCTAAAGAGATGATGTTTCTATGATAGAGGCTGCAACCACTTATGCTGTTCATTTATACCTGTGATGCCGCCTTGATTGTCTGGACAGAAAATGAGATTCTGCGTCTTGTTTAGAATTTCCGATTGTTTTATATGAACGGGTATCTGGCATTACAACATCTCCATATCCAAAATAAGGCTGATTCCAGGCAACAACCTAAGCTCATAATTACATCTGTTTATTAATTTTGTTATCACCAATCTCCCTTTTCTATCTTTTTTATGCAATGGAGAAGTGATTTTAGTAAGCTATTTGTGGCCCTTAATTGTTTTCTATATTCACATATTAAACTGTGATTAGTAGAAAACAGACAGTAATGTAATGCTATGTATGTTTGTAAAGCGCATTATCACCCGCATGGGTGTCCTGGCGCTGAATATGTGTGGGGGACTAGCCCTGACTATGGTAGGTTGATTAATTGAAATGCCAGGTCTTCAGCTACTTGAGGAATTCAAGAAGAGAGGAGAAGGAGACTCTGATGTAGAGTGGGTGGCCAGTCAACGCTTTAGAAGCCATGTAAAAGAATGCCTGTCCTCCTGATCTGGTTCTGTATATGCGTGGGATGTGTCCGAGTAGGAGTCCTGCGGCTGAGGTGTCCAGGTAGTTGGTGGAAGGACATGTGACTGTTCAGGTAGGTGGGACCTAGGTTCTGTAGTGCCCTGAATGTGTGTGCGAGGAGTTTGGAATGAGCACACTTGTGTATTTGGATCTAGTGGAGCTTACTGAGATGTGGTGTGATATATATGTTCTGTGTGGCAGGTTGAGGATGAGCCTGGCTGGTGAGTTCTGGATGATTTGTAGTCTTCTACTGAGTTTAATTGGTGATCCTGTGTTTGCGTAGTTCAACTTGCAAGTGACTAGAGAGTGAGTGAGAGTTTTTCTAGTGTTGCTCTGCAGCATTTTCAGGTTATGGAAGCAGGATGCAATGACTGCATTGACTTGTGCGGTCATGTCTAGTTTGCGGTCGATGATTATTCTGAGGTTCCTGGCATGGGTCCTGGGTGTGGGTGTGAGTCTGAGTTCGGCCGGCAACCAGCTGAAGTCCCATTGTCAGGTGTTCTTGCTGAAGATCACTACTGTCTTGTTCGTGTTGAGCTGGAGACCGTTGGCTTTCATCCAGTTAGTGACTTTGGTCATACAGGCAGTGAACTTGTTTCTTGTGTTGGGAGGCTTGTCTGAGAAAAAGAGTATGAGTTGCACGTCGTCAACGTGTGAGAGGATATTAAAGTTGCGTGCATGGATGGCATTGGCCAGAGGGATTATGTATGTGTTGAAAAGGCTGGGGCTGAACGATGAACCTTGAGGCACTCTGCAGGTGAATTTGCAAACTTCTGAGGAGTACGGTGAACGGCTGAGAGCAATAGACTCAATAAGTTGCTAAGATGATCAGTTTACAGTGTTAAACAAAGTAGGTGTAAGTATTTGTGTTTTTAATGCGATAATTACACCCATAGTTTAGTATGCATTTATTTATGAATGTCATTATTTGCAGTGTTGACTCTATAGCGAACTTCTCACGAGGTAGTCTATTGTGGACTCAGCTCCCCAGGATACAATTTGAAATTCATTGGAAATGTACTGAGGCACTCTTTGAAATATTGTTTGCAGCTGTGACTAGTTTTGATATCGTTAAATAAGAGGACGCAATTCCGGTGTGTAACCATGGCAACACCCACAGAAGTGCTGGTATGAGGGTGGCTGCCATCACTCGCCTTTTCACTTGGCACTTTGGCATTTGCACTTCATGCATTTTTAATTGTACCTGCGGAAATCCTTTTGCATCAAAATGGGATTAGTGGTGTCTTTTTGAAGAAGGAGCATTGTGAAATTAATTGGCATTGCCCGCACGATTGCGCTTTAGGCCTTCGGCGGTCTCTTGTGTTGCTTTCAGCATGTCCAGCCCCTTAGGTAGCAAGTGCTGTCCAGTGTCCTGGCTGAGGGCCTCTCTGTCCTTCAGGATCATTCTGTCGGCACGACATGGCACAGTTAAGGTGAGGTAATTCGTTTGTAAAGCACCACTTACTCCTTTGCGTGGTGCCTCTCTGGCTCGGGTTCCATTGGAACCTCTATACAACCTGTGACGTCTTTAATTTGCGCTTATGCGATGGGACATCGAACAGGAAGTTATAGCCAGGGATCCAGTATACACCTTACCCACCCTATCTACCCCAAAACGTGTCTCAGTCATCCCCAAAATGTCGCCATATTGACCTGAGTCTCAAAGACATTTGCAATTTGGTATTTCACCTTTGAAAAGTCTGCTGTTTATCGCAGTAGGTTTAGATCGATGAAAAGCATTGACTGCGTCAGGTCGTCCATTCAGCACTTTAGAATATTTGAGAGAATAAAGCAGGGTGGCCGGGTCTCCCCGTGACGTACTGTACTTCTCTCCATTGCCCTGTCTTGCCTGGGCCCTTGAGTTTACAGTAAACCCATGTTTATACAAAGGTGTGTGAAATATAAACCTATTTCGCTGAAGCCGCTTTTCAAACAGCACAAGGCGAGCCTTGCAGCTGCAGGTGTTGTATTTCAGCCAGGGCTCTGAAACGTAACCTGAGGTAACGTTCTCCTTCGGAGGCCTGAAATGCCTCGGCACTTTGCTCCAGACGCTGTGCCGGCTTAGTGACTTTGCTTGATGTGGCCTGTTTTACCCCTGTGATCACGGGGCAGGGGTGACGGGGTCTCTTTGTGCACGCGCACTCATGCTCGTCGTTCCCTTGCCCTCAGCGCCGCGCTCATCAAAGGAATGCAAGGCGCCGGTCATGCGGAAGGAGGCTTGGGTCGTGGAAGCTAAAGAGTAAGACGTGCGCCTCAACCATCTAAAGGAGCGCGAGGCCCGTGTGTGCCTTAGGAGGAAATAAGACAGGGGCAGATTTACAAGACCCATGCGCCACATTTACGCAGCTGTTGCGTCACTTCTGTGGCGCAGCAACGGCGTAAACCATGCGCCACGTTGTCCCTTATTTACAACGTGACGCATCTAGGTTTCATGTGGGCGGTCCAGTGCAGGGTGGGCGTTCCGTCGTATGTACGCCTCGTAAAAGTGACGCAGTGAAATCTACAATATTTCACTGAGTCACTTTTACATCCATGCTGCGTCGATACCCTGCGCCTGCTTGAAGCAGGCGTAAGGAGTGATGCAGCATGTTAGGCATAGGGCGCCCCTGAGCATTGCTGGAGCCGCGTCGCGCTTGCGACACGACTCCAGCAATGCGCCGGCCTTACGCCACAGTATGCGACACACATCGCCCTATCCTTACGCCATGATGCGCCGCATTGTAAATGCAATGCATTTGTGATGGCGCAGGGAGGGAATTGCGGGTTGCATCTGTTCTTGCGCATCCCTGCTGATTTGCAGAGATGCACCAGAACTTGGAAATCTGCCCCACAGTGTCTACACACAACCGAGGAGATTTAGCCGCACTTCCTATCAGCTTGCTAACTTTATAAGTGGGATACCGGCGTCTGGTTACAAGAGTTTATTTGTTATTAAAGCTTATGGAAAACAGTTCATAAAGTACATGCTGTGTCAAGAGTAACGGACCACTATCCCTGTGTTTGCATTCCCAAAATAAGACATCTAATAGGATTTGGTGCTGTCTTGAAAAAAAAATCCCATTTGGAAACACATTCTAGGGAACTCAGGGTTTGGGGAGCAGACAGTGGTCATATGGGTGCGTAAGGTACGACTCTGGCGTGGCTCTACAAGGTTCGCTTTCCCACCCACGAGCGACGCGGATGAACTTGGTTCAATGCACCAATAATAAATGTGAAAGATTATTGTAGCCCCGCAGTAGACTACTCAATGTGTTACTAAAATACAGTTACTGCTTTTGGGTTACTAACACTTCCTATGAAGGGATCAGGGATATCGTGATAACAGTAACAAACCTAATTCGATGTTCATAATATCACACACACACAATGCATGCTAAGAAGAAGGAATACTTTTAAGTAGAAGTATTTATTACTACAGGAACAAACTGTTTCTCAGTACACCTAAAACAACTACACAATGTATTATAAAAACAGCAAGAACGCAGGTTATGAATAGCGAGAATAAAATGAAAATTTCTAACATTGTTGAAATGTCATCTGAAACACCCTAGCATCTACATCTATGTGCTATGCTAACAGAGCATGAAGGCAGAGCAACTTGCAGTCTATAGTTTCTCATGGAGAAGATATGCTCTGCATGCCTTGTTAACGGCACACGCTGCCTTTATCAGCGGAGGTGTGAAGACAGTGGGGGTCATTACAATGACGGACAGACTTCAGTCCGTCTTTCATCGTATCGCATTTGGGACCGCCCACCTACAAGGCAGCAGTCCCACTGTACGAATTACAATGCGACCACCACAGAGGCGGTCACATTGCCTATGGTATTAGATTTGGAGATGAATCCAGGGGAGGATACTAGTAACATAAATCAACATTAACTTCTCCAAAGTCTAAATATGGAAACAATACGTTAATAATATAAATAAAGGTACCATACGTCAGACCAGTGTGATTTATAATTTATTAATCTTAGATATGATTTTTTTTTTTACATATAAAAGAGTGATATTTAACAATGATATATGCATACAATTTGTGAGCTCCACATACATAGAAAGACAAATAAACCATATAAATACACTGAGAACAGAGACAAAGTTATACAGTCATACTAAAGAAAAATATACAAATCAAGACATCAACAACAGAAAAGTCATGAGGTCCTAAAATGTAATTCATATTGTAATAACAGTTATAGTGCAATAAAAAAAAAATCTGAATTATATGTAGATAGAAGTGCCCGACGCGCGTTTCGGAAGTTAGAAGTCGGTGTAAACGGGTGGTGCAACCTTCATCACTGCGCTATCTATAAATTTAACTCTGTGGCAGCTGCCATCCAATCTGGACTTATTCAAAAGTTTGTCAGGTTCATCGGCCGATTGCAGGCCGCTGACGCAACGCGGCCCCGTATTCTTGCCTGATCTTTATGGTTACCTAATCCTAGGATTATGCGTCTAGTCATCTGCAGCTATGCATTTAACAGTCTATCTTCAGCCATTTGTGGGATCTTTACCTTGATTGTGGCCTGCTCTTCTCAGTGTATTGCCACCATATTAAACGGATTCAATTGAAAGTGAAACCAAAGAACACTCTATCGGGTGATGGGGTTGTGCCCAAGAGATCAAATGTGGAGGCTATCATTGAGGCACCTGTGCCCACTGACAAAGAACAATTTATCTCTTTTGCTGGTATGTGTGAGTATTAGAGTAAATTTTTAGAAAACATTGCTACCAAAATGGAGCTGCTGAGAAAGCTAATAAGATGGGAAGCTGTATATGTATGGACTGAAAGACAACAATCGGCATTTGAAAACATAATAAAGGAAATTGTGGAAGCTCCTACGTTAAGACCATTCTACATGAAGAAGGAATATATATTCACAGTAGATGCGAGTATGTATGGTATAGGTGGAATTTTATCTCAAAGAAATGGCACAAAGAGTGGATTGTTGCGTTTGCATCTCACACTTTGAGTGAAACGGAATGTAGATTGAATTTGTTAAGGAAGTGTTTGCCAGGGAGGGTTGTCCCTCTGTTTTGGTAACAGAAAATGGTGCCAATTGACATCTACTGAAATTGAATCTTTCCTTAAGCATTGTAACATCAAGCAAGTGACAGCTGCATTATATGAACCTCACGAAAATGGTCAAGTGGAAAGGTTCAACCGTGTGAGGGGTTATGCATAGAGGCACATAGATAAGGAGGAGTTTTGAAAAATACCTTGAGAGAAAAGCCGTGAATGTATCGCATAACTCCCCACACAGGCACAGAACGAAGTCCTTTCAAGCTACTTAAAAGAAGGGATCCTGCTCCCAGTTTCTGTCCCTGGTGGTTCAAGAAAAAGTGTGGAAGAGGTGAAGAGAAGTGTGATGTAAAAACTGTGGCAGAAAGAGTGAGGAAGAAGCAAACTAATCTAAAGAATGGCAAGATGCTAAATGGAGAACAAAGGCACATGATATGAAAGTTGGAGGTTGGGTGGGAAATTTAAAACCAAGATTCATAAACAAAAGTCTCTCAAAATGTGGAAAAGCAATGAAGGTACTTAAAGTCTTCACTAACTGTGTGGTTACCCAAAATGGTAAAATATGGAATGTGAAAAGAGTAGCCAAATGTGCTGAGGTGAGTTTCAGCAGTCACAAAAGGTATGAGGATGATAACACAGAAGAGGGTGATGAAGGATTTTGATGAGATTTGCATTCAGGGTCAAGAGTGATGGGTGCAATGAGTGCATTGTGTCACCTGACAATTTGGAAACTAATAGGGTTCTGTCAATAAAGATTATGTTGCTTCAGTGGTCAAAGGGGAGAGCAGGATCAGACAGTCACCTGGTAAATTTGCTAATGTTGTTAAATAGAAATGTTATTAGCTAAGCTGTAGTTGTTGTGTTGCATGGTTTTAACCTGTGTGTATTTGTTTATTTTTATTGTTTTGGTATTTGTATCTTCTTCTTGAGGAAGATATGTTATATCTGTTACCATTACAATCCATGCACATGCCTTTGTTATACTTAGGAATGCGTTCTGCATTCCCTGAGAATGTTTAGTCATGGAATGCAGAAGGCACTCGAGTTGGCACTTGGATGACTTGCTGCTAAGTCATTTTGCTGTGCTGCTCCAATAAACCCATTTCTTACTTCAATTCCGGATTGGATTATTCAACAGAAGAGTTGCGTTTTTTGGAGCTGGTGGTTTTAGACGAGAAATCCTAGCTGCCAAGTATCCGGGGAACAGATTCCCTGCAATATCTCAGGGTGTGATTAGCAAGAGGGACGAGGTAAAGATGCAAGTTCTATCTATGGAACCGAAGTTTAATCTTATTCTCTGTAGACGAGTCCATTCTCGCAAACAGTTACATGATTGTAGGTGTCAAAGGCAAAAACACATTTTTCACTAGGGTATTTTGGAGCTAAATACTGCCCTGTTTGGCGCCCCCTGCTGGTAGGCCTCATCTTACGGATACACTGCCCCTGTATATTCAGACGTATATAGGGCCTCATTTATGAAAAGTGACGCATCGCTGTGTGAAAACAGCGATGCGTCACTTTTCACTGCGTCCTCCTTGCGACACCAATGATGCGTCATATTTACAGTATGACGCATCATGTCACAAGGAGTTACAGATACGTCAGTATTTCTGACGTATTTGTAAGCGCAAAAGTCACGCATTGTTGGGGTGTGTCACAAAAGTGACGCAACTCCAGCAATGCGTCCTTTCACATGGGGAAAGCCCCATGTGAAAGGGCTTGTGTCAGTCTTACGCCTGCTGTGAGGAGGGCGCAAGATTTTGATGCAACAGCGTCCTAAAAGTGACACAGTGAAATCTCATAGATTTCACTGCGTCACTATTACGAGGCTTTTTGCGGGGGAACACCCTCTCTGCATACATTATACCTGACGCAGGTATAATGTAGTGCAGGGGTTTACAAAGTGACACATCTGCTTAGATGCGTCACTTTGTAAATAGTGCGCAACAGGAGGCATGTTTTAAGCCGCCGATGCGTCACAAAAAGTGACGCATCGGAAGCGCAAAACTGACGCACGGCCTCATAAATGAGGCCCATAGTGCCTGGTCTGTCTTTTAAACTTGTCCATGTGATAGAGAATAAATATGAAACCACAGTACTGTCAGTTGCACAATATCAGGGTTAAAGAAACAGGAGTGTGTGTGATGTGTCACAAAAACACATTAACCACAGTCTTGTACATCACAATATTGCGAGTGAATTTATCGCTAGCATTCATTTGAATTCTATTTTATGCTTTTAGTTAAATGTAATAATTGTCATCTAGAAAACAAAGTGGTGTTTAAAATAATATTCATAACTAAAGCAAAACAGACAACTGATGCACATTGCACAGGCGTGTCTTTTGATGTTTTGGGCGGGGCGTGAGACATGGCTGCATCATGATAATCTATGCATGTGGTTTTATGGTTACAGCCATTTACACGCGCTAAAGTCAGCAGCTGCACCTTAATGCGGCGCTTTGTCGTCCTTGCCTTCTACAGCTCATTTTGTGGTCTGTTGAACACGAAATATGCTCCTACAAAAGCAAAGACGATTGTTGTGTATTTCTTTGCTGTTCCCTACAAACCGCACTGGTGGATCGCACACCTTCTAAAAGTACAGAAGCTGTAGCTGTCTGTGAAATGATTTGCTGATAGTCAGCCCCTGTGCTGCTATGCACTTTTTAGTTCTGTTGTTTTTTTCTCGACAGAGCAATACTATATTGTGTCAAGCATGTTTGAGAATAGCTGACTCTCACCTGTTTGATGACATAAGTTTGACCCATTATGCATTGTATTTCTTGCAAACAAACATCATGTATCATACTTTATTCAGCCATCTTATTTTACGTTTCATACTTATCTCTTTTTTTGTGGTTTTAAACTGCAAAAACAAGGAGGTTGTCAGACGACTGGGCATGGTATTTTGAGAACATCCTGAAGGAACTATTTCCAGGCAAGATTGCTAGAAAGGTCTCGATAACGAAGCTTATTTTCCTATATAGATTTACGAAGGTCTAACTTTGCCCGTATGGTCATAAGGCAATCACAGAGCCAGATTATTTAAGACCAGGAAGAAACTTGGAAAGTCTTGGAGGCAGTTTCTGAATACCTTGGCGAAATCACACTCATCTGGATTGGAAAAGACTGTGGGCCTGGGTGTGTGGTAGCATCTGTTGACCATCGCTTGCAGAATGGGCAAGAACAGAGCAGTCTTACTTATCCCACTACTGAGATGCTGAAGGGTCAGTAAATCCAGATGGCACCAGATGCTCTGAGAGGCTCATCGGCCGGTGGGCGCATCCATTAGACACTCTGGGTCACTGCACATAATGAAGCCCACCCAGGCCTTGCTGACACAGCAACATCTGCTCTCTTTAGATCTTCACTCCAGGTGCAGCAGCAGAGGATCTAGAACACTTAGGACCAGGGCTCTCATGTACCTGCCACATTTCCAGAATCACTGTCAATGGGTCACCCTGCCCATGGAAAGACAGGCATCATAAAGTAATGGGGATTTAATGACCTTCACTGAGCTGTCTTCTTGTCAGAAGATTAATTTGCAGTAGCACTCCACCTCAATCAAGGATGGAGCCCTTATCTTGTGTACTAGAAGAATTTCATGAGATCAGTGAACCACTTGACTCCGCAGACAAAAATAGAAGCCGGTCCTCCTTCTTAGCTCACGGACAGCTTCAGGTGAGGCCGTGTAGTTCTTTGATCCTCCAAGAATCCAGATCCTCTCCCAGATCTCTATCCAACTCAGTGAGCTATGCTGCATATGGGTGTGCTCCAGTCTAAGTGGATGATCCCCAGAACAATATTGGAATGGATAGATTCTTCTGCTGTATATAGTGGAAACTCAGCAATCCAGCGAAGTGCGGCCTTGGCCGAAGGAAAGAAATCCAGAGACAAAGTAGAGATCACAGCTCCAGACCTTCTGGCCTTCACCAAGTGACATGAGGTAAGTATATACTCACTGAGAGATGATGTCCTTAGATCAAACATTAAGACAGTCCGCGCCTATGCTCCCTTCGTAATTAGTCTTCCTTACACAAATGCACAGAAATTATATTCTGAAATGAGTCTCATCCATTCAAAATTTCCCAACACTGTTTCTTAGACACCAAAATAAGCAGGGTTGTAATATCTTAATGGCTGATGATCATTCTGAGCCACTCCTTATCATCCCTCTTAATCAATCTTTTTTTGCATTTCTGTAATTTGAGGAGAGTAGTGAGATGAGGATCAACATTCCCTCCTTTTGATAACCATCTATAACGAGAGACTTCCAGCAAGAAGTGTAAGATCAATTGTTGACTCATGAAGGAAATTATGAATTGAAGGTTTTCGCAGCTAATAATCTTCACTTTTACTCCTTCAAGAAACTCTGCATCTATTTTGTGATGTCTAAAAAGCTGATACTTTCACTATAATGACAGAAAGTAAATGATGACTTTATCATCTTTATGCAGGTTTCTTAAAAGCAATGAATTATCTGTTGAAAATGACCACCCGAGTTAGTATCGCTTTCTTGGCAGTTTCTCAGTCTCTCGTTTTAGCATCCAAACCAATAATCTACTGGGCTTGCCACCCTGCCTGTGTAATCACTCATGATAATCTCTCAGTGTGAGTGTATCCTCTCTGTCCTATATCTCACCCAGAACTCTCTTAGCATCTACCACTTCCGCACGTATCCCTAGGCAAACTCCTCTTTCTACTGCAGGGTCGCTATAATTTCCTCTTGTATTCTTGAGTCTCTCTATAATTGCTGCTTAATACTATAGACTTTATTCATACACTCTCCCCCTCAGCACCACCTTCAGTGCTTCCCATTCATTTGCTCTGGTGGTCGTGGATCCCAAGTTGTTTTCGAGGTAAGCAGTCAGCATGTCATGCAAAGCCTTCCTGCACTCATGATCTAACAGGGCTCCTGGAGGCATTCTCCATAGGTAGGTCCTGCCATCCATTCCCACTCCTTCAAACTCCACCAACAGGGGTGAAAGATCCAATAAATATCTACCTACGTATCTAGCCACCTAGACCCAAAGCAGGACCTCCCGGGTTCACAAAACCCAATTCAATGATCTATGGTTATTGTGTGTCAGTGAGTGGCCTGAGTATTCCCTACTGGTCGGGTGCCATTCCATCCAGATGTCTGTGCTCCCCTTATTCTGCATGACCTGTCGTAGAGCAGCAACCATGCTTTGTTCCTTGTGGTGCTTCAAGGGAAACCTATCCAATGTCCCATCGAACACACCCTTCCATCAATTCTTCTCTCCATCAGAGCTCTCTCCAAAGCACACAGCATTGGAAGAACTGGAACATTATTGTACTTGGTCAACAGGTCCTGCACCCTGCAGTAGATATCTTTATCATTGCTATTTGGCGCAAAAATATTAAGGATACTGAGATCTTTACCGTCTAGTGTTCCCTGCAAAACAATGTATTGGTCCTCTACATTTGTTTTTTTATTTTACAGAGTTTTATATAGTGCGAATTTGACTCGAATCGGGTATCAGAGTGCTTTACATAGCACCAGTCGCATTACATGAGGACACATTCATTTTTGTTAGGCACGAGGAGATTAAGTGAATTGCCCAGAATCACAGAATGTTCAGCGGCATTGCCGAGACTCAAACCCAGTTCCCCAGATTCGTGGTTGACCGCCCTAGCCGTTAGGCCAACTCCTCTCCTACATCAGCTCTGAGTGAGTAAGCCACAAGGGTATGCTAAGGGCCACCCAGACAGACACCCCTCTAGCCTAGACCGAGTACAAGGAAGAGTGCAACTGCCCCCTCCACTGCGTTTTCAATTTGATCTCCTGCAGGCAAGCTGTAGCCACCAAATGTCTCCTAAAAAAGAGAATATGTGCAGTGCTTGCCATAGCCATGAAGGACAAAGACATTCCCCATAAGTAGTTTATATTGGCTCGTCATTTATGTCAGTTTGACTTCCCTCTTTGATGCTATATCCCACCCCTCTCTCACTAGATGCTGTATGCCCATCTGGCCACCAAGTTCCTTCCCTAACAAGTACTCGTGAGCACCCTGTGACAAAAATATCTGCACCCCAACAGCAAACATCATCAATGTGTAACAACCCCACCTCAAGTCCAAATTATCCCACCTCAGATAAACACTAGTTAACTTTGGAAAAATGTGATTGCCCATCAGACTTGGCCAAAATCTTCTTTTAGTACCACCCCCACCCCCAAACAAAATTATCACTCAGTTTAGAGAAGACGTCCCACATGTCTTCTTATCATGAGGCTTCAACACCACATGGGAAAAAGGAAGCCCTCCTCAGAGCTCCAAATGAAAACCGATTTTCATCTCTCCTCTAAGTGTTCCATTCTAATGAACCACCACATGTAGCATCCAGCGTCCCAAGAGACCATTTGCTTCAGGTGAACCACATCCACCACTTCTCCCTCCTCCAGTGGCATCTCCACTCAGGCGATTCCAAAATGTCTCATGGGCAACACAATACACCTTGTCCAAGAGCTCTAACCAAGCCCATACCTCATCTGGTTTCTCAAAGAAGTTAGTTTTATGGATTTGCTATCACCAGGAGCCAAGCAGGATACAGCAACATATAAGAGGAGTCTATTGTGTTTGGCTTTGGCTTTACACCTAAGCATAACTTCCTCTGTACCTGCACTTTTCAAGAACAGTTTGGGTATATGGCTGTTCTTTGATTCTCATAGTCCACATCTCCAGCATTTCTGGGTGCTCCTAGGAAACAGTTTTGGTCTCTGTAATTGAAAATCTGGACTATCAGCGCCCTAGGAGGAGATCCCGAGGGCAGCCACGTCCTCAAGGCTGCATGCACCCCATCAACAGAAATCATTGCAGAGAGCCCCTTTGTTAGAGTCCAATCTTCAAGAAAGCGTTCCACCGACGTGCCCTCCGCTCTCTCCTGGAAGCCCAGGAGTTCAAATTATTCCTACAGGAATGGCCCTAGGGTCCTTGTTGCCATAATCAGTTTGGTCACTTGTTGCTTGAGCATTTTCAGCTTTGTGCATAGGTAAGTAATCGTATTTCGGTAGTCTTTAGTCTATCAGCCGCATTCTATAGATCGCTGCGGATTAGACTGACCTCAATGGAGACTATGTCAATCTTCCCTTCCAAGGCTATGCGTGAACCATTTATAGCGGATTAAAGTTCAGCTCTTGATGGCTTCTCCTCCGTTTCTGGCAGGCCTTCTACTGTTTCAGTGCCAGCCTGTCTGGTGTTTCTCAGAGCGGACCCCTGTGATGTTGTATATAGGCTAATAGTATTGCCCAGCTGGGTTCTAGGGCCTTTACCTTTACCCATTGCAGACACTGCTCTTGAAACAGGTGACCAGAAGGCAACATACAGCCACTGCCATCCTGCACTCCAAATCAGGGGCCAGTGCTTTTAACTGCGACTGTGTCCCAGCATTCCCCACAGAAAAGGCTCTCTCAAAAAGGAGGCGGAGGGAATTACCTTGTCACTGGTTGCACTCCAGGGAAATGCAGCACCTCTGCCCAATCAATGCCCAGCTCCTACGCGGCGACTCCGTCGCCTTACACTTCTCTGCGGGTCTAGGTGGCCGACGGGTCACTAATAATGCTGCCATCACTGTTGCCCTACTCCATTACTATTAACCGCTTTACTCTACTAAACTTGCAGAGGGGACGGTGTCAGCGCGGCCTACCTTGATTAGGTTGACCCCAAGACTTGATGGTGTAATGGGTATCTTTTGCAAAACATATACATCTATTCACATTCCCCGTCTCCTGGATATGTATGCTGAGGCCCTGGAAGATGCCAAACTGCTACCCTCCCTCTGTGAGGCAGTGGTTCCTCTCCTGCTTAAGCCCGGCAAAGACCCTCATCTTTGCACCTCATAAAGACCCCTCTCTCTATTAAATTTCGATAACAAAATATCCACCAGGCTGGCACTTTTGATAGATCACATTATTCCCCCAGTCCAATCAGGGTCCATCCCTCACAGATCCACATCCCATAACCTCCGCATGGTGTTTGCGTTACTTAATAGAGTATCGCCTGAGGTCCCTGCGGCTGTCGCTTTGATTGATGCTGAAAAGGCCTTTGACTCCTTGGAGTGGCCCTTCCTTTGGGTGGAGCTGCAGAAGCTTGGACTCCCTAAGGGCTTCATCGCATTGATTATGCTTCTGTACTCCCAACCAGTTGTACGCCTTTGGGTGAATGGATCAATCACTCGCCAGTTCATGATTGCTAGGGGTACACGACAGTGGGGCCCCCTGTCACCGTTACTTTTTATTATTGCTATGGACTCATTGGTACGTCACTGGCAACATATGCACTATGGACTCTGTTTTAAACAGGACCCTTTACTCATTTCCATGTATGCTGAAGATATTGTATTGTTCCTTCATCAGCCCACTCTCAACCTTGCTCCTGTTATTCGGGAAATTATCCAGTTTGGGGAATTCTCTGGCCTACATATAAACTATAAAGTGGACGAAGTCAGAACTAGTCCCTCTAACTGACAATACCTCAGCAGTACCATGTGAATATTCGTTGCAGTGGTGCGATGAATCTACTAAATATTTTGGTATTATAATCCACAGGGTTAAGGAACAGGTGAACTGTTTGAATGATGGTCCTGTTATTGACAGACTAACTGTCCAGGGCAAGCAGTGGAAATGACTTCCACTCTCCATGGCTGGATGGACAGCCCTTATTAAAATGGTTGTCATACCCCTTTTTCCATATCTCTTTTTAAACATCGCAAGATCTCTGACAAACTCATTTTTCATTACACTTTGGGGCCTACTGCTGTACCTTATCTGGGCAGGCTGGTGACCCTACATTCGAAAGGATTCAATTCTACTTCCTTATGATAGAGGTGGTTTCGGGGTCCCCGACTTTCAAATATACTATTTAGTGGCACAGGGGCAGCTTACCTCGCATTGGTTCCACCCTGTCGCCAGACTCCCCTACTCAATCCCCGAGAGAGATCAAGCGAAAGACATTCCACTGTCAACCATCCTACTGAGTGGTATAATACTTGATCCTGCTGATATCCAAACACTATCCAGCACGAGTTGAGCATGCAGTGGCGTAGCTAAGGGGGGGGGGGGGTCCGCCCCAGGCGGCACTATTTTGGGGTGGCCGCGCAGCACTGGTTGCCCGTTGCGGCGGCATTTATAGTCACAGTAGTGTGTCAGTGTCCCCAAATAAATTATGAAGGCCGCCGCAAGGGCCACCAGTGTCGCGCGGCCCCGTTTGAAAAGTGCAACAAGCTTGGCTTGCTTTCGTGGACGTTCGGGGATGGGCAGAGAAGGAATAGGACTCGGACTTTGTCCTCTGCTTTGCTTTGCTGTGCTGGCAGTTGCCCCCCTCTCTTCCTTTTATTCCCTCTCTTTCTGTATTGCTCCTCACTTACTGAAAACCGTGACTTGAAGAAATGGTTCACAACCTCCCTTTCCTCCTTTCATTTAGTTGCTTCTCTGTGAAATGGATGCAAAAAAGAAAAACACTCTTGCGGGAAATGCCCTTTTTTTGACATTTTTCTATTCCAAAGTGCAGCAGGATGGAGAGAAATAGAAGGTTTTAAATATGAAAAATAAATACATAACTAAATAAAGCAAGACAGAGTGGTTGCAAAGTGGCCAGATTGGTTTTATTGACATCCAAACACATCAGCTTCACTTTACAGAGTTTGCCAGTGAAGCGCTGTTTTTGTTTTCTCGTCTTTCTTTTAACAGCATTGTTGTTCCCCGGTGGGAAAGTGTACCATTCCTGGAGGTACTGCAATACCTGGTTGATGGGTGGATTGGAAAACAAAATGTGTACCATGGCTCTGTGTTTATGGATGTTGTCTTTTTAAAGCATACTGCTTACGTTTTGTAAGGATATAAGCAATGGACATTGAAATGGTTCCCTTCAGGGCCCTGTAGTCATGTCCTTAACTTTTCAGGTAAAAACACACACAGATTTCTGAATAGTGAGTGAGTGATAGTTAAGGTAACCATGTTGTTTCTGCTTACATTTCACATGCTTTACTTAATCTTGCATTCCCTATGAGTGTTTGCTTTTACTTTTTATTTTTAGGCAGCATATTACTCTTATCAAGTGCATAGTTTGAATTGAGCAACATCCAAGTGTTTATAGCGGGCACAATTAGGTTGTAGCTGAAGGCAGTGTGAGTTTCTCTCAGTGGGGCAGTATGGTGTTCAGTGGGGGAGATGATGTGGCACTATGGCCAGAGCTGCCGAATTTGGAACTGGGAAATCGGGTTCCGCCTTCATGACCAGTCCACCAGACCACTCTACTGAGGAAGCATATCCCCATGCTAACCCTAGAGGCCCCACTAGACCTTAGAAGGTTTGATGTCTTAGCACAAGCAGGTGTACCCTGGTGGTGTCAATTGTGGGTTAACCTTGAAGGCCTGTCCACCACAATCAATACCGAACTTCATCTCCAGTCTTGCGGGCGGGCCTACGAAGCAGCGCACTCTAGAGCAACAGTGATCCAGTCACTGTGACTCTGTCACTGAGGTCACATGAACCTTGAGCAGGATAGGGCGGTGCGAACCTTGTGACCGCACTGGGTACCTATTTCGGGTGGGTGTGTAGTGTTTGCAAGTATATTATGTTTTTTTAAAAACTTGCTGCCTCCTTCCTGGCCTCCAGCAATTTTCAGAAACAATAAAAATATCATGATATCTTCTGTGATTAATGTTCTTCCTAGAGAGAGAACAGAGTTCTCTCTAGTGGAAGGGTTGACTCCTGGAAAGGTAGCACAGAGGGTTAATGTGCCAGCTGCAAAGAACATGTACCATGCAGATTACAAAGTGCACTGCTTTAATGGGGAGACCATGATGAATGGTCATTTAATGTCAGCTGTAGATGATGGATCCCTGAACAGTGTCATGTATGTGCATGTTTGCATTGTGCTGAGGGGATTTCCAGGTAATTGTTCACGCAGCTCTCTGATGGATGTCACATGCAGTTTTTTGAGCCCCCAGATAGATCATGCAGTCTGTGTGTTCTCTTTTGTACTGCCAGTCACCGGTGTATTCAACTGTGTAGCCTTGGACTGTGTCATGTATGTGCATGTAACTTGCTTGATCGAGGTAACTATTAGCGGCGATACTACGTGTTCCTCGGACCTCTTTCAAGTGCTCGCCCCCCCACCCAGGGACGGCAATCTGAGGGATAGCCCCGGGCGCCACAAGCTCTAGCTACACCTCTGTGGGCATGGAAGAAAAGAAACCGTCTGCTCTGTACAGGCCCACCGTATTCTCCCCTACTTCCAATAGCTAACCACCCTTGGATCCCGCCTACCCAGGAACAAGTGGTGCAATGCACACTTAGCAAATTTGACTTACACCAAATGGTCAGGACCTCTCACACACTAATGATGTCTGATTCTCCCAAGCCACACAGATGGATCTTTTCGTCATGCGCCACCTTCATGCCGCTCTTCATGCCTGTATCCCCCCTATCCTGTAGCTCCTGATGACTTCTCTCATTTGACTCTTTTGATCTTATCATCAGAGAGGAAAAGACTATTTTCCAAACTTTACAAAGCCTATATATCAATGAGGCCAGCCCACGACGAGAAGATAAAAGGACTATGGGGGAATGACCTGGATCGTGTACTAACTGACAAGGAATGGTACTATTGCTGTACGCAGATTAAGCTTGTCTCCCTAACCACCAATACAAACTGCTCCAATTGAGATTTCTACACAAGGCATACATTACCCCCAGCACACTTGTCAAAATAGACACCTTCTTACTGCCCGAAGTGCAACACGCCCAAAGCTGATTTTTCACATTTTACATGGACTTGTCCGCACACTGGGCCTTATTGGAATGCGATTTTCGAATGTCTCTCCCTAATGATAAATGTTGCGCTTCACCCAGACCCCCTTCTGATGCTTCAGGGCTACGTTGCAGTGTCCCTAAATCAATTCGTAGATAGACGGCAATTGCACTGCTGCTGCCCAAAAGAAAAGTAGTGTTGCACTGGGGAAGTGGCATTTGTCCCACTACTAAGGCATGGCTTAACAGTCTGGTTTATTGTGATTCCACCAGTAAAGTATATTCCATGCTGCAACCCCTTACATCACGACTGAAAGATATTACTACTGACACTGACTTACAATGCTAATACCACCCAAGTACAGCTGAACTCCATTACCACTAGGTTACATTAATATGAATGCCCCTCTTGATATTACAGTTTTGTTTGAGGTGTGTGCTTCACCCTTAAATGATATGCTTTGTTTGCTGTAGCTGCTCATCTTATCAATATATTGCCCCTCCAGGCCTTCAAAAATGGACTGACATACGATTTGCCCATGTATGTGGGCTCTTTTTTTATTGTATTATCTCTTGAAGATGGCATGCATTGTTATGGCTTGAGTCAATGAATGATGTTATATTCATGTTTTTGTAAAACCAATAAAACATATTGAAACTAAAAAATTGTATTATCTCTTGAAAATCTATCAATCAGGATTTAAAAGATGGCTCGGACAAGCTGCTCCAGCAGTCTCATGCAGGCCGAGTCACGCAGCCATGACTCATCGCTCCCATCAGAGGAGGATTAGGGTTCCAGTGCTTAATTTGAGCCGGTGCTTTCCAGTGCTCAGCACTGGCACTTAATTGGTTTCCGGTGCTCAGCCCCTAATTGTGAACACCAGACTTACACAGTCTACCACATGTTAATGTTAATGTTAATGTTAATATTAATATTAATGAGACTTATAAAGCCCGTGTATACCCTGAGTTGTCTTGGCCCTGAACTAGAGTAAAACCTGTGGACGGGGAAGGTAACAAAGCGGCTAGTTTGAAAATAGCCACGTTTTAAACTTTTTTCTGAAGGAAGAGAGGGAGTTCATGGTGGCGCTGCTCATCTAATTTAGAGATGAGAAGAACAACGGCTGTTTAGGAGTACAATATACATTAAAATTGCTCATACCTGCCTCCCCAGCCATTTCTTTAGCTTTGGGGACCTGGAATAATCTGAACTGTTGCATTTACATGCGAGAGAGATGGTTAGTAGTTGTTTTGGCAGCGATGACAAGGGCAATGGGTGGTGCAAGCTGCAGTGGCCTCCTGGTCAGATCCCTGGCACTTAATATTTTACAAATTAGGCACTGTAGGGTTTAATCCACTCCGTGTGCAAGTCCACCTTGCTTTTGTTTCTTGTGGTTTTGCTATAATTCAGGGTAGGATTCTGTAGAATTTAGTCTCGGGACAGTGGAGCGCTCTCACTGAGCATCCGATCGGCCATCTTGCCAGACCACTGCCCTATAAGCCTTTATTTTTAAGGGTTGAGAGGTGATTCTTGTGGCTGCCTCATACATCTAAGTAATCAAACTCAGAGGAGCTTTCTATGTCCTTCGATCCCAATGACCACCTGGCAGTGCTTTTAGGATCCCCTACAAAAATGAAAACCTTGATTTTACTAGCAGTCACAACCAGTTTATCTATACTAGTATAAGCCTCCAGTTAGTGTAATGATTTAAGCAGAATGAGACAAGTACACTCTATTGGCACTGTGTCATATGCATACTGCAATATTGTAGTATGCCGGGAATACTGTCTAGGTAGAGGTGTCCCAAGCTCTGCCTAAGGTTACACTTAAGTCTATTGTATACAGGTAGAAAAGCAGGGGTGTCAGGACGCAGTAGCGGTCGGCAGTAGGAGTTACTACAGGGCGGTGACGTGGGCGGGGGGAGGGGCAGGGAGGGAAGTAGTAATGTATGGATTACGGAGTTTTACAGGTAAGTAAACATTTAAATGAATAAAACAAATTTCGTTGCGCGCACTGCATCACATTTGGTGCAGAGTAGTGAGTGCAGAGTGAGTGTGCAGAGTGCAGAGTAGTGAGTGCAGAGTGAGTTTCCAGAGTGCAGAGTAGTGAGTGCAGAGTAGTGAGTGCAGAGTAGTGAGTGCAGCGTGAGTGTTCAGAGTGCAGAGTAGTGAGTGCAGAGTGAGTGTGCAGAGTGAAGAGTAGTGAGTGCAGAGTGAGTTTCCAGAGTGCAGAGTAGTGAGTGCAGAGTAGTGAGTGCAGAGTAGTGAGGGCAGAGTGCAGTGTGAGTTGCCAGAGTGCAGAGTAGTGACTGCAGAGTGCAGAGTAGTGAGTGTAGAGTGCAGAGTAGTGAGTGCAGAGTAGTGAGTGCAGAGTAGTGAGTGCAGAGTAGTGAGTGCAGAGTGGTGAGTAGTGAGTGCAGAGTAGTGAGTGCAGAGTAGTGAGTGCAGAGTAGTGAGTAGTGAGTGCAGAGTAGTGAGTGCAAAGTAGTGAGTGCAGAGGGATGTTCAGAGTGCAGAGTAGTGAGTGCAGAGTAGTGAGTGCAGAGTGAGTGTAGAGTAGTGAGTGCAGAGTAGTGAGTGTGCAGAGTAGTGAGTGCAGAGTAGTGAGTGTGCAGACTAGTGAGTGCAGAGTGTGAATGCAGAGTGTGAGTGCAGAGTGCAGAGTGAGTGCAGAGTGAGTGCAGAGTAGTGAGTGCAGAGTGAGTGTGCAGAGTAGTGAGTGCAGAGTAGTGAGTGCAGAGTGAGTGTTCAGAGTGCAGAGTAGTGAGTGTAGAGTGAGTGTGCAGAGTGCAGAGTAGTGAGTGCAGAGTGAGTGTGCAGAGTGCAGAGTAGTGAGTGCAGAGTGAGGTTCCAGAGTGCAGAGTAGTGAGTGCAGAGTGAGTTTCCAGAGTGCAGAGTAGTGAGTGCAGAGTAGTGAGTGTAGCGTGAGTGTTCAGAGTGCAGAGTAGTGAGTGCAGAGTGAGTGTGCAGAGTGCAGAGTAGTGAGTGCAGAGTGAGTTTCCAGAGTGCAGAGTAGTGAGTGCAGAGTGTGAGTGCAGAGTAGTGAGTGCAGAGTGTGAGTGCAGAGTAGTGAGTGCAGAGTAGTGAGTGCAGAGTGTGAGTGCAGAGTTGTGAGTGCAGAGTAGTGAGTGCAGAGTAGTGATGCAGAGTGAGTGTGCAGAGTAGTGAGTGCAGAGTAGTGAGTTCAGAGTAATGAGTGTGCAGAGTAGTGAGTGCAGAGTAGTGAGTGTGCAGACTAGTGAGTGCAGAGTGTGAGTGCAGAGTGCAGAGTGTGAGTGCAGAGTGCAGAGTGAGTGCAGAGTAGTGAGTGCAGAGTGAGTGTGCAGAGTAGTGAGTGCAGAGTCGTGAGTGCAGAGTAGTGAGTGCAGAGTAGTGAGTGCAGAGTAGTGAGTGCAGAGTAGTGAGTGTGAGTAGTGAGTGCAGAGTAGTGAGTGCAGAGTAGTGAGTGCAGAGTAGTGAGTGTGCAGGATGAGCAGTGTGTGAGTGTGCAGGGTGAGCAGTGTGTGAGTGTGCAGGATGAGCAGTGTGTGAGTGTGCAGGGTGAGCAGTGTGTGAGCGTGTAGGGTGAGCAGTGTGAGTGTGCAGGGTTAACAGTGTGTGAGTGTGCAGGGTGAACAGTGTGCGAGTGTGCTGGGTGAACAGTGTGTGAGTGTGCAGGGTGAACAATTCCAATCCAAACCACATAATTCCATTACACACCACATGCATACGCTCCATAACACATGGCTAAAAGACATTGCCATTTACAATGCCATTAGCTCTAACTCAAATAAATCCGAGACCTATTGCATTTCCAATGCTTGTTCCTTCTCTTACAATTAATCATTGGAGTGAATAATGCTATAATAAGGCAGTTTCTAAGTCCCAGCTCACACCCAGTTCAAAAACATGAGATTGCATACAATAAATCAATAAGTTGGTGGAGAGCCTTTCATCCAATGAAAATGGGCAGTAGTCTGTAAATTCATTTCACCCTCTTCAAACGTGTCAGGAAACACAGTGAGCATGGAGCCCACGTCTGGGCATACCCATGCTGTGATATTTAGAAGATACCTAGCAGAATTATAGATGTAGAAGTTGGTGAGTCCCAGATGGTAAACCCCCTTCACAACTATTCCATTATAACGAATACTTTATCCATACATACTTTCACTCCCCAATTACTTTTACTCAGCATACTTTCATCCCACAAATACATTCACTCCGAAAAATTTCATTCCGCAAATACATTCACTCTGCAAGTCTTAGTGATTTTAACATGGTTAATATACGAGGTATACGATGTTAAATGAAACGATAAGTTTTTGAAGGATAGAAATTAAAAAGAAGACTTACTGACTTGCATTTTAAAAACAACACTGCATACTCGATTTGAAAAGCATTCTTGATTTTTGACGTTGCACTGCATATTTGATGCAATAAATACATAGATTGTATATATTATGCCAAAGTGCTGGTGGATCCATCTCCTCTAATAGGCAGGAGAGAAGAAACGTACTTAATTTAGAAAAAATAGACAGAGCGGTGCTAAAAGGATGGAGATATGCTGCATAAAAAAACCCATGATGAAGCGGTTTGGAAGGTAAGCGTAGGCTATTGTAGAAAAAAAGTCTCTTTTTTTATCTTTATTATTATTTTTGATGAAAGCGGTAATCCATTCAACAATAATTTTACTTTACAGAGTGACTTCTACGGGAACGGTTGCAGGAAAGATCTGCGGGAAGGTAAGTTAGGTTTTATGTATATAAATTTATATTTATTCTTGTTGTAAAAGGAAAGGTTGTTAATAAATGCATTGTAAATGTACTTTTACATGTTTAGATACATTTTCCGTTATATTTCCATCGTTATAAAAACATGTGGAGTCAAATCTGCTGACAAAAATATGCGTTGTGATGGTATGCGGAGGGTTTTCATATGCGGAGTAATGTCATATATTTGTCCCCGATAAGTAATGAAATGGCCAATGTTCTGTATTGGACGTTAATGCTGGATCTGGAGAGTACTGGACCTGTGGATTGTGAAGTCATGAATAAAGAACCTACTACAACTAACCTGGATATTTGAGGTTTATTATACTGGTGACGAGGATAGGATGTTTGAAGGGTTATGTCCACCAAATAAGATTGAAGAAGGGGGCAACTCCTGTGGCAGCCAAAGTTAGACCTAGTCCCAAATCCATGAGAGAAGCAGTGGAACTTAAACTTGGAGCTGTTGTGAAGAAGGGATCATAGAGCCAGTGGAGAATTCTGAATGGGTTGCCCCCATATTTGTAGCACGTAAGCAGTCAGGTGGAATAAGATTGTGTGTGGATATGATGAGGCTCAATAAATGTGTGATTGTGGTTCACTACAACATCTGTGTTACATGGAGCAAAGTTCTTTACCAAACTAGTTTAGATTGTGGCAAACTACCTGATAAAGTTGTGTCCTGGCTCAAAAGACCTCACCACATTCGTAACCTTTTTTGGAACCTATAGCTTTATATGTATGCCCTTTGGATTGGTCTCCACAGTGGCTGTTTTTTAATGTATAATGCACAAATTGTTTTGGGGCCATAGTGGGTTTAAGTGTTTCCAGGACAATATTTTGATCTTTGGCAAGACTTTGCAAATCCATGATCTCAGGGTGAGACAAGTGTTGGAAACTTTGCAAAAGAATAGACTAATATTTAAACTGATCAAGTGTGCATTTGGCAAACAAGAGATAGAATATCTGGGTCATAGTGTCAATAACATGGGAGTTTTTCCTAACAAAGACTATGGGTCTGATTTAGATCTCGGTGGACAGGTTACTCCATCACAATTGTGACGGATATCCTGTCTGCAGAAAAATAGATCCCATAGAATATAATGTTGTGACAGAGTAACCCATCCACCAAGATCTAAATCTGGCCCTTAGTAGATAAAATCTTAACTTTGCACAGTCCAAAGAAAAAGGAGGAGTTAATGTTGTTTTGGGGTATGTTGGAATATCATGCTAAGTTAATTCCAAATTTAGCAGCACGGGCTTTGAGAATGACACACTTGCTTAGGAAAGGAAGAGAATTTGTGTGTGATGAAGAATGCGAAACAGAGTTTAAGGATGTCAAGAGTGGATTGGAGAATTAAAACAATTTGAAATGTTTTTATCCATTTAAACCTTGTTGCATTATGACAGATGCAAGCACTAAGTGTTTTGGAGTCATGTTGTTGCAGAATGAGGAGGGCAAGGAGGAGTTGAAACCCATTTCTCACATGTCAAGATCCTTATGAGGAGCACAAGTAGGTATTTCACGATAGAGAGGGGAGCGCTGAGTATTTTCTGGGCCGTAAGGAAACTAAAGAACCTTGTGTGGGGAATAACCCTCACTGTATTGAAAGATCACAAACCCCTAGTGGAAGTGTTCAGCAAAAAAAGTCTGGACATGATTTCTATGTGTGTACAGGGAAGCATAAATGCCCAGTTTAGGAAGGCTGAAGGGAGGGTTTTGGCATCTGAATGGTGATTGATGATGAGAATACTTGTGTGTACCTATAATTACACCTATGCGATCTGTGTTATGGCCTATTATTAACTGAGACTGTAATGATATCATACCTGTTAATCACAAAGTGTCACATTATTCGTAAAAGATTGTATCATATTCCGTGCACTGAGCAACTGTTTAATAAAAAGATGTATAAAACTAATTCTATGCGTATAAGCAAATGGATATGGGGGCTGCGAGCATTCTATTTCAACGTCTGCTATGTCCCCTGGGCCTATAATAAAGGGGGCAGATTGTTTGGCAAGGTTGAGTTCGGTGGTGAAGGTGGATGATTGTAATGAAGCTGAGGATGTGAAGGTGTGCAGCATTACTGAAGACAGTATATCGCATGAAGATTGGTTGGATGCTGTAGGAAGAGGTAATATTTTGCAGAAATTGACAGGTGCTATGCAGAATGGATGAGCTCAGAAGTTAAAAAAGATTCCATGATGGAGGTGTTTTGGAAAATGAGAAACAAATTATCTTGAGAAGATGGAGTTATTTTGCGTGGTCTGAGGTTGCTATTGATATTGTTGGGCCATTGCCCAGTGGAGGAGTGGCAAATTACCTGCTAGTGTTGGTTGATTCATTTTTACGTTCCACTGAGATTGGCATTGTGAGTGGGATTAAAACCAAAAATTGACTGGTTTCCTTGAAGAGATCTTCCATCATGAGGGTGTACCTGACACACTCCTGACTGACAATGATCTACAAATAGTTTCTGCAGAAATGGAAACATTCTTGGTTCAGTAAGGCATTAAACATAGAAAGTGCTCCCTCTATCACCCTGAAGGGAATTGTACTGTTGAGAGATTTAACAAAGCGTTTAAAGATTGTATTCAATTGGAACTAAGTGCTGGAAAAAACTGGGTAGAGGGTTTCCGAAAATTGCTGTATACATACAGATTTTCTCCACACTCAACAACTGGGAAAGTACCTTTTGAACAGTTTACTAGGAGGAAGGCTAACACAGAATTCTTCCCTGCATGGTTCTATGGGGTATGGAGGGTAGCGTACAGTGGGAGTTAACGGATGAAGGTGATGCATTGGAAATGAGGAATGTAGATAAAATTAAGTTAAATTATGATGCCAAGAAATCTGTTGCCTCGTTCAAATTCAATGTGGTAGATATAGTATTCATTAAGAAACCTGTGTAGTCAAAAGTTATTTCAAAATGTTCATGTCTTCAGATAATTGTTATATTGTGCTGCAAAAGCAGTCAAAATGGAAGATGGAAGAGTGTGGAATCCCGATTGAGCTGTGGCATATAAAGGGAACACTCCTTTGTAACGGTGTGGCTTCCTCGCCTCTTTTTCCTCCCTCATATCTGTATTCTGTGAAACTATTTTATGTACATTGTGTATATATTTCCTAGATGTTGTTTAACTTTTCCTCTGCAGGTGTTTTCTTGAGTTTCTTATTGTTTGAATGTAAAGGAGGGGTGTGTGGTATCCTAGATGATATATAGTAGAATGTTAAATGTGAAACGTTGGTAAGTTCCAGATTAGTAATGAAATGGCAACTGTTCTGCATAAAGCTGATGCTGGATCTGGATGGGATTCTACCCCGAGTGATTGCCATTGGTTAGACATATGGCAAGCATTCTTCCCATCCCCTATTTTTTGTTTCAACATTTTTTGAATTGCAGCCTCAAAGAGATTCTTGACACAACTTGTGCATTATATTTAACCAGTTAAAGGTTTTCCTACGACATCCTCTTATCGTGTGGTAGAGGAAAGAGGCTGATCTCCCTATTGTACTCAGCCATGCGGCGGGATTCGACCCCACCGACCGCACCGTCCAGGGCAGCCTGGGAGGCAGACTTGGGGATGGTTCTGGACCCGGGACAACGCAAGCGTATTGGGCTCCTGACCCGGAAAGTTTCGTGTAATGCGAGGTTCAAGCTGATCCACTTTAACTTTGTCCACCGCACCTATATGACCCCGCTCTCTCTGAACCGCATTTCTGCGGATAGACGACACAACTGCCCTAGGTGTGGGGCGGAGAGGGCTGGGTTCTTCCATCTGGCCTGGGAGTGCCCACGGGTCGGTCACTTTTGGAGGGAGGTGGTGGACCATATTGGTCGTGCTACAAAACTCCGGATTGCTCCGAGTCCGCTCCATTGTCTCTTGGCCCTGGTACCCAAGCCCAAAAAGAGGAACCTGTCTTACAAGTTACTACAATTATTGCTAGTGTTGGCAAGGCGGCGTGTGGCCATCACTTGGATGGGGCAGAGAGCCCCCGAGATGTCCCTCTGGCTGAGAGATGCTCGAGAGTGGACCTTAGCCGAGGAGACACATATGCAGCGCACACGTCATGATGGGAAGCTCCAGGATGACCTGCTTACCTGGAGGATGATGTGTGCAGAGGGGTTGACGGATGATGATTCGGATGCCACTAGTGCCGAATTGTTCACCCCGAGGGAGTCTGGTTCCGAGGGAGACGGGGAGGGAGACAGGTTGGAGGGCCCTGGTCCGGGGTAACCCCCTGCTCAAAGCGCACTAATGTTCCCTGTTGTATATATCTGCGATTTGCTTTGATACCTGAATGTCTCCTTTTGGTTGTGGTGCCTGCGCCTTTCGGGCCTCCCATAGATGACCTGACTATTCCACATGTTTTCTTACTAATGCCACGCACAGGGGGGTTGTTTGTTGTTCTTTGTTAAAACTGTGTTCTATTGAAAAGCATATTTATCCAGAGGGATAGGAGTAGGATTACATGGAAGCAATAGGAGAGAGTGTATATATATAAAACTCAGCGGTTATACCGATATATGCATACTGTTCATATACAGCCGTGATTACTTGTGGCATGCACTGACTCTCCGCCGCCCAGCCTCCGGGATGTGGGCCCATATGGCTGTGTTCACCCTGAATGTTGCATGTAGCTACCCTTTACCCTCAGTTCTTCTGAGAGGCTATGAAGACCTGTACCATCTGTGCTTCCGCAATAAAAATATATTTTTTAAAAAAAAGGTTTTCCTACTCTTTTCAGATAATACTCGCTGACATGTGTCCACAATTTTCTCGAGCAATGAAACAATGCTTGAAAGACTTCCAGTTTCACAGTGGTACCAGGAGAGACGGTAAAATCAACTACATCAATGCTTTAATTTTTAAAACCTGTTTTACACTACTACATTGGCTCAACACTCTACAGTCAAAATAACCAAATAACCTCTTCTTACACTATCCAGCATCAGTTGAAGTAAGGCAGAAGGGTGTTTAGTTGGTCTAAAATAGATCAACGGCCACAATTCTTTGAGAAAGGTAATCACACACTCTCTCTCAGCAGTTAATATGATGCAAGCTGTCTACTATAGCATCAGTGGTTGCCAATTATTTTGAAAGAAGTTCTATCGCAAATTTAAATTTGGCCATTTGTCTATTTAGAATCTTTGTTGTGGCATCCAAGGTAATATTGATATAGAATGGTATGATCTTTGGCCTCCTTTGCATCCACAGTAGAATCAGTTACCTATTTATTTGTCCATAGTGGTTTTATTTCAAATGAGAATTATGGGCAGTCCCATAATCCTAACCCTTGAAAATATTAAAATGCTTCAAAGGAAATTAGTAGATGGATAGTATCTGGACCCTCTTTCATGGAGTACGTCCTTACTTCCTCTCGCAGCGTACATCATAGTTCTCGTTTAGAAGACAACAGCAATGCATCAGAGTGGTAAACAATTCCAGTTAACTTGTTTCTTGTGTACATTTTTGCCACTCCCACATTCCCTATAACTATCCTGATATCACAGAATATTTTTCAGCAGTGATTACCAGCAGATCAAGGATGATAGGAAAGATCATAATAAGAATTTAAGACCACCAGTTGTAACTGTTTCGCTTCTGGTCATCAGCACGGAAAGCCTGGCTATTCTAGTTCAGCTAGTCTTTTTAAATGGTTGTGACCTCTTTTCTGCTGTTAGGAGTGCCGGTACGACTTTTTGACAGCTGTGCGCTTTACAAATGGCATATTCATTCATTCACTCCGGTAAATACTCAATTTTCCTGGTATTGCCAGTAAGGTATAAACAAGTGTTTATGTCTGCAGGAGAGGTAATAGGATGGGCGTGCAGAAAATCTGCTTAAAAGATCTGTGGAGAGTCAGGCTTTGCTTGGTGGACAGAGTTGGCTGGCTTCCCATTTTCACTCAAACAATTCCAAGTCTAAGGCATTCAAACTGCATCAAATATGAAGATGCAATTGGCAGAGGTTACCACAAGAAATCGAAAGTTACAAATTTGTTTATCGAATGACAAAGTGCATTGGGAGTGCAAGAAACAATAACAGTCTTTCAATAGACCAGATAGTAAGACAGAAAAAACATCCATGATAATATTCCCATGACTACATTACTGAACAGCATGACCTTCCACACAAAGCCAAACATGGTCATCGGAACATCAACAAAACAACATCTAGTACTAATCAAAATATAACCAGAAATGAACCCTAGGTTCATGTTTTACTAAATTACACTGGTGTATTCTTTTAACTTGTAATAGAAATGTGAATGTGATGGCACACGTGTTATAGAGATTTCATTAACCATCCTCTTTAAATAATGGTGTCAGTGAATAACTAATGACAATAAATGTAAATGGCATTATGAATGTTTATTCAAGAGTTTCGTTTTCAACTCTATCTTTGCTCATGTTAAATTGTACACCAAATGAGAAGAGAAAATGGTGCTGCACGTTTTTTACTAATCCCAAATGCTCCGAACTTTTCACAGAATAATCTTCATACATGTACTAATGAGATTTATTAGAAACAATATTAATATTTAATGCTTTGAAATTATTTTATACATTGGTACTTTGAAAATGGAGTAATACTCTATAGTTACACATACAATCAAAGTAACTGTGCCTCCCATGAAGATACGCATCAGATTGATTGATTGTGCGCATGATGGGCATCTTGGGACAACTATGACAAAAAAAAGACTCAGACTCCATTACTGATGGCCCTCTATGGACAAACACATTGAAGAGAGGGTCAAAGAGTGTGTTGTTTGTAGTAGGGCAGAAAAAGGTTTGAAAGTGGTTAATCCACCCCTTCAACCCATCTCTTTTCCTACGAAGCCATGGCTTAACGTAGGTATTGACTTAGTGGAGCCATTCAATTTTCTTCCACACCATTTGCGTTTTGCCTTTGTGCTAATGGATTTTCACAGCAAGTGGCCTGAGGTCAAATTCTGTGCGTCTCCTACTGCTAGCAATGCCATTCTATTCCTAAGAGAGATTTTTATGAGGGAAGGATTTCCTGAGGCTATAGTCTCAGATAATGGCGTGCAGTTTGTTAATCAAGAAATGAGTGAGTTTTTAAATTAATCTGGGGTGAAGCATTTAAGAAGTTCTGTTGGACATCCACAAACCAACTGTTTAGTTGAGAGAATGAACAGAGTGGTTGTGGAATGTATCAAGTGGGCCAAACACAACAGTTTTGATGTTTAAAGTGCGGTTAGATCCATGTTGTGGTTTTATCGCACAACCCCACATTCTCTTACTAAAATAGCACCATTTGTTTCTCTTAAAGGCAGAGTACCCACTTCCACTCTTTATCCTGCTTGGCTGCTAAGAATGGTTTCAAATCAAATTTCGTGTTGTATTGACAATGTTGCCCTGGAATCTCATGTTAAAGTCGCACAGGAAAAAATGTCTGAAAGATACAATTTGAAGAAGTCTGCCAAAACTGTTGTTGTGCATCCTGGGGAAATGGTCCGTGTTAGAAATTCTAACTTTGCCAGAAAAGGTGGCATGTTTATTGGTGAGCCAGTGTGTGTGGAAAAGTGTGTGGTGGTGCTGTGATGGTGAAAGGTGGACATTGGTGGAATCTTGGAAAAGTTGTCCGGCTGCAAAGAATGAACCTTCAGGGACTAGGGGAATATCTGCAGGCAATGTTAATGTTTCTTCTGGTCCGGCAAATGTGTCTTTTTCTAAAACAGGATCTGTAAATGGTTCTCTAACTGATGTTTCTACTAATGATTCTCCAAGTAATGTGTCTGCATCTAACAGGTCAATTCAAGTGGTCAGAAGGTCAACGCGGATTACTCGGCTTCCTTGGAAACTGCGTTGATTTCGATCTTTATTTATGTATTTTCATATTTAACATTGGTCTTTTTCTTTGACTTTACACAGTCTTATGCATTGCATTCATACTGCTTTTGTATTTTCACCTCTTTTTACAGGAATCCTGTCTGTTGTTAATTTGCTATTTTATTGTTGTTTTCTTTATTAATTTTTCCTAGCTGTTTTAACTTTTTGCTCTTTGTTATAATGCTTTTTTTTTTTTTAACAAAAAGAGGTAATATGTTGTGCTTAGATATGCTTGTTTGCATATCTAATAGAACCTTATGTGTTGCCATGGAGTTGTTTGTAGTCTAAATTCTATAACTTTTCAGTTGGTGCCTCTCTGCAGCTGTGAGAGGAGCGGTGGCTCGTTTATCCCACAATTAAACTGACAGACCATCACAAACCTCTGTCTGTCTTATTTTACACAGATGAATACAACAGTAACCTACTTCTAACTGCAACTAAGCTAAAAACAATATCTCAATGTCATATTTCTCAATTAAAATTTATACTTCAATACTTCATGTTCTTGCTTAAATGCCTGCTTGAATGCATGTTTCCTTATTGATCAACTGCTTTCTTATAGGAAAGTGTCCTAAAATTGCTAAGTGAATTGAAACTATGTTTTACTTCTATAGTTCCCACTCGCATACAAGGACTATTTGACACAATATCTGTTACTTTGGGATTATCTACCTGAGAAACTGTCTTTTCAACTTCGCGCATGTGCCTTTTCTAAAGGATCAATGCTTAGGAATTTACTCCCACCTGATGGCCTAACAGTTGACATATTCTGTCTACATTCTATAATTTGTGTCTTCTTTATGCTGCATGACAATAATCCTATACAAACTGACTAATAGACTGAGTGGTCTGACCAGATGAGGTGACCCTGGAGGTGTCACCCAGGAGCATGAGGATTTTATTATACATTGTGTGATTGAGAGACTGAAAGGAGAACTTTCACTTTCGCGGACTGAGAGACACATCACTTATTTCTTTACACACTCTCTTAACACAGAAGGTACAGTCCTTCTAAAAACTGCCTCTACACTCCTTTCCTTGTATGCGCTAGACTGGAACCTTTTGGAAGGTGCCTGGCTTCCACCCTCGCTTCATATCTGCGACATATTGGAACTACTCCTTTAATACTTTTATGTGTTTTTAGCATTTCTTCCTCATTGCTTCAGTTTGCTTTCCCTTTTCCAGTAATTGCAGTTTGGCAAGGGAGCTTGCCTCTTTGCATTCGGAGTAGCTGCACTTCGGTTTGGCTTTTCTTTTCGACCCTCACATTTTGTTGAGAGAGTGTCTGGGCATGCCCCTTTCCCTCCCCCCTGGTCCTGGATGTTTTGCGATACTTAAGCAGGTGGAGAGAGTGTTAGCCCATCGGGCACACTGCTGGCACGCCAAAGGCAAGCCCGTCTGCACCCATTCGTGCTCGGACCACGCTCAGCACCAGCCCTGCTGCCCATATTCCTGGGAAGCACTCTTGGCTCTAAGACCGACTGGTAAGAGTCAGTGTAGCAAACTCTTGGTCTCTCTGAATATGGAACCCCACTGGTCTTGCAACCAATGTCAACTTTGTATTAATCCCCAAGATACCAGAGCTGTTAAGAAACCCTTGAATCTGACGGCATGAAGAAAACCCCTCCCTATACCCTTCATTGCTCCCCTATTAACTTGAGATCACGTATTAAAAATAAACTGGCATTTTTTAAATTTGTACAAACTTATAACCCCGAGTTAATCTTCATCACCAAGACTTGGGCAGATGATAGCTGTGCCCCAGACCTAGCGCACACTAATCCTGCTGACTACTCTCTCCTGAGGCTAGATAGGGCGGGAAAGAAAGGTTGCGGACCAGCACTTGTTTTTAAACAATATCTTAAGTGCACTCATTCAAAGGTCTGCTCTTCGAAGGACCTCGAGGCCTTGATTTTTAAGAGCATTTTTAGCAATCACTGCTAAAGCAATAGCCGATTACCATACTGGCCCCCCAGATCCAGAGCAAATTTTTCTGACACTATTGGACATATTTTTTAAACTAAGGTCAATTTCAAGGATTGCACGGTACTCTGAGACTTTAATTTCCATCTGGAAAATTTAGTAGAAAGAGATACTATTAAACTGCAGAAAAACACTGTACCTCTGCACTTTTAATATCCTTTTATCTATTCTTAGACATTAAACGTATCACTCTATCAAAGTCTCAATATAGCCACTCACAGGAAATATCAGTCTTGATAATTCATTGCAAAAAAGTTATTTTTAATTTTCAATTGTCAATACTCCACTTAACAATGTGCAATCCTGCCTCAGTAATTTATATATGTCAATTCAGTATAATTAGATACATTGGACAGATGGAGGTCCTGTTCTTGAGGCCTCCTTGGTGACAGAAGATAATGGCAGCCGACACATGTTTCGTTACTACTGTAACTTCTTCAAGGCTTGAGTCCTTAAGGATGGCCGTTCTCATAAATCATGATGGCTATGCAAGCTTTTCAAGAAAATTCAAGGAACTCTTGTATTAAGAGGTCCCGGGATCAAGGAAGTCGTTAGAGTGATCCACGTGAAGCACAGTTGGTTACGAGAGGGTTCCAGAAAGAGTATATCCAGTGCAGTTGCAGATCAATTAGCCTGAATCAAACCCCTTCCCAATAAAAGATGATCCCCCACACAACCTTGGTTGTCTCAGAACCTACGGGAGTTGAAGCAGTCTTGCGGACGTCTGGAGCGTCTCTGGAGACTTAACTATGACCTGCTTAAAAAATAAAAAATATTTTAAAAAATTGCAGAATTTAAGGCCCAGATCATGAAGGAAAAATCTGTCTATTTTTCTCAGAAAATTGTTGCGGCAAAAAACTCTAGCAAAGAACTGTTAACCACGATTAAAAAACTTGCCAATATTTGCGACCAACAGAAAGCTGAAAGTAGTGAGTCTCCTTGCGACAATATCGCTTTAGCCTTCCAGGAAAAGGTTCTTGACATCTTCAATATTTTCTCCAGCTCGTTAGGTTATACCCTGCCAGCTATACATACTAAAAAGTGGGTGGCTTCAGGGCTGGATTACTCTCAGAACTTATTACAGAGTCCTTCTACTGTGTCCCTCTTATCTTTTCCCTCTTTTTCTCCATTATCGACAGACCAAGTGTAGGACTTAATCCTTACTACTCGTTCTGGGTCCCAGCTAGATTCTTGCCCCCCCCGGCTACCCTTCAATCGGTATCTGATACTATAGCCGGCTTATTAACAACAATCATCAATGAAATGTTTAGGCAGGGCTCTTTTCCATCAGACCTGAAAGTCACTTCAGTGCTATTGTTGCTAAAGAAACCACATCTGGATTCTTCTGTGACAAATAACTATCGCCCCATCTCTAAGCTTCCCTTTCCTGAAAAAAATGCGGAAAAGGCAACTAACAAGGAATTGACCCTAAACCTGGATTCAAACAACTTAGTGGATCACTCACAGTTTGAGTTTTGTGTCCAACACACCACTGAGTCAGCCTTAACCACTGCCTCAGAGGAATAAAGGTCATCACTGGATAGGGGAAATCCAGCCACCCTCATTCTTCTTGATCTTTTGGCTGCGTTTGACCCGGTCAATCACAAGGTTTGGATTGACTGTGTCGAATCTTTGGGCATCGGTGGTTCATCCCTAGCGTTATTATCCTCCTTCCTCACAGAGAGAGTCCAATTTGTATCTATGGATAGCTTTCTTTCAAATTTCTTCTCTCTTCCCTGTGGTGTCCCGCAAGGATCATCGTTGAGCCCTATCCTGTTTAACCTGAATGTCAACCCTTTAGCCACTCTTATTAAAAAACTGGGCTTTCTCAGTTGTCAATAATGCCGACGATACCCAAATTATAGTCTCAGTTCATGGCAATCACCAAGAATCCGCTGCCAACTTCTGCAATTGCATGCAACAAGTTAACAACTGGATGCTGTGCAACTACTTAAAACTAAATTCCGACAATATGGAAGGACTACTACTTGGAAACAATGTCTCTTTCTGGTCCCCTGACTGGTGGCCAGTAAATCTTGGATCGGTCCTGACCACAGTAACAAGGGTGAAGAATCTGGGGGAGGCATTTTATAATCATCTATCTTTTGACAAACAGGTCAATGTATTCACTTCTAGTGCCTTTCTGATGCTAAAAAAAGCTGAGAAAGATTCTGCCTTTTATCCCACTGGGGCTAAGGAAATTAGTAGTAACCAACCTTACCCTTTCCAAAATAGATTACTGCAGTGGTCTGTACATCAATCTACAGAAGCGGCTCCTCAATAAGTTACAGATCCTGCACAATATGGCAGCCCGCTTATTGCTTGGAGTACCCAGACACCATTCAGTCTCTACGGCGTTATTGGAGCTCCATTTGCTGCCAGTAAAGAAGAGAATTGACTTTAAGGCGCTATGCATCGCCTTTAAAGCCTTACATGATGAAGGTCTTGACTATTTTAAAAAGAAATTCATTAGATACACTCTTTCGAGGCCGCTTCGGTCCTCTTTAGCAGGCAACTTTATAGTGCCCAATTTTAAACGAGTTTACTGGGAGCAGGAAGTTTAATCAAAGGCACAACCAAACAGTGGAACGCTTTACCTCTTACTTAAAGACCAGTCCATCCCTTTCTGTTTATAGAAAGAATCTGTTTTTTAAACCTATATTTTCCTAGCCGGGTTCATAGGGGCAGATTTACGAGCCCCTTGCGCCACGTTTACGCTGCTGTTGCGGCGTAAACGTGGCGCATCCCAACGAGGCATTGACAACGTGACGCATCTATGGAGATGCGTCACGGTGTAAGGCCCTGTGCCACATGAAACCTGCGTCAGGTTTCATGTAGGCGTTCCGGTGCAGGGGGGGCGTTCCGTCGCAGGAACGCCCCTGGAAAGTGACTCAGTGAAATCTACAAGATTTCACTGAGTTACTTTCCCAAAGCTGCTACGTCAATTCCTTACGCCTGCTTGAAGCAGGCGTAAGGAGTGACGCACCATGTAATGTATGGGTGGCCCCTGTGCATTGCAGGAGTTGCGTCGCGCTTGCGACGCGACTCCAGCAATGCGCCGCCCGTAAGCCAAAAGATGCGTCACGCATCTGCCCTTCCTTGCACCATGGTGCGCCGCATTGTAAATGCGGCGCACCATGGCTGGCGGAGCTATGGCGCACAATAACTGGTGCATCCCTGGGGATGCGCCAGTTATTGTAAATCTGCCCCATTGTCTTTATCTTCCGTGTTAGGCTAGAGACGAGATGCCCTCGGGCAATCGAGGGCTTTATAAAACGTCTTTTCATTTAATTTTATTTATTGGCTTTCCTTTGGCTGACACATGCACTGTGTGCGCTATTCCCAGACTTCTTTCCTCTTTAGAAGAACCTCTGAGCTGATATGGTTCCCATCCTTTCCTGAATTCTTCTAGAGCTTTCTTTGGTAATTGATGGCACACAAGATATACATTTGATTATTCTGTACTCCTAAATGTAAATGCCTGATATTGATGTATTTACCCTTCTTAACTTACTGATAAATCTAACCATCCTCAAACCTGTTCCTGCCTCTCTATGATTTGTCTTCAATAATTGATGGTGCTTTCCAATTGAACTATAGATTGTGGCAATGAATTCAAATAGAGAGATCCCTGAAAAGCAGATACTAATGTTATTATTCTACATTGCTCTAAGAGGTTTGCATGATTTTAGTCTGACAAAATTTCTTCTGGACATTTGGTCTAGCTGTGATAGTTCTTTATTTGTACAGCATAGTTTTGAGAATCATATATATGAATTTAATCACGAGTTTGTCGGTCAGTTATACAATCCCTGGTTCTCATTGTATAACTGCATTGTATTTCCTATATCCGACCCCTCTCGGCACGATTCAAGAACCATCAGAGGAACAAGTAAATTAGCCCAAGGTGTTGTGAAAGGAGATAAAGTAAGAAAACGTAAAGGTGCCCAGTAGCGCTACAAGACATGGGAATTATATGTGAAATGGCAGGTCTGGAGTCAAGTTAAGTACGGGTAATGGCTTTTAGGGGCATTTGCAGACTGTCTGCTTGAATGTGGAGCTCAGGTCCTCGGTCCATTGTGTCACGGCACCATCTTCACTCCATCTTATGGAGGGAGAGGTAACTGTGTTTTCCTCTGGCCTTGTGAGTATTCATGCCTGGATATAATGAGTCTTGGCAGTAATTCCCATTTCTTTTACCTTTTGATGTTTTTAGGTACCACAGTGAGTGTTATGTATGCATTTTTATCAGAGCCATCAGTGGTAGGCGGTATTGTGTATTGCATCTCTCAGACAGCATGATTGTTAGTTAGTGATAGTCAATGACCTGGGAAAGTATGTGCCCATGTCTTCATGCAGGTGAATTTCTTAGCATTTCATATAAGGTTTACTACACACATTGAAAAGAAGTGGGTACAGAGCTCGCTCCAGGAGGGGGTCCTCATATTGTGTCTTTTGGAGGGTGGTCTGTCCATCAGTGATGAAATGGGAGGATAACGAATGGTTGTAGGTCTACCTGTCGACAGGATTGAATGCAGATACGTTAAACAGAAGTGTTAATCTGAGTCTCTTTCACTTACATATGATTCAAAGGCACTCAAGCATGACCTGTACAGGTAAGAGCGGTGGGGGGTATGGAGGGGGGTAGTTGACAGACAATGGAGTAGGGTAAATAAAAGAGAAGAATAGAAAACCCCTCACCTTGCTCTTGCCACATCGCCGAGTCGGGGATCCGGCGAGCGCAAGGTAAGTGGTTTTATTTAAAAAAAGGAAAAAATCCCTATTCCATTGTCTGTTGACTCCCACCCGCCCCAGCGCTCTTACTGTACCGGTCGCGCCTGAAGGCACTCCTATCTCCCCTTTCAGAGAGCAGTCTCAATACCTCTTACCACGTGACAACCTGACCACTCTATAGGTTGGGTCTTAATTAAGCTGAACCTTGTTGGCTATTCTTTTACACGTCAGACTCCAGTCTCTGTTCGTTGTTCCAGACTCGAGAGCATAACAGAAAATGGAACTACTAACTACATGTTTTAGATGTACTGTGAGAAAGCATGTTTTTCTATGTATGTGAAATAAATATGCTACTTGTTATTGTCAATAACGTATTCTCAGTATTAGGAAATTGCATAAAATGCAAAGCTGTACACACTGAAAATGTGTCGATTCACCGAAGCTGGTGTTGCAAATAAAGAAAGGATTGTGATAGAAGAAAAAATCTCAAATATTTATGCAGGTGATTTTTAGAGTCGTTTTACTGCCAGTTTTTATGCAACCGAACCAGCAGCATCTTCCTGTAAACTTTTTTCTCTTCCTGTGTTGGCAGACTTACTCACACCTCCTCCTGAGGCTCAAGGTTATGAGTGTTCACCACCAATTAGGATACGCGCATTTTACAGGCTCGCCTTGCGTGCAAATATCATCTTTTTGGAAAAGGCAGCGATTTTCCCACTTTTGGGCTCTTTCCAGCTCCACTGCCTCGGAATTAGTCCGGCCCTTTTAAAATGGAAGAGGGTGGTGCTTCTCAGCCTGAAACATGAAGGTAACACTATACCTGTGCAGACAGGCCGGGTGAATGACACTTCCCGCTTGAGTTGAATCAGCTGAAACATTTCAGTGGGCTGTGTGAGACAGAGCTAGCTAGAACACAAAAGCAGGATTAAATAGCAAATTCAATCATTTTACTCAAATATACAAGCCTCAGGATAGTCTCTGGAACTAGAAGGGGTATAAGCATTCAGCAATGATCTTGTGTTTTTTGGGCAGTTTTATATTGCGCAAACTCGGCTCAAGGGCATTGGAGCGCTTTACATGAGCACCAGTTACATTACACAAGGTCAGATAATTTTTTTTAGGGTACAGGGAGATTAAGGAACTCATTTGCAGTTGTGGCGAAGGCTCCACAGTGGTGGTGGAGTCTCAGCAGTCCAGGCGGAATTTCTGCAATGAGAATTCTCATTTGTGAATTGTGCCCTAAGGGATTTGCCCAGAATCACAGAATGTTGAGCCGATGCCCAAACTCAAAACTAATTGCTTTTAATCCATAAACGCTATATTCAGCACACTTCTGAATGGAGGACTTTGCCAAAGCCTTGTATGTCTCAAGCTAGTTGACCACATTCTGACTCCTCTTTTAGACGTCACCTATGGCCCTAAGTAGTCAACTTTTGATTGCTGGAGTGTGGATTATATATTCCACACCAAGGGCCTTATTTACGGGCTTTTGCCGCAGGGCAGTGCCGCAGGCTTCCCTGCTGCGATGCCCTACGGCAAAAGGAAAGGGCAGGAATGCGCTGTATCTATACGATACAGCTCATTCTGTCCTTTTCCCCTGAGCCGGCGCACAATGGGCTGCCGTGCGCCAACGCGGGCACCTTTACACCATGGTGCAAGGGTGCCTGCTTTGCGGGGATGATTGATTTTGTGTAGAAAGGGACCCTTCTGCACAAAATCAATCCATTTTGGCGCTTTCCTTTGTCTATCTGTGCTGCAGAATACAACACACACAGGAAAATGAAAGCACAAGGAAAAATGTTTTCATTTCTCTTCGTTGCGCCTCCCTAACGCCACCCTTGGGGTGGCTTTAAGTTCTGATGCATTTCCAGGTTGCATGGGAACACCCACAGCAACACCCATGGAACACCCCTTTCACACAGTTTTCTGTGTGAAAGGGGCACATATTTATAAGGCTATGAAAAGCCAAGTAAAGTGGCTTTATTTGACCTTATGAATATACAGTGGCACATTGCACCACCGGAACATAAAAAAAGTGACATTCAGGGGCCGCAAAAGTGCCAATAGGGGTCTCCTAAATGAGGCCCGTAATACTTATACAACAACTCCTGGGTTATCTAGATTTTGTCTAGAATTCTTGTCCCTCAAAACCTCACCAACAGTGTGTTTTCTGTTTTTTGACTGGTTGGGTACTAAGAAGCTGACTCTTTAAAAATTAACAAAGGAGGCTTCAATGCTGGAGCAATTTAAACCTAACAAACAATGCTTATTGCAAGCTAAAGCCAATAGTATTTATAGTAAAATGAGTTAAGCGTCAGCTGGGCATGGTGTATAGAGTTGTAAAGGATCTTTCTTCCCCCGCCTTTGTCCTCACTCAAAGCCATCCCTCTCTCCAGACCCGTGTGAAAGGCTTACAAATGTATTCTCCACACAAGCTAGAACGAATTTACAATAGCACTAAGGGTGGGGTTAGGCTACTCTTTCGGTGCATGGTAACCTGTGTGCAGCCACACCCCACCATTGCCATGTTCACCATGAAGCTCACATTGAAACCAGGAGTCTCAGTCCATTAACAACAACAGTGAGTCGTTTTCCTTATTATCATCTTTCAAGTCGAGATCACCAGATGGCATCTGACCACCCTTAAGCTAACATGTTTCTTGCAGACATCTGACAATTACTGTTTTTGACATTCATCAGGGCTGCTTGTTTGCGTCTAAAACAAAAATATTTTTAATATCCATCATAAAGGATATTTGGATATTCATCGAATCAGTTGTATAATAGAATTCCTGATGGAAATAAAGATATGAGAAAAAAGATTGTTTCTTTTTCCAATAACGTTCCTCGTCGAGAAGAACAAAAACTGCTCAACCTCCCGTGTTTTCGCCAGACTCTGATAGTACCCAATGCCTGGGGCTCCTGGCAGGAGCTGGGCAGCAGCTACCGAGGGTACAGAACATGGTGGCAGGCTTGTTTTTGGACTTTGTAAGTATAACTGCATATTTCATGCATGAACGTCACTTCATTGGCTCGGCATTTGTGTGGATCTACTTCAAAGCTTTGTGTCTGGCTGACTGAGCCTTTTACAGTCGCAGGCCACCTTGTCAATCTTCCACAGATATGCTTCCTCAATCACTTCCCACCAGCTCTCTTTCCTTGTTCCCTGTTTCAGGCTCTCATCTCAGGGAGCCTGGAGCTTCTTCCATTGTCCCACACCTCAGAAGTTGGCTTCCCTTATCCCTTCAACGGGTGGTTAGCCATGGATTTTTCTTGAAGGGCCTTAAGTCATGTCTATGCTATTAAAGGTTCTGGCCTCTGGATTCTCTTCCCTGCTCCTACTTTTGTCCCAGAATCAAACAACCTTTGGTACTTTGTCTGTGCTTCCTACTATCTTCTCTTATTCACTCACTCACACTCAATCAAATCTGTGAAAACCCACAAACGCAAAGGTTTGTGGAAGCTCCCAAATTTGGGAGGGTAATTAAGCCTAGTAACAATCTCTCCCTGACTCTGGGAGTAGCTCTTCTCAGGCGCTACTGTGCACTGGTGTACCATAAAGCATGAAAAAATATTTTTATGAGAGAGGATTCATGTGTTGAGAATTTAATTAGTGAATTCACATTTGACATTCTTGCACCAATGGCTTTTTGAATCATATTCTAATTTCACATGACAAAAATCTTCTAAGGAAAATACACACTTAGAATGCTAATATATATATTGCCGTGAAATAATGAGCAAAGTAGTACCAGAATAATTGTTTTTCTTCTGCTGCATTTTAAAATAATGCTGGCACATATAATGTACATTGAATTTTTAATACGATTTTGAAAAGTCTCTGCATATCTTTTGTTTAACTTCTACCAATAAAAACATTACATTTGCAAAATCAATGATGATGGGAGTTTCTTAGTGAGATCCACTTGAAACGTGTTCAAAGAGTTTACTCGGTGCATTTTCAAAAGTAATCAATCAAAATCTAACGTAATATGTTAAATGATAGCTTTGTTAGATTAATCCATTCAGATACTTGCAGATAAAACACAGTTCTATTTATACAAATTGCAAATAATTTTTTATAAAGAGTGCGGACTGAATTACCTTCTTAGCACTGGTGGCACATAGTGCGACAGGTTTTGATAGCGCCCCCACAAAGACCTCCTTTTTCACGGATTCCCTAACTAACACCAGTGCCCCCATCTCTCCATAGCCTCCCCCTCACAGGTATTTCAGGCGTTTTATAGCATTACTCATACCAATGTAGGGTGTTAGGGCGCTTTACATCACATACACTATTCAGAATCACTCATACTTGTGTAAATCAGTATATAGAAAATCTTACATGACACAATGAGGGCTACAAGGTGAAGGACTCACGCGTTATCCATACTGTAGACAGTATATTTTAACAGTGCTTGGTCTGGAGAAGTACAAACTCTGGATTTAAAATGTAACACAGTGGTTGTGGTTGGCTTTTCTAACAAGAATGTATTTCTATCCAAACCATACCTTTTAGCAGCCTTATGATAATGAAAGACTGTTGAAAAAACATAAGTTCTAACCTATACCTTAAAGTTTGCTTGCTGCTCTTTGAAGTTCATAGCTCACTGATCTATTTTAAGGCTGTGATTTGTGAACTGTAACAAAAGGATCTCTTTAACAAAACCAGTAACCCAGTGAGCTACCCACATAAAATACAATTCTGTGTTCTGTATGGTACACGTTCTATTATTCCTTTGCACTACTAAAAAAGGGTGAACAACCTTTACAACGCAACTTTTACCACGCAGTGCCTTTACGACGCAACTTTTACAACGCAAACCATTACAACGCATTGCGCTGGGGGGCGCTCTAGGATAGGGAATAGGTTTAATGTACTATCCAACACCTTCCCTACTATCCACGGGGACTGGAGTTGGAATAGTAAATTAAACAATTCACTATCCAGCGCCCAAAAGCACTATGCGTTGTAAAGGCATGTGTTGTAAAAACCACGTTGTAAAGGCATGCGATGTAAAAGCATGCGTTGTAATGTCATACATCCCTAAAAGAGGAGTCAAACCTGCCACCAGACAAAATACTGATCTCTCTTCAGCAGGTACATTAATCACTAGAGTTATCTTGACAATTTTATTGTTGCTAGAAAATTGCTTGACACACAAGGAACTCAGCAGCAGGTACTTTTAACCTCATAAAATGTTGCAAAACACAGTGCCCCTTCCCCCGAGCTCGACAGCAGGTGCAGTGGCACCGGTTGCATCACCCTAAAGCTGGCCTTGACCATAAGCTAGGTTTGATTAGCAAAATTTAGGAATGCAAATTTAAATTTGCAGTTAAAAAAATGTAAATTGGCCTTCCTTCCTGTAAAAAGGTTTTGGTTACATATAACATTAAACAAATATGGTCTAATTTTATATGTGAGTAACATTTCTTCGATTTCTTTAATTGTGGATCTTCCACAGACCAGTCTACAAAATTGTTTGCTTCGTGAGAGGGAACTGGGCCTAGAGAGGGGACCAGGCTTTCAGACCATCACAGCCTGAGCACTATGGAGGGACATTAGAGGGGCGGAGCTCACAGGGGGCAGAGTTTGTGTTTGAGCAGCTGCTCATGAGCTGTCCAAAAGCACAAAATGAAGGCTTCCAAAGATCCGTCCCAGGAAGCTAAACACTCTGTAATGCACTTGCATTATGCAGACCATTCACACACAAGCTGGGCGACAACTCTGGGCAGTGGTTTCCCGCTTACCCTGTGCTCACTGTGTGAAATCGGCTCTCCACCGGGTGTCTGTGTGAAGAAAGCTTATATTTTCTGCAACACATTGACACCGTGTGTGGTGGCAGGACTGCTTCCAGGGCAGAAAAAGGCAGTGGACACCCACAAGCAAGCACGTTTATGAAGTATTCACAGATTTTTTGCGGGTGGTGTCACGCCCTAAAAAGTGGTGCCCATACAGCAGCCACGGGCGTTGCAGGTAAGAGTGGTTGGGCGGTGGAGCCGGGTAGGGGCGATTTCGACAGACGACCACGAGGGAATATTAATGATTTATTTCATTTTACCTCGTGGTCGTCTATCGAAATCCCTTTCCACCCGGCCCCACCGCTCTTTCCTACACCGGCCGCGACTCCCATATTGTCCTTTGAAGGACAGGAGTAAGTCCATTTTGAAGTTGGGAAAGAAAAGGTAAAACTCCCAAAATTAGAGGCTTTTAAGGGAGTGAGTTCCTCCATAGGAAGAAATAGATTCCTCTGAAGAAAGAAAGAATATGTCATTCAGTGCAAATGCGCCGCTACGTTAGATTTATAAATGTACAGTTACTATGTTTATGGAAGAGTGTGCATGTAAGAATGGTTGGGATGTTACAACATTCACATTCTTTGTGAAGTCCAAGATTAAAAAATGTGCTTCACCACAGTATTAACCTTACAGGAGCCAACCCAAACTGCTTGAGGTGCCAGAGGGAGACTGGAGATTGTTATCACACACTATGGACATGCCCCAAGATACAGATATAGTGGGACAAGATTATTTGAGAACTCAATGAGGTACTCCAGGTTTCCCTCCTTGTAGACCCGAAATTACTCCTACTAGGAATAAACAGTGAAGTAGACATACAGAGACAACAACTACTGTTCAGTGCTCTGGGATTGGTGGTGGCGAAGAGAGACATGGCACGACATTGGGGCGCACAGGATACACCCACCTTAAAGGAATGGAAAATAGGGATAGACCAATGTATGGCAGCGGAAAGGGTGAGGTATAAAAGTAGAGAATGCCCAGGCAAGTTCCGAAAAGTATGGGGAAACTGGATGCGACATTATAGATTGGATTTCACTGACGAACCCACACCTGCCGTAAATGGGACTGAGACATAGCCACAATGGATGGGAAGGGAGACAAAGAGGTGACCACCATAGCAAGAAGGTGGGAAAATGAGTAAATGATTGTAAGAAATACTGAAGAATGTACATGTACAGGGAAGGAACTGAGAACCTGAATAGAAAAATGTTTATGACTTGTGCAGTTGGTGTGTTGTTACCAAAAGAAAATCAATATATATATATATATATATTTTTTTTAACGAGGAATATTAAAACACACTCTTTTAAATTATTTCTCATAGAGAACATTTCCAATATTTTTACATCTTATCTTTATCTTATGCCTGCTGGATGACTTCAAGTCGATTTATTGAAGCATTCAGAACTATATGTTCATCGTGACAAAATAGTTTGGTAGTGCAAAATAGAGTACAGAGTTTCTCAGTGGGTCATGGAACACAGTGGAAGGGAATGTGTGATGATAGGTTGGTCAAAAGACCTCCTTTCGGAACTAGGGCCCTCACACTCCCAGCAACACATGGGCCTGCTCCTCATCGGGTCGGCGCTGCAATACCCGATTGGCACCCATAAAGGGTCTCTTTTTCGGAGATCTTTTGTTTCTTGCTGTATAGGTGCCGTGGGTGTAAGCGTAATCTCCTTATATTTAACTGTAGACCCTGACTAAAGGCAGTCTTATTGAAGTCGCACACATGTGAAATGTTCTGTATTGCTCTCTCCAGTTGCCAGGAGGCCTACCCCAGCCTGATTCCAAGTTCAAGGTGATGGGACGTCTCCATCTGCTGAAATCATGTGGTACATAAGCATGGAAAAGGGTTGAACATCTGGGAATTGCATGTGGTTTTGGACCCAGTAGTTCCATGTCATGCATACAGTGCTTAATTTGAGACAGTGGTTTCTGATGCTCCGCACCAGCACTTAATTGCAAACCCCAGCGCTTGTGGTAGTTTGCCACAATGTGGCACTGTCTGGCTAATTTAGAGATGACCTCAACAACAGTTCATTAATAATTCAGTATACATTAAAAATTACTATCACCTGCCGCCCAAGATATTCTAATAGCTTTGAGGCCCTGAAATAGTCCAAATTGCCACACTTGTAGGAGTTCTATAGTTAGTAGTTGCGTTGCGAGTGGGGAAAGCTGCAGTGGCCTCCTGACAAGAGCCCTGGTACTTATTGTTTTACAAATTCAGCACTGCCTGCATGTTATTCTCCATGTTGGGCCCTAAATATGTGTGTTGGGTGAAAATTGGATGAAAATGAGCTCGGTAGAACTTAAGGTGTGTTATTGCACTACTTTTTTTATTTTTAAAGTTTCAAAAACCTTTATTGAAAATGAGTCAGCCAAATTACAATATTGCACCATAACAAAATACTGTGCACTACAATACAGCAGCGAAGACCAAAAGATACCACGCACATATATAACAAAAAAGGAAAGAGAAAAAAAAACATGTCAATGTAATAAACCAGAGTTACACCAATATCAATGAAAAGAAATTGCCTTGCACAATGCCATGTGTGAAAAAGAAAGGAGGGGGAAACTGAGATTCAGAGGAGGATAGGGGGCCGAGAGGAGGAGACTCATTAACCTACACCACCGGCCGCCGCGGGCAGGGTGCCGGCGGGGAGCGCAGGAGAAGTCGCCGGGAGCTGTAAAGTGTGACTTAAGAGGTAGGAGGGGAGTGGACCTCAAATATCCAGCGGGCTGGATCTAGCGGGCATAGGTCCCAGAATTTGGACAGGAGGGTCTGGCAACGGGAAGCATCCTCAAGCCAGAGGGCCACCTTCGGCGCGGGCCGGCGACCCCAGCACATGGAAATCCAGCGCCGTGCAAGGACCAACAACATAGCAATCAGTTTGTGGCATTTGGACAACATTTGACAAAGTCTAAAAGGCAAAGCAAAGGGTCAGGTTGGAACGGGAAGGTGTGATTTCGGAAATGACAGCGCATACCTCACGCCAGTAATCAGAGATCTTGGGACAAAGTCAGGCGAGGTGAGAAAAGTCGGCTGCGGGCACCTGTCGCTAGCATTGAGTCCCATCTTGTGTAATTATACCGGAGTCTGGTAGAACCTGTGTAAATACTTAAAATGAATAAGGCACAGACTATAATTTGGGGAGAGGCGTTTGGTCTGAGTACAGCAATGTAGCCAGTCCGCCTGGGAAATTTCGACACCTAAATCTATCTCCCACGCCGTGCGTGCCCTGTCAGTAGAGATGGAGGAGGCTGCTATTGTGTAAGCATACATTTTGGAGACCAGTTTCTTAGGGGAAGGGGGTGTGTAGAGAAAATTTAGAGTAGCCATCGAGGGGGGAGGCTGGGGGAAAGAGGGATGGAGCTTCCTGCAGATTGCCCGGAGCTGATAGTAAAGCAAGTGTCCCAAGGGCCAGAATCAGTAGCAAGGGTATAGAACGTGTTTTCTGGATAGAGATCAGACAAGGTGGAGAGCCCGAGACGAGTAGCGTGTTTCACCATCCCCGAAGATTGGAGGGGGGGAAAGGCCGGGTGGTGAGTGATGGGCATCGCGGCTGCGGAGAGCACGTCCGAACTAGAGAACTTTCAGAGCCCATCCCACGCCCAGTGCAGGGTCTCGACTGTATCGACCTCAACACGTGGGGCTGGAACGGAGTGGGATGAAGCCAGAAGTGAAGGTAACTGGCCTGGGTTCCGAGGGCGTTGAGTTTAAGGTCCGGGCACCGAGACCGCCGCACGACATGGGGAGGGTTAAGATATTATATGCAAGCCGGGTTGACGGCCAGCCCAAATTAGGGCGATCACGAGGGAGCGGAGTTTACGAAAGAAGTGAGCAGTGAGGGGGATGTGAATATTGAGGAACAAATATTAAAACTTCGGGAGCACCACCATCTTAACAATGGCTATGCGACTGACTAAAGAGAGTATCAAACGACTCCAGAGGGGGATCTTGGATTCCAACCAGTCTACCGCACGTCCGAAATTGGCTCTCCAGAGTTCATCAACGTCCCTACTCAACCAGATCCAGAGGTACCTACAAGAGGATAATCCGAAGCAAAGGGCAATGTAGCGTCGGTGAGAGGAAACAGCACAGACTTGTTCCAGTTCACCTGGATGCCAGAGTATCCGCCTAAGCGAATCACCTCACGGACTAGAGGACTGAGGTTTACTTGGGGATGGTGGACGTATAGAGTCGATACCCCTCTGGGTGGGATGTTGGCGCAGTCGAGCTGTAAGAGGCTCCAATGCGATCGCAAACAGCATGGGCAACAACGAGCGGCCCTGCCGTGTGCCATGCTCGATGGGGATGGGATCGGAGATTTGGCCGTTGAGTCGTAGGCGAGCAGTGGGAAGAGTATAGTAGAGCAGAACTTTACGTATGAAAACCAAACCGACTGAAACCCAAGTGAGGGAGAAGATAAAAGAGGAAGGGCCACTCAAGAGTGTCAAAAGCTTTAGTGGTGTCTAGCAGGGCCGCCACTGCCAGGGGTGGGCGACAACGAGCGGCCCTGCCGTGTGCCATACTCGATAGGGATGGGATCGGAGATTTGGCCGATGAGTCGTAGGCGGGCAGTGGGAAGAGTATAGAAGAGAAGAACTTTACGTATAAAAAACAACTGAAACCCAAGTGAGGGAGAAGATAAAAGTGGCAGGGCCACTCGAGAGTGTCAAAATCTTTAGTGGTGTCTAGCAGGGCCGCCACTGCCAGGAGCGCAGGGTTTATTTGATGAAGAAAGGAAAAATGGTCTGGAGGTTATGGGAGGTGGCGCGGCCGGGATGAAACCGGACTGATCCGGGCGAGCAATTAGCGGCATGAGGGGGGGGAGGCGGGAAGCAAGCAATTTGGCAAAACATTTGTTGTCCGTGTTTATTAGTGACAGGGGCAGTAAGAGTCCTGTGATTCAGGTGGTTTGTCCGGCTTCAAGAGCAGGGTGAGTAAGGCCTCGCGGAGCGATGGTGGGAACTGTTTGAAGGACTCATTATACATGGCGGTGAGGTGGGGGACCAGGGTGGGGGCGAAGGCTTTGTAGAATAAGGCCGGCAGGCAGTCCAGGCCAGAAGCATTGTCGCCTGGCATGCTATTTATTGCAGCTAGTATCTCTTCTTTAGAGAAAGGCTCATCGAGATACTCCCGGTTGGAGTTTCCCAACCATAAGAGTTGGAGGGTGTTGAAGTGCTGATCCAGTAGCTCATGCGAGGGGACAGAGCCGGCCGTATAAAGTTGCATGTAGAAGGAAATAAAGGGCATTTTGATTTAGTCGGGTGGGATGTACGATCAGGACCGCCGTCGCAGAGGGCGTTGATATAGGATGCAGCCCGAAGCGGGCAAAGAAGGTGGCAAGGGTTTTGCCGGGGCGATCGACTTCGACAAAACGGCACGCCGGAGCGTTTATTGCACTACAAATCAGCTTAAACTTAATCCTGACAAAACTGAGCTGGTCCTCACTGGGACCACAGCTAACCCTTGGAATTCTAATTTCTGCCCCCAATCTTTGGGATGTCCACCCTCCCCAGTTAGTTCGGTTAAAAGTCTAGGCATCACAATCAGCAGTGATCTCACCATGAAGGCCCAGATTAATTTGGTGGTCTCCGTTTGTTTCTTCCACTTGCGAAGAATACGGAAAATGTGTAGATTTTTATCTACGGAGGCACTGATCCAAGTTACCCTGGACCTAGTACTGTCGCGTATCGACTATGCCAACTCTCAAATACAATGGAATCCCTGCATACCAATCACGCTGGTTACAAATGGTGCAGAACCAAGCCGCTAGGCTTGTCTATGGCCAGCCAAAATCCCACCACGCTAAACCTCTGCTTAAGAGTCTTCATTGGCTCCCCGTGACCCAGCGCTGTCTTTTCAAACTTGGCTGCCTGATCCACAGAGTCCTGTCTTCCCACGGACCTGTCTTCATCGCCTCTAAAATACAGCGATATGCCCCCTCTCGTGAGCTACGCTCCTCTAGCATGCATCTACTGATCCCCTGCCCATTCAAACGAAAAAAACATGGTGGCATAAGATTCTCGAGCTTAGCGCCTCAATTTTGGAATACCCTCCCCCATGAACTGCGCCCAGTCCCCTCCTATTCTCAGTTTAGGATATCCCTTAAGACGTGGCTCTTTGCCGTGCCTATAGTTAATTTAATTCTCACTGTGTCTGTCTAAGCATGGATCCCCGCTTAGCGCCAAGAAACCATTGGTGAACGTGCGCTCAAGAAATCATTTTATCATATCATATCATACTTGAAGTTGCACCCTAAGGAGCAGTGGCGAAGCTAGAACTTTTGGCACCCGGGGCATTCCCTCAGATTGCCGCCCATGGCAGGTAGCAGGCGGTGCTGGGGAAAAAGGCTGGCGAGCACTTGAAAGAGCTCTGAGAGGCACATGGCCTCGATCATGCAAGTTATATGCACATTCATGACACGGTCCAAATCTATACAGTTGAATACACCGGCAGTACAAGGGAGAACACACAGATTGCATGATCTATCTGGGGACTCAGAAATACCACATGTGACATCCATCAGAGAGTGTGAACAATTACCTGGTCACCCCCTCAGCACATACATGACACTGTTCGGGGATCTACAGCTGACATTAAGTGACCAAACATGGTCCACCCATTAAAGTAGTGTGGACGTGCACAAACGTGATGTGCTCTGGGGACCCAATACCACCACCATCACCAATACCACCACCACCACCACCACCAATACCACCACCAATATTACCACCACCAATACCACCAGTGGCAGTGGTGGTGGTGGTTAGTGTTTTCTTTCAAAGAGGACACTTAAGAGAAACTTATAGAAGGATGCCTTAACTAAACACTATGCACAGAGTCCCTAGTCACCCTAACAGTGGGTCCTGGACCCTTATACCCTTGCGCTAGTCTCTGTGCAATCAAGGAATGACATGCACCTGCTGCCCAAGAGAATACCTCTTGTAGGACATAAGCCCACCTAACACCTGTGTACTCAATTTACATTCAGGGCACAGTGCCAGTTAGTCAATGGTTCTAAGATTAAATGCTAGTACATTTTAATACGGATTAATATTTCATCAAACCTTTGCAGCTCACGAGTCCCAGCTCTCATATATAAAAGAGTCTTACCACCAGACACTATTCAATAAATGTTTTCAGGTTTTTCTTTAACATACCATAAGTACATAAACAACAACAGGCTCGTCGATGGGAGCTAGGACCCCGCTGGGTCTCATGCGCCTGGAAAAACGGACCCTCGACCTGCGTTCGGCTGCATACGCCGACATGAGTGCTCCCTGAATGCGGGGACGGTGCACTGCGTCACGCCACGCCGGGGACTGGGCCTAAGTGAGGAGGCCGGATTGAGCGTGCGCCACCCTGGACTCCCGACCTGGTCGAGCCCCCTGGTGCCTACCGGAGATCTGGCCGCGACTCCCGCGCGGTGAGTGGGGGATTGGGGAGCGGCGGCTCTACGTCCCTGCTGCTGTGTGGTGCAGAGGAGGTCCGGACGGAGGCGCCGTCCATTTCGTGCACTGCTCCTGAGTCGGAGCGCTGAGACCCCCCTCTCCCTGCTTCTGCCGATACCGGGTGCTGCATCCCGGACCCGAAGTGGTGACTACTCCTGGTGGGGGAGACCGCGAGTACCGACCGCACTTACCCTGCATTGCCGTACCTGGTGACCACGAGAGCCCTGAGCTGCTGCGTGCCTGGCTGACCACGTCACCTTCACGGATCCTCGCACGGACTGGGGGCCTGCCTCTCTCCCCCTGTCGGACACCGACCTGCCCACCCCTGTGGTTCCTTGCTGCTCTGCTGTCTCCGGGGGGGATTCTGAGGCGGCGGCGCTGAGCCCACTGTCGGACGGAACCCACCCTCCCCCACACGCCCGCCATCTTGGGGCCTGTGCTAGGCTGCCTCCGGGAGAGCTGTGGCGGTTAGAGGCGACGAGTGTCCCTGCCCCTCTCGGCCCAGACCTACGGAGCCTGAGGGATCTTCTGATGGACTGCCGGCTGTGAGTACTTTGGGGTGCGGTGGTACCGGAGCCCGTTCCCACTGGACTTGCTCTTTGCTCCCTGGGTGGGGGACCCCATATCCTGACCCCTGTTGGCGGGTGGTGGACGTGTGCTGCCCCTGCGCTGTTTGGCCTCTCGGCCCCCTTGAACTACAAGTGCCGCGTCCTCTGTGTGGCGTGTGGGGCGCCTGCCATTCCTGCTTGGATCGGCTCTGGGGGGGGCCCCCCTCGATCGGCTGGCCTTGAGGTGCGCACTTTGGCCCACACAAACCTGGGCTGCTCGCCATGACGGGCCGCACGGGTCGAGGTCCAAAGAACTCCCAACCTAACACCATCGTCCAATACACCACCCCTCGCCATCCACCGCAGAGGATCACGCGGCAGACAGGCCCTGAGGACAGAGGTGAGGATCCGCCGGAGCCGACCAGAGCTGAACTCCTGAAGGCTATTCAGGGTTCCCATGCGGCCCTGGAACACCAGATTGAGACAGTCTCGATAGATGTAAACCTTCTGAGGACGGACCTTCGCAACGTCGCGGACAAGGTCTCGGATGCGGAAGGCAATATCACTCAGCTGCAGGGGGAGGTCGCTTCCCTACAAAAGTCACTTGCCCAGCTCTCCTCTACCACCCGGGCACTGGAAAGACGCGCGGAAGATGCGGAGGGACGGGCGCGCCGGAGCAACATACGAGTCCTGGGTGTGCCGGAACGACTGGAGGCAGGGAACCCTGAGCGCTTCCTAGAGACTTGGATCCGTGAGCACCTGGGTCCTAATGGATTGTCCAACGTCTTCATTGTGGAACGGGCGCACAGAGCCTTGGTGCCCCCTCCGAGACCGGGTGAGGCTCCCCGAGCCCTCATTGCGAAAATTCTGAACTACAAGGACCGTGATTGTATCCTCAAGGCGGCGAGGGAGACGGGGCCCCACACGATAGAGAACTGCCGCATCTCCATATATCCTGATTACACCCAACAAGTGCAGGAGCAGAGGAAATCCTACCTAGGGGTTAAACAAAAACTCCGTGCCATGCAGCTTCAGTACATGCTCCTGTATCCTGCCAAGCTCAAGTTGATTGCCCAGGGCCGGGCACATTTCTTTGAGACGCCTGCGGAGGTCTGGGAATGGCTGGAGATCAGGGGGGATGACTTGCCCCCGGGGGAACGAGGGGGCTCACGTGACACTTGGGGTACCAGGCCGCAGAGACGGCGTCGTGGTAGGAGAAATCGTCGCTCCAGATCCCGGAGTTCTCCTGAGGCTCGACCCACGGTGGGACCGGATGGAGACATCCTTATGAATAATTCGCCGACGAGGACTGGCTCGTCCTCGGCAGGGGCGGCTGCTCCTGGCGACATCCTGGTGCCGGACACCTTGCAAGACATACTGCTGGACACAGCTTCTACGGCCCCGGTGGTCCCGGAGACGGCCGTATCGACACAGGAGTCGGAATGATCTTTGTTTAATCTATTCTGGTGCTTCCATGTGCCCACTCTCGGATGAGCGGGCCTTCTTCCACCTGCGATCCTTTTGCCTGTAGCCTTTCCACATTGTCACCGGGACCTTCTGGACTCTGTCGGTACCTTGAGATTGCAATTGGGTCTTGTGAGCTGTCGGAGGTCTGGAGTTGAATTGACTATTGTCGTGTTTACCTTACTGTTACGACTGGGAGATATGCCCGGGTGCCTTTCTTAGATACCTTGGTCTTTCGGGGAGCTGGGTGGTTGGGTGGGTGGGGTTGTATTGTTTGTGTTAGTGTGTGTGGAGTGTGTGATATGGGGTGGCTGTGCACGTCCTGGCACTGGCGGGGGAAGGGCGGGGTGGCGTTTTTGGTTGTTGCTATCCTACTGCTCGTGGGTGGTGGGGAAGAGGGTGTTCTTGCAGAAGTTTCATGTCTTGGGGTTGTTGGGGGGTGGGGTTGGGGTTGTGATACAGATGACACTGACATTATGTGCATATTGGTTCCGATTTGTGGGCAGCTTGACTTCGGAGCTGCATCCCTAGATTTGAATGTGGTGCGGGCCCCTTGGAAGCGGTCCGCATTGCGCCTATACTGTAGCCCGTTTGGGCGTGCACGCTGGCCATGGGATTTAAGTTTTTAACATGGAACGTGCGTGGCTTGGGCACGTGCACCAAGAGACACAGGGTCCTTACCTTCCTTAAACGCCATGGGGTTTCGATTGCTTGTTTACAGGAGACACACCTAGATGAGGAAGGCGCACAACGCCTAACTAGAAAGTGGAGAGGCCAGGTTTTCCATTCTTCTTATTCTACATATGCTAGGGGGGTCCTTATTTGGGTGGCCCCAGGTATACCCTGTGCGGTTCAATACATTGACGCGGATGTCGAAGGCAGGTACATATTGGCGAGAATCAGATTAAATGATAAACACCTCCTACTTCTGAATACGTATGCCCCGAATATTGATGATCCGGCATTCTTTTCCCAGGTGCAGGATCTTGTGGCTCCGAGTTTAGACGCGCCTCTCCTTTGGTTCGGAGACTTTAATTGCGTACTACACCATGAGTTGGACCGTCACCCGTCCAGAGAGGGCACTAAGCCCCGCATGACGGCGCGCTTACGAGAAGTAATGCATAATCTTGGGGCAACGGACGTGTGGCGTACTTGCCACCCCACGCAGAAACTTTACACATGCTATACTCCGACACACGGTACACATAGTCGGCTAGACCGGGTCCTCGCAGCTAATCTTCCTTCCTCACTCACTTTGACGGTCACGCACCAGGCCCGATATCTGTCGGATCATGCCCCGGTCACGTGTATGGCACAGTGGCCTAATCGAGCGTCGCGTCCACGCACGTGGCGCCTGCCGTCTGACCTGCTCCAGGATCCGGTGGCCAGAGACCATGTAGCAACGTCGCTTTCTGACTATTTGGAACTCAATTGGGGGGGGAATGCTCTGTCCTGCTCCACCCGATGGGAGGCTCTTAAAGCAGTCGTACGTGGAGCATGTATGGGCTTATCGTACGGGGTCAGGAAGCAGTTGCTCTCTGATCTACGGACAGCGGAGGATGCACTCATGCACGCCCAATCCCAGCCTGACCCGAACGCGTCTGACCAACAGGCGGAGGGCCTTGCCCTGGTATCCATTCACGACGCATTGACGCGTCTTGATAAATTTACGCTGGGTCAGTATAGACAACGCCTACACCGTGAAGGGGACAAGTCGGGCCGATTGTTGGCCTGGATTCTTCGCCGGGAGTTTACGCCCGAACGAATCGTGGCCCTTCGGAACCCCAGTGGCGTTGTAGTCCACTCGGAGGCGGATGTTCTTACAGTCCTCCGAGGTCATCTGCACACTGTATATGCCGCTGACCCGTCCATAACAGCGGACGCCTACCACTCGTATCTTGAAGGCCTCCACCTACGCACCCTGCCGGACTCTGTGGTGAAGGAACTCGATGTCGCGCTAACACTGGGTGAGATTACGGCAGCGATTGCCGCCCTCCCCCGAGCCAGGACACCTGGTGGAGATGGATACCCGGCGGAGTTTTACCAGGCCTTTGGAGATATCCTGGCCCCCCCACTCTTACAAGTCTACAACGAGGCTCTGCGAACTGGCATCCTCCCGCCTTCCATGAATCAGGGGGAGGTGTGTATGATCTTGAAGCCGGGGGGTGACACGACGGACCCCGCAGCTTATCGACCTATCACGTTGATCAACTCGGATGTAAAAATCCTTACTAAACTGCTGGCCACTCGCCTCGCCCCGCACATGTCCCACCTCGTCCACCCCGACCAGTGCGGCTTCATACCTGGTCGCAATACGGCGATGAACCTACGTCGCCTGAACCACATACTGCATGAGGTGCGAGGACGAGAGGGTCCCTGCGTACTGGTCTCTGTTGACCTGGCCAAAGCCTTTGATACTGTGCACTGGGATTATCTTTTCCACGTGCTCCTGAAAATGGGGTTTGGCCCTGGTTTTTGCGCTTGGATTCGGTTGCTCTACAAGACGCCCCGAGCCTCGGTGCGACTGGGGTCAGCCCGATCCGATGAATGGTCATTGGGAAGGGGCACCCGACAAGGTTGCCCCCTCTCCCCCCTCTTATTTGCTCTCGCCATTGAGCCCCTCGCCGTTTCTGCACGCAGTGACCTGCATAACTGGGGCATTGTGGTGGGGGATACTACGAATGTTATCTCACTCTACGCGGATGATGCGCTCTTTTACTTGACCTCCCCGGTGGAGGCCCTCCCCGTCTTAATGCAGCTCTTGGACCGTTTTGGTGCGGACTCTGGGCTGCGTATGAATGTCAACAAGTCTCTGGTGTTTCCTCTGACGGACGCTGTCCCGGCCCCAGATGAGGATCACAAATATTCTGGCCTCAGATGTGAACGTGTGGCGTTCCGATACTTGGGCATTCAAGTAGCGGCTTCTGATGACGCCCTTCTAGCGCACAATATGGATAAGATCCTTGCAGCCCTCGGTAAATCTATTGCCTTCTGGAATACACTTCCCCTTTCCCTTATGGGGCGGCTGGCAGTCGCCAAGATGGTGATGCTCCCCAGAGTCCTCTATGTGTTACAGAATACACTGTGTCCGTTGCCGCCCCGAGTGTTCCGTACCCTGAACTCGCTTCTTACTTCCCTGCTCTGGGCGGGCGGACGTAGCAGGGTCGCGCTGCGCGCGGTGACGAGGTGCTGGGATGAGGGTGGCCTTGAGGCCCCGAGGTTTGACTTGTACTACTATTCAGCACAGCTTCTCCCGGCCGCCCGGTGGTTTGCTGACCACGAGAACTGGGAGCTGGCATTGCTTGGCGGCGCGGCTACTGCTAAGGACCTGCAGGAGGCCTTGATGCAGGGTCGGGGCGCCGATGATACTCTGCCCTATGTAGTGAGGCATACGGCCAACATTTGGCAGCGATTTGTGGAGAGGGTTCTGCGACGCGCGCCGTTTCATAGGGAGCTTCCAATTTGGATATTGGCCCCGGTGCTCGCACTGGAGGAGAATATGTCTTTCAGGGACTGGAGATCGGGAGGCTGCGACACCCTGGCGGATCTCTACCCAGATGACTCCTTTGTGTCTTTTGAGAGAGGGATGGACTCCTTTAATCTTGTGGAGGGCCAGTACCTACACTATGGAAGTCTCAGGGAGGTGGCCAGGACGACGTGGCCCCCTTTCCCAGAGGCACCCCAGCTCACTCACACTCTGGACGTCATCTTGTCATGTGGGAGGGGTAGGCGCCTGATCTCCCTCCTTTATTCCGCCATGCGCCGAGACTCGACCCCCCCATTAGCGCCGGCTTGGGCAGCATGGGAGGCGGATCTGGGGATAGAATTGGACCCGACCCAGAGGAAGCGGATTGGAATGTTGACTCGTAAAGTGTCCTGCAACGCCCGCTTTAAACTTATACACTTTAATTTCGTTCACCGTACTTACATGACACCTGTCTCCCTCCACCGTATATCATCGGATAGACGTCACAATTGCCCTAGGTGTGGGATGGCGAGGGCGGGGTTTTTACACCTAGCCTGGGAATGTCCAATGGTCCAGGATTTTTGGCGTAAGGCGGTGGTATTTATTACCCGTACCACCCATCTCAGGTTACAACTAGACCCACTTCCCTGCCTGCTAGCGTTAGTGCCTAGGCCGAAGAAGAAAGGTCTGTCATATAAACTGCCGCAACTTCTGTTGGTGCTGGCGAGGAGAAGGGTGGCCATTACCTGGATGGGTCAGAGGGCGCCTGAATTTTCCCAATTGGTTGCGGGATGTCAAGGAATGGACACTAGCGGAGGAGACACATATGCAACACTCTCGCAGAGACGAGAAACTCCAGGATGACTTACTCGCCTGGAGAACTATGTGCATGGAGGGGTTGAGGGAGGGTGACTCGGACGCCACCAGCGCTGAGCTGTTTTCCTCTGCGTCCTCAGAGTCTGGTGAGGGGGAAGAGGGGGGTCTAGAGTGAGATGTTTGAGTAGGTGTAGCGACCCAAGGTAGTCACGTCACTGTTCGTTGACAGCTATGTTTGGATTAGATGTGATTCCCTATAGGCCACACAACATTGGGGGGATTGCGCCCTAGCTGGCCCTACATGTGTCTCCTTTATGTTCGGATCTGCACGGAAGTGTCATTCATGGGGTAGTTTGTTATAGTTCTGTCTGTTGTGTAGTGTAGGAATGTAACATGAGAAAAATGGCGTAGACATTGACACTGTTTTATTGCTCTTTGAGGCACAATTGCACTTTTCCTTATTCTAATGTATGTTCGCTCCTGCGCCGCCCTGCCTCCGGGATGTGGGCCATACACAGCTGTGTATTGATTCTGGGACTTACTGTACCGATTGATTCCATGAGAACGGGGTCAATGATTGTATGTTTTGTGCCTTCTTCTTATCTTCGCCACAATAAAAACAATAAAAAAAAAAAAAAAGTACATAGACAACTGTGTTTTTTGCAAAGTGCAAGGGGCCTCATTTATGAAAAGTGACGCATCGCTGCTTGAAAACAGCGATGCGTCACTTTTCACTGCGCACTCCTTGCGACACCAATGATGCATCATATTTAATGTATGACGCATCATGTCACAAGGAGTTACAGATACATCAGTATTTCTGACGTATCTCTAAGCGCAAAAGTGACGCATTGCTGGAGTGTGTCACAAAAGTGACGCAACTCCAGCAATGCACCCTTTCACATGGGGCAAGCCCCATATGAAAGGGGATGCGTCAGTCTTACGCCTGCTGTGAGGCAGGCGCAAGATTTTGACGCAACGGCGTCCTAAAAGTGGCGCAGTGGAATCTCATAGATTTCACTGCATCACTTCTACGACCCTTCCTTGCGTCAATACGCCCCCTTGCATACATTATACCTGGCGCAGGTATAATGTGGCGCAGGGGTTTACAAAGTGACGCATCTACCTAGATGCGTCACTTTGTAAATATGGTGCAACAAGGCACATTATTTGCACTGCTGGTGCGTCACAAAAAGTGACGCACCGGCGGCGTAAAAGTGACGCACGGCCTCATAAATGAGGCCCTAGGACTGCAAAAGCTAGACTTCAGTTCTACCCGCATCCTTCGCGTAGGCCCACCGTCCCTTTCCTATGTTCATTTTCTCTCTCAATGCGCACTCACCTCTCCCCTACACCTCTCTCACGGTACCCTTTAGTTTTCATGCTTACATGCCTGCGCATGCAGGGAACATTGCACTGGCAGCCGGTTCCCTTACCTGGAGCAGCCCTCCCTGGGGGGTGGCAGACATGCCCTGCAGCCTGACGTCCCACTAATCCCAGCTGCAGAAGTCACATTTAACTCGGACAAAGTTGTGAAAACCGCACCCATGTCCGCACAAGGGACATTAACCGACTTTTGCACAACTTTGTGCCCACTCTCTGCACACCTATAGTGATCCACCTCGTATTGAGTCTTCGGGGGCACGTTCCCAGGATAGTTCAGCATTCACCACGTGCCCTCTCTGATCTCCTGTCACTCACTGCGTCCTCTCAGGAGCAGGCTCAGAGGTGTGCCAGACTGCAAGTGCTCTTTCTTGGAACCTCCACAAAGTTCTAGGAAAAAAGCTGCAACTTCGCAAAGTCAAGAGGGTTTACACTTACTCACATTTGTGAGCGAACAGTGAGTGCGATGATGACGTATCGAAGAAGATAAACTTTTAGGGAACAAGTCTAAAAGCATGCCCATCGCAGCTGGGCTTGATTAGAGGAAAAACTATTTTGCTAAGTGACGACAATTTAGTAATACACAAAAGCTTTGTGAAGCCGAAGGCAAACTTAAACATGGAGTGTTCCAAATTGTGTTAAGTGATACATAGAAAACGCTGAACAGCTTCGCCCACTCCTGACACAAAAGATGGTTATGAGCAATCAAGTAAGAGTGAACAGAACAAAGCAGCATGGAACAGGGAGCTCTGAGGGATTAGCGTGAGGTTCACATGTGATCAGCAGCCCCATGACGTGTATATTTCTCACAGTCACAGTGACATCTTACCTCTCCTGTAGACTCCACAGTGGTGGTGGCTGGGCCCCTACCATAGGTGTTCTGCAAATCGCCCAGCACTCCCCTGTTAAGGCTATCGCCCCACTCAGTCAAAGCGCGTGATGGTGGCGTGGGTCACAGGAGCACAGCGTGGGGATTGGCCAAAAATTATGCCCAGGTCCGACACTGGGAGCCCTTTCACGTGCTACAAGATTGACGGCTCTAGGACCGACAAACTATGCTAGGTGGTGAGTGTGTGGCGTGCACTGCAGCATTTGCAAGCAGGTGCGCTTGCACATAGCACTATAATAACTGCACGTAACGTGTGCACTGTGCCACTGCCCCCAAAATAGTGTCACCTGGGGCGGACTGTCCCCCCCAGCTATGCCGCTGTTGAGGAGCACAACATTACACAGTGACCCACATTTTCACTCATTCCTTCAGTTCTCTTGTGTATTTCACTGTCCACTGAGACACCCTTATTCTGCAACTGCTGGTTTGAAATCCCTTTCCAATTTTGAAAGGATTATCCTCATCAAAAACATGGGCGAAGTTTGCAGTTTATTCAGTAAGGGATCAGAAGGCCTGCTGTTGTTCTGCCACTTCAACCTAACAAAGCTCTCAATGAGTCATTGTCTTTTACTCTTGTCCAAAAATCAATGAAACCTTAATAGGGCTTTAGGTGGAGCTGGTCCCAGCAAGTCGCAGGCCCTCTAGTAATTAAAAACTGACATTGAAACAGGTCTCTATTGGGCTTTATATTCATTTTCCAATCCTAACAGGCAAAAACACTGATCAGTTTCTGAACAATGACTGTAAAACCCAATAAGGTGATCTATGTTAGTGATGCAGTTCCTGTTTAAATGTTTTATTTAATCTTGTAGTTCAGGATGTAGGTGAGACATGATTGAGAGTTCTGGATTTGAGACTGAAGGCAGTCAATCAATCAGAATTTATAAAGCATGGCAAATCACCCGAGAGGGTATGAAGGTGCTGGAGTTGCTAGTTGCTTTGCGGAGAAAGTGGTAAAACATTTAGGAAAGCAGGAGAAAGCAACCAGGGATAATGAAGGAGAGAGCAGAAAAAAAGAGGGAAAGTGGGAGAAAGCACTCAGAGAAACAGGGAAAGGGACTGAGAAAGCAGTAAATAAAACTAGATAAAAGCAGGAGAAAGCATTCTAAAAACCTGAGAAAAGGAAGAAGAAAGCAATAAAAAAAACTAGGCAAAAGCACTCAGAAAAACAGGGTAAAGGAAGGAGAAAGCAGTAAAAAAAAAATGGGGCAAAAGCAAGAGAAAGCACTCAGAAAAACAGGGGAGAGGCAAGAGAAAGCAGTAAAAAAAATGGGGCAAAAGTAGCAGAAAGCACTCCGAAAAATGGGGAGGAATCAGAGCGGTGTAGCAGCACGGGAGAACTGGGCCTGGGGCCTGTGCCAGTCCTAACAGTGCCTGTCAGCGGGTCATGAATGTATTCAGAATACATGCTCATCCAATCTTAGGCCTCTGCAGATCACAGCAAGCAATGATCACATATGCCAATTGTGATTTTATGCGAAACTGTGTGAAGGAGGTACACAGCTGCTGAAATATTGAGAGAAAGAAAGTAAAAAAACTGCAGTGCTCGGAGGTGAGTGGGTGCATTGTGTATGTATGTGGGAAGGTGACGTGAAGGAGATGCAAGGGAGTAAATGCAGAGAAGAGTGAAAAGAGGATGAAGCAGAAACAGATGAGGTGCGATATCTGCAAATGCAGGCTTTCAGAAAGATATACTGGGAAAAAAGTGTCTAACAGAGAGACTATTTAAGAAAGTGGTGTTTAGGGAAAATGGCAGTGTTTAACCCACACCGATGACCTCTAACCCTTCCACAGTTCTTAGTAATGTTCAATTTACAGTTTCATATTTTCACAATTTAAACATTTTCAAATCAAGTTATACACAACAGAATCATTATTGTTACTCCTTTGTCTGATAAAACAAGCCTTTGGTCTGACTTGTTTTAGGTGCATGTCCTTTTACTGTGTGAAATGCCTGGATTCAATAGCAGAAAGCTCACAGGGAGGCACCAACAAACTGCTCACGTGGCATGATTTCTGGCATGGTAAGCATAGGATGTTGGTTTACATGTTTTAAGTTGCACCCTTCGTTGCATAGGTAACGCCTCTTGGAAAGGATTCCTAGTTACGCTTCTCCGGCCATGCTCCTTTGAGACCCCCACACTTTTTTCATGCTACGTTCAGACCTGAACATCACAAAGTATTTTCAGAGAGTAGATGTACCCTGCTCGTGGATTAGGTGTGGCTTACTCATGAATTTTCAGGAACAACACGACACAACATCTCACAGAAAGTATTCTGTGAACCAGGCGCTGAAGGTTGAAAATCCTCGCCTGCATTCTGCCTTTTCTGACATGCTCCTTGCCTCCATCTTAAGAGAGTGCTTTCTCTGCCAGGTCCTCGGGGCAGGAAGAGCTCTTCCTCGGACATGATGTTCCAAACCTGCACGCGTCAGTCATGCAGCCCTTGAACTGACGAGTCCATGTGCAGCTTTGCAAGTCGCGACAACACTGTAGCAAACATGAAAAAGCCCCGGGCCATGAAATACCAGTCACACTTGCAAGATTATGCCGCAAGAGCCTGCCAAAAACGATCACACTAAAGAGGCAATTCAGGCATGTACAGTATGTGCTGGCTAAGGATTCCTTAATAAGGAAGTTTGCAAACACCGAACATGCCTACAAGACAGAAAGTAGACAGACATGTAAATCTCAAAGGGGGACACATTGCTAGCCGGTTGTCCTTGTGGATACACTGTACAGAGGTCATGCCTCACAATTTTCCTTCATCAAGTTTGTGAAATGGTGATGTATTTGTTGAAAAATATAAAATGAAATCTTCCTGCCACACCGCCACTCTAGAACACCAAGCAAAGTGTTGATGCAACATAGCGTTATATATTAGTGAGCTTGTGTTCCTTCGTCTTTGGCAAATGCTAAGGCACCTAGGATAAATCCTTTTTATCAAATATTTCGTTGGTTGATGATTAGTACTCCATATCCAATATTCTGTCACTCATTTAATCCATAATGCTCTTTGTTTGTTTCATTAAAAAAAAATGTATTCCCGGAGGAGCTACGCGCGCATCCAAGATGGCCGCGTGAGCCCAGGGCTCCCGAGACCCTCGCCACCTCCCGCAATTATCCTGAAGTTTATCCTGCCAACATCGACAGGCTGTTGAAGACGCAACCCAGCAAACATACGAGCTGTTTTCAGAAATCGATTTGGACTCCGGGAACCGAACTTATGATACTCTGAACCGTTGAGGCCTGGCCCATGGACACCACCGGGCCTCGGGTGGTCTGAGTGCCCAGGCTGTAATTCAACCACAACAGCGGCGGGGTCTTTGTTGCTGCCCCGAATTCACTTTCGGTTTCATTTTTGGATCTTCACCCTCCCGCATCTCTATCCTGTCGCAATAGCCCGTGTTGCGCCCGGACCCTGGATTTACTGTGAGCCCAAGGCGGCGTGTCTGTGGTCTACGCCGTGTGCCCACTAGTTTGCTCTCAGTAATATTGGTGGAAAACGCACAAATCATTTTCACCAGGTCCAGGGCGCTTCCTGGGGGCCTGCCGCCCGACATGGCGGGCAAACCCGACAGCGATAAACGCAAAACCAAGACCCCTCTCCGAGGTGGTCCTGTTCAAACGAACGTCATGGACCGCTACACCCAGCCTAAGGTGTCACCCGGAGGGGCGAATAGGAATCGGGGTGAAGTGACCGAGGGCTGATCTTACATTGCAAGACGTCATGGGCGCCATCACTGGTATGAAGACTTCTATGGATCAACAATATGAGGCCATTGCCCTCAAGCTAGACACAGTGGCCATCGACGTCAATATTATCAGGATGGATTTATCGAAGACCAACGAAAAGGTAAAATCTTTGGACTTAAAGACTTCCAGCCTCACTACAGATGTCGCTGACCTCCAAACGGAGGTGCGTAATCTCCGGACCTCTAATGACCTCTTTAATCGTCGACTGGAGGATTTAGAAAGCTGGGCGCGACGCAATAACGTGCGCATCATTGGTGTTCCAGAAAATTCCACGGGCTCTTCCACAGATCTCCTTGTTGAAGACCTCATCCTCACGCATCTTGCTCCTAAAGGCCTCAGCAAATTCTTTGCTGTTGAACCTGCGCATAGAGTTCCGGGTGGTCAGCCTAAAACCGGCGCTCCACCACGCCCGATTATTGCTAGAATCTTCTATTTCAGGGATAGAGACGCTATCCTGCAGGCATCGCGAACGGGTGGCCTGGTGAAGTTTGAGAATACCACTGTGAGCTTCTACCCGGACTTCACACAATCTGTTCAGAAACAGAGAATGGAGTTCCAAGGAGTGAAGCGGAGACTGAGGGACATGGAACTGAAATATGCGATGCTTTTCCTGACCCGACTACGGATTGAATATGAGGACCGGACATTTTTCTTTGATCGCCCAGACAGAGTGAGTGACTGGCTTGATTCCTTGCCTGAGCGACGAGATCGTACGGAACATTCCGGCGGAGCCGAGGGTGGCCAACCTGACCAGGAATGAGCTGTGCTCCCGAGTTACTGACACTGATTATGATATGTCACTGTGGTTAGACGTCTCCCGTATCACTAAGTCTTCTGTGTGTACCCCGAGGTGGTGGGGGGGTGGGACTCTTTCCTCCTCTGGGTTTCTTCTTGTAGATTAGTTCCATGTTAGGGCGACAGGCACACTGCAAGTTGGGGTGGCTTTTTAGTCTAACGCAGGGGTGCAGGGTGGGGGGCTTTCGTTTCCTGGGACTGTGGGGGGAGGGTGGGAAGTGTTTGGGGTGTGTTTTGGTTCTTCTTCAAGGCAACGTAATAATTTATTATTTGATTTGGGTGCTGCGCTGCGGGTTGGGAGGGCTCTGCTACCATTTCGAGTGGTGGGGGTAGGGGGTTGAGACTTCTAAGTTGGAATGTTAATGGATTGGGAGACAGGATAAAACGGGGTGTTGTATTGCAATACTTGAAACGTTACTCCCCTGATGTAGTGTTACTGCAGGAAACACATCTGATTGAGAACACTTGTCATGCTATGAATAGGCGGGGATACCACCTTGCTGCCCATGCTGGTTTCACCTCCGGTTCCAGGGGGGTGGGTATTCTTGTTCAGAACTCCCTTCCCCTGGAGGTTGACAATGTAATGTGTGACGATAGAGGGGGTTACGCTGCCCTCACTGGTAGGTGGGAGGGGAAGACCATCACGCTGCTTTCTGTCTACGTCCCCCCTGGTCTGCAGTCCTCGACCTTTTCTGATTTGGGGAGGGTGGTTCTGGGACTCCCTGACTGTATGCTGATCGTGGGCGGAGACTTCAATTCTGTTGTTTCCGGTGTGGAAGACCGCCATCCCCCCCGAGGTCTCGTGAGGTCCCAATCATGGTTGAGTGGATTCCTGGAAACTCTGGGCTTGATTGATTGTTGGAGAGCGTTGCACCCTGGTCGGACACAGTTTACCTTCCACTCGGGTGCCCATGGCAGCCTGTCCAGGTTGGACTATGTTTTGATGCCGGCAGCACAGGCCTCATTGATAAAGGAGATTAGGCACTTAGCTAGGGGGATTTCGGATCACTCTCCCGTATGGCTTCATATGGACATTAATCCGGGCACTGGGGGTCGAGTGGCTCCGATTAACCCCTGGTATCTTCATGACCCTAAGACCCGTGCTGAATTTGTCAAGTCCCTTGATCACTACTTTCTTGAGAATGAGGGATCGGTGTCTTCTTCTGTCTCATTATGGGAAGCGTTTAAGACGATCCTTCGTGGGGATGCATTATCATTGATTGCTGGTGCAAAAAAGAGCAGAAATGAGGCAGTGGTCCGACTGGAGGCTGATATTACTGAACTGGAAGGAGAGTTGGAATTGGGGGTCACTCGAGACAAACTTCATGTCCTCGGTCTCAAACAGTCTGCTTATTGGGCCTTGGTGACTGATGCCGCTAAACTCATGAGTAGGGAGCGACAGGGGCAGCTGTATGATATAGGGGACAAGGCTGGGAAATTGATCGCCTGGTTGGACAGAAAAGAGAGAGCGAGTCGTGTGGTTCCGGTGATTGAGAGGCCTGATGGAATGCATGTGACTGATTCGGTTGAGATAGTTGAGTGCTTCGCTGATCATTTTCGTGAGGTCTATTCTCCAGTTTCTGTTAGACCAGAAGAAGACTCTCACCAGTTGTTGAGAGATATTTCACTGCCGTGCCTGTCGAACTCAGACAGGGAGCTGCTGGAAGCGCCACTCTCTGTAGATGAGATAGCTACCGCTATACGTTCTCTACGTTTGGGGAAGGCTATGGGTCCCTATGGTCTCCCTATTGAGTTATACAAGTTGCGTCCGGACAGGATTGCACCATATCTCCGCGGTATGTTCATGGAATCGAGAGATACTGGCTCCCTCCCTTGCGATCAGCGTCTTGCATCGATAGTAGTGATTCACAAGGAGGGGAAGCCAAGGGCTTGATGTACGTCCTACAGACCCATTTCGCTTCTTAATGCAGAGCCAAAGATCCTTGCTAAGGTGCTAGCTAACCGCCTTATCAATGTGATTAGTGACTTGATTCATCCGGACCAGTCCGGATTCATCCCGCGCCGTAACACAGCACTGAATTTGAGACGCTTACACGGAGCTCTCGCGAGAGCCCCATATCTTCTGGAATCGGCCATCTTGGTCTCTCTTGACGCCACGATGGCTTTTGACACGTGGAGTGGTCATATTTGTGGGCATTTTTGGCGAAATTCGGCTTTGGTCCTGGCTTTATTAGCTGGGTGAAACTTCTCTATGAGGCTCCGTTGGCACAGGTAGTGGTCAATGGTCGGGTATCCAGTCCCTTCGCTCTGGGAAGGGGTACTCGGCAAGGCTGTCCGTTGTCTCCACTCCTCTTTGCACTCGCCCTGGAGCCTCTGGCTGCATGGTTGCGCTGGGAACCATCGATGAAAGGTATACAGTGGACCCCTGAGTTTGAAGATCGCATATCGCTCTATGCGGACGATATTCTGTTGTACCTCACTTCGCCCCAAAAGTCGCTAAATGTGCTGTTTGATGTGTTAATTTCATTCGGACGCAATTCTGGCCTCGTGATCAATTGGTCCAAGTCTTGTATATACGTACTCACGGGTGGCGCCCCTGCATTGCCGCGTGGTTGTCCAATACAGGTTACACAGAGGGTTTCAAATATTTGGGGATTTTTATCACTTTGGACCCCGTAGCCAGATATGAGCGTAATTTACTCCCTCCGCTACAACGGTTGCGTTCTGACGTGGTGGGCTGGCGCGGCCTCCCTCTGTCCCCCCTCGGGCGAGCAACCCTTTTTAAGATGATGTCTCTACCGCGGTTTTTATACGCGCTCCAGAATACGTTTGACGCAATTCCGGCAAAATACTTCCGGGAAGTGGAGAGTCTACAAAGACAGCTGGTTTGGGATGGGCGTGCCCGTATCGCCCTCCCTAAACTTACTCTTCCCTGGTATGACGGCGGTATTGCTCTTCCCGATATCAGGCGTTATTATTGGGCCTCTCAATTGAGTGCAATTAGTCACGGTATGTATGGTCCGGGTTTAGATCCCGCATTTGAGATGGATAGGTGGCTTTTACCGGGAGGGAACTATAATAGGGCGCTATACTCTAGATCTGCAATTCGGACGCTTACTGGTCCTACCAAGATCGCCGTGCAGGTGTGGAATTGTGCGAACGCGGCAATGGGGTGGAGCGGGAGACTGACCCGGGCGACCCCCTTGTACGATTCTTGCAGGCTGGGAAGTTTATGGCGGACGAAAGGCTTTGGGAAGTGGGATATGATTGGTATCAGTAGAGTGGGCGATCTCTGGGTTAAGGATAGGATTAAGACTTTCGAGGTCTTGAAGGCGGAATATGACTTGAGTGATCAGGAATTTTTTCGCTATTTACAGATTCGTCACGCGTTGACTCTGTTTTCCCCGTAGGGACCATTATTCCGGAATCTTCCCCGTTGGAGGATCGGATACTTGACGGATATGTGCCCGATAGCACGATTTCTTTGATTTATAAGAAATTGATTAATGACCGGTCTGACCTGTTAACGCATTTAAGGGAGGTCTGGACCAGAGACGGTTTACTATTAGATGACGAGGACTGGCAATCCGCGATTTCCTCACCCAAGGAGGTCGCGATACCGGCCCGTCTTCGACTAGTCCAACTCAAGATCTTGCACCGTGTGTACGTTACTGGCCCACGACTGATTCGAATGGGTTATTCTGTTGATGGGTTATGTATTCATGGTTGTGGTCAACTTGCTACTTTCCTTCACATCATTTGGGAATGTCCGGAGGTTGCAGTATTTTGGAATAGAGTGCATGTGGTCATGAAAGAGGTTACGGGAGTCGAGATACAACCGGAAGCTAGGCGGTGTCTGCTGAATGTATGGGAACCGAATGACTATGACGTGGCTCAGACCCGATGGGCGACCCTGGCCAACACGATTGCTAAACGAGACATTGCACAGTTGTGGGGCGCTCCCCGCCCGCCGACGGTCTCGGTGTGGAAGGAAAATATGGATTGGTGTATGTTTCGGGAGAAGACGGTGTATGTGGCACGAGGGAGGCCCCAAAAATGGGGGGAAATTTAGAATCAATGGAACTCCTACAGAGGAGATATATGCACACCACCCCTTCCTGAGGTACCCGATGATTCACATTCTCCCTAATCCTGACGTTCCATGACTTGCTTTGATTCATATGTTTTAAAATCCTAGTCTTTCCCCCCGACTCTGCCCCCCCCTTGATTTTTTGTTGATTGACTTGCACTGTACTGCTATTGCCTTTTCCTTCCCGCTCCGAAACAGCACCTGTATTGTAATATTCTTTTTGCCTTGATTGTTCGTTTATTTATATAATAAAAAGAGTTTAAAAAAAAATTATTAAAGAAAGACAGCCAGCTTTTGTTGACAGTGACAGAGAACAGCCGACACGTGTTTCGCCCTATATGGCAAGTCGAGCCAGGGCTTTCTCAAGGCTGTAACACAATTAAAGTTCAAACAATACTATGTCAGCAGTGAGAAGTGAAAAGTGACCCCAAGAGAATGAACAGAGTGAGCCAACATGCTTTTGAACAAGTTCAAGAAGTCAGAAAACAGAAGCCAAAAACGGCTTCAAAGAATTTATACTATCCCAAGATAATTAGAACAAGTTAATAATACAAGATTAATTTTTTTTTAGAAAAGCGGGCGTGGACTTGAGCCGAAACGGACTTATCCGAGGACTTATCAAACTGACCTTTCAAAAACTTGAATGTTCTACTGCAACATCTGAAATACTGCCCACTGCGACACAATGTAACTACTTAGCCTTGAGAAAGCCCTGGCTCAACTTGCCATATAGGGCGAAACACGTGTCTGCTTTTCTCAAAAAAATCTTTTATTATTAACTTGTTCTAATTATCTTGTGTCAGCTGTTCTCTGTCACTGTCAACAAAAGCTGGCTGTCTTTCTTCAATACATTTTTTGGGGATGAAACAAACAAAGAGCATTATGGATTAAATGAGTGACAGAATATTGGATATGGAGTACTAACCATCAACCAACGAAATATTTGATAAAAAGGATTTATCCTAGGTGTCTTAGCATTTGCCAAAGACGAAGGAACACAAGCTCACTAATTTATAACCCTATTTGAATTGTGAAGCTACCACGGTCCAGAGCTTCACGCACGGTTCCTTCACCCTCCAATACATTAGGAATCAAAATCTAGACCTAGGATCCCTGGACCTGTTGTCTTTGTTGATGCAACATAGCACCATTCTTCCCTCACCACTGCCAGTCCTCCTTTGTGTAAGCTGGACCCGCTTCCTCTTGGTAATGAAGGCGGAGAATCATTAGTAGTCTTCATGGTTGCTCTCTGAATCTGTGGTATCCAAGCAGCTGCTCCCAGGTGAAGACTCCCTCTCCTGGGCATGACTCTTTGGTCAGATGAGGGAGATGGGGCTATCTAGGTTGTTGTCATTGCTGTCTGATGTTTCCCTGATGGCGGGGCTCTCTAACCGGCCCACGTGGTAGACCGCACTGTATGTTAGACAAATGACGAGAGACACCATTATCATTGTGCTTCTCATGTGTTGCTGCATTAGTGGGCGGAGTGCCTCAGGCCCGAGGTAAGTAATGGTGTAATTCTCTCTAGAGCAATTACCTCAAAAGGACTTGTAATCATAACGTGAGAAGAGCAATCCAGCATTTTGTGTTATTTTCCCAGTGGAAAATGCTCCCTCAGTGCTAAAATGGGCTCGAGGGTGCATTTTGCACTTAGAAAATAACACTAAATGCTACAGGACACGAACAGCAGTAGCCAAAAGCCACTCACTCTCGGTTAGTTCGCTGTTTTGTTAGGATTTTTGCCTCAAATTACTTTTAATTACTCAAGCTGGCGTCATCGCGTCAATTTGCATCACATGAGTAATGCATTATCACTCGAATTACTCTGGCGGAAAGAATATTTTGCCATGGGCTAATTAAAACCCTGGTCTGGAGAAAAAAAAAACTCTAGATATACAAATCTGCCTCCTCCTCTCCTTCCAGGAGATAGTGTTTTGTAATTCAATGTTTGCATTGAATTGTGTTAGGGTACATCTGCTGCTTCTAGTCACTTGCAGAAAATAGGATCAAAGATTTTTTATGAACTTTTTCGGTGGGATTTTATTCTTTAACTTCTTTCCCTGATTTAGCTTGACTTTAATCCAAAGGTCGGAGCGAAATCCGAATATTAACATAATTAGCCAAAGATTTACTCGAATGGTAATTGCTTTCTAGAAGCCATTCAGAATGTTACTGAACAGCCAATAAATGCTCTGTAAAGATCCTGCAGCGACTATTTAATCATATTTGAGCGTGTTAATTTAGCACTAAAGTGTAGCCAGCAGTTGGGACGCTTTTTTTCAATAAGACCAAGCCCCAAATTCCAAGTTAATGTTAAACCATAAAAGCATCTCCTCTGTGGTGAGCATTCTCGTTCTATGTACCTTGAAGTACAGGAGAAGCAGTATTTCCCCAATCATGGTGACCATTGTACCGAATTCTTTGTGGACATTCTATCTGTAATTCACCCTCAGGCAGCAGAAATAATAGCTTTGTTAACCGATCTCTGGGATTTTATCAGAATCTAACCAACCATAAGTGATATGCCAGGTTTACAAGGCTCGGAAAGGACAGCTTGGTTATGGGAAGGTTCACTTCCTAAACGATAGGGTTTAGTTTTATTTATATTGGTGATATCCAGTTTTACCCTGGTACAGAAATAAAAATAGGCATGTCCCAATTTGGGAAACCAGTGACCAAGAGATATGAGGCCTCATGTACAAAGGGTTTTAGCGTTGGCAAACCCTCTGATTTAGTAAAGACAAGTAGTGGCAAATGCTAAAACCCTTTTTTAAATTTATTAAGCCCATTTAACGATTCGGGAGAGGTTTCCTGAGTGGTTAAATGGGTTTAGGAAACCATACTGAATTGGTATTTGGATGGGGCGTGTTCAGGGCAACTCTTCCAAATACTGATTCCATATGAATTAATGTATTGCGATAAAAATCTGGTTGCAAAACATTAATATTTTACTGATTACACAAAGGTAGTGGTGACCTATTTGCAAACTTGTAGGGGATCCCCTTTCTTCATGTTGACAATTTTTTTAAGATTAGACACTAGACTACTGCCAAGTCTTAAAAAAGTTTGCAAAACCTTTCATTTTTTTTATTAAATCCTATTTTCTTATTAAGAATTTAGTAAACGGAAATATTTGATCATCTCCTCCTCTAGGGCCAAATTCCTCAAGGTAAATGTTCACCTGCGTGACAGTTAATTTTACATTTACTTTTCTTTATCAGTGCTTATCCACCTTACTGATTCATACAATTTGAATTTCCTCTCATAAATGGATTTCTACACTGATACGGTGGGGTACATTTTCATGCTAGCATATCTGTTCACAAAGGCAGGCTTGGTATGTGGGCATCACAGGATGGAGACACCAGAGGAACTTGGCGAAGATGGTGAAACTAACAGACTTGTGGGCATTCGCAGACTTAAGGCAGGCACGCTAAAACGTTTATAGATCTACTCCTGGCAAAGCCAGGAGTAAATGTATTTTCAGGACTAAGAAAGTCAGGAACACACTCCTCCCAAATATAGGGCTGTAACGAAGAGAATCCTACCACAGTTAGACATATTTTCTATGAAGAAACACACACACTATAAACCGCTGTGGTTTATAAACCACAAAAGGACCTTCTTTAATCATCTGTGTTCTTCAAGACTTAGGACCCTCCCCCAGCCAACTGAGCATCTGCACACCATGCGAGGACACAAGGACTTCAACAAGCAGGTTCATGCTGCATCCTGGCTCTCCCACTATGCTGCAGTCGCTCCACCATCATAGAACCGGTTTGAGAAGTCTACCTGACTTCCACTGGAGCACTTATGGCGTAATGTACCCTTCCTAGGTTCAAATGAAGCGTGAGTGCCACCTCATAACTACACTATCCCACCTCCTCTCACCTGGTCCCTTTCCTCGTTCTCCCATACCCCTACAAGAGACAGCAAATGCCTTCTACTCCAAACCTTTCAGCCCTTCCTTATCCCTTCTCCTTTACCCCATTACTCCACATTTGAGTTTCGCTTCATGTCTTTCTCCCAACCTACTATTCGGTCTGCTGTTTATCATCCGCCTGGCCCAGTGCACACCTAAAGAGCAGACATGCACTCCCTACTTTGGCCTTCATCTGAGCATTTAGAGGAAAACTAACGTGAAAATACCACACTAGAAAGTACTGATAATACAGGGCACAGTCATTTCGGGATGTATACTAATACCACAGCATTATGATTTTAAAATATTGGGAATGGGAAATAACTGTACAAATGAATTGTTCGCGGTCAGGTTCATGCACGTTTTACTCATTGCTCTGCCTTTTCGCAGCCAACAGTTTTCAATGTTTCTCCTGGTGACTTTTGTGCAGGAAAGAAATCCTTTTTCCCGCACACCATGTGACCCCAATTCAGCGGCGAACACTTTTGTGGATAAATCAGGATTGTTGAAATTACACCATTAAAAGTCTTACTCTCTTATTCCCTTTCTCTTCTACTTTCTTACCCTTTAGGGTCTTTAAGACAGACCTGCACCTACCTATGCATCATTTCCCTTCTCTTCAACTGACTTCAACTGGAGATCATCTTTTATTCCTTTGAAATGGCCTTTATTTAAATCATTGGTGCAAATCCTTACTTCCTTGCCTTCCCTTTTCTCCCATTTAGACCCTCAATCCTTATGTGACGGATTGTGTAGGTGCATTGGTAATTCTGCTTATATTCATTTTAACTACTTTAACCCTCAAAAAGCTAAGGCCCTAATTAAGAGAGGCCCATAATTCCTGCTAGCGCGGGTAACCATTTTACCAGCCCTATCAGGAATTTTGGGTCTGTGGACGTGTCATGTTTCACCTGGAGATTTAGGGCCAGATGCATCAAAGGGTTTTGCCCATTCTTCGTCTGTGGGAACATGTGTTGATTCATATGGCCCTTAGACTGCTGAAAGCAGCAAAAACCTGCGGGGGAAATGTGGGAGACAATGAGGAGTTATTGACGAAAAAAGATCCCGAATTACTCATTCCCACATAGTGCCTAAATTAATGCCTAACTTAATTCTAATAGTTCAACCCTTAATCCCTGTTAATTTTGAACCTGTTGAGTTAATGAGAGCCTCCCTTTCTTTAACTTTGCGGGTGCCCCATCCCTCCTCCTGTCGACTCAGCACACTTAGTTCTGGTGTCCTGGGGACACAGTGTACGCCAGACTCCCACACGAGCGCCTCCCTCCCTGAACACACTGCCCCAATCCCCGTGGGAGCGCTGGGCGCGTGGCACAGGTCGGCACTGGTCTGAAATTCCTTCTCGGAGCCCTGGCAGAGTTGAGTACTTACTGCTGACTCATCACTCCACTCCGACATTTCACCGTGGCCCTGCCCTGGCAGAGTACTTACTGCTGACTCATCATTACTCCGACATTTCACAGTGGCCCTGCCCTGGCAGAGTACTTACTGCTGACTCATCATTACTCTGACATTTCACCGTGGCCCTGCCCTGGCAGAGTACTTACTGCTGACTCATCATTACTCCGACATTTTACCGTGGCCCAGCCCTGGCAGAGTACTTACTGCTGACTCATCATTACTCCAACATTTTACCGTGGCCCAGCCCTGGCAGAGTACTTACTGCTGACTCATCATTACTCCGACATTTCACCGTGACCCTGCCCTGGCAGAGTACTTACTGCTGACTCATCATTACTTTGACATTTCACCGTGGCCCAGCCCTGGAAGAGTACTTACTGCTGACGCATCATTACTCCGACAATTCACCATGGCCCAGCCTTGGCAGAGTACTTACTGCTGACTCATCACTCCACTCCGACATTTCACCATGGCCCTGCTCTGGCAGAGTACTTACTGCTGACTCATCATTACTCCGACATTTCACCGTGGCCCTGCCCTGGCAGAGTACTTACTGCTGACTCATCATTACTCCGACATTTCACCGTGGCTCAGCCCTGGCAGAGTACTTACTGCTGACTCATCATTACTCCGACATTTTACCGTGGCCCTGCCCTGGCAGAGTGCTTACTGATGACTCATCATTACTCCGACATTTTACCGTGGCCCTGCCCTGGCAGAGTACTTATTGCTGACTCATTACTCCGACTTTCATTCCAAGATCGAATACTAGATGTGAAAATAGTTTTTAGAAAGAGGTCTGACTGCCTTTCACTCCCATCTTTCATTTTTTTTGATTAGCTGGTGCTGAAGGGTGCATATTTTCTGCAAATTCTTTCAAGTGTATTCTTGTCCATGAGGCATAAATACCTGCAGGCTCTCGCCTGTCCTAAATAGCTGCTGAACAAGCAAAAGAAAAATTCATTGAATGCATGGACAGCCCAGCGCACACTGCAGACATTGTGTTAGCACATTGGCTTTTTAAAAAAAATATTAGGATTTTTCCGTTTGTTTCTACATGTAACTAGAATGCTTTCACGCTCACTCCAAATTCAAATGCCTTTCTTCGTAATTTAACCAGTGTTGTTTCCTGCACCCCACTCTGCCTTTGTTTGTGTTACGCCCATCATATCTACTAGGCTAGTGAGTACTGATTTAACAAGATTTAGGCTATACATGAAATTTGAATACTTTTTCTTTGTGTAAATAAGTGAAATGTCTATTAAATAATAAGAATCACAAACCTGGGTTTAGCGATTTTTTTTGTGTGAAATGCATCCTTGTGTCCATTTTGGACGCAAGTTTGAATTCTGCTCAGCTTGGGAGCATTATATTTGCAGACATTATGGAAGTTTGCAAACCAACCTATGCGTTAATAGGTCAGTTTGTAAAATTCCGATTTGGAGTGGGTTCCAATTCGACATAGCTAATTAATATTGATTAGGTAGGTCACAAATTGCAACTCGCTCTAATTGGATACAATCACAGGATGGTGGCCTGCAGATGGTCAGCAGTCTGGCATACCTGTGATTGCTTTTAAATAAAAAATGTGTTTAAAGCAATCCAATTACTTTAAAGGAAACAGGGAAACCTTTGTAAATTTATATCTATATATATATATATATATACATATACATATATACGAGCAGCCTGCCCAAGCGTTGGCTGGGGCAGCATTTCCGGATTGCGGCAGCGTTGCCCGGGGCAGAAGGGGGCTGGGGGCAACATTTCAGGCTTGGGTGCACTCCCACCCCGGCCCCCGCCCGCCCCGACATTGCCCAGACCGCCTCCCGCCTCCCGCCTCCGCCTCCCGCATCCCGCCTCGCCTTTGCCTTTGCCTTACCTGAGCCGCCGCTCTTCCCCGCGCTCCGGACTTCACCGCCACTCCTCGCTGTTCGTCACCGCTCCTCCCCGCCTGTCGTCATCACGCACGTTGCAGACATCGCTAGGTCGCTGCCAGCGCTACGTCGCTGCCGCCACTACTTTTAGGGCACTACTTTGTTTTTAAAGTTTAATTTTTTAATTTACGTTTTTTATTTTATTTTATGCAGCCTATGTCCATCTACACACCCTGAGGATTACAACAATGTATTGGGTGTGTGGATTGGCGCTGTGGTTCCCGAGTTTACCTTGCCAAAAGGTTTCTGTTCTCTCTTTATAATAGTAGTATAGATATATATACAGGGCTCAAGTCGGGGTACCACGCGGGTGGACGGCGTCCCCCCACTTATTTTACCGGGTGGACGCCGTCCCCCCTGCAAAACAGCTGGACTTCACTCTTCGGAGCGAGGGGAGGCAATTACCCCGATGTTGCAAGCCACCTTTCGTGACGTCACTACCTGTCGTGACATCACGTCCGGTGACAGCGTCCCCCCACTTCTATTTTTAGGACTTGTGCCCTGTATATATATATATATATATATATATATATATATATTCCGCTCCAACTCCACCAAGGGCAATCCTCGCACTCTTGTGGACGGGTGCAGTTAATGCGGTGGTGGCCCGCACTCAATATAACAGCTCCAGTTTCTAACAAAAGAAACACTGTACTCAGGGCCCCATCAGAGATGCTTTATTAGACAAGAAACGTTTTCGGCGTGCTGCCTTCTTCAGCTTGTCATTATTTGCACATTCTGTCCTGCTAGCGTTTAAAAACAGGTAAGTTCATTTTCATTGGACGTGGCAGTTCGGCAACGAAAGAGGACTTACAATTCACTCGAAAATCCCAATGATGCATTCTGGGATTTCGAGTTCAGTAGATCAGCTGGTGGGTATTTCGCCAAGCTCCTCTTCTTATTCTGGCTCATTTACGCTGTGATATCCTTCCCATAGGTGTTTACATCAGCTGATCAGATCTTCCATATTGTGGGTAATCCATGTCCTTTAAAATCACCGACAGTCATGTCACCCAAGTGCCGGAAATACCATCTCCTCAGCGGGTCCAACGTCCAACCCCAGGACCCTTGTTGCACTCGACGCTGGAAACAGTCATATAGACTGTGTCACCAACAGTATGTATTACTGTCGACTTCGTCAGCGGCGAGGCTCTGGATTCCTGAAGGGCGGTGCCATTGCCTATTTACATTCCACTCCAACTCCACCAAGGGCAATCCTCGCACTCTTGTGGACGGGTGCAGTTAATGCGGTGGTGGCCCGCACTCAATATAACAGCTCCAGTTTCTAACAAAAGAAACACTGCACTCAGGGCCCCATCAGAGATGCTTTATTAGACAAGAAACGTTTTCGGCGTGCTGCCTTCTTCAGCTTGTCATTATTTGCACATTCTGTCCTGCTAGCGTTTAAAAACAGGTAAGTTCATTTTCATTGGACGTGGCAGTTCGGCAACGAAAGAGGACTTACAATTCACTCGAAAATCCCAATGATGCATTCTGGGATTTCGAGTTCAGTAGATCAGCTGGTTGGTATTTCGCCAAGCTCCTCTTGTTATTCTGGCTCATTTACGCTGTGATATCCTTCCCATAGGTGTTTACACCAGCTGATCAGATCTTCCATATTGTGGGTAATCCATGTCCTTTAAAATCACCGACAATCATGTCACCCAAGTGCCGGAAATACCATCTCCTCAGGGGGTCCAACGTCCAGCCCCAGGAACCTTGTTGCACTCGACGCTGGAAACAGTCATATAGTCTGTGTCACCAACAGTATGTATTACAGCTATACATATATATATTATTTTTTTATTTATAAAGGTTAATTTAATAAAAGTCACTAGTCACCTGGACCACTGTCGACTCCCCAGAACCTTTCCCCATAATTCACAAAGGGGAAGAAGTCCAAAGGGGATCCCTTCCCATTTGCAAATGAGCAACCGCCCGACCTCGATCTATGTAACTTTCCAATAGTTTGTGCCAGTAATTATGGCTGCAAACCATTGAAACATAGGGTACAGATTCGGCATTTGTAAGGGACAGCGACAAAACGCCCCTTCGAAATATCAAATCGGTATCCATTCACACACCCATTTTAGGAGTATGGAAACGTGTGCCAATCCTAAAATAGGTTAGGTAACTTGGAAATAACATACTTTATGGAAGAAAATGCTCCTAATTTGTAAAATGGAGCATTTGTGATCATAACATAGGTTAATGCATCTGGCCAGTAGTTTTTGCTGGGCTCCTGTGGTTGTAGTGCAAACACAAAAGGTAATCTGCGGGGTAAGATTGACAAAAATATACACATGTTCAAACTGTTTGGATGAATGTAAAAGGTCATAGGCATGATGGAAGTAGATAGGGTGTTTGGTTCTATTCTCCCATAAGTGATTGGAAGAATCTGTTTCTCAGGTAAAATAAGTTAAGATCCAGGTAGACAAAGACAGGGACAAGGACATAGTGTAGCTAACATAAGGTGGAGCGGGTGTTTCCATCTTCTCAATTATGAGTAGGATGAGTGGCACATGATGGTTTTTCCTCTGTGGCATTATCCGTATGTCCTGAGCCGCAGGTTGGAAATTAGCCCAGTCTCAGTAACCAAGGGGGGTGTTATGCTTTGAAGAGCGCACAGTGTGTAAAATGGCGTGTCCCTCTGTTTCTACTGCTATGCTACCTGGATTATGAAATCATGACTCGTGTTCACTCCTACTTGAACTAAACCTAGAAACAGGATCTACAGTTCGCCCTCTTTGTTGGGGTATGTACAGAAAATAAAAACTTACTACAGTTTAGTGATTTTGTAAGATGTGTTAGAGTTATTGTGATTTCTTAGCTGGACCATATCTGCTTGCGTTCAACCAATAGCCATCTGTTGGTTGACTGTAAACAAATATGACACTGTTTGTTATGCAAAACTCATTCCCAGGTGGTCACCAGAGGCAATAGGATACATATGGAACAGGCCCTTAGCACCCAACAGGCCCTTTCAGCACTCCTGCTTACCACACAGGTACCTTGCTAATGATGTGCCCACCTCATAGCTGGCCAGTTTGTTTGCAGGGAGAACAATCCAGCTTATGAAGAGTAACTTGGACCAGGCTGAGGGTCCAAAAATGTAAGCATTCTGGCACGATTTATTTGTGTATTACTCATTACCTAAGGTTACTTCACCACAGCAACTGAAACAGTTCTTACCTTTAGAATCAGAATCAAATGTGTTGTGGTCAGACGGCTTTTCGTTCATTTAAAACAATTTTTAAAGTTTTTTGTTGAGATACATGATAAAAGTAGTAATGGATGTTTAAGGAAGCAATAGAACCTAAGATGTTTTATTCCTCGTATTTAAATTACTTTCCAAAACAGTGACATCCTATTACAGTTGCTACTGGGGAATATAGAACTAACACGCCATAGCTGAAGAGTGGGCCCAAGAGTTAGCCGACAGTAATTTGCATGATGGTACTTGTAGGCTAGTACCTATCATGGAAAAGCTGAGGCTATTAGTTGCAGCATGCAAAGTATTTTCAATGTAAAATCCCATAGAGGCTAAACATGCAGCCCCCCTTCCATATTAGTTCATTACTTACTTCTTTGCATCGCAGGATAGAAGGAGAATGAAAAGGGGGGGCCCTCGGCCCCCCCGCACGCATGGCGGCGCGGCGACCGTCGCCCCCCCTTTCCCCATTGTTGTCACTCGGCGGTGGGGGCGTGCCCTGGGGGGCGCGACCCACCGCCGATTGGCCGGCGGCCTCCCTGACCCGGATCCAAGGTAGAAGGTCCGGGTCAGGGGGGGCGGGCTATAGGAGGGGCCGCCTGGCCCCTCGGGAATAAAGAGGTGGGGAGCGCCCAGGAGACCCCCTTGTCCCTGGACGCTCCCTCGCTGAACGGTGTGCCCCGCGCTCGGGGCTTCTTTGTTTGATAAATTTTTCCCGCTTTTATTTTTCAGGTCGAGCCAGCCGTCGTAGGGATCGACATCGGTCTGGGACGCGAGGCAGCGGTTTTTGGTTTTCTCCCGTTTTCCTTGCAGGGTGCCAGGACGCGGAATTTCGCGCCGGAGACGGAGGCGGAAAGGCGCCAGCTGATCGTCGGTCTTGCCTTGGCGCCCGCGTCGCCATTTCTTCGGAAGGCGGCGTACGAGTGAATTTGTCTAGGAGAGCGGAGTGGGAGCAAGCGTGAGGCTCCGTCAGGTACCGGGTGCAGGCGGTTGTGGACGGGGGTAGAGCTCCGTAGAGCGGCGTTCGAGCCTTGGGAGGGGGACACAGAAAAGAAGCGCGAAGCGTGTACTGTTAGCTCAGTTGGTTAAAAAAGGTGGTGCTAATAACGCTAATAACGCCAAGGTCACAGGTTCAACCACAGTACCGGCCAAGTTTAATTGTTTACGAACGGCTAATAAGGCCGGTGTGGGGCAATTTCGAGTAGAACGGGAGCGGGGGCTACTTGACCACGAGTGGCGGAGGGGGAGAAGCAGGGTCCACCAGGGCAGCGCCTGGGAGGGAGACTGCTGGTGCATGTTTGTCATTGTTTTGATTACTGCTTAGCAATTTTAGGGAAGTAATTGCAGTTAATGAATTGTATAAAAACGAAGGGGCATCGCTTAAAGTGTTTTCTCTGCTATATGGTATAAGTTTATAAGTGCATTGTGGATCAAGCATAAAAAAGAGGTGGCATTTCATAAAGTGTTTCTCATTACTGTGGGGTATTACAATTAGATAACTTTTGGTCAAGTAGTGGCACAGAAGCGCATTATAAAGGGGAATAAGTGCAAGTCTTTGCCCGGAAGTGTACCAACCTTTTGCATAAGTGTGTTTTTAAGGTCATTGAGGCAAGGTGTTTGGGTACCGCACAGCACCTGTGAGGTTCACAGGGAGGGTTCAACAGTCCCCTGTATTTAAGTTGGGTGTCCTACAACTTGTTCCTCCTTTATTACACGGTACTAATACTTGTTTTTAATTTCAGGCAACCTTAACTACATTATTGACACATTTCAGCAGACAGGGCACGCAACGTGGTGAGGGCTGTGACCGCAGATCACCATCGCCGGCGAGGATACAGGAGGGATCGGTAAGAGGGGTACGGGGGGCTAGCATTCATTGCTCCAGGTGGCCGCCGGGTGGGTCTACATTAGGTTTACTCACCCCCTTACATAAGCGGACAAGCCGCTAGTGTTGCGGTCGCCGTTGCATGGTGCTGAAAGCCCCCTGGTGACCCTCCATCAAAAAGGTACACAGAGTTGGCCTGTTGTGATATTAGGAGAGTAGGCTGCGGTTTTTGGGGGGGTATCATGCCAGGTCCGCGGGGTGGAAAAAGGGGGTCCAACATGGAGGCTATGATGCGGGCCATGATGCGTGACATGTGTGAAATTAAGCAGCAGCTAGGGAAAGTAGATGAGCTTGAAGCACGGTTGAATGAGAGGCATGGGGATGCCCCGGGCCCATCGGGTAGGCCTATCCGCAAGAGGGTGGCACCAGTGCCAAGGGGGGATTTTGTCACCCCACCTGGGAAGTCTAAGTCCAAGAGACCCAGGGATGCTGCCCCCACCCCAGGGCCAGTAGAGCCGGTACCTGCCGTGCCGCCGGCGGTCGTTCCACCCCCGCATATACCTATGCCTACACCCCTTGCCCCCGTGGTGCCGGTGCCTGTAGGTCAACCAGTAGACGCTGGGCCTGCTCCCCCACCGGTGCCCACAATCCCGGGTACAGGCTTGCCACACCCGGCACCCGCCCTGCCGGCTGCGCCGGTACCACAGGGCATAACCCCAGTGGTACCTGTTGTCCCGGGGGGTAATTTAGATTCAATGCCCCCTGAATTGTTATCCCAGATAACGGCCTTGATGCCATGGCTCCAAAAAGGGGGAGCTTTCCCGAATTCTGCAGACCATGCAGCAGAGGCGGCGAGGTTTGTGGAAAAAATCAGATCGGCAGCGGTCGCCGACAGTGTTGCATTGCCAATATCTTCTCCCCTTGCAGGTCCAAGTGTTCCCCAGCTGGACGGAGCTAAAGGGCAGCCGCCCCCGGTGCCCGCACTTGGTAAGGAAGTGGCATTGCCGCTCTTGGGGGACGGTGTTCTACCTTCCAGGAGCGAGAATTTGGCTCAGCATGTGTCATTAGCTGTGAAAGAGATGATTTGGGCTGACAAATACGTTTATATTTATTCTTTGTTGTTAGATAATAGGGAAATGGAGCAGGCGAAAACACTAAAAGAGTGGATGCTCCCAAGCGAATGGAGGGTGCAGTGTGCTAGATTTAGGGTTGAGGAAACTCTCAACAACTGGATAAAAGCATGGGCTGTATTCACTGCTATTAAAGCTGAGCGTCCTCCAGATTTACAGGCACCATTGGCATGCTACTCGAGCAGGATTGTGGGGTGGAGTGAACAGTATTCTGGGGAGGCATGGAAAGGGTATGATGTCAATTTCAGGAAGGCATTGGAATTTAATAGAACATTGGCATGGGACACGGTAGATTCCATGGCATGGCACAAACAGTTCTCAGATACTGCACCTCCCCCCCAGTTCGGTTCGGTCAAGGTGTTCTCTAGACCTCAACAGCCCTTTCGGACCCCCAAACGAGTGAGGTACCTGGGAAGTTTAGGGCCAGTGGGCCAGAGAAAAAAGGGGTGTGCTGGGATTTTAATAGGCGCACCTGCACGAGGGCCGCGTGTAAGTTTAGACATGCATGTTCCTCCTGTGGTCACCCCTCTCATCCAGAAACTGCCTGTAGGTCCAAGCAGGGAAACATGGGACAGAGGGGTAGGGGAAAGCCACTGTAAGACAAACCAGTTAGGCCCCCCCACTCCAGTGGATGTGGTGGCAATGATTCCATGGTTGAACAGATACCCGGACCACACATCGGCCACCCTACTCCAAGAAGGTTTTTCTAAAGGCTTTAGGATCCCGGCAGCGGGATACACGGGCAGCGCGCACTGTAAAAACCAGTTATCGGTAAGACACAATCCAGCTGTGGTGGCCGCAAAAATTGACAAGGAGCTATCTTTAGGCAGGATAGCTGGCCCTTTCACTGAAGTGCCGGTACCTGATTTTGTCTGTTCCCCGTTAGGAGTTGTCCCCAAAAAGGAAAGAGGGCAATTTAGACTAATCCACAACTTATCAGCACCTAGGGGGGCGTCACTGAATGATGCCATTGACGAAGGTATCTGTAGCGTGAAGTACGCCTTTTTTGATCAGGCAGTTAACTTATTACAGGCCACGGGCCCCGGGGCGCTAATGGCGAAATCAGACATAGAATCAGCCTTTCGCCTTCTCCCGGTACACCCAGCGGATCAACATCTCTTGGGCTTCACCTTTGGGGATATGTTCTACATGGATAAATGCATGCCCATGGGTTGCTCTATATCTTGTGCTTACTTTGAGATGTTTAGCTCTTTTCTTGAATGGGCCATGAGACAGGTGACGGGCCATCAGCAGGTCATGCATTATTTGGATGATTTCCTCTTCCTGGGTACAGCGGGATCTCAGGAGTGTGCACTAGCATTGCAGGAATTTTGCGTGCTCATGCGGGCTTTTGGTGTCCCGCTAGCGCCCGGGAAGACTGTGGGCCCGACTACCTGCTTAGAATTCCTCGGCATTGAGATTGATTCAGTGGAAGGATGTTTTAGATTGCCTAGGGATAAGGTGGACAAATTCAAAACGGCACTTCGCTTATGCTTACGGAAGGATAAGGTCACCCTCCAGCAATTACAGGAGGTGGTAGGGCAATTGAACTTCGCACTGAGGATCATCCCCATGGCTCGCCCTTTCTCTCGTTCCATTGCCCAGGCAATGAAGGGGCTGAGGGAGAAGCACCACCGCACTCGGCTATCGGTTGAAATTCGCCAGGATATGCTCATATGGATGGCATTCCTGGAGGATTTTAACGGCAGGGTGGTCTGGCCCGGCCCGCTGACAACATCAGCAGAGTTGGGCCTGTGGACGGATGCGGCCGGGAGTGTGGGCTTTGGCGCCATCCTAGGGAACAGGTGGGTCGCTCAACAGTGGCCGGAGGTATGGCGAACATGGGGTCTGAACACCAATATTGGCTTCCTGGAACTCTTCCCAATATGGGTGGCACTGATGGTCTGGCCCGAACACCTATGTAATCAATCAGTGGTGTTTTGGTCAGACAACATGACGGTGGTGGAATGTATCAACCAGCAGGGGGCACGGTGTCCTTTCATACTTCGTCTGATCAAAGAAATTGTTTTGCAGTGCCTTAAATTGAATGTCATTTTTAAGGCCAAACATGTCCCAGGTGTTCTGAACAATGCAGCTGACTCCCTCTCTCGCTTCAAAATGCAGGTTTTCAGGGAGCATCTTCCTACAGCAGACCCCTCGCCAGCGCACTTCCCAGCAGTACTTTGGCAGATTGGTGCCCCAGATTACAGGACCTCGTGGTCGCTAGCCTAGCCCCCAGGACCAAGACGGCTTACGAAGGGGCGTTTTTGTCTTATTGTTCTTTTTTGGGGCAACAATGGGAAGTGCTTTGGGCACAGGAGGATGGCTTTGCAGCCTATTTAGAATGGATGCATAAGGAGGGGCGCTCGGTGGCAGCGGCAAACAGACATAGGGCAGCGGTGTCATTCTTCGCTCAAGCTAGGGGCTTCCGGGATCCCACTAATACCTTTATGATACGTAAGGCCTTGAGGGGATGGCGCCGTATTCAGGGCCATCATAAGGATAAGAGAAAGCCCATAGGATTAGCCCGGCTGACAGCTTTACTGGGCACGCTGGACACTGTTTGTAGCTCGGAGTGGGAGGTGCTTCTTTTTAAGGCAGCATTCTCTTTGGCATTCTATGGGGCGCTGAGAATTAGCGAACTTGTGGCAGGTTCTAAGTCAGACCTACTGGGCGGCTTGCAAAGGGCTAGTGTGACGATAAGGGAGGACACCATGTGGGTGACTATTCAGAAGTCAAAGACCGACCAGGAGTCTAGGGGCCACACCATAGTTCTCCAACGGGCCCCCGCCAACCCTTGCTGCCCAGTGAGGCACGTGGAATTATTGCACGGACTGCTGGTGGGCTCAGCGGGCAGGGCACTGCTCTGTCACGCCGATGGGAGCCCCTTGACCAGATATCAATTCAGGAAGGTATTGGAGATGGGGGTCAGGAAAGCAGGTCTTGACCCTAAAGAGTTTGGCTCTCATTCCTTTAGGATTGGGGCAGCAACTGAGGCGGTGGCGGGGGGCCTCCCAGTGGAGAGAGTGAAGACAATTGGGAGATGGTCCTCAGAATGCTACAAACGTTATGTACGAATTGACATGCTGTGATTACATGGCGCTCACGCTTGGTTTGTTTCCGCTCTCTTACAGTTTCTCAGACCTGTTACGCAGGGGAGGAATTGGTCGTCGGGCACCAGCAACATACATCAGCACGGAGCGGCAGCCAGGAAACAATGAAGAACAGTGTTTGGATTGTGGGTCACTCCTATGTAAAACGAGCAGAATGTGTCTTTATGTCAGGTGACAGGGGGAAAAGGGCGGCACAACTAGGGTTGGACATCACGTTCTTTGGCAGAGGGGGGTTGTGTCTGCACGAGTTTAGGGGATTCTTCCAGGGGCTTTTAGCGCGCCGGCAATCTCCACCGTCAGTGGTGATACTTCACCTTGGGGAGAATGATTTGGCAACACTGGGTAGGCGCATTCTGATCGAGGAGATTATCTCAACGGCGGGTTGGATGGCCAAGATCTGCCCGGGTTGCACACTAGTATGGTCACAACTCATACCCCGATTACAGTGGCGGGGGGGACATTCGGTCAGGGCGTTGAATCACTCGGTAAAGAGGATCAACACACGGTTGGATAGGTTGTTTCGAGCCCCCTTGTTACAGTCAATACCTCATGGGTGCATCTGGGGCGACAAGTATTACTTGAGGGACGGAGTTCATTTAACTGAGGAAGGGAATGTCTTGTGGTCTGACAATATCTGGGCCTGGCTAGAGGGATTTGCAAGTAGGAGGGTTCCTTAGGTAGGGGCGAGAGGGGGGAGGCCAGATCGTCGGTTAACAATGCTGGCCTGTGGCGGTAAGGTCATTATCGGTGAGCACATATTTGAGGTCTGAGGGGGCGGGCATCATCCTATGGAGGTTCCCGCCCAGGGGGAGGGGCCTGCGGGCCACTCCTAGAACTCCAGGGGCAAGGTAATTCATGCTGCAAAGGAGCGCGGGTAGGAGTAGTTCACGCTTTCCTTAGGCTGGTAGCCACCCCGCGCGCGTATACTCATGACGTCACCGGCTGGCGCAGAGTAAGGGCCCTCCTTCAGTGGTTAAATGGAGTTCAGGGCGTAGACCGGGCAATTCCCGGGGTAACACTGCGCATGCGCACGTCTCAGGGGGAGGCGCAGCTTGTAGGACCTGACACCGGTAGTGACCCTGCCATATGGCCAGAAATGTACAAAAATCAAGATGAGGATGTTTAGTCTCGGTTAGGAAACAACATGTATTAGAGTTTTGTTAAGGTCAGGCTCTCAAACTTGTTGATAATAATTGTGTATCTAAATGTCCTGCTGATTTTTGTATAAATTGTTGATGATGCAATTAAAAACCTTTTTTAATTTCATACTTTAATAAATACGGCCGGGCGACTAGCGCCCGCCTTCCAAAAAGTAAAGACGTCTCGTGTCCACGTTCCTGGGTGTTGGGTGCCGGATTGGGGGGGAGGCGGCAGCTAGTCGCTGACCATGCTGTTTTTAGAGCATGAATCTGAAGCCTAGATTTACTAAAGTTTTGCACAGCTGCTCCCGAGGCACAGCGCAAATTAGAGCTGCAAACACATGCTTTTACTATGGTATGTGAATAGATGCTATATTTGGCATTGGATCAGGTAAGCACCTATGTAAACCTTCAGTAAATGTATGTTCAGATTTATTAGATTTTCAAGCAACTCAGCACAGCAACAATTTTTGCTGTGCCGTGCTGCACTGTGCAAGCAGAAAAAACACTGTAGAGCCACATCTACTCTACTAAGATTGGTTTTCTTGTGACGTCGTTCCCTGAGCTTGCACTGTAAAAGGCTGACTGGCACAACGCATTGCCTTGTGCCAAAGTGCAGCGGTGAGTATGTGCTGTCTAAGATAGGATTTGCATTGGAAACATACCCTTCCACTACACATTCCCATCTCTACGCAGGTTCATAAGGAGCCTACGCATTAGGGGGTAGATTTACCATTCTGTCACCAGGGCCGGACTGGGAACCAAAACCGGCCCTGGCAAAGTGCTCAGCCACCCCCCCACCCCCCTCACTCCCCCCCCCCCCTCCCCGGGTTTGTGGGTGCCGCCGAGCTCTTTACCAGGGCCGATTTTGTTACAGGGCTGATTTTGCAGCTATGCTACACAAACGGGCCAGTAACAAAAATGGCCCCCAGGGGCCCGAAACCGGCCCCCCACCTGTGCGGCACACTGGGGGATTGCCCGCTGCCCGCTACGGCCAGTCCGGCCCTGTCTGTCACCCAACTCAGCAAGGCAACTTGCTGTGCTGCGCTGCATGAAATGAAGAGGGCAGAAATGCTCTTTATTGACAAAGATACATAGCACTGGTGCACTGTGCGCTGCCTAGTGCCTACGCCGGCATCCTTGCACAGTGGTACTTGGGTGTCTGTGTTACGGACAGGATTAATTTCATGAAGGATGGGACACCTTCCTGCACAAAAACAATCCTTAGAAGCATATTCCCCTTTCCACTACGAGTGGGAAGAGGAATTAATAAGGAGAAATAAAGGTACTTCTCCTCGTTGCACCTTTGTTGGGTAGGCGCACTATTTTGACGCATACTCAGGTTCTCAAGTCTTTACAATTATGAGTTTGTGTCACAATGCAGAGATAGAAGCATGGGAACGCTGATGCTTCACCTATGTAACGCCTACCTGACACAAAGTATTGCAAGCCAGCGCTATAAGCTGCGTTGCTTTACTTTGGATTTATTAACGCACTCAGAGTGTTTATGCATGGCTTAGTTAAGGACGTGTGTAGCCTTGCAATGACTTGTGTCATGTAAGGACAACGCAAGTCCTCAGTTAGTGTTCTCCTGGATGTGTGCTGTACATTGCAGCATACATGCCATACATCACTTTTTTGGGGGAGAAAAGAACACATTTCCCCCTTTTTCTACCTTTACACAATGAGAGGACTGACCTTCTCAGTTGATAGGGCTTTACAATGCACCAGAGTAACACCCAGGTGATGCAATCAGACACGAAGAAGCACAAAGCATTTGTTGCGCTGAGATAAGGGGACATTTCCAGAACAAAAACCTGTTGCGTTGAATAATAAATACAGTGCAATGCTTTGTGGCATAGGTGAGAAGTCTTTGCTATTTTGGGCATGGTCATGGGCCTACAGAATGTGCTATTGCCTGTGTACAAAAAAGATTTCCTTTATCTTAGAGTCTAGACCCTATTCCGTCACCCTCCTTGGATCTGCCCACATTATGCAAACCTCACCACTTTGGCTATTTGTTTGTTTTGCTTAGGTTCTTTTGCCTTCAATGAGAAATGACGTACAGTACACAGATCCCACCAGCTGAACTGCAAAATGCAAATGAAAATGTTAGGTCTATACACACTAAAGAGCAGTGAAGTCACTGGGGAGAGGGGGTGGATATAACTGGTGAAACTGCATTAGCGGCTCGCACAGGTAAGAGCGTGGAGTGGCGGGCGGAGGTGTTTGTCGACTTCCACCCCGCCAGCCTTACCACCTCACCACTCTTACCTGTGCGAGCCACCACTGTGAAACTGTCTGTAATTTCCCTGCCCCCACCCATGTGCCCCACTGCAGGGTGACCAGTCACAGCCTTCAAACACAGACACTCAAAAACAGCAGCCTCAATCTGGGAACGGGAAAGTTGTTCCTGTTTACATTCAATTACACGCAAATTCAATAATTTCTCCAGATGTAGATGATAGTAAAATTGCCATAAATGGCCCAAAAAATAAGGAGACTGAGCCCATAGGTAACAAGCATTGGCATAGCCAATAGGTCTCGCCTTTGGGAACAAAAACAAAAACCGGCCCTGGCAATGTGTTCGGCCGACCCCCCCCTCCCCACTCGGGGGGGATGGAGGTGCCGCCGAGCTCTTTGCCAGGGCCGGTTTTCGGCCGATTTTGTTGCAGGGCTGATTTTGCAGCTATGCTGCAAAATCGGCCCTGTAACAAAATCGGCCCCCAGGGGCTCAAAACCGGCCCCCACCCTAGCGGCGCACCGGGGGATTGCCCGGTGCCCGCTATGGCCAGTCCGGGCCTGCCTTTGGGACCTTATAAGTGATTAGCCAAGCAACAGTTGGTGTGGTTCCACCTTGGATATTGTGCTGCATAACTCAATACTTATAAGGTCCCAACCCCGAGACCTATTGGCTATAACGTGGACTGCTGTTTACATAAGCCTTCTTGTCTTGCGCCAATGACGTTTCCGAGAAGGAAATGATTTTGACGATCTGCATCGTTTGGTGGATAGTTTTAAGAGTAAAGCAAGCTCAAAAGGTAAAAAAACAAACGTTTAGGACTCATAAAGTTTCATGTCAGGCTGGGATAGCCACGAATCCATGAGATCAAAAGAACACTTACTCGTTCACTAGCTACTCTCTCTCCGTGGGGTGTTTCCATGTGGCCAGATAGCATAACGGGTGTTAAGAACAATGCTTACTGCTGGAAGATTTTTAAACTTCCTTTAAATTACTTGTTTTTTTCACACGAATCACAAAAGGTGTAATCAAAGTTAAAGAAGCCACAAGTACGTAACAAATAAGTTGTCACAAATTTTTGCACATTCTAAACCAGGTAAAATTAAAAAATATATATTTGCATTAACAGAGCACGCCAATAGGCCTGTTATATCAAATCGATGCACTTTAAAACAAACATGCTTTGATTTGTGATTACCACCAGAACAGTTTCTACACAATTTGTTGATTTTAATACAATGAGGAAACTATTCATTTTGTAAATGACGCACTTAACCTAAAGAGTGCTGAATGAGAAGAAGATCATGATAAGAACATTTTTATAGCATTAAGGGGGGAATGGACGAACAGGCTTTTCTCTGCTGTGAACATAAAGAGGCTTCATTTTTTAATATTTTGTAGACTATTCTAAAATGATCAGTAATAAAAACAAAAACAAGAAAATAGCCTCAAATCGTTGATCATAGCTTGGAAATTGTGGTGCAGAGAACAATGCCTCTGAAACGTTTTGCAGTCTTATAGTGCATGTAAACACTGAGATCTTTCCACTGGGCCCCTACTGCCGAAATTAAAGCCCAGACCACAAAAGCGAATAGGCTTTGAAATATTTCTTGGGCATTGGTGAGGTAAAACGCACCTACTGCTTCCTGTTATGGAGAGCATCACCGTTATTTGGCATACATTGGCTTAGGAATAATGCTAATATCATTCACTGTACACAAATGGCAACACTGAGACAGTATCAGGGTCAGACTCGGCAGACAATAGGTCTAGACACCAAAACAAATGAAGTTGATGCAATCTGCAGAACAATAGCAAATAGATCAGAGAATGCAGATACTGTTTGTGGTCTGATTCATATCAGGATCGGACATGAGATAGTGATGACCCAGGTGACGGCACTGCTGCATTGTCATATACAACTGCTCGTATACAAGGCAACTGCACTGCAGTTCAATACATGTGAAGCTTACTCATTGGTCAAATTACTTCCCAAGTGTCGAGGATTTTTATTTGTGGTTGTTTGAATGGAATGTCCTAATAAACAGATTTTAAACAGATCATGCACCAGAAAGCAGGTCTCACTTGGGGGGCTTAAACATTGTGAAATTACAAAGTCCAGTTCTCACTTATCGTTTTCAACAGGTCTTCTCCAAAGCAGAATGCTATTGCTTCACAACATTGTTCATTTTTATAAACTACTATTCATATTGTGTGCACTATGATAGGACTTAGGTTTCAATTCCCTAGGAGTATTTGATTGCCTAAAAGTATTTGCTTTTTCCAAATTGTTATATTTCTGTAGGTTGCTTTTTGTGCAACATATTACTCATGTAAAGTGCACACCATTAAAAAAGTCACCTCTATATATTTGGGTGAGTTTAGGTTGTGGTCTGGGTGTTTATAACGCTCACTGTTGAGAGCTGTGGAGTTCAGGCCAAGGCAATGCACATTTCTCGCAGGACCTGTCAATGGGTCATAAACGGGTTCAGACTACATGCTCCTCCCATAAAGGGGTTCATACTACATGCTCCTACCATCCTTAGCCTCTCTGGAGAGCACACAGAGCAATTGTCACGTATGACAACTGTAATTGTGCTTCTATGGAAAGTGTGTGAAGGAAGTACACAACTGCCAAAATATTGTCAGGGTGAAAGTTAAAAAAAAATGCAGTGCTTACCAGTGAGTAAGTGTACTGTGGGTGTTAGGCAGTGGCAAAGTACAAGAGAAGCAGGCAATGAGGAAAAGAGGGTGCTGTAGAGGAAAGAGATGATATATGACATTTGCAGATGGAGCGTTTCATAGCTACCAGGACAAAAAGAATGAAAGGAGCATATTATCAAGGGCTGCTTTTGCGGCACTTTTTGCCGAAAAAGCGGCAATATTTTTACTGCCCTATCATCAAGCCTGTGCAAACATGCGTTAGCACAAACTTTCAGGCGTTAGCTGTCGCTCTTTCTATCGCCTTGCATGTCAGCAATATTTATCGCTAATGACGTGCAAGGTAAGCGTTCCTTACAAAAAGGACACAGAAAAGGTCGCTTAAACATCTTCACTCCATTAGCAAAGATGTCCAGCAACACCAAAAGTCACGCTAATCCCCACTCATCGCAGGAATTGTACGGCTGATTAAAATCTGACTAAGGCATACCTAAAATGGGAGGTGGAATATAGGGTTAAGGACACATGCTTGTATTAGCAAGCTTATCGCCGTTTCCATTGATTTTCGCTTGTTTTGTCAGCGATGTCGGACCATTTCCCCAATATCGCTGGATTTTATATCGCCAATGCGCTAAGCGTTGTTAATACAGCGCTATCATGGTGATATAATCCAGCGATAGCCGGTGATAGTAAAAAAATGCGCTAAACGCGTTCAGCGAAAATTATTACTGTGTCTTGATAATATGCCCCATGTGTCTAAAGGAGAGACTGAAGAAGAAAGTGGTGTAAAGGGGAGAACAGGAGTGATTAAGACACTTGGAAGACTGCTACCTCTTCAAATTATGTTTAAATGACTTTGTGTGTATCTATCTTTCCCACCCTACAATTTGGCTCCTCATTCTGCTCGCTGGACAGTAGTTAAGAGAATTGGTTAGTGGCTCACCCAGGGTACAAACAGCACACTGACTGACACGCTGCATCCGATTTATCCAGCCCAAACTGTATGAGCCCTTGGCACAGGTGACCACCAAGTGCACGAGCACTGTACTAAAAGTCTAACTGCAAGCCTCTCTGTATGTGAGTGATGGAGGGCAGAGTGGCATTGTTCACAACGCCTCTAAAATCAAAAGACACTGCTTTAAAGTTATTGAAGATGCTTTCAGAGTATGCTCATGCGCAATAAACACCAGACACACTAAGTGCAAACTTTATTGAAAGAGAAGAGGGACTAAATGCTGAAGGTAAACACAGTGGCCATCTTGGTGTGTAGTTTGACCTGTGTGCGCAGAAGGCCATTCTCTTCAAGGCGACCACAAAGCCCAATGGCAGGCACATTAAACTCTTGGCTGTTCGTGCTCCCCCAAACTCCTCTACCTTTTTTTTATTTATTTATTTATTTATTTATTTATGCGATTTTATATAGCGCGAACTTTACCCGAAGGTGTCAGAGCGCTTTACATAGGACCCAGTTTCAACCATAAGAACTGATGGTTACATTCGGAAGAACAGATTTGCATATTTTTGACTTACATAAGAACCAGTTGAAAACACACGGACATTAGGATTACATGCGTACACAAGGAAGATACACAAAGGGATATATTCAAGGCCTATACTAGAAATATCTCTATCAACATAGGGAGGGGATACACATGGATATACTCTAACAGTCATACAGGGACTAGTCGTTAGAGTTATCTCTATATACATAGGGAAGGGATATGACTGGATAAACTCTAAGAGTCACATAGGAATGGTGGAGAGCACACCGGTCTACAGCATATACTAGTGATTAGAGCTATCTCTATATACATAGTGAAGGGAAGGGACTGGAAATACTCTAAGAGAGGGCAGGCACGTGAGATAACGAACTTTACCCGAAGGTGTCAGAGCGCTTTACATAAGATCCAGTGGACAACATAAGGACTGACGGTTACATGCGTAAAATGATTGCAAAAATTTTGCATTACAAAAGAACCAGTTAAAAGCATACGGACTTTGGATTACAAGCATTACAAAAAAGGTATACAAATGGATATACTCTAGGCCTAAACTAGTAATATCTCTATCACATAGGGAGGGGATAGACATGGATATACTCTAAACAATCAAATGGGAGACTAGTCGTTAGAGTTATCTCTATATACATAGGGAAGGGATATGACTGGATATACTCTAAGAGTCACAGAGAAGGCAGGCACGTGAGATAAACGAGAGAGGGAAGCAGAGAGTGATGAAAAAGACAGTGAGGAGTGTGTCAGAGGCAACAGGAGAGACAATAGGAAAGTCGAAATGTCAGTGGGCGATCACTAAAAAGGCGGAAGAGAAAGTTAGAAGAAGAGGCAAGTCATACAGAGAAAATGGCGGGGAGCACAAAGGTCCAAGTCCGAAAGTCCAGGAAGAGGGCTGGCACAGCCAGCAAGTCCAAGGGGAGAAAGGCAGTCCGTAGCAAAGTCACAGCCTCATCGTCCATGAGGAGCTGGGGCAGAGGAGATCAATCCGGAGACCAGAGGAGGGTCAGGGGAGAAAGACCACAGGCGCCCAGGCAGAGATGGAGGGCAGCAAAGTTTGAAGCAAAGGGAAGGAGGGGCCTCTCACCAGAGCCCAGTTAAGTATTTTTTGGGATGTTTGGGGTAGTTGCTCTTCATAATTTTGCACTAAAGTTATCCATGGCACCCCAGGTTTGTAGATTACCTGGAGAAAACCGAGAACATGGCCAAAATACAGCTATTGTCTTTTAAGGAAAAATTAGAAAATAGTGCTATGAAAGAAAGTGCATATTTTAATCCTTTAAAATGGTTGCTGTACTGTGGTCACCATCTTCCCAGCTTTCAATAACTTTCAGTTACAAGAGGTGTTTCCATTGGAAATGCGTTTCTTGTATTGCTAATAACTTTGTTACCATTTGATGAATCTCCATGAACGTTTCCAGAAAAGTGCTCTATTTTGCCTAGTTTGTGCATGGAATGTTTTAGGGTGATCCATCGAGAGGGGCTGTGAAAAACAGGAGGGGCCCAAAATGCAAAATCCTCATGCATTTTCTATAGGCTTCTTTAAGAAGGGTTAGCGCAGAAACTGCTGAAAGGAATTACAGCAAATTTGGCAGGAAATTAGATCTTGGCCCACATACTGTGCTTTTTGTGATTTAGTGGGGCTGCGCACCCTCTCCCCTTAAATATACTGGCCCTAGGGGATGGAGACTCCCGAGGCCCTAAAAGTGCTGGAGAGGGGGACCCCACTGATGCCTCCCTCCCCGTATATATTTTATAAAACGGCAGCTGCCCTTGTTTTTTTTTTAAAAAAGGTACGGCCCAACGGATGGGGTTCCTGAGGCCTAAGCTTGCAGAAGGGAGCAGCACAACCTCTTCCCTTTTATTTACATTTTGGCCCCGGGGATGGGTCCTTGGGGCTTAATTAGGCTCAAAAAGGGGATTGCACCCCCCTCCCTTTATTAATTATTCGGCTCTGGAGGATGAGGTACCCCGAGGCTCTAAAAGGCTTGGGAAAGGGGGCTGCACACTGTCTCCCCATTTTTATTAAATGTGGCTCCAGAGAATGGGATCCCCTGGCCCAAGAAGGCTGTTGTAACCTGTTTCCACTTAGGTGGCTCTGACTCACTTAGAACTCTGTAGAGTCAGTTTGTGCCTGGCCAGCAAGCGTTTGGTATACTGCTGTTTGTTCTCAGATTAAATTACCTATTTAATCTACCTTCACTCTTCTGGAATCATTTACCACAAAGGCTCGAGGAAGCGGACCACATGCCACCCTGCCTATTTCATTGGATTGTGAACTGGGGTATGGGTCCCCACAGCCTGATACGTGCACTGGGAGGGAAGCAGTGCAGCCCCCTCTTCTTTTACACAAAAAAAGGCCCAGAGGGATGGGGTCCCCAGGGCCTAAAAAGGCTCAGGAGGGGGCTGCACGCCCTCCTCCCCAGTTTAATTATATTTGGACTCGAGGCAAATGGTCCCTAGGGTTTTTCTAAGGCATTTGGAGGGGGTCCGCATGGCCCCTTCCCCTTTCTATTGGAACTGCACCCCCCCTTACATTATATATCTAAATATATATGTTTTGGCCGCCAGGGATGGGGTCCCCGAGGCCCAAAAGCCAATCATGTTAATGTTAATGTTAATGTTAACAAAAGCTTATAAAGCGCACGGTCACCCAAGGTTTCATGGCGCTGAACCTGTGTAATATCGTTGCGTACGGACAATTAGTAGGCTTGCACATACAGCCAGGTTTTCAAGGCCCGTCTAAAACCCAAGAGATTGTCACAGCTCCTGATAGTCAATGGGAGGGAATTCCAAAGTTTGGGGGCAAGGTAGGAAAACCTACAGCCTCCCTGCAGCTTGAGTTTGATGGCTGGGATGGTAAGTAGGTGTAAGTGGGCTGATCATAAATTGTGCCTGGGGACATGCTTTTTGACCATGTCGTTGATGAACTTTGGGCTCTTGCAATGCAGCGCCTTAAAGGCAAGACAACCCGTCTTAAACGCAGCCCGCTGAGTCACAGGTAAGCCATTGAAGTTTTTGCAGACAAGGCCTAGCCGATTGCCATCGTGGCTGTTTGTAGATTAGTCTTGCCGCCTGATTCTGAACTATTTGTAAACGATTGAGCAGGAACAGTGGCAAGCCAATATAGAGAGAATCTGAGAAATCAAGACATGAGAGAACCAGCGCTAGCACCACCTGTACAAGGGCTGGTTGGGTCAGTACATGAGCGATCTTCCTGATTTTTCGCAATTGGAAGAGACTAGTGGATACTACTGCACCCACTTGTCCTCTAGGTTAGAGATCTGCATTTATAGTGACTCCCAAACTTTTCACAGAAGGGGAAGGGGTAGGGGGGGGACCTAATTCGTTTGGCCAGAAATGCGGGCCCCAACAGACATCGCTTTTCCCGGGCAACACAAGTTCCGTCTTGCCCGGGTTGAGCTTCAGATGGTTGAGGTCCAGCCAACGCTGGATATGGAGCATAGTAGTTTTGAATTCCACAGCGGAATTAGGAGAGTCCAAAGGAAAGACACGCTGGAGGACGTCGGCGTAATTAAAGATGGTTAACTTTCTGTTTTTCAATGAGTGGATCAAAGGCCTAAGGTAAAGATTGAACAACAGAGGGGAGAGAGAAGAACCCTGTGGCACCCCACACGAAGTGGTCACTCTGGGGCCAGTAAAAGCGCCAAGGCGTACTGCTTGAGTTCTGCCTGTAAGAAAAGACTTGATCCAGCTGTAAGCAGGCCCTTGTATACCTGCTTGTTCGACACGGTTCAACCAGATGTTATGATCGACCATGTCGAACGCAGCCGACAAGTCCAAGAGCACCAAAGTCGGGGGGGCCCCAAATCAGCCTTAGCTCTCAACGTATCAAGTAGCGCAAGGATTACTGATTCCGTTGAGTGCGCCGGCCGGAAGCCAGCTTGATTTGGCTCTAAATATTCAGATTGTTCGATGAAATTAGAGAGGCACCTGGCCACATGGGCCTCCATAAGCTTGGCCAAAAAAGGGAGAAGGGAAATAGGGCGATAGTTGGACTAGTTCACGGGGTCGGCCCCTGGTTTTTCTTAACAATGGGACTACCGTAGCATTTTTGAAAGCCCTCGGTACCTCCCCCTTACTGAGGGACTCATTCAGGAGAGGGAGAATGCTATCAGGCAGTTCAGAGAAATTGTCCCTGAGGACAGGAGGTGGGCAACAGTCATTGGGAGACCCGGATTTAACACGGGTCATAAGATCCAATAATGTATTAGGACATATGGCTGTAAAGTGGTTCAAGCAAAAAGGATTTCTAAAGATGTCATCCAGTGGTTCCATGTTGATAGTGGTCGGAATACTTGCCTTGATAGCGGTGATTTTATCCAGAAAGAAGTTGCTAAGAGAAAACTTTATAAATAAATAAATAAATTACACAGCTCTTGGGTGGGGGCCTGACTAGGTAAAATTCTTTCATCACTACTCAAGTCGTTCACAATCTTGAAAATGTCCTTAGATTTATTATGGGCATTCAGTATTCTCATAAAAAATAAACCGCTTTAGCTGATAATACAATTTTTTTATAAACATTGCGAGTTAGCAGGTACTGCTGTCTATCTGCACTGGAATAGTGAAGCCTCCATTTCCTCTCCGATTGACTGAGTTTGAGTTTTTGATCTTTTAATTCGCTAGTGAACCATTTATGGGCATCAGAGTATCTAGCATGAGAAAATGTAGTCAGAGGAGCATGTGTGTCACTGGCCGACAGTAGCCAGTCCGCAATGCCCTTTTCCATGACGTTAATATTAGGGTTAAAAATAGGTGTTGATCTGGCTAAGGTGTTAATAAAACCTGATTTATCGAGGGTACGCCACTTTCTTGTCAAGCCACCTGCCACCATGGGGGTCTTAGTCCTGCCACTAAAAGTGGCCGTGAATACAATCAAATGGTGATCAGACCAAATGCAGGGAGATATAGATGGTAAGTGAGGTTGTGGGTCCAAATTTGATCCAGAGTATGCCCTTTAATGTGAGTAGGGGACGATAAATGCTGGGTCAGATTTAGGTTGGAGAGCAATTCGGAGAGTTCGGTCGCATGTGGCCCTCCAAGATCGTTATTGAACCAATCATTCAAGTCACCGATAAGTAAGACCCTAGCATGGTTCATGACGAGGTTGGCCATTTGCTCACTCAAGGAAAGTGGGAAGGAGGGCATGCACATGCCAAAGGCTGCACACGGGTGGGGTTGGCCACAGGGACTGGCGGCGAGCTAACCCCTGTGGCCAACCCCCTGCAGCACAAAGTCAAAGGCTGTGCACAGCATGAGTTTGGGTGCTTGCACAGAGTTGAAAGCAGGGCCTGACTGCAAGAAAGGCCCTGCGGCCAATCCCACACTACACAAACGACCAAAGGCCTGCGCAGCGTGGGGTTAGCTGCCTCTGTTGGCTGCATGCAGGAAGTTGGGCGCAGGACCTGGCTGTAAGTCAGGCCCTCCAGCCAACCCCACGCTGCACGAGACCGAAGGCCATGGGGCTGGCTGCCTGTGGGGCGTGGGGATGCCGTTGGCCTGGCCACAAGCCAGGCCCTGTGGACAACCAACATCCTGTATGGCCTCCATGAGAGATGGTTTTACGTATGGTAATAAAATATTATATACAGCTAGAGAGGCAACCACAATCAGTTAGTGAAAGTCGTAAATGCAAGAAACAAGTAAATAGAAGGTCGCAAGTCATGGTTGATGAGTTAAATTCTTCGCTTTATTGTATTATTCTTTGCTCTTTTTTCCTCTGGAAGGGCAAAGTTTCTCTTCTGTGTGTAGTCAGATGAACCAAACTCTTTCATGAATAGTAAAAGTATTGACTCCACATTCTTCCAGCAGAACTAAAATCATGAGGATGTAGGTCACGTCGTGCCCTTGCATGTGTCGCCACATCCTTATACAAATCAACAAATATGAGTTACTTCTGGCTTGGTCCTGAAAAATCCACAGCATCTAAATATTGCTGAAATTTTACAGAAATCTAATGCAGGGTCCAGGAAGGGGCGAGCTGAGCAAATGACTTCACATATTACATTACTCATGACATATTCTATGACAACTCGTTACATCGCTGATTCCCAAGCCAACTTAATCACGGTGAACACACCGAGGGATATAAAACCCTCAATTGTTCCAGCTCTTGTATTAATCTTCTGTTCTGGTTGTATTAGCCAAAAACCGAAGGAAAACCCACTGCAACTCTGATTAATTTAGAGAGTGTTTATTTAATTAAGTGCAACACCGCTATCCCAACGCATTTCGGAGCTCCTGGCTCCTTAATCACGGGTTAGGTTACAATCTACTTCCTGATCTTTTAAAGACCACATGTGATTTCCTGTGCCGACTAAACATAGACAACAGACTTTCCGTTAATTCATTGCAGTTTAACTATGTACATTTCATTGTTCCAATCTGATATTTCACCATCAATAACAGCAGGATAAAAATATATTGTTGTTATAATTTTCATATATTGTAACAGTACAATAAAACAATCATCACAAATACTTAACATCATTTAATCAGACCAATTGTTCATCATTATTCTAAGTCTATGTGTCGGCATGTAGGACTTTAAGATTTAAGACAAGATTTGCGAAACTTTGCGAAATTGACCTGTGAGGAGGAGCTCTTTGTCCGTGTGGATTGGACTAGCGCATCAGCGCTACAGCTTGCCGCACCCGCTTCGCGGGTGCCGCTGCGCCCTTTAAACTAACGGCACCATTGTCTCACCGGGGTCAGCAGTATTGGGTGGATTGTGCCGACAGTGACAACGCCTGCGAGTCTTTGGAGGGGCTAAGAGCAACACGGCAGGGACTCAATCTCCCAAGAGTCCCTGCCTGATCATCAACACCTGGTCCAGCGGTCCCTGTGAGCCCCGCCCACTGGCCCTGCACGGCTTAAATTCCCCTCCTTCCACCTAGACAACGGGAAACTTTGCGAAATTGACCTGTGAGGAGGAGCTCTTTGTCCGTGTGGATTGGACTAGCGCATCACCGCTGCGCCCTTTAAACTAACGGCATCATTGTCTCATCGGGGTCAGCAGTATTGGGTGGATTGCGCCGATAGTGACAATGCCTGCGATTCTTTGGAGGGGCGAAGAGCAACGCGGCAGGGACTCAGTCTCCCAAGAGTCCCTGCCTGATCATCAAGACCTGGTCCAGCGCTCCCTGTGAGCCCCGCCCACCAGCCCCTGCTCGCTCTACATATTGGTCATCAGCTACCGCTGCGCGGGAGCGCGCGGGAGCCGCCCGGAACAAGTGCGGGACCGTCCAAGGACGTCACAGGCCGGAGGAGGCCGGGCTGGGCCCCCCTCTTTCATCTGTGTCCGAGTTGTACCAGAGACATCTACAATTGATGTGCGAGACATTATTGGTTCTAGTTACTAATCCCGATTGTTGCCCTAAGACTGTCGGATAATTGTTCTACCATATTCATATTTCTATTTTTTTAGCAATATGGCCAAATCTAATCTAAGAGCGTGCACCGGGGCAGGGGGGGTGGGGACTTTGGACGCATTTCTCAAACGGGCGGAATCTGTTGTGGCAAAGGAAATTGAACTCGCTGAGAGGCGATTTTCATTGGGTCCATCTTCCCAAACTGTCCCTTTGCTACCACCTATAGAGGTGCTTACCAGTACAGCTGTACCTCCTGAGACTATGGGTTCTCCCCCGATTTTGAATGGATGTATATTAGATGTTAGTTTGTCAATCTCCTCTGACTCTTCACTTGTATTAAGCCCACCCCCCATATCCCAGGTTAGTTGCACTAGGCAGTTACGGGCTAGAACAGTAGATAGTAACAAAGTTTTACCGGGGAAAAGGAAGGCCAATAATGCCCCTAAAGGTAGCCGACAGCAAGCAAAACAGGAATATAAATTCTGCACCTGGGCCTGGCAGACAGGAAGGAAATGTAACAGATAAAGTTAATGTGGCCAGGGCGCAAGGAGGAAATGCACACAACGAGGTAGATGGAGTTAATAACATGGGGGGGAAGATGTCTGAATTTTTGAGGCTCATGGATGAACGGTTGGGGCACTTATATCTCCAGTGATGGACAAACTCGAGCAAATAGATGGCAGACTTAATGTTATTGAAAAATACATTTCAAATCAGAAAGATACTATGCTCGGAACTAACTTACCCGTAGTAAATACTTTAAGTACACTTACAACTACTGTCAATGATCTGGCGGATTCCATGATGACCCTAACACCCCAAGTTGCGGCAACCACCACCCCAATGACAGCTGTAAGAGCCAAACAAGGGGCAAAGCTTGGCCCGAGGGGCCCAGTGGGGAGATTAAGCCCCCTCAAACATGCCCCAGTAATGGAGTCCTTTGCGTTGCATCTTCCACCTGAGGCTTGTCCGTATTCTATTATTTTAGCAAATGTTCCGAAAGACAAGGATGACAGGGAGGAACACTGGTCTACTTTAAAAAATAAAGCCCTCCACTTTTTGACTAACAAAACTGTGTTAGGTGAACACTTGTTCAAAAACTTTAAAATGGTGAGAAGGGTACCTTGGGTGGGTAAGACAAAAAAGACTATGGAGGGTGACTGTGTTGTTGTGACCTTTGGCTGTCCTCTTTTGATTGACAATATTTTGAGGCAAGCAGGCTCAGCTAGGATCCATCATGATTATGTTAATGTACTACCACTGGGGTTCTTCTATAAACCATATACTATTGGACCCAAAAGAAAGGGAGAGTATTATACTCCGATAGCCCCCCCCCCCCATCTGTCCCGTTGCATTAAACAATAGATATGTGGTATTAAGTTCTTTGGATGTTAACGATTGACTCTGTGGTGGGAGATCTATAGACCAGGAAACAGAGGGTCCTGCTGATGATCACAGAAGGATCCTGCACTCTGTATATGGTCACAGGGCTCCTTACATCCTGTAATGACTGATAGTGTTGCTCCAACTGCCCTCAGAGATATGAATATTCCGCCTAGAGATGTAGGTCCAATGGGGGTTGGAGAGCACGAGGATCTCGTGGTAGGGGGCCCTTCTGAAATCTTCATGAGTGCCAGCGACCACCCTCTAACAAGACTGGTCTCATGGAACGTGGCAGGTTTTAAGAGCAAGGCATCATCCCCTGATTGGCTTGCATTCCTTGATGGCTGGGACTTAGTGCTCCTTCAGGAAACCTGGTTAAATGCTCCAGAGCATAGACCTGGATTCCTTAGTTTCAGTGTCCATGCAATCCCATGTCAACGTGGTCGATCAAAAGGGGGACGTCTAACGTGGGTTAGACCAGATATTAGATATAAAGTGACCCTCTTAGACTCTAAAAGCAACGATATATTGTTAATTCAAATTTGTTGCCTCTTTGTTTTTAATATTTACTCAGGGGGAACGCAGGGCGGGAAACCGTCCAAAACTATTGAAGAATTAGTAACTCTCCTTGAGCTCTATTCCACTAAGGGTAATATCACAGTTACGGGAGATTTTAATTGTTGTTTTGAGCCGCTAGATAGTAATGATGTGGACCTCACTTTTGAGGAAGACAGGAGATTGAATATCCCTCAGTTGACAATTCCCCCAATCAAAAAATGGACAGAGGCTGCACTACAGTTAAAGGTTCTGTGTGTTGGACTAGGGTTGAGAGCAATCAACGGTAGATCCGCCTCTGATAAATGCGGGCCTTTCACCTTTCATAATGGTTCACGTAAGAGCTGGATTGATTACATACTCACCAATAAAGAGAACTGGTCCAACTTAAAGGACATGGTGGTATGTGAAAGGGCTGAAAGTGACCATAATCCCCTTTGTCTTACATTTACCTTAGGGAAACACTTGAAGGAGGGAACTCCTCTGGATAGGATTGACATCGCTCTATCGAACGATGTCAGGCGTATTAGATGGGCTAATTGTTCAACGAATGAGGTCAAGTTAACAGCAATGAGGGAACTTACTATCCAAGCGACTAATGATCTCCTAAATTGTACAAACCAAGAGGGTGTAGCGGCAGATCTGAATCTGATTCACACAAATTTGTATTTAAAACTTAGTGTATTTTTTACGAAAAGTGGGCCACTTAAGCCCAATGGGCCTGTTAAGCTGAAAGATCAGTGGTATGGGACGTCGTGTAGGTCTGCGTACAAAGCTCTGGCAGTGGCAATAAAAACTAAAGATAGAGCCGGGGTTAAGAGCGCACATGTCCTTTATAAAAAAAGCACAATATGATGCTAAACGTGCTTGGTATGAGGAGTATTGGAGGGAGCTGTATTCCGCAAGTAGGGAACGCTCCATGTGTACCTTTTGGGATATGGTTAAGTGGGTAGGGGGACACAGAGGGGCGAACCAAGTAATTCAGTGTCGCCTCACCTCTGGGTCGCCCACTACGCTGCCCAGTTTGCATTTCAAGAAACGACCCAGGTTGATACTGAGGGTCCTGTGCTCAGTAACTTGGCAGTAGCTCTCCTACACCTCGAGAGGATAGAGGTGAGAAAGGTACTTAATTGCATCCCAAAGGGTAGAGCACCCGGTCTGGATTTTAATCCAGACGAGCTCTTCATGCATGATAAAGAGCTTTGGGAACCATACATCCAGAACCTAGCAAATGGCATTGCCAACGGCTCGCCCATACCAACTACCTGGAAAGGCGCGGTGAACATACCAATCTACAAAAAGGGCGAACGCTCCGATCCAGGCAATTACAGGCCCATTAGTTTGTTAAATTGTATACAGAAGGTTGTTGCAAGGCTTGTCCTGCAGAGAATCCTAGCTTGGATTGAGGAGGAAGAAGTATTGTCACCCCTCCAGGCAGGATTCCGCAGTCATACAAGCACCATTGACCAAGTTTTTAGATTTATTTTAATTTATTGGCGGGTGGTTATCCTTGGGGGGGGGGGGGGTATGTTATTTGCGGCATTTGTCGATCTCAAATCCGCGTTTGACCTAGTACCTCGAGAAAAAATGTGGGCAGTTTTTGCAGATCAGGGCATGCCTTTAAATATCTTGTCCCTACTCAAAAGACTACATGAGGACAATTTTGCCCAAATCAGGTGGAACCAACAGGGTAATGTGACAGATACATTCCCTATAGAGAGGGGTGTACGCCAAGGGTGCGTTCTAGCCCCAACCCTCTTCTCCTTATACGTCAACAGGGTGATCGGCTACTTTATGCATTGTCCAACCGATGCTCCAAAGCTGGACGGTATGCCGATCCCCCTGTTGATGTTTGCAGACGACACTCTTTTAATCTCCAAAACGCAGCAGGGCCTTCAACGAGCCATTGATGTGTTTGAGGTCTTCTGCCAGAATCATGGACTTGTTTTAAACACTAGTAAGACTAAGTTCATGGTATTGCACAAATCCAAACATGTTAGAGGCAATGTGGCCCTGAATGGGGTCAGACGAGAGCAGACCCAGGTTTTTTCATATCTGGGCATTACCCTTGCATCCAAATTAGATTGGAAACCACACGTTACACACCTGGCTATTAAGCATGCTCAGCTATCAGGAGCCCTAATTAAGGAATTTTTTCTTTCCCACACTAGGCCAATAACGCCTGTACTGCAAATTTATGACGCCAAAATAGCCACGGCAGTTTTATATGGGGCGGAACTGTGGGGATATAGCAACTTATCTCATTTGACTGGGTCTCAAAACAAGTTTCTTCGTCGGGTCTCGGGCCTTCCAGCATCAACCCCGTTGACCCCTCTTTTCTATGATCTAGGCATTCAGCGACTGGAAGATAAGGCCCATTATAGACCAGTGGCGTACTGGAGGAGATTGTGGGTTACCCCAGAACTCTCCCAGTATGCTAGGGCTTTTTTAGATGTAAGAAATGCTGACAAGGCCCACAAAATCGGGTGGTTGTGTGAGGTAAAGTCTATTTTTTCTGCCATGGGCTTGGTCAGCCTATGGGAGGACCCCATAGCAAACACTTTCCCCCCTAAGAAGGTCCTAAGAGACCTTTATTGGAGCTTGGTAACATTGAAGAGATTTGGCTCGACCATTGGTCCGTCACTAACGACTGAGTTTTTGGAACTAAAACATCTACCTACGTTAGAGGGGTACTGGGACTACATTACTGCCCCGGAGGCTAGAAAGAGATACCATCAATTTAGGGTGGGAACTCTACCAACAAATTCCTTCACTTGTAAATGGAGAGAAGGGCTTGTTCCCACCTGTCCTTTCTGCCCCACCTTAAAGGAGACCACTGGTCACATTTTATTTTGTTGCCCTGCGTATAAAGTTCCAAGACGGGTATGGCTGAGACCCATCTGTCTCCAGCTTAGCATTCAAACTGGCTGTGAAGCTCTAAGAATTCTTAAAACTGATACCACTCAGCCTGTGGTTATTGCAGTGGCTAAGTTTTTACATTGGTCATGGAGAATTCATTTAATTAAATCTTGTCCGAGATGACCTTTTAGTTTTCTTCTGTATATATATTTTTTAACTGTAGTCTCTTTTTAGATGATCTTAACTTTAGTCAATGTGTATAATAGAATTGTTAATGTACAATATCTCATACCTAACTGGATGTAAATTATTTTCTTAATCTGTGAGACGGATAGCTGATCTGCCACCAAGCCCTGGGATGTTTTTAACCCTGTTGGATCTTGTAATGAATGACTTTCTATTTTTGAACAAGTAGATGTATTTTAACCAGCTGAAATGTTGTATATTATTGCTGTCTTTTATGACTCATCGTCGAAATAAAGACTTTTGAATTTGATTTGACAAGATTTATTTATATACAATTAGACAAGAATTATTTATATGCAGTTCGGCCCCAGTGGTCATAATGCATTGTTACATTTCGATTATTACTTGTGAAGTGATATTATTAATTGCTACCAGGTCAACAATCCTACAACAGACACCACATAACTTGTAACCCTAATAAGTTTGACCATTGTTAATTTTAACAGTGTCAAAATGTATCTTGTAGAAAATACTCAAACTAACATCCTTCTTACGTTTCATGTAAGATTTGGAACTATCCATACTAAGCTTGTTTTAATTAGCTCTCTTGCATCCATCTTTCTCCATAAGATATTCCGGAAATCTGCAAAAAATCAAAAAAAACTAATTAATAGAATGCCACAAAAAAGATTTTCCTGTGTAATTAAAATTCAAACCTAAACTGATTATTACTATAAGAAGGGGACATTATCATGAGGAACATACAGTTGATTTTCTTACATGATTTTAGTCTAAGTGTACTGCTAATTCTTCATCACGATTAACTCAAGAGGGGTGGAGGGTATTATACTTGATGGTCAGTTTGGATTCTAATCTTCTTAGCTCTTGTACTCGGTTACCACCTCTCTCTCTGTTTGCGATTCCGTTCAATACACAAAATGTCAATACGTTTGTATTCTGTTTGTGTAGAAATTTAAAGTGCCTAGCAATTGGGTATTGTTTAGCCTCTGTATTTATTGCCCTCTGATGTTCTATCATGCTCTTTTAGCGTTATTGAAGTTACTCCCAATATAATATTTATTGCATGGACAGTTTAGTGCATAGACTACATGATCTAATACAACCTGAATGGAAGGTTAATACAAGAGTTGGGATATATATATATCGTATGATTGGATATCACAGTATTTGTGCACGCCATCTTAAAACATGCACTTGTCAAAATCTTTCCATGTTATATCATACAGAAAGTTGATGTGGGGACAGCCGTAATTGTTTTCTTCACAATAATGGTGCCATTGTTATGCAAATACCATATCTGTTGCTGAAACTGGGTATATCTTACAATCCCCTACTTGAATTGTTCCATGTACGTAACTGTATCATTGCAATAATTCATTCAAAAAACAGATTATTTTGTGAGACTGCATTTTAAATTGAGATGTCTGAAATACCACAAGAAGTACATATACATTTAATTCATTATTCATAGATCATTGATTGATTTCTAGAGTGGTTTCAAGATCTCGCTCTGGATAAGCATTTATCCCACTCAGGAATCTCCCAGCACAATGTATTAAAACCTAAATAGGCTGGTCTGATCCTTATCTCGAGATACTCCAGACCATCGATTCAGCGAGTTTTGGGGAAGTCCTCTATGGGATCCTCCCAGGCCACCTGCTTCACCCACCAGCCTACAAAGAGATTTGCATAGCTGGGGGAGAAGTAGATGCCCATGGCCGCAGTACATTTCTGCAAGACAAAACCTAGACTGGGAGGAATTAGCATTTCTGAAATGCCAATATCAAACACCGACTTTCTATTATCTCCCGAAAATACATAAGAATAGTACAACACTCCCAGGACATCCTATCATTTCCACGAAAGGAAGTTTGAGTGAATGCATGACAGAATACATAGATCATTTCCTATTTGAATTAGTTAGAACCCTTCCATCCTATATCCAGGACACTAAAGATTTTTTCAGAATAATCTCCAATACCTTATGGAAACATAATATGTTAATGATTGTTTTGGACATAACAAGTTTATATAAAAGTATCTTACATGTCCAAGGCTTAGAAGCAATTCAGTAGTTCCAAAAAGAGAGATCTCTCAAATTTTTGGACACAATGCCATGCTGATTGAATTTATCACTTTTTGTGTTGACAACAATATCGTTTCGTTTCGTTTCAAAAACTTTTATTTCGGTCACTAGGACCATAAAAAGTAGACAAGATAATAAAACAACATACATTATAATCAGTAAATGCATGGTTAAAAAACACTCCACAGATAAAGCAGATACAAATTTTAAATCATGTGCAGAAATTTTGCCTGACAGTTTGGAGGAGAGAAAAGGAGGTGAAGGGTTAAAACAGCGACGATGGAATATATCAATTGATATGTGCAATCGGCAAGTATCTAGAGAAATAGCAGCCATATTTATATACATATTTTAAAGAAAATGTACACTATTTACAATAAAATCCAATTCATCAAAGGTAAATCTATATACAAAGTAATATAGGACTAATAACCAATATCTTGAGCGGCACTCTAGAAATCCGATATACAATTGTTCTACCGATACTCATTTTACGTTTTTTTTCCCTTTCGGATAAAGTCCCATCTCCTTCGCCAAATCGTGTTTAAATATCTTGAGACAGCAAACACAATGGGTTTAGATGTATCATATTTTAAAACCCGAAAAGCCTCCCTACAGTGGTCAAAACCCAAATTACGGCAGAGCTGTACAAGCCAGTACCGCCTCGCTTGTTGGTAGCCGGGACAAAAAATAAAATATGCATTTCTGTTTCATCTTGTGTAATGCATACAGGGCAACCCCGCACTTTCTGCCCAGCCCATTTATTGGTGACCACACGTACTGGCAAAGTACTATATCTAAACTGTAGATATCATTTTTTTGCAACCAATGGCAGGATATCGTCCAGGAAGATTTCTAGCTCATAATTGTCCTTTACTGTAAGAAACTGTGTCGTGAGAGAACCCACTTTCAGATTTGTCTGTATAGCTTTGAGCTTTAGGGTACGGTAAGTCTTAGGTATTAAGGCTCGGGGGACTAAAGTGCTGGTAATGTCCGGAGTACTCCACAAGGAAGGTTGGCCAAGCTTTTCGCACTCGTGTTTCACATGAGCAAATCAGGGGACCCTTTTCAACAAACCCAGATAGGATAAAAGCTCTTTGGTATCTACCTGATATGCTGTTAGTTCGGGAGTTGCCCAAAGTCTTTGCCAGAAGGTTAATGGTTTTAGGGCAATCTCATCTTCAATTGGCGAAATACCCAGATCTAATCTTAGGGGAATTAGCGGGGTGCTCATTGGTAGACCCGTTATTTGTCTTAAAAATCTGTTCTCAACTACAGCTAAGTTAGAAGACGAACAGTGCCCCCATAGTTCTGCCCCATAGAGAGAGGCTCCACGCGCTTGAGCCCTGTACATTTCTAGCGCGGGACCAATGGGTTTAAAGGGGGATTCCCTAGCTGATTTGGCTATACTCCCGGCAATCTATGATAGCTTAAGCTTGGCCTTGGCTATTTAAGGGACCCACTGCATATCTTCTGACAGGGTTACACCAAGATATTCAAAGACAGACACACTTTCTAGACATGAACCATTCAATTGTGGGTTGGGACGTGTTGTCTTTGGAGGGTTGACTATCATAAATTTGGTTTTTGTGGTGTTAATCGTCAGGCCCCTAGTACTACAAAATGAGGCAAAGCTATCCAGCAACCTCTGGATGCCCATCGATGTTTTTGATAGAAGGAGGGTATCGTCAGCAAACATAAATGCTGCCACCTTGGTGTTTGCTAACTTTGGGGCATCATTATTTGGTAGCTCTGCCAGAAGTGAAATTAATGCATTGACAAAGAGGCAGAACAGGGTCGGTGCGAGCACACAGCCCTGTCTTACACCTCTGCCAACCGGGAACCTACTGGTCAAACCTCCTCCCCTTCCACACCTAACTTGGGCATAGTTGTTATCATGCAACTTGATCAAGATGTCGAGTAGATATGGAGGGATCCCTAAGTCTCTTAACACCCCCCACAGTTTGGGTCTAGGAACAAGGTCAAAGGTAGTTTTCAGGTCCACAAATATCAAATAGAGGCTGCCACCCTCCATTGATACTGTCTTCCAAGTGATTAGTTGAAATCTAAACACTTGGTCCAGCGTGGGGGTATTTTTCCTGAATCTTGCTTGATAAGAGCTGATGATGTCATTTTCTTCCAACCAACCCTGGATTCGATCCAATAATACCCGAGCAAACAGTTTTTGAGTGGCATCGATCAAACTGATCGGTCTGTATTTTGCTGGGTATAATGGGAAACCCTTTTTAAAGATTGGGACAATTTTAGCCCCTGCCCAGGTATTAGGGATGGGCATACCATTCATGATGGCATTGAACAGAACTAATATAATATCTTTATATTTCAGAAACAACTGTATAGACAAATACATGGCACGGCCATGGGCACCTGCTTCGCCCCTAGCTATGTACATCTCTTTGTAGGCTGGTGGGAGAAGCAAGTGGCCTGGTCCGATGCCAACAGTACATGGGTATCGTGTATCACAGGATGGTACAAATACGTAGACGATCTGTTCATCCTGTGGAAAGGAACCACGAGTGATGCAGAAGACTATATAAAAGCCCTGAATACAAACAGTGTCAACCTCCACTTTAGTGGGGAGATCAGCACTAGTGAAGTTAACTTCCTGGATCTAAAAATCTTTGTTGCTAAGGGACTGATATGCAGCACATTATATCGAAAACCGACAGGTAATTCGGTATTAGAAGCTACTAGCAGTCATCCTCGTCCACTCAAATAGAGTATCTCCTATTGGGAATTACTGCGACTAAAAAGAAATTGCACCAGAAGAGAAGATTATGAACATGAGGCTCAGGGTGCCATTGAGAGGTTTAGAGAGAGAGGGTATTCTGACACAGTTTTGGAGCCGGCCCGAGAAAGTGCAGGAAGAATGTCACGCAGGACATTACTGCAAGACAAAACCAGCAGAAAAAAATTGGAGAATGGATTTAGATTGATTAGTACGTTCTACAAGGATTCTGGCAGATAGAGTCCAGATTAATTGTGGGCCTACAGACGAAGAACCCACTGGGCCTCTAAACTGAGGAAGAATTAGCCATACATTTAGGCTAGAATGGAGAATAGTTAAGAAGGAACTTACAGTGTGGTAGGCTAATGAAATGATATACCGTTTGCCTATGCTGTGTGTGCTATAATATACTTAGCAATTTCAGTGACAAAACTGGCTGAAAGGAATTGTCTGGGGTATCTCGAGATAAGGATTTTATCAGCTTATTTAGGTTTTAATACATTGTGCTGCGAGATTTCTGAGTGGGATAAAGGCTCATCCAGAGTGAGATCTTGAAACCACTCTAGAAATCAAGCAATGATCTATGAATAATGAATGAAATGTATATGTACTTCTTGAGGTATCAATTTAAAATGGAGTCTCGCAATATTTTTAATTAATAATATAATCAGTTTTTTTACCGTAATTTGGTCACAAAACGTTAATACATAACATAGGGAATCTCTGTTTGGAAGGGACTCTGTAAATACGCCCCTTTAAATAGTGATTCCTTATGATTCCCTAAAACCATTTAGTGATTCAGTAGCATGTTGCTGATCGCTAAATAGGTTTAGTACATTTGTACAAGCAATATAGCGGTCACAAATCCTCTGATTTATTGAATCGCAGGCTTTGTGACCTCTAAATATCTTTGTACATCTGACCACTCTGTTGGTAAAAAAATGCATTTAATTTCAGAAGCTGCTGGCCTCTGTTGGTAATAGCCCAATTGGAAATGGCTCTCACTTGTGTAACTTATGGGTGATTTAAAGACAACAATGAATGCAGTAGGCATGGAAAGAGGATGTTAAAAGAAAAAATTAAGATCATTTTCCTCATTACGCCTCTGCTGGGTAGGCGAACAATGTTGGCACAAACTCAGGTTTGCAGGCCTTTGTAAATCTGGGTGTGTGTAAAAAACATGGGTGGATCAACCCAGATGCTAAATCATAGTAAATCTGGGCCTAAGTTTTCCCTGCATATGATCCACAGACGGCACAAAACATATGAGAAATCCTAATAGTCATTCCCAGTATATGGAACACTAACATAGACATCCTGTTGCAGAGAACCACCATAACAGCAGTACCGTGAGCACAATGTCTGATTAGGAGCAATATTTCAGTGGTTGATCGCACTAATTCCAACTGAATATCGCCAACTGCTAGAGCATAAAACTCTTCAACTACATAGGAGGGATAACTGATTCAAAGAAGGAGTGATACATAAAAAAGTTTTCTCCCTTCTGAATGTCTCCAAAATTGCAAGAGGCAGTTAAATTACTGTGGTATACCTTGTCTTGAGTTAAATGACCGTGGGACATTCATTGCAATCCAACCATGATCACAAGCCCTCAACAAAACATCATAACAGCTTCCAGTCCCTTGAGGTTGACCCAGGGACATCAGGAACCATTCTGGATCACCTAAGCAGCACTGTTCACAGACATCACCATGACATACTTTGCACCATCAAAATAATTATTACAAAGAACCAGGATTTGTAGCTAAGAGGTAGTAGTCGTGAAACAATTGAACAAAGAAAGTCAACAGCTGTGACAGAAGTGCAAGAAACTTTTGACACAGAGACACATCAGAGATTTCTTTCAAAGCCCACATACCGCAAGGCCATGACGAGGGGATACATTACATGAGAGACTACCTGTTACAAGGATGTAGAGACTGAGGAATGATAACTTTTAAGGGATACATGAATCTTTATTCCACAGAGCCCAAAGAAGCTGTTTTGCCATTAGGAATTTAGGCCTAGAGCATCTGTGTTGTTTTCCTCAATTCAAGTCCCTTACCACCAGACAACCTTCCAACTCTCTCTGTCTTTCTCGATAGTAGAACCCCCTAGTGGATCCGTATAGTGTTCTTCTGAGCTCAAGTAGGTGCTTTGTATGTAAATAGAATGGCCATCTTTGGTTTGTGAATTTGTCCAATTTTACCATTTCTTTGGCTCGTTCCATATGAGAATAGATAGCTAGGATAAACAGTTAATTCTTCCGTTTCATTATTTCATAGCTATTAAAAGTCTATTATTAAGTATTCATGTTTAGTGGTTTAAATACATTATAGATTATCTAAAATATTCAAAACCTGGGGAGGCGATGTGGATTTGTGACCAGAGTTGCTGACTTTGGAACTGATGAACCAAGTTAAAATGTTTGTGTGTGCACAACATCCTGTGTTTCTGGGCAAATCACTTAATCAATCCCTGCCCAAAAAAATGAATGTGACCTTCTCTAATGGAACTGCTCATGTAAAGCGCTCCAAAGGGTCGAGTTTGCGGGATATAAAGCTGCAAATAATATAAATGTTTAAAATCTCAATATAAAATGTGTCAGTGGAACTGTGCCTGCTTCAAGAACATTAGTTATCACTTTTACTTATGTTTTAGTGGAAACTGAAGTTCTTTCCTTTCCACAAGTGGAGGTATTAAAGAAAAGAAGGCTCTATCAAAATCAAGGCCCAGCTATGAAGAAGGTTCTGGGTGCCATGGATTGAAGAATGGTAGGATGGTGGAAGAGATGATGATTACACATAGCTCCAACTTCCCAGTCATCAGAAAACCTGCAACTACATGTCTCACAGAAGACAGGTAAACAACAATGACAAATAACAATCAGTAATGACTGCACAATTGCAAGTGTTAGGCATGTCGAATTGATGATAACCATCATTCTAGTATGACAGAGTTCAGTTCTTCAACATTACAAACTCAGAATCTCATATTCACATTCAAAGTAGAGCAAAAATATCATCAACTCACAAACTCTTTTGCTGATTTAGAGCTGATAATGCCCACTTCCCCAAAGGAGAAATTATTAGCAAGCTGTGGCTGAGAAATGTTCTTGTGTGGGGGGAACTGGGTGAATTTCCTTCTTTTGGAAGAAAATTGCAGAAAATCTGACATGCATGTGGTAGTGTGCATTTCTCCAGTCAGCAAGTCAGGGCCAGGGAGGTTGGAGTTGAATTGCTATACTTCTTCCATTGTTTGGAATGAGGAAATATATGCTTTTGATAGAGTCCTGGTTTTGATATCATTCTTGAAATTAACAGTGCACCATAAACAAAGATTCTGCCACAATTGAGTGATCTGTGTCAAAATTACATAATAGATTTACAGACTCCATTCCCCTTGAAACCCGTCATAAATGTGGCATTGGCGGACTCCCAATATTCTGTGCAACATATCCTTGGTTAGAGTTTTAGGATTTATGCTTGTCCATTTGAGAAATATAACTAAATATATTAGCAAATTTCATTAAAAAAAATTAAATCATCCCCACATTTTTCATTATATCTTTAGGCTGCAATGAGATATTGATCCAGGGTTTGCACCTATCTCTAGTGATCAGTGGGCAAAAAAGCACAGTTCGTATGGTACAGAAAGCAACCAAAAAGGTACAGCTTATAGCCTATTATGTGATAAAAACACACCAGGAGTGAAAGGATTAACAGATGCTGTTTTGCCACAGTACTGTTGGCTGCAGATTCTCTTTGGTGAGATCCGGCCATAAAATGACTGTTGGAAGGGGCAATCTCAGAGGGCCAGGTTATGCTCACCCGGTCATCCCAAGACCCACCTCTCCCACAGAACTTGCCGAGTCTTATCGTGAGGTCCTCACCGGGGAGGACTTCGAGTCTAGGATCGTACACACTGAGCTCTCACCACACTACGAACAGACACCACACCGTGGGATTCTAGTAACAAGTTCTTTATATAAGCAGTAAAACGAAGAAAGCACTCTTATGTACACAGTGGTCGAGGGACCACAAAGTCTTTGAGGATTCGGGAAGGGGGAAGCGGGACAGTCTTTAGTCTCTGGGTCAGTACGAGGCGTACCCTGCGCACAGCTCTCAATCCTCGAGCCGGGTGGTACGGGATGATGGTCGTACCGACTGCTTCACCTCTGTCGAGTCAGCTCGGTCGTGATGGTGGTCTCGATAGTCCAGCCGGACCAGAGTACTCCTCGAGCCGCGACGACGTCGGCAGGGCTCGACCTGGAGAAGTTCGTGAGGAGCCGCGACAGCGTCAGCAGGGCTCGGATGATAGCAGGTTCAGGCTTGAGCCGCGACAGCGTCAGCAGGGCTCCGGTGGTCTTAGAGAGGTCGAGCCGCAACAGCGTCAGCAGGGCTCCGATGGTCAAAGTTCAGCTCGAGCCGTGACAGCGTCAGCAGGGCTCTGATGGTTATAGTTCAGCATGAGCCGCGACAGCGTCAGCAGGGCTCCGAGGTTCCAGATGAGTTCTTCTCAGGGTCAGCCGCGATCAGATCAGCAGGGCTTCAGGTCCAAGATACAACTGCCCGCTAGTTGTCGGGCCGACCCAGATATAGTCCATTGGCCCTTTGATGTCCGGACCCTCGTAGGCGGAGGTCTCAAGCCCTGGGGGCTGGTCGTTGGCGAGGTCCGGCGGTTGGCTCTTTGATCCTTTGAAAAGAGGGGTCCGGGAATTCCCAGACGCCCAGCAGGTCTGGAGCCAGCACTCAGGGAGGCCAAAGGGGCGATCGAAACTGGCCCACAGGGCAGGGCCAAAGGTGTGACAGATACCAGTCTCTCTGGGGAGGCCGGAGGTGCCATTGAACTGCCTGGCTTATCACCCTCGGGGCGCGCTTTACCCCCCAGCTGGGACTGGCGCGCCTTTGGAGTCTGGGTTTCGCTGGGGCCGGGGTCACGCTAGGCCCAGGGAAACAGGGATCTCGGGAAGGAAAATGGCTGCCGGGCCTTGTGGGGCATGCAAGGTTAGGCGCTCGGAGCCGGGAGCGGGACGGGGACACGCGGGCCTGGTCGTGGTTTACGGGGGTTCGGGCTTATCGGGGGTGAGACGACCAGGCTGCGGGGTGCAGGCTATTCTTACGGGGGTGCTGCGCAGGTGGCTCAGGGTGCAGGCCTACGCTCACAGGATGGGGAGGGACAGAGACGGACCACGCCACGAGGCCGGGTCCAACACGCGTCCCTCCCAGCTCAAGGCGGGGAGAACTACCCATCCTCTTGGGGGTTCTCTTCGCTGAGGCGGAAGAATCGGGACAGGCCGTCTGCGTTGGCGTGGTCAGCGCCAGGCCGGTGCTCAACAGTGAAGTCCATCCCCTGGAGGGAGATGGACCAGCGCAGCAATTTGGGATTCTCCCCTCTCATCTGCATTAGCCACCGGAGGGGTCGGTGGTCGGTCTGGACCCGGAAGTGAGTACCGAACAGGTAGGGCCTCAGCTTCTTCAGGGCCCAAACCACCGCGAAGGCTTCCCGCTCGATGGTGCTCCACCTTTGTTCTCGAGGGAGTAGCCTCCGGCTAATGAATGCTACTGGCTGGTCCAGGCCGTTCTTGTTCACCTGGGACAGGACTGCTCCGATGCCATGCTCGGACGCGTCCGTCTGAACTACAAACTCTCGTGAGTAGTCGGGGGCCTGTAGGACGGGGGCAGTGCACATGGCGTCTTTCAACGGTTCGAACGCCTCTTGGCAGGTGGGGGTCCAGCTGACTTTCTTCGGCTGGTTTTTGGAGGTTAACTCCGTGAGGGGGGTCACGATGCTGCCGTACCCTTTGATAAATCTCCGGTAGTACCCCATGAGTCCTAGGAACGCCCGTACTTCCGTCTGGGTCGTGGGGGCCTCCCAGGCCACGATTGCATCGATCTTGGGCTGGAGGGGGGGCTACGAGGCCGCTTCCGACCTGGTGCCCGAGGTAGACTACGGACCCTTGTCCGATCTGGCACTTGCTTGCCTTAATGGTGAGACCGGCCCTTCTCAGGGCCGTCAGCACCGCCTAGAGGTGCTGGAGGTGCTCGGACCAGTGGGAACTGTAAACTGCGATATCGTCCAGATACGCAGCGCTGAACTCTTCCAACCCCGCCAGTACCTGGTTTACCAGCCTTTGGAAGGTGGCGGGGGCGTTTTTCATCCCGAAGGGCATCACCCGGAAATGGTAGTGACCATCCGGGGTGGAAAAAGCGGATCTTTCCTTAGCTCCCTCGGTGAGGGCGATCTGCCAGTACCCACTGGTCAGGTCAAACGTGCTAAGGAAGCGAGCAGCCCCGAGGCGATCAATAAGCTCGTCTGCTCGGGGGATGGGATGCGCATCGGTTCTGGTGACAGCGTTGAGCCTGCGGTAGTCAACGCAGAACCTCAGCTCGGGAACAGCGCCAGGGGCGGCTGCCTTCGGAACCAGGACCACGGGGCTGGCCCAAGGGCTGTCAGAGGCTTCGACCACCCCGAGAGCTAACATCTTTGATACCTCGGCCTTGATACAGGCCCGGACTCGGTCAGGGACGCGGTAGGCTCTGTGCCGTACCGGTGGGCTGTCACCGGTGTCCACGTCGTGGACGCACCAGCTGGTGACGCCGGGGGTGAGGGAGAAGAGGTCCGAGAACTGTCCCAACAACTGGCGACAGTCCTCGCGCTGCTCGGGAGAGAGGGAGGAGGAGAGACTCACACCCTCTACGGAGCCATCTTTTTCTTTCACGCACAGGAGGTCGGGGAGAGGCTCAGTTTCTTCTTCTTCTCCATCATCCGTGGCGAGGAGCAAGCTCAACTCGGCGAAGTGGGGCTTGAGGCGGTTCACGTGGAGAACCCTCAAGGGGTTCCTGGGGGACTCTACATCGATGAGGTAGGTCACCTGACTCTTGCGCTCTACCACCTTGAAGGGTCCTGTCCACTTGTCTTGCAGGGCACAGGGCTCCACGGGGGCCATCACCCAGACCTGCTGTCCGGGCTGAAACTCGACCAGAGTGGCATTCTGGTCATACCACCGTTTCATTTCTTCTTGACTGGCCTCGAGGTTGGCCTCGGCCAGTTCTCGGAACCTCCTAGTCTGGTTCCGGGGGGCCGGGATGTATCGAAACACATCGGGAGGGGGCTCTGGGGCCGCCGTCTCCCACCCTTCTTTGACCAGGCTGAATGGCCCCCGGACAGGGTGTCCGTAGAGGAGCTCGAAGGGGCTGAATCCCAGGGACTTCTGGGGGACTTCGCGGTACGCGAAGAGGAGACAGGGAAGGAGGACGTCCCACTTACGCCTCAGGGGCTCTTCGAGGCCCATGATCATTCCCTTGAGGGTCCGGTTGAATCGCTCCACCAGACCGTTCCCCTGGGGGTGATATGGGGTGGTGAACTTGTAGGTCACCCCACATTGTTGCCAAAGGGACTTCATGTACTTGGAGATGAAGTTGGTCCCACGGTCGCTGACGACTTCTCGGGGGAATCCCACCCGGGAGAAGATGGCCATGAGGGCCCGCCCCACTACGGGGGCTGTCACCGTTAGGAGGGGGATGGCTTCGGGGTAGCGGGTGGCATGGTCCACCAAGACAAGGATAAAGCGGTGACCCAAGGAGGTCCGGGGGTCGAGAGGGCCCACGATGACGATTCCCACCCTTTCAAAGGGGGTACTGACCACGGGGAAGGGTTGAGGGGGGCCTTGCGTCTCCCTCCGCTCTTTCCGCTGGACTGACACGTAGGGCAGGACTTACAATGGGCCTCCACATCGGAGCGCATGCCTGGCCAGTAGAAGTGGGTGACTAGGCGGTGATATGTCTTGTCTTGACCCAGGTGTCCCGCCAGGGGCACATCATGGGCCAGGTTCAGGAGAAAGCCGCGGAAGCGTAGGGGTACCACCAGCACTCGGGCTGACCCTAGCTCGGCAGATTTTTGTTCGCTGTACAGGAGGCGATTCTCCCAATAGACAAAGTGGGAGCCGGACTGGTCACCCGCGGCTTGGGTGGCGGCCTGCTGCCGCGGCCCCACCAAGGATGGACAGAAGGTCTGTTCTAAGCAGAATTCTTCCCGGGACGGTCCTCCTTCCTGGCGCCACTGGCCCAGCTCAGGAAGGTCGTCCAAGCTCGGGGTCGGTTCGACGCCAGGACCGAGGGGACCTGCGTCGGGGGGGAAAGCTCTCTCCGGGGAACAGTTCAGGGGTCTCAGAGGATTCGGGGACCTCGGGGTCCTCGGGGGTAGCCGGGGTTGCCTCTGGAGTTGCCCCTCGGGCGGTCATCGACCGGGTGTTTACACAGGCCCATTCAGGCAAGCCCACCATCTCCAAGTGGGTCCTTTTCTCAACCCGCTGCCATGGGGAGCTCTCTAGATCGTTGCCGAGCAGGCAGTCCACGGGCATGTCGGAGCGGACCGCCACTCGTAACTCTCCAGAGACGCCCCCCCATTCGAATGGGACTTGAGCTATTCGGCAGGTGCGGACGGAGTTATCAGCTGCGATCACCCTGCAGGAGATGTGGGGAACGATCTGGGCTTCGGTGACTAGGTGGCGTTTGACTGCGGTGATACTGGCTCCCGTGTCTCGGAGCGCCCCTATGTGGTGGCCATTGACAGTCACCTGCTGTCGGTACTTCTCTGTGTTGTCGGGTAGGGGGGCTCCTGGGACCATCTCCCTATCACCCAGGGAGACTAACATCATAGCTGCGGGGTCAGCTCCCTCGAACTCCTCTTCTACCCCTTCTTCTTCTAGGGCTACTGAGGTGATGTGGCGCGCTGGGGGCCCTGCAGCGGCAGGCTTCTTGAACAAAGGGCAGCGGGGGTCATTGGCATAGTGCCCGGGTTGCTGGCAATGGAAGCAGGCTAGGCTGACTCGGGGCCCTGGCTTAGCTGGGGGGAACCCTGCGCGCGCTGTGGGAGGTGAGGTGCCGGGCTGGTTTCTGGGGGGACTGCGCGGGGACCCTACCTGGGATCCTCTCTGTCTATTCTGATTCCCCCCTCCTCTCTGGCGGGAAGATCCCCGTTCATTTCGGCCAGAGTCTCCCCCGGGCCCCCGGGGTACTCTGGTGCTCACCCAGCGATCGGCCTCGACGGCCAGCTTCCGGGGGTCAGCCAACTTGCTGTCCAGGAGGTGCTGTCGGAGTTCCACAAAGCAGTTCAGAGACAAATGTTCGTAGGCAATAAGGTCAATGAGCCCCTCGAAGGTGGACACCTTGCTGCCCTTGATCCACCCCTCGAGGGCCCGGCTGTAGAAGTTGACATATTCTACCCAGGTGGTGCCGGGGATCTTCTTGCAGTCTCGGAAGCGTTGGCGGTACATTTCTGGGTTGAGCCCGTACCTTGTGAGGAGGGCTTCTTTCATGTGGCTGTAGGACGTCTGTTCGGCAGACGGTAGGTCGAGTAGGGTGTCTCTCCCCTCACTCAGGAATCGCCCCCACAGCCCGGCTCCCCAATCCTTCTGCGGAACTCGGTGGGAGGTCATGGCGACCTCGTAGGCCTTGAACCATTGCTGGATATCATCGTTTTTATAATATTCTTTGACCACGTCCTTGGGGATGTGGACCTTGGGTTCTACCGGGGGAACGGGCTCTCGGGTCGCCGCTGTTCTGTTGTCTTCGGTCCGGGCCTTTAGTTCGATCTCCTTCATGCTGCACTTGTGCTCTAGCTGGAGCCTCTTCCCTTCGTGTTCTCTCTGGAGTTTCTTCTCCTCCAGTTCTCTCTGGAGTTTCTTCTCCTCCAGTTCTCCTTGCAGCCGCAGCTGCTCGATGGCTAGCTTTTTCTCAGCTAGCCTGAGTTCTCCTTCCATTTTCAGACGGGCCAGTTCTAGCTCGTGGTTCCGGTCGCGTTCTCGGTCGGTCATCTCTTCTCGAGACAGACCTCTCTCTGTGTTGCGAGTCCGCGTCGGGGATTCTGCTCTTTCTTGCTCTGGGGCGTGGGTTTCGATCAGGGGGGCTCCCCCTCCATCGGCTTCCGTCGGTGCTGGAGGTTGGGCTCCGGTCTCCACCCAGGCTATTAGAGCTTGTTGAAGGTCTTCTTTGGTGTTTAATCACGTTGTCGGGATATGGAGATCTTTGCAGAATTGCTTGAGCTCTCGGTGCGAATAGTCTCCCAGAAGCTCCATCTGGAAGGTGGTCTTGTCGTTCGTGAGACTCATGGTTGTTCTTCGTTCGGGTAGTGTGTCAGTACTGTACGATCCCTAGACGTAGGTTCTTATCGCGACGCTGCCACCAATGTTGGAAGGGGCAATCTCAGAGGGCCAGGTTATGCTCACCCGGTCACCCCAAGACCCACCTCTCCCACAGAACTTGCCGAGTCTTATCGTGAGGTCCTCACCGGGGAGGACTTCGAGTCTAGGATCGTACACACTGAGCTCTCACCACACTACGAACAGACACCACACCGTGGGATTCTAGTAACAAGTTCTTTATATAAGCAGTAAAGCGAAGAAAGCACTCTTATGTACACAGTGGTCGAGGGACCACAAAGTCTTTGAGGATTCGGGAAGGGGGAAGCGGGACAGTCTTTAGTCTCTGGGTCAGTACGAGGCGTACCCTGCGCACAGCTCTCAATCCTCGGGCCGGGGGGTACGGGATGATGGTCGTACCGACTGCTTCACCTCTGTCGAGTCAGCTCGGTCGTGATGGTGGTCTCGATGGTCCAGCCGGACCAGAGTACTCCTCGAGCCGCGACGACGTCGGCAGGGCTCGACCTGGAGAAGTTCGTGAGGAGCCGCGACAGCGTCAGCAGGGCTCGGATGATAGCAGGCTCAGGCTTGAGCCGCGACAGCGTCAGCAGGGCTCCGGTGGTCTTAGAGAGGTCGAGCCGCGACAGCGTCAGCAGGGCTCCGATGGTCAAAGTTCAGCTCGAGCCGCGACAGCGTCAGCAGGGCTCTGATGGTTATATTTCAGCGTGAGCCGCGACAGCGTCAGCAGGGCTCCGAGGTTCCAGATGAGTTCTTCTTAGGGTCAGCCGCGATCAGATCAGCAGGGCTTCAGGTCCAAGATACAACTGCCCGCTAGTTGTCGGGCCGGCCCTGATATAGTCCATTGGCCCTTTGATGTCCGGACCCTCGTAGGCGGAGGTCTCAAGCCCTGGGGGCTGGTCGTTGGCGAGGTCCGGCGGTTGGCTCTTTGATCCTTTGAAAGGAGGGGTCCGGGAATTCCCAGACGCCCAGCAGGTCTGGAGCCAGCACTCCGGGAGGCCAAAGGGGCGATCGAAACTGGCCCACAGGGGAGGGCCAAAGGTGTGACAGATACCAGTCTCTCCGGGGAGGCCGGAGGTGCCATTGAACTGCCTGGCTTATCACCCTCGGGGCGCGCTTTACCCCCCAGCTGGGACTGGCGCGCCTTTGGAGTCTGGGTTTCGCTGGGGCCGGGGTCACGCTAGGCCCAGGGAAACAGGGATCTCGGGAAGGAAAATGACTGCCGGGCCTTGTGGGGCATGCAAGGTTAGGCGCTCGGAGCCGGGAGCGGGACGGGGACACGCGGGCCTGGTCGTGGTTTACGGGGGTTCGGGCTTATCGGGGGTGAGACGACCAGGCTGCGGGGTGCAGGCTATTCTTACGGGGTGCTGCGCAGGGGGCTCAGGGTGCAGGCCTACGCTCACAGGATGGGGAGGGACAGAGACGGACCACGCCACGAGGCCGGGTCCAACAATGACTTGCATGGAGGTTAGATTGTTCGCATTTGAATGGCACTACCTATTGTTTCAGTGACTTCATAGCACATGTCTGTCACTGGGTGCCCTGACCTACCGAACTGGGAAAGTAATCAATCGTGTTTGTTTGTTAGTTGATTTCTTCAATGTTTATTTTATAAGTAGTGTGTGTACGTTATTATCAAGGTAAACTGTGTCAATGTAGGAAGTTCTTTGTAGTTTTATGTGTACAGGTGGGTGTACCAAAAGACTGTCATAGGTTTTTTTGCAATGTATTGTTTCATGGGGTTGTCATTGCTCAGCTGGGGTAAAATGACATTACCTCCTCCTATGTTTTACCCCATAATTAATTACATAGTGAGCCAGCTGGTGCGGCCCACGGACACACCCAGTTTTGAAAGTGTAAAAGACCCAGAGGTCTTACGCCAGCACGCTATACACGTTTTTAGGCGAAGGGAAAATATAGCGAGTTGCCCAAAATAATGGGGTGTGGACCAGTTCCCAAGTCGTTAGCTCTTGCCCTTAGAGCACACCCCTTCCCTGCCATAGAGATGAGACCGCTTCGGTAGGGCACAGGTGGGCCAGGACCTGAGGGTGGTAGGCACTCAATCAGTCAGCAAGAGATGAAGTCTTCTGGCAGGAGACCTCATTCTATGAGTAACTGTGGGATGTTAAAGCATTATCAGATGGTTCACCGTGGCCCATTGCCTGGGCACTCTGGAGGAACAACCGCTCTCAAGCCCGCTCCCTCGAAAAGCGCATTTAATTACCTGGGCTCAGTATTTAACGCGCCATGTCTGTCTTAAAAGTGTTACACAACATGTCCATAGGAGTATGTGTGAAAGTATTCACACATGATTTCCTCTGATACAATAATGAACACACCCTACCATGAAGTACTGCAAAGCGACTGCTGGGGAAACACAGATCATTTTCAAGTTTTTTTTATTATTCGAATCCAAAGTCTTTCTTTAAAGAATTACAGCACTTCGCTTATTACTAGACAAATCAAAACAACGTGAAATAATGGTGGGTGTCACGTCAGCTGCATTTCAATCTTTCTCCCTAGAAGAGCGTAGCACAAAAGACCCTATAAAAAAATATACTAACTGGATTTGTGCTTTGCCATTGAGCAAGCTAGGTTGGCACGTCAATGTGTTAAGTAATAGATTGAAAATAGCAGTTTGCTAATAGTAACACAGTAATAGGGTTAAACATTTAGAGACCTGCTCACAAGATCATGTCCTTGTGAGGAAATTGGTACACAGAATACTCAACCGGCGCAGCAGAATCCTGTTAATTTGTTTTCTCATCATATGTATAACACGCGGCACTTTCAGCTAACGTTGCAGAGAAGAGGCAGGTCTGTCATGAAAGAAAAGCTGCAACGCAGAGCAGCACATCAATTAGTTCATTATGTGGAGCAATTGCGCCCCCAACTGAACATTTAGGTTATTCGTAAAACAGTGCATATGTTGCCGGGAAAACATTTACAGAAAAAAACGACTTTTCAAACACACGGCAATATTGAAGAACACCTACCAGGCTGCCAGTGCCAGATTAAACCCTGTGGAGGCCCCTAGGCAGTCGACATTTCGAGCCCCCCTCACCCCCCCCCCCCCACCCCCTCACAAATGATCTCCAATTACGTTTTACATTTATTTTACCAACCAACAATTTTAATAAACCAGATTTATAACACAAAACTATACATTAACGATCATTAATGTTATTACACAAAAATTAATTTTTAACATGTTAATAATCCAACAAAACTTAAACTATTTAATGGCTACATTACATTAATACAGTATTTTCTCTATAGAGTCATTAATGTAAAGTTTTTGTTTCTTTGAGTTAATTCATTTTTTTCTATCTTTTGGAAACAATTTAAGATAGCTTGATTGTAATTTTCTTTCAAGATCTAATCAATATTATTTTGATCCGTTGTTGCGGGGGTCCCAGTGGCGTAACAAAACTTGAGGGGGCCCCCCTGCAAAGCACATGGAGGGGGGCCCCCATTCTCCGCGTCAGTCAAGAGCTCTCAGGCCAGCGACCTGCCATACTGCAGGGGCTCACCCAAGCCATAAAAAAAGGATTCTGGTTCCTCCAATGGTCACATCCGCCCTCTCATCGGGCGATTTACATATATCAGTAAATACTGCTGCAGCGCCCTCCAGCAAAGTCACATAACACTGCCTTCAGCCGGCCCACCAAACACATCCTCCTACTTGATGACCCACTTCCAAGCAAAGCCCACTCAGTTAACCACCTCCAAACACAGACCACTGCCTTTGTGCCTGCTACTAACGCATCCATTATCTCTACTCTCACCCCTACGTAACCCGCAGTTATGCTTTTCCGCCCGCCTTTAAAACCAGCTCTCGGATATCACTGGAAACCTGTGACCGCCGCCCACTGCTCCCCTGTCCACCACCGACAGAAAGACTGATGGCCAGTCCCCATCTAACCACTGCCTACCAGTAAAGACAGAGCCTTTCAGCTGCTGCCCTCCCCAATGCCACTGTGGAAGTTCAAAACATGTTAAACGATCTCTTCAACTGACCACCCCAAAACAGTTCTTCCTGCTAACCTCCACGGCATCAAAGCCGTTCCTGCTACTTTTCATCCTCTGCATGATGCACACAATAATTTTAAATGTACAAAGGGTCCGAGTTTTTGTTTCCTCACACCAACATTAATTTACACTATGTACCCCACTAAACCATCCCTCCTTTCAAAGGTAAACCTGATCCCATGTGTAGCACCAGTCAGCAAGTACCCCTGGGACAAACACCAGAGAGAATCCACGATTCATGTAATTAAACCTATAGTGACAATGTAGCATTGCCCCACCCACTGTCAGCCCAGCGAAGTCTGCAACTTCACAGAAGCCATCAATACTGGCAACATCTAAAGCGCATTTCCACTCCTTTCAATGGTGTAGTGTGTTTATCTAGGTACCTGAATCAATATTCCTATTCCTTGCCTTTGTCTGGTTATAAATCAATAATATCCCTACAACGGCATAGAAACCCTTTTCTTAATTCAGTCATAGCGCATGCTGTCACATTAAGCAAGCCTATTCCTCCAGCCCCCTAGAAAGCACACCGAGTACTTAAACAAATCCAAGCCTCCAGCAACCTGGGAAATCCCCGCTGCCTTTGTTTTGATTTCGTCCAAGAACTCCTGTAAAGCACTGTAAGAACGACCAGTTCTTAGTGACATATTTATTGACGTCTTATGTCCAGCCTTACGTCAAACCCGGCACCTTTCAGGTATAAATATACCAACGTTGCCTTAAGCAAACACACGGTGGTAATCCTGGAGCAGAGCAGCTATCTACTTCCGAAGAGCCCAGCTGATGCGAGAGCCCACGGACGCTGCCCCTTCTTTTTGACGCGCTGAGAAAGACGCTGTCTTTTCTCCTGCCGAGAAATCCAGCCTCCGGCGTTTCCAGCCTACCCTTGCGGGTGACTGGGATACCGAGTCCTGAGAGAGAGATACCAGCCCTCCTGCCTTCTAATACCCAGGTACTGAACTGACTAAACCCTTACAGAGAATTCTTGAGTCAGATTCTTGGCAAAACAAACTTAACTTGAACTGCTACTTACTTACTCCTTCCCACGTATTAGGCTTAGGTCAGGTACACCGGGGTAGGCGTAGTTAGAAGCACCAGTTGAGTACGATTAGTCAATGTATATATGTATGTATCTATTTTATCCATTTTAAAGTATCATATGGCTAAGAAACCATATCCATGCTTTTACAGTATTATTTCAGACTCCTGCTTTTACTGTATGCACTTTACTTAACTATAAGTATTGCAATTGTAGCAATTCATTTCTCTTGTATGAGGAAAGAGACTGCTCAATAAATAACACCTTTTATTGAAAACGCCCGTCTCTCTTTTTCTCTGCAATCTGGTGAAACTAAGTACGCACTTATTGACTGAGTGAAATAGCTGTCTTTTGTTTTCACACGACTCTAGAGATACACTCTTATTCAGGGAGAGCAAAGTTGTCATGTTTTATGGTTGTCAGAAACTAAATCCCTTCTTGTCTATCCAGGGAGGTTAAACTCCTCCTCGCTTATTCGAGAACGTTTTTAGTGAACTCTGAGCTAGCTGGCAAAAAACTTAAGTCTAATATAGTCAGTAGAGACCTAGTTAACCTCAGTCGTACGTCTACTCTACTGAAGATATTATTCCAATGCGCAGAGCCTATTGGGACTATAGGAACTACACTACATGGCGCCCAACGTTTGGTAAGGCGATAAATCTAACGCAAGACGTTAGAGTAACTCAGTCGTGCTTTTTCACACAGACCCTTTCTCCCGTAAATACTCCAAAGACGTCTGGAGTGGGTCAAAGGTTAAAAATCCGCCGAAACTTAGTAGGAAGAGATTTCTATGTATAGTTTTTGGTTTATTCAACGTTGAAGGATACCGTGTTCCAAAATATTGTGCACCTAATCTTTGTTTCCTTGAAACTTGATCTGCAACAAAAACGTTCTGCTAGTAAAAATGACAGAAAGTGAAGAAGAAAGGGAGACAGCTAGAATAGCAGCTCGACTCCTAGAGGATGACACAAGTCTCCTACAGAATGACCCGGATGCAATACTCATTCCGGTCAACATAAGAAAAACTATAACTATTAAACTTATAGAAAATGGACTAACATCGAGAGGTGGTACAGTCATATTCGTAATTGAGGCACATGAATGTCGGCAGACAGAGGTATTCTTTTCATGGATAAACTTTCCAGCAGCAAACGCTGTCACATGTGAGTTCCACTATTACAAAATAGAGGAACCTCCGGAAGAGTACACTCGTTTCGAGGAGGTGGAAATCCCATTAAAATACCAAGAGCACCTGCTCTGGTTTAAAGGCGCCCTAAAACATAATAATCACATTACCAGGCTCGGTCCACTCGGTAGACCAGGAGCAACGTGGCCGGTTCTAGCCAGCTACACACCACATCCAGACATCGAAAAAATGTCGATACCAGAACTTCTAGTCCAACTAAAAGTACTAATTAAAATACATAGACAATTAGTCCAATATGTAATGCGGACTTCAAAAGTTCAACCAGCTATTAACATTCCACAGCTGACCCCTCATCAGGGGAACACAAACAAAATTACACCACAGAACATACAGTCATGTCTGGGTAAAGTACCCATAAAACGGGAACAAATTCCATTCTGGTTAGCACAAAAAATAACTTAAATAGAGGCAGTATTTCCGGATACTACCCCTGTTGAGAAACACAGAATTCTGACTATCTGTCTTCCAATGGGGATCGCACTACATGTGGAGGACTGTGACACTTGGGGCACAGTCTTTGCTTCCATTTACACAAAAACACATGGTGTTCCGTCCATGGCGGTAATACCAGATGTGCTAAAACAGATTCAAAATGAATATGGTCCAGAACCTGCTTTAACTCTGGGTATGAAATTACTGAAAGACTTCAAGCAGGTCTCAGCTTTATTATTATCGAACATAAAAGGAGAAGCAGCATCTGTGGCGATCCGCCAGAAATTGAAAGAAACAGATATAGCAGAACAACCATTTGAACTTGCCAGAATCATAGAAAAATCCTATGAAGAGCTAGGAAGAGATAGTTTGAGTGGGAAACCAGTAAAACCCCAACTAACTGAAAATCTTGAAAAAATATGTATTAAAAATAATCTAAACACTCCAAAAAAGAGCTGGGATGGAAATAAACAATCCACTCCCAAAGAAAAAAGATTCCAGTCCAGAGGAAGGTCTCCTCGGCGGAGAGAAAGATCTCCGGACCAAGGACACAAGTCTCCCCAGAGGGAGCCCTCTGAAAAAAGATACAACCTTAGAAATAGGGATAATTTAAAGAAACCTGATAGATATCAAGATATTGATACACGTCCCTCTCGATCTTTTCAGACTTCCTCGCAGAAATCGGAAAGAAGAGGACGGTCAGAACAAAGGGAAGAGCACGTCAAGTCCAAAGACAAGGAACCTGCTCATCAAAGTAAAAAATTACAATTTCCAAAAAAGAAGGTAGCCAGTATTAAAGTAATCAAACATGCCGAGGATCCTGAGGACACATCTGAAAAACGGAGCGTGGGCACAGAAAATGCTAGACAGCGCAGCAGAAGTGAGCATAGCTCGCAAGATCCTGATGAATCATCTGGAGACAGTGGACACGAATGAATACATTCAGGTGGAAACTGCAGATACCAGAGTTAGCAAACCTCATAAAATATACGAAATAACATTGCGTATAGAGGGAGATAAGACTAGGAAAGTAAGGGGTCTATTTTGGGATAACCTTTCCAAAGGCTATGACATCCTTTTAGCTGAAAAAGACTGGCCACCACAGTTTTTCAGGGAGTGCCCTCATGGCGAAGAAATGATTATGCCTGCCTTCTCAAATCACATTCCAATTAATAAAAAATATACACTTGCAAGAAAGTGGGCAGTAGCCCAAGCTCCTGCCTTGTATAAAAACCATGTTGGATGGGATGAGGACTCTCCTCCTCACAAAATCCAGTTAAAATGTCAACCAACTACACAGAGGCAGTACCCAATTAAGCAAGAAGCTAAAAAACAGGTCAGGGAGATCTTAGATCAACTTGAATACCAGGGGGTGATTGAAACTTGCACCTCACAAATGAACAATCCTTTGTTTCCTGTCTCCAAACCAGACAAGTCATATCGTCTAGTTTTGGACTACAGACACCTTAACTCATGTTGCAAAACCTTTGCAGTACAAAACTCACATAGTGCAGCACTAATGAATAACATCGTGCGCAAAAAATACAAAACAACATTAGACATCTCTAATGGATTCTTTTGTCAAAACATAGCACCTGAAAGCAGGTATTTGACCGCTTTCTCAATAATGGGCTCGCAGAAAAATTCTGTCGACTCCCACAGGGGTTCAAGAACAGCCCAGGATTATTCTCAGCAAGAGTAACAGAGTTACTACAAATGTATGATGATGAGGCATTATCTTATGTCGATGACATCTATCTAACAGATGATGACTTGGATACTCACTTGAAAAGAGTGAACACCATAATACTTGGGTTCGCAGCAGAGGGTTACAAATTCAACTTTAAAAGTCACGAATTGCCATCTAACTGTCCTGTTTTTAGGATATGAATTATCAAGTGAAGGCAAAAGCCTGGCAGACAATTTCCTAGAGAAATGTGCTGTAATCCAAGCACCAAGAACGCTGAAAAACTTACAATCAATTCTAGGTTTCCTGAATTTCGGAAGAACTTGCATTCTAAATTATGCAGAGAGGGTTAAACCTCTCTATGAACTAATAAAACCAGATTTTAAAACAATCAATTGGACTCAAAAACACACAGAAATTTTGAGATCATTGCAAACAGACATGTTAGCTAAAACAAAATTGCAAACACGCGATAATACACGCAACCTTGTAATCCGGGTCATCCCAGGAAGATGCAGATTCACATACCTAACCTCTAATGAGGGAGAAACGGTCCCAATAGCATACAAATCACATTTGTACACAGAAGCTGAAAAAACATTCAGTATTAAGGAAAACATTGTACATGCGGTTCAAACAGCTGTAGCAAAAGAAAGAGCCCAGGCCCAAGGCAGACGGATTACTGTTTTTACAGCAGAATCAGCCTTTGAGGCATTAACAAGCCCATGTAATTTAACTACCATGGCATTAAATCCAAAATGGATACAATGGGAAAATTCTCTTGCTACAGATAAAGTGAAATACTATTTTGACCCGAACATGAAAAAGTTAAAAAATCTAGAATATGAAAGAGAATATCCTCTGCCAATCGACATTCTGCCCATACGACAGTACGCCTGTGTAATATATACAGACATATATGCACAACCCTCAGTTTGGGGAAAACAAGCCTATAACGCCACATGCGAGATTGTTAAATACGTGTGGCGTGGAGGTAAATTGAGACCTCTGGTAACAATATCACACTCTGTAAAAAACAATTCAGAACAACAAACTGAAGTAATAGCGTTAAAAATGGCGCTAAATAATGCCGATCGCGAATTCCCGACACTAATAGTGTGCGATTCGCATTACTGCGTCAAATCATACAATAACGACTTGCAGAACTGGGTTCTAAACGTTTTCAAAGATGCAAAAGGTGGCACAATCAAGCATAAATCGCTTTGGGAACAAGTAGTTCTTTTACAGAAAGAACTACCAAAGACTCACGTGATACATTCATTGAGTCATGAACGTGATGGCGTTCACGTTACAGGGAATTCATTGGCTGAAACAGCCACAGCGGAAGCAACTAAACCGGCTTCCATAGCTACAAAAAAGCGTTCAGAAAAATACATAGACGGGGAAACCATGCTGGCAGTAAAAACGTCATCAAAAGGCGACTGTGCAGCGCTACCCGTCAACTATCCACTCAATTATACATACATAATCGATGGAAACTCCGTTCCTTTTGCTCAAATCCCTGGAGTGGGGGATAGAGTGATTCCAAACACGAACAGGAGAAACTTGTTAATAGCAGACGCACATGGGGGCGCTAGGTGGCGCCAAACCAAGATGGCCGCACTGTAGTGAGGCTCTCGCCAGATCGAGCCTTTGACCGATCCTGCTGACCATCCTGACCGAGGATACCTGTTCTCTCTCCCCACCGTGGTGACCGCAGCGCTTTCCTGCACTCGGCGGTGCCAGCAGCGTCGAAATCGCCCGCCTGGAAGCGGAGATATCAGCGGCTTTGCTCGGAGGCGGCTCGAGTTGTCTGCCAGTGACCCGCCGCTCCGGGACCGACTGGCCAGGAAACTCCGGGGATTTGCGGCCTGATCGGGGCTGCGGACAAATCAACTGCGGAACACACGTTCAACCGCCGCTTCCTCTACGCCTGCCTCTTGCTGGATGGAGACCTCCCTGCATTGAAGGTGAGCCCTTCCTCTTACTGCCGCGTCCTGGGAGTGACTGCGGACGGCCGTTAAAGGCGGAAAAAGGCGCGAACACGGCCATTAGCGGCGGAGCGGATTTCAGCGAGCAGTGACAGGACGCAATATCAGGAGCCGCCTCCCACACTACTTTAGGGACTGCAGAGGCGCTGATACGGCTGGGGCACTACTGAACTCTTGCAGGGAGCAGCCATATATCCTGCGCTGTAGCGCATTGAAGCTACGCTAGTCCCACTTGCTATTTCTGACCCTCCCGCCGCCCTCACAGCACTGTGGTCTACCTGCTGGCTCCCTTAGGGCTGTGGGCTCGTTCATGCTGCTTGTGTGACCCTGCATGCATCTCATACAGCGCTCTCTGCACCCGCCTGCTCTCCTGAAGCGTCCTTCCCGCCTTTCAACACACGAGGTGCACTGCCGGGGGGTTGTCAACACACCGGCCCAGAGAGCACATCGTTCCCAGCGCACACTGGCGGGGCGCGGAGGCCGCCTCACTGCTCCTTCGCATGCCTACGTGACCTTGCCCTCTGGCTACGCTGAACATTGACACAGGGCCGACGATATCTGCCCAAAACCACTTGCTCTGCTACAGGACGCAACTTGCGATGTGATCTGGCCCCCCTTACAGGTACTGCTTTCCTGGTTGCTCTTCTGGTTACTCTCCTGTTGTAGTCCGCACAGAGGGACCCTGGCTGATGTGTCGATGGGCGGATCTAGCTAAAGTTGATTGCTTCTCCTGCTTCACCGGGGGCCGGGGAGACATTGTTCACTAGCCCTGCCTCACTACTTTGGGCTCGTGAGCCGTAGAATTCAAACAGACGTCACCTCTGAGCTGCACTGCGCCCATAGTGCCACTTCCACAAGTGTTCATTCTCGCCCTGCCACTCCGCCTTGTCACATAGACGCCACTTCGCGTCACCACACACTGGCTGCTCCTACCACGCCGGCTGCGCGTGCACCTAGACACGCCATGGGCCGCAATGACGCCAAGCAGACCAAAATACCGTTTGAATCTAAACGGGCCTCCAGAACCATGCACGAACCCGACGGTAGCCCTCCTGCCCGTGGACCACCGGGGGACGATTGGAAAGCCTTGCTGCTGACCATGCAGCAGAGTCTGACAAGCATTGACGCCAAGGTTGACACGATCAATACTCGCATGGACAGTGTGGTTACCAAACTGGAACAGCACGACACCAGAATCAAAGAAGCGGAAGATAGAATATCAGATCTGGAAGATGGTGCCACTACGAACGCCAGGCAGGTGACCCAAATGGACAGGCTCTTAAAAATCATCGCGGAGAAAAACGAGGATTTAGAAGCCAGGTCCAGGCGCAACAACATCCGCGTCCTGGGCCTTGCAGAGTCCACCAACACTGGAAAAATGGAGGTGTTCATTGAAAATCTGGTCGTCGAACTCTTTGGTAAAGAATCGTTCTCCTCGCACTTAATAGTGGAGCGAGCCCACAGATCCTTGGCCGCACGCCCACCGCCAGGTGCCCAACCTCGGCCCATCATAGCGAGATTTCTCAATTATAGAGACCGGGACGCAGTGCTCCGACGAGCGAGAGAGATTGGCACGGTGAGTTACTGTAACACTACACTCTCATTTTTCCCGGACTTCACCCAAGCAGTACAGGAAGCCAGGAGGAAATTCATAGGTGTAAAGAAAAAGCTCCAGGATCGAGAGATGACATACGCCATGTTGTACCCGGCTAAATTGAAGATTTCCTACGGGGGCAAACAACACTTCTTTCAAAATCCTCAACAGGTGGAGGACTTTCTTAAGCACCACAGGGCGGACGAAACCAGAGGAGGCGCTGACTCCCATCACTCCAGATCCACTTCGCCTATGAACCAGCAGGAATAATCCATATTCACAGTGACCGCTCTATGGACAAGAAGTGGTGACGGATTTGAAGCCTACACCACGGTGAGATACAAATCGATAATGTTGCTTGACTTGGTACACATATTTGGCAGGCTCGATCGCCCACCTCCGTCCCACGCCGAGAGACCGGGTCTTTGCCTGGTTCCAAGTGGGTGCGAGTAGGGAGGTGGATGGCAGGTTTGGTGCCCCTAGTGCGGTACCCCAATGGGCGAGCCCCAAACCCCCCCTTCTTGTGGTAGAATGGAGGGATACGTGACATTTCTAGGGTTTTTAAGTTGGGGAGTGGGAGGGATAATGGGGATTGGGTGGGTTCAGGATGCCCGGCGAGTTAGGGTTGCCGGAGTGGGTGGGGGAATGTTCCGACATGTTACCTGCGGGACAGAAATGTTAGTTGTCCACGTTAGCAGTTGGGCATACCGAGAGGGTAGTTGGGTTTCGATTCCTATATTTGCTGCCATTTGTTATTTGTGCATGGATGTTGTGGATGATTGGCGCTCACTTTTTCCGTCAGAAATATGGGAGACGTAGCTGAACCACTGCCCGCTTCGCAGTTCCGAGTAGCCTCCTGGAATATACGGGGGCTGAACAACCCAAAGAAAAAAAGACAAATACTGGGATATCTTGACAGACACGGGATATCTGTAGCTATGCTGCAAGAAACTCATCTGATGCCTAGCGGTTTCCCTCCATTCGCTTCTAAATGGGCTGTGAGCAGGGTGTTCTCCTCCTATTCTAATTACGCTAGAGGTGTGGTAATACTGGTGAAACGGGGAATACATTTCACTCCAGCTGGAACTGAGATAGATGCTGAGGGGCGCTACTGTATGCTATGGGGGAAATTACACTCACACACAATACTGTTTGCATGTTATTATGGTCCTAACACGGATGACCCTGATGCTCTTCTCACCCTATGGGGGAAAATACAGGCTTTGGGGATAGATCACGTGGTGCTGGGGGGAGATTTCAACACGGCCCTCATACCCGCACAGGATAGATCGCACCCACATGCCTCTCATTATACTAATACTCAGAGATCACTAATGGGAATACTGAAGGAGCACCGCCTGGTGGATGCGTGGCGACATATGCATCCCACCGCCAAACAGGGTACTCATTGCTCTGCATTCCACTCCACATGGGCCCGCCTTGACTATATATTTGTCTCAGCAGGTCTATCCCCATGGTTAACCAAAGCAAGTCACCTGGCGCGTACATACTCGGACCACTCCCCGGTTCTTCTCTCCCTCACCATTCCCCTTACAACTCCCCCTTTCCTGAACTGGCGCCTAAATCCCGCACACCTGACTGACACTGCCTTCACTGCTGAATTGGAGCAGGAAATCACAGAGTTCTTTGAACGAAATATTAATTCAGTTTCTAGTCTCACTACAGTTTGGGAGGCCTTTAAAGTGACAATGAGGGGGAGCTGTATCGCCAAAGGGGGGGGAGTTCTCAAGGCGCTGCGAACAGACATACACAAGCTTGAATTGGAGCTCCGTCAGCTGGAGCGAGAAATGGCGAATGGAGATTGGGACGGCGCAGTACATGCTCAGATCAGGGACAAACTGAACGAATACTCAGAAGCGGCGGATAGGGAAGGCAAATTTCTGGGTAAGCCCTTTAATGCTCGGATATATGGTGAGGGAGACAGACCTGGCAAGGCGCTTGCCAATGCAGTCAGAACCCCTCGATATCAAAATTATGTCCCGACTTTACTGGACAAACATGGCACACCGCACCACGATACCAAGACACAGCTCCAAGTGTTAACTGAACACTACACCTCGCTTTACACCTCACATAGGAACGACACGCTCAATTTGCAGGAATATCTGGAGGACACTGCTATTGCCTGGCTGGGACCGTCCCAGCAAAAATTCCTTCATCATGAGCTCGAACTTGATGAGATCAAGGATGCCATCATGTCCATGAAGTCAGGGAAAGCACCGGGGTCGGACGGCCTTCCGATAGATTTTTATAAATCCTTTCTACATGTACTAGCACCCATACTGAAACAGGTCTTTTATGCGGCATTGGAAGAAGGCTCACTCCCCCTCACGATGCGGGAAGCCTTAATAACGTCGCTGCTGAAACCAGGTAAACCACCCGAACATTGCGACTCCTTCAGGCCCCTCTCGCTATTGAATACGGACAGCAAGATCTTAGCTAAAGTTCTCGCTACACGTCTTAACCTCCTTATGGAAAGACTCGTCCTTCCAGATCAGGCGGGGTTCGTTCCGAACCGTGCCACGTCCCATAATTTGCGTACCTTACAAGCAGTACTGCAAGATATTAACCCCAGGTGCGAGGCTGCTGCCATTTTCCTTGACGCTACAAAGGCGTTCGATTCCCTGGAGTGGGACTACCTTCTTACACTGCTCGAGAGGATGGGAGTCCCCTTTAATTTTCTTGACTGGATTCGGCTGTTATACTATAAACCCCAAGCTACGGTGCTACTCAATGGGGCGCGCTCCGCTCCGTTTGAAATCTATCGGGGTACCCGACAGGGTTGCCCTCTGTCCCCGATACTCTTCGCTATCGCCATCGAACCCCTAGCCGCGAAGCTTCGACAACACCACAAACATCGTGCACTAGTCTACCCGGAACGGCAACTCCTGATTGCACTATACGCTGATGACATGACCCTATACGTGGACAATCCACGAGATAATCTAAATCCCTTATTGCGCGAGATTACTAAATTTGGGGCTATAGCGGGGATACAGATCAACTGGGCGAAATCTGCTATGTTCCCCTTGACAGACAAGACCTCGGAGTTTCCCCTAGACTACCCCCTGGTGTGGGAATCCGATGAAATAAAGTATCTAGGCATCACAATCACCAGGAATAGAGAGGACCTTATCCGAGCTAACTATGGGACGGTCCTGGACAAATTGACAGACAGCGTTACACGGTGGATACATCTTCCTCTATCCATGGCGGGCCGCATATCACTTATTAAGATGGTGGTCCTCCCCAAACTATTGTATCTTTTTACGAATATTCCCTATAGCCCGGGGTCTTGCTTTTTTAGAGCCCTCAACTCCCAGCTCTCGCGACTGATCTGGGAGGCAAGCAAACTAGACTTAGTTTAAAAACCCTGATGTTACCTTACCACCAGGGAGGGTTTGAAGTCCCGGACTTCCGAAAATATTACGATTGTGCCCAGGGCCATTTTGCGGCGTACTGGTTCCATCCCCCTCCATTTATGGCCCACCTGGCGGTTGAGGATGGTTATATGAGACCAGAAAAACCCTCTGGGTATCTCTACACTACGGTCAGTATGACCGACAGAGACCCGTCTACGGTGGACTGTACTGTCAGAGCCTGGAAGCGCATTGCAGGGCATATGGGAGTACTATTCGCCTACTCGCCTCTAATGGCGGTGGCTAATGACCCCAGGGTGAGTATCGCCCGAGAAGAATTGGGACGTAAATTCCTTGCCAAATACGCTATAAACACATGGGGAGATCTTTACCTGCAGGGCGCCTTCCGCACTGCTGTGCAGATTTTTGGGGACAACACCCCCACGATGATGGATACTTTCCTCTATGTCCGCCTCCGACAAAACATAAAATCCGTCACGCCCAATTTTCCGGACGAACCAGAAATCATGGCGCCTCTGCACTCCCTGCTCCAGGCCACGGTCCCGAAGCATGTAGTCTCCATGTTGTACAAACACGTCCAGGTGGCTCCATCGCCCCCCTCCTTTAAAGCCCGTCAGGACTGGGACGCTGACCTACCCGAACCCATATCAGACGAGCAGTGGGAGACGAGCTGCTCTCACACACATGCTGTAACCGGAAACACACGTCTCCGACTGATCCATTATAAATTCTTGCACCGGCTCTATTTCACGCCGGCAAAACTGCACCGTCTGGGCCTCAAAGACAACGATAGATGTCTCCGATGTGGCATCCCGGGGGCAGATTTTATACACCTAGCATGGGGATGCCAAGCAGTCGCCACGTACTGGGTGGAAGTGTTTGAAGCTCTCTCGGAAATGCTCGGACTATCCATAGACCCTTGTCCTAGGATAGCGCTGCTCGGACTAGCTCACCCTGCTGTTAAGACTAACCGAAAATTTTTTGCACTGAGCCTCCTTCTGGCCAAACGTCAGGTGGCATGCAGATGGGGCAGAGGGCGGGCACCTAAATTTAAGGACTGGTTGAGTTGCATGGCTACCTGGCAAGAACAATTACACAACTATGCTGACCTCTTACCACCTAAATCACGACCCAAAGATCTATGGGGCCCTCTTACTTCGTACCTACTTCACTTACACAATGATGAGCATTCTGTGGAGGGGGATAATTGAGGGGTGGACTGCAGCGATAACCGCTCTGTTCACACACGGGGGCTGTGCCCATTCACACACTTTCAATGGCATTACCCCAACACGCGCCCCCAACATATGCTACCCCCTGCTGGACATGGCTTACTTTAGGGCCTGCGTAAGTGAACACGCGCAGCACATACTGTTACGCCCCCCCTGGTACATAACATACGGATCGAGGTGTGACGGGATTGCGGGGTGACGAACATCCCCCCCTCCCCCTCTCACCTCTTGTATTATTCAGACTTGGTTCGGAACTGATATTCTCATTCAGACGATCATCCACTGCAACACATCCATAGCAAGACACGATATCGCACTCTCTACATGGCAAGCGAGCAAACTACCTTCTCCGGGGTTGAGTCAACATTATAGCAGTAGTAAAGACACGGCCAGCGTTGACTGGCGTCCGATGCTGGATAGTGACCTCGACCCTGCGCCCCCCGCGCGACTAAGCTCCGTCATTCCACTGCCCCGGTATGGAAGAGTCGCTGGGGGCAGGAAATGGAAATGTTATGTTGTTAAGTTGTTATAAATGTAAAAAGTAACCTCATTGCTTTGCTGCTCAGGACTCACAGTGTAACCAAGATGATTTCCTGCAATTTCCTCTATGACCCATGTTTCATACTAACGCGGCCGGCCCGGATGGGTTGTAGGCGGCTTGCTGTGTGCATCCCATAACTTTATTAGGACTACAAGTCCATCCTCTTTCGAGGCACTGTGAAAGCCGGCCCAGGAATGTGGGTTGTAGGCTCTGAGCTGTATTTCATGTGTTTATGACCAATAAAGGTTTTCAAAAACCAAAAAAAAAAAAAAAAAAAAAAAATAAATAGCAGACGCACATATGGGTGAGGGTCTAAGACACCTTAAGATTAAGGAATCTCTGAAAGAATTACAATCAATATACTGGTGGCCAGGAATGAGCCTGCAACATCACAAATTCGCAATAAACTGCCCAGACTGCAACAGAGATCGCAGTGGCGAACCGGCCGGTGTATTGCCATGGCCCTTCGCTTAGATAGGACAATGCTATCTATATGAAAAACCCAGTAGGAATAATGCGTCATATTAACATATAGAGACTAGTTTCACTTAAAATGTAGACCCCAGCTCTCGGCTGACGTCTGAACTGTTATTAAAGATTTGCGAGTCTTTATCGGCACATACGCAATTGGCATGCTACATTCTGACCAGGGTCCTGCTTTTAGCTCTCGAGCTTATAAGGAGGCCATGACCAGCATGGGCATTGCATTGCGGTATTCTTGTCCCTTCCATCCTGAGGGAAACGGGCTTGTGGAAAGAAAAAACCGAGACATAAAGCAATCTATAACGGCAAAGGTATTAGGTTCGGGCGTTGGGTGGGTCAAACATTTAACAAGTGTCCAACGTAGTCTTAAGAATCTGCCAAGAAATTCTCTAAAAGGTTTCAGTCCGTACGAACTATTGTTCGGGACTAGAATGCATATCCAGGACCTCGATAGTCAGACTTCAGTGGTAGAAGGAAAATGCTTTGATATCAAAGATCGTTTGGCTATTTTACAGGACTTAAATGAAACAATAAAAGACCTGAGCAACATAAGTTGAAACAGCAGTCAACAGCCACTGAAGAGAAACCACCTGTCCCAGCAAGGCCTGTCTGGATTCCAAAGATTGGGGATCTGGTCAGAGAAAAAATCGCGGTGAAGAAGGAATTTGGGCCTTCTTACAGAAAAGCAGTACCTGTCTTAGCTGTCAACGGAACAAGATCAGTTGTACTACCGCCCCTTGCTGGTAAAAAGGAGAACCGAGTTGTATCCATCGACCTGGTTAAACCACAATCATGTGGCCAATAATAAGTAGTAGGCCAAGTGGACTCCCAAGAAATAGCAGAACACCAAAGTTTGCTACAAATCAAGAGGTTCAAACTGAGAGACTAATCACATTTGATAAACCTACAGTGAATCAACAAGGACTATGCAACAAAGCCATGGAACTTATGCCTCTTAAAACCCAAATTGCAACAATTCGTCAAGAAACACCTGTCTACAACGATGTAGCCACAGACTATGCTAATGAAACAAAGAAAAATCCAGAAGCAATTCCAACAATTGACAGAACTGCATCAGGCTACTTCATCAATTTCAATGACTTTTCTGAGGATCCAAGCGAACCTGAGGAACGGCCAACAACAACAAAAACTTTTAAAGACAAAGCTAAAGAACTCTTTCATCAACTACAAGAAACCTATCTGATTTCCCCAATTTTGGGTGGTGCTAGGTGTACTTTTCCTCCTGCTTTGGCTCATCATGGTGCTATGCTTGGGACACTTCATTGAGGGAAAATATATTACAATGGGCACAGCAAGCCAGAATATCAACCTGGTCCTAAAGCCACACAAGTCTTCACACATCGAGAAAAGAAAACTTTCTTCAGTAAACTTCACAGCCAATCCGATACCCGGTGGGGTAGCATGGGACAAAACAGATTACGAACAGATTACGAAATATATGGCCCGGTCGAGCTCTTGAAGTATCCTCATCAATTTAAGGTTTCATTAAGTGACTTTGTAAAACCGAGCACATTCTCTGATGATTGGGACTTTGAAAGTATTAATGATATGATGTCAGACTTAGTTATGTCATCAAAATTTACAGAACATGATTATTTACAAGGTTCATCAAATTATGAACAGATGTACTCCTACAACCACTATGCTAACCATTATTTGCATAAATCTGCTCAACCTAGAAATGTTTTTAATTTTAATCAATGGGAACATTGTGCAACTCCACCAAAAGTCAGTTCTAAAACATTTTATGATAAATTCCCATACTTCTCAGGGTTTAACACAAGTGAAGCAGAAACGTTTTATTTTAAACTGTTAAATAAGACAGGAATGAAAACCATGCTGACAAATACAAAATTAATCTATTCAGAAACATTTTTTGAAAAATGAATACATTCGGTTTTGATTTTTGGAAAAATAACATTGAAACAAAAACCATCTGGGGTACCAAAGATTGGCAAGTCCAAGGTATAGAATCATTATTCAGAGCCTGCATGATCCCAGAACAAATTATATTTTTGAATGACACAATTCAACAAACAACCTGTTTTGGCCTAGCCAAAATTAAAGACTTAAACAAACCGTCTATTCCAAAGCCAACACCTGACAGTAATAGCACTACAGATGTTGAGATAGACGTATCCCATATTTTAAACCAAGACAGAACACATCCTGATTGGAAAAAATGGTTGATCTGGCCCACAGACACAAATAACTGTCAAGATAGATTCCTGAACAAAATACAGGGGTTCAAATTGACCCGGCCAGACCCTAGATACTCCCAGAGACAACATCCAGGGATAGTAGCAACATACAGTGTAGGAAAACTCTGCCTTGAATGGCTACAGACATCCACACTGACAGAAATTAAGCAACACTTAACTTTACTTAAAGAAGGTGCTGACTTGCGTGATTTCATTATGGTTTTTTTTTTAAAAATTTGACCGCACACACCGGGTTACGTGCACATTTACTACAGAGTGAAAAAAGACGTTATTTTTCAATGAACTAATTTCCAACAACTAAATTATATTAGATATTTCTGTTTTATTTTTTATAAAGTGCAATTTTTCTTCTCTCATTTCATCTTTTTATAATATTTTCTTATTTACATATAACACATGGTATTACATTTTCACTAATTAATTCATAAATAACATTGTAATTTTTAACCATTCATGATATCATTTCCTAAATACAGAACATATTCCCTTCTATGCGTTTCGGCCAGTTGCCTTCCTCAGGAATTCTGCATTTTTCTTATTTGCATAGACAGTAACTATAATGAAAAACAATAGTTTAGTATTTTGTCTATTACAAGATGTTATTCTAAAAAACAACGTCTAACAGTAAACTCATCTTTTTATCAAAAAAAAAAATTTCTTCTTAAATTTTTTTCCTACAGTGATTGTACCCCGCTCAAAGGTGATCCTTGCCTACAGGACTAAAGTGCTAGCATTATTCCATTTACATGTTCATATACAAAAACACTATACATTTATATACATATTATACATTATTCTCATCAGTTTATCTATATATCTATATACATTATAAACAAAGGGTTGCATAGCTTCAAAATATCTTCTTCAGTTGGTACAGTATTATCAATTAATGTTTGCAGATGAAAAATAGGGGAAGAGGTTACGGTATGATCTGATACAGGGAGGACGATGGAAGGGCTATCATTTTGCAGGGAGGGGAATCTTATACCCGGAGGTGATATCTTAAGAATAAAAGCTGTGGATGGAATCCTACTGTATATACACACACATATTGTCCATGAGAGAAAGATTTGCCAAAGATTAATATCAGGGATAGCCATTCATACCTATAAAGCCCATATAAGCTCTGAAGAGATGTACCCAGCTGGAAAAGATCAGAACATTTCTAGCGGCCCCAATACTGTTCGGATGTTTAAGGGTAAGGTCTGAAATTAAATGGTGCATATCAGTAAATGGCTCCCATATTTACATATAGTGAATATTTTATCTAGGTATTATTAGATGGAAACATACCCGTTAACTTCACTCAGGGTGAGCAATAAATAGATGGAGATGGATTTATATTGTTGAAAGGGTTTAGATCCCAGATTGCTGCTCCTAAGATCAATGTTATATAAATTACTATAAATATTAGTATAGTTGTGAACATATATAGTATGGTTGTCACACAAGATATATTTTGATAAGTGCATACCTGCTTGGATCTATCGCCAGTTCTCTGGTATGGCGCTGTGTTAAAAGGCAGATATTTCGAGGTGACGATTTCTGGAGGCTGTTTGTTCGTAGGGCCAACTGTGAAGTATATATTACATTAAGTTTAGCGTTTGTTTTATGATTTTATAACAACTGAACAGGCGTAGTGCTTACATTACTACCTGGGGTGTTAGGCTGCGCCGATATTAAGCCCTGTCGGTAAGGCTCCTGATGCGCTATGGCTCTTTGATAACGGGGTTCTTCCACCTCCTAACTCCCGCTGTCTCTCGGAAGGCTGTGTGTAAAACACATACAAAGTTTTTTTTTTTAAATAACATTAAATAACATTAACCGCTAGTTTCTTTAGGTATCTAAATCCTACATATCTCCTTGTCTTAGCGCTCTGGACATACCTGGTTAAAAGTTGAAGTGTACGGACAGCATTTCTTTTGGTCTTTGTCGCTGCTTCATTAAGATAGCTTAAATGGGGCTTCCTTTAAGCTTAAGATTTTGGCGCCACGGCCGGACGGCCCGTAATCATATTCTCGCGAGAGTAGTGTGAGCCTGGGATCTTGCAAGTTCTAACGGCTTATACGAAAACTGGAACCGCCATCTTGTAATGGGTTAATCATTATAGTATACCGCCGTATGTCGGTATTTAATAACTATTCGGATTATGACTGCACAGATCTTGTACTAATTTGTCAGTTATATGTGTTATTTATATGGGGCGCCAAAGGATAGTTTAATTGAACCCCCAATATATATATGTATATATAACATTTGGTGACCCATAATAACGGCGGTTATACTACAGTTGCTAATATCTCCTCATTTAGCGTTCTTCATTAAAGGGTCGTAATTGGCCGTGAGTGTAATGTCCCAGGTTTTATTGTATGCGTGCCATATTGGGTTGTCTGTTCTTTTCAGAGTGATCAGTATCAACCCTTGTTACTGGATAGTGCTGGTTCTCAAAACTACTACCATCTGCAAACATTAAATTAGATACATACATAGATAACAAAGAACCATCCCTTATAAACATATTTCTAAGGTCTGATAATCTGCAATATACATATTTATTGTTTCCCTCCCATAGGTCCAACCATTCTCCTGCATTATTGACAATAAAATAAAATTTTATCATATAATTATCATCATATAATTGCTTGTTCCCAAGGGATTTCAGCGTTCAACCCGCTAATTGCTGTGCCCAGAAGAAAAATCCAAAAGACCTCTCTCATTTTGCGTATCTTGTCCTGTTCTAGACCTGCCTTTGCGTGTATTCTTTCTAGGATAAACCATGACATGTTGTCTGGTGTGTGATTGTATTCCACATAGGTGCAGTTGTTTTTCTAGTTCTGATTGCAGACCTATGTTCACTAAGTCTGACATTAAGGGCTCTACCTGTCTGCCCTACGTAACCCTTCTCACAGGGGCATAGGATAAGGTAGATCACATTTGTACTTCTGCAATTGTTTAAGTCCACAGGTTGAATTAACTGTTTATTAAACGTCATGCTCACTCCTTGAATTGCCGTTTCACATGATTTGCAACTCGAGCAGCTATAGTTTCCTACTACTGGTTGCATGTCAGTGACTGATCGTTGTGTTGTGGTTGATTTGGCTGTCATTCTTGATCTCACTATGTGTTCCTTAAGGGTCTTATTTCTTTTATACGCAAAGATAGGTTTAGGTAGCTGATTTTGTTTGGGGACATTTACATTCAATATATGCCAATTGGCATATATGGTTTGTCTTATCCTCTCATTGATCATTGAATGTTTGGTTATGAATATCAATTGAGGAGTAATTTTGTTCGCTTTGGGTTGTAACAAGCTTTGACGGTCATAAAAACGAGCCCGTTGGTAAGAGTCTCTTATTATTTTCTTGGGATATCCTCTGGCTAAGAATTTTTCTTTCATCATTATGGCTTTGGCATCATAATCTAGTATACTGGTGCAGTTACGTCTCAACCTTAGAAACTCCCCGAATGGCACGCTGTTTTTCTGTATATGTGGGTGATAGCTGTCATAGTGGAGGAGGGTGTTTCTGGCTGTAGGTTTAACGAAAAGGTCCACAACTAGACCCCCTTCTTGATGTTTTATTACTACATCTAGATAGTTTACTTGTTTCCTATCAGTATGATGTGTGAATCTAATGTTACTATCACATGCGTTTATCCATAGGAAGAAATCTTCTAACAAGTCCTCATTGTCTGTCCAGATAAAAAACACATCATCTATGTATCTCGACCAAGTCGCTACAGATTCATGGAAAGGAGCGATCTCGTTGAATATAAACTGGGTTTCAAAATGTGCCATATAGATATTGGCAATAGTGGGGGCACATGAAGCCCCCATACTGACTCCTTGTTGCTGTTTGTACAATGTGCCATTGAATTCAAAGATATTATCATTTAAGACAATCTTTAGGCACTCTAGGATGAATATAGTTGGGCATTGTATATTGTATTTTTGTATGAACCAATGTGTTGCATGGAGCGCTCCCATAATGGGGATATTACTGTAGAGCGCCTCAATGTCCATAGTGACCAAGATTTGAGATGTGTTACAATAGCGCACGTTCTCTGCCAAATTTATGATTTGTCTAGTGTCTTGCACATGTCCCGGAGTGTGGACAACGTGTGGGCATAAGATCGCGTCTATATATTTAGCTAAGGGTTCTGTCACCGAGCCAATGGTTGTTACAATTGGTCTCAGTGGCGGATCATCAGTGTTTTTATGTACCTTTGGGATGCCATAGATACTAGCCAATTTGGGTTTGTCCACATTCAAATAATCATATTCATTTCTGCATATCTCTCCGTCTCTCAATGCCTTGTTGGTTAGTTTTCTGATTTTGGTTTTAATCTGTGGTGTCGGGTCTCTTGTTATTGGGGCATAGAAACGGAGGTCATTTAACATGTCTTCCATTTTAGACACGTATTGTGATGTCTCATACACTACAATGCCTCCTCCTTTATCACATGTTTTAACTGTGATACTCTTGTCAGTCTTGATCATATTCATAGCCTTGTGTTGGTTACTTGTTAGATTAAACGGAGTTTTGGGTACATGGTCAGAGATGTTGGCAAATTTCTCATTCATGATCTGCTCAAATATTGTCACCTGTGGTGGTAACTGGTCTAGGGTGGGTGTAAACACTGATTTGGGTCTTAAACCTGATAGATTAATATCCTCTATTCTTTCATTATGGGACCACGCAAACAGCGTCAAAAACGTTTCATAGCGGCCTCTATATATGCAGCTTATAACGAAGCTTGGAAAGAAACTCAAATTGAAGCAGCAGAGAAAATACAGGCAATTGACCGTATTAATTTGGAAAAATCACTTTCTGTTGTGGACAATGGGTTAATGACTCTGTCTTCCACAATATATTCTCTGGACAGTATTGTATCATCTGCAATCGATATAATAGAGCAGGACGTACTAATGTTACAACATGGTCAGTCCCTTTAGCGTTCTATTGTACAGCTTGGCTGGACGTTACAAAATCTGCGTTCAGGCTACGTGCCTTGGCGTTTAATCAACACAACGTCATTATTCTCTATCTTTAACCTTACTGATACACAAATCAGCTTGGCACAAAAAGGAGCAGAATATACAATTCTGAGCATTGAAAAACTTGAGAGATTACCATTGACAATGTCAGAACGACCTGTCATCGAATGGATAATACACGGAATCATAACTATTCCATTAACAACTTTCCAACTTCGATACTGCCAAAAGTATATACAGGCAGGCCAGTATGAAAGGTTGGGTAAAGAATACATTAAGTCATCATGGAAATTACCTTACACACACACATGTTATAGTGAAAAAGGACAGAATGTATTTCTTAGTGGTAATAATTGTGAAAAATCACTAAGTGGTATACTTCTGTGTCAGGGTATAAACTACATGGGGCCTGTGAGGGGACTTCAAATAACCTTTCATGTCACCAGCTTGGCACACCTGCAACTCGAATAGAGCCATATTTTAGACGGCTTTAGAGCTACATTCTAATTGTGGACCACAGATGTTGTGGCTTGATGCCAGGAAAAGCTTATCTTGTAAGCGTTTCGTCCATGGTCACTTGTTGTATGCAAGTATTGTATCCGAACGACACTCCAGACAGGGAGGGAAACATTTGGCCCAGTTTGAAAATCTCTTCAATTCGAATTGATACTTTAAGCAGAATGAAGTCTGTTCTTCTACAGACGCCTGTGCCCTTGACGTCATCAAAAGAATCGTAAGATCTCCAGGTTGCAAGGACAACAGAGATTCATGCACTTTTATCAACAAATTGCCCCTTGCATTTCGCAGAAATGCTAAACCAAATCTTAAACATTTCAGATACGAATGGTATCCCAAGTGTATTTAAGACACTTTTTTCGGGACTGTTAACACCCTTCAAAGCAGTCCTGGGCATTTTTCCTAATTTTGTCCATTCGATCTTTGGCGGCCTTCCACTCCTTTTGGGACTCGTAGCAGGCATTTTATTTTTGATACTCCTGCTTCGTTATGGCAAGCCATGTCACAGACAAGACTCCAGCAACAATGGAAGAAACGATCCTAGCTATACGCTATCGGGACCGCATAACTAAAGTCCTTGCATTAGCCCGGCTAAGAGATCTGAATATGACCTGGTTTCTTTCATTCAGACCCATCTGGCAGAACTGTATCTTACCTGTGTTAAGATGTATGCTGTGCGGAGAAGAATGCGTGTTAGACGTCTGTCTTACACTACAATCAGAAGTACCAATGGATACAGATACTTTGCTAAGTCCAGTAACGGCTCATGCATCGTGTTGTCCCCAGCGGTTACCCATCCTGATGACGGCATTCGTGGAAACTTCACCACTGCGATTAAAGGGTAGTGAAGTGCAAGATGAGAGCAGCATCAAACAGGTACGACCTTCTGTGAGCAATGCTGATCAATACATCGATGATAGCAATCATTCTCACGACTGCACAGTTGCGGCATTTTCCAACTTGGTCGAACTTTCACCTGAAGCGGTAAACTGCTTTTTTGAAAGTCTGTCTTACCAGGCAGGATTTCGGGAGGGTGTATCTACTATCGACCAAATATTTAGGCTACAACTGCTCTTTTGGAGAACAGCGGTAATCGAGGGCGGCAGTCTCTATACCATCTTTGTAGACCTACGCGCCGCCTTCGATTTGGTGCCTAGAGCAAGGCTGTGGAGCGTCATGAAAGAGCTGAAAGTCCCAGAGGATATTTTGGCAATTCTGATGAGACTCCATTCTAACAACTACGCCCGCGTTAGGTGTGGCAAAGGTGGCAAACTAACCGAAAGGTTCCCCATTCGCAGAGGTGTAAGACAGGGTTGTGTGCTCGCACCTACCCTGTTTTGTATCTTTGTGAACGGGGTAATTGCCCACCTCAACAGGATTGCTAACTCTGATGCTCCAAAGCTGACTGGCAACAGGGTGCCCGCAATTATGTTTGCGGACGACACCCTGTTGCTGTCTAAATCCCCGATGGGGATCCAACGCATCTTGGACGGCTTCCTAGACTTCTGCTCTGAGCGGGGACTGGAAGTCAATCCCCAAAAAACAAAATTCATGATTTTAAATCCTAACTCCCGTAATAGAGCCCCTCCAAAGCTAGGTATGGTCCAACTAGAACGGGTCCACAATATCGAATACTTGGGCATTACCATAAATGAACATTTAACTTGGTCGTCGCACCAGGCCAGAGCGACCATCAAACTGGCTCAGTTGGCGGGTGGCACTCTGCGCCTGGCAAACAAATCAAGCTATCGACCACTTACCCCAATTATTCATATATATAAAACACAAGCTAGGGCAGGGGTTACATACGGGGGTGAGTTGTGGGGCTATACCCAACATCCGAAGTTACAGTCCACGGAGAATAGATTCCTTAGACAGGTAGCTGCCCTTCCCCAGAGTACCCCATTACTACCACTCAGATTAGACCTGGGTATTAAACCTATAACAGAGGAGTTAGGACTTAAACCCCTAAAATTTTGGAGGCGTTTATGGTCCAGCCCAGATCTTGCAACTTACAGAGAGGAACTTCAGGAATTCCTGGAACTATGGAACACAAAGAAGATTCCTTGGTTGACTTTTGTCAAGGGAAGGTTCGAGGAAATGGGGTTCCCGGAATTATGGATAGATCCTATTAATTCATGCATGAAGATCTCAAAAAAGGTACTCGCGAGTGCATACTATGCCATGATGCTCACCAGAGCCTCCAATGACACTCGTGAGGGGTCCCTGACAAATCTATTCCTGAAAATGAAAGACACCTATTCCCTCGAAAAAACTTTGGACAATATTTCCCCTGCATTAACAAGGAAACTGTTCTTACAATGGCGCTATGGATGCCTCCCTCTAGCTTCGTTCACAGCGTCCTGGACAGCGTGCTCCACCGTACCATCTTGCCCAATGTGTGCTAACCCGAAGGAGGACGACATGCACGCGGTCTTTTTCTGCAAGGGTTATGAGCGAAGCAGAAAATATTGGCTAGTTCCGATGCTCAGGAACCTGGGATTCAGATCCTTCCAAACTGCTTATAGAGTTCTTAAAATTGACCTCTCCCCTCATGTAGTTTTTGCACTTTCAAAATTTTTAACTGCATTGTGGTTTACCCGAACTCGAATGATGAAAAGACTGGTATAATGGACCGCACCGCGGTTTTTTTCCTTCGTTTTATCCAACATTTAAATCAATTTTATCATATTGGATCACACCATGTTTAATAAGTTTTTAAATTGTATGCTTTTGTTTTGTATCTTTTATGATCTGTGATCGAAATAAAGATTTTTGAAATGAAATGAAAGTCTGTCTGAAATGATGTTCTCCCCTGAACAAAAAGAATAACTTTTAAGCAAACGAGCACTCAGCGTTCCCTGAACTCTGAATTTGGCCTTCAGCTTTGAAAAACAAAAGCTTCTGGAAATATTTGGAACTGTTTTGGCTTCTTCCCCTGAAAAACGAAATTATTTTTTCCCCGATTCCAAAATATTTACCTTTTTTTGGCACTCATCCTCTGCTTAAAGTAGAACTATTCTTAGAGAACAGAGCTTCTATTTTTAGGAACTCTAGAGACAATATATTACCTCAGCCTCTAGCATATTTACAAATAACTGTATATATATGTGATGAAATGGTCTCGCACTCTTCTTTTCTGTATTAAGAGCCATTTCATGTGTAATTTTCGCAAAATCATTCCGCTGATATATATGCATCCTGTTTTATGAATGATTACTCTGCTTGAAATACTGTACCTATACTCATTTTTCGTGTATTTCGCATATGCCATTTCAGATGCAAAAAATGTATTTTGGGGTGGATCGGTATACACATGCACCGTTAGATATGTTTACTATTGCTTAGTTTAGTAATTATGGACATGAATTCGTGGAGTGGGTGTAGTGTGTTTATCTAGGTACCTGAATCAATATTCCTATTCCTTGCCTTTGTCTGGTTATAAATCAATAATATCCCTACAACGGCATAGAAACCCTTTTCATAATTCAGTCATAGCGCATGCTTTCACATTAAGCAAGCCTATTCCTCCAGCCCCCTAGAAAGCACACCGAGTTCTTAAACGAATCCAAGCCTCCAGCAACCTGGGAAATCCCCACTGCCTTTGTTTTGATTTCGTCCAAGAACTCCTGTAAAGCACTGTAAGAACGACCAGTTCTTAGTGACATCTTTATTGACGTCTTATGTCCAGCCTTACGTCAAACCCGGCACCTTTCAGGTATAAATATACCAACGTTGCCTTAAGCAAACACACAGTGGTAATCCTGGAGCAGAGCAGCTATCTACTTCCGAAGAGCCCAGCTGATGCGAGAGCCCACGGAAGCTGCCCCTCCCTTTTGACGCGCTGAGAAAGACGCTGTCTTTTCTCCTGCCGAGAAATCCAGCCTCCGGCGTTTCCAGCCTACCCTTGCGGGTGACTGGGATACCGAGTCCTGAGAGAGAGATACCAGCCCTCCTGCCTTCTAATACCCAGGTACTGAACTGACTAAACCCTTACAGAGAATTCTTGAGTCAGATTCTTGGCAAAACAAACTTAACTTAAACTGCTACTTACTTACTCCTTCCCACGTATTAGGCTTAGGTCAGGTACACTGGGGTAGGCGTAGTTAGAAGCACCAGTTGAGTACGATTAGTCAATGTATATATGTATGTATCTATTTTATCCATTTTAAAGTATCATATGGCTAAGAAACCATATCCATGCTTTTACAGTATTATTTCATACTCCTGCTTTTACTGTATGCACTTTACTTAACTATAAGTATTGCAATTGTAGCAATTCATTTCTCTTGTATGAGGAAAGAGACTGCTCAATAAATAACACCTTTTATTGAAAACGCCCGTCTCTCTTTTTCTCTGCAATCTGGTGAAACTAAGTACGCACTTATTGACTGAGTGAAATAGCTGTCTTTTGTTTTCACACGACTCTAGAGATACACTCTTATTCAGGGAGAGCAAAGTTGTCATGTTTTATGGTTGTCAGAAACTAAATCCCTTCTTGTCTATCCTGGGAGGTTAAACTCCTCCTCGCTTATTCGAGAAAGTTTCTAGTGAACTCTGAGCTAGCTGGCAAAAAACGTAAGTCTAATATAGTCAGTAGAGACCTAGTTAACCTGAGTCCTACGTCTACACTACTGAAGATATTATTCCAATGCGCAGAGCCTATTGGGACTATAGGAACTACACTGCAATGGCAGCTCCTGATACATATACCTATGACTTCTGGGCGGCATCTACCACAGACCACAGCATTCTTTGTCTCCGTAAGACTAACTGAATGCTGTCAGTGAATGCTTCTCTTCCCCCTTCCTTACTAATAACTAATGGTGGATAATGAAAAAAATATATAGTATTTTCTTATGCAAATAGCGTATCAAGCACTTGCTGCCCGCAGTCCTCACCAGATCCACAAGTATCAATATTCTGCTATCGCACCTTCCTGTCAACCCTATTATTATCTGGAAATGTTTTTTTATCCCTTCGGTGAACTGGGAAAAGCAATTCCTTGCACGAAAACATGCCCCTTTAAAACCTGTGCTATTTATACAGGCTCGCAAAGCAGACAGGTAACTCATTCAAGGACTGGAATTACTGCTTAGAAGTGTGGAAGTTAATACTGAGACGTAGGATGAATTTTTGCATGTCTGCTAGACACTTGTTCTTCCCTGCATGCACACACAATGCAACAATACAATTTAGTTTTACAAATTGTTCAGAAATGTACCAGAAGGTAAAGAAACAGCTCATATTACAAAGAAAAATAGACAAACGTCCACTTTTTACCCCATGACATAAAAGCCTTAGCGTGCACAGCTTGTCCAAGTCCACACCACCTAATTCAGCCCTGCCAAGTACCACGCATCTGGCATTAGACTAATGCATTTAAGTGTGGTGATCCGCATCACCGCACTGAAATGCAAAATCACGCATAACAGGCATCATGCCTCCTCGGGTACCAGTGCTGCTAATCAATGCTGGTGTAGTATTATTTCCATGTGGCCACCCGTCTGTTTTGTGGTGCTTCCTGTAGGAAACTGGCTCTATATATACTACACCAAAATGAGGTATAGTGTGTTTAGAGTCCAGGTGACCCCAGAGGTTGGCACAGGTTAAAGTTAGATAGAACCTTTCTCTCTATTTTTGGTAGAGTGGTCGAGCAGTAAGTGAGTAGCATAGCACAGTGTTAAGTATTTGATGTACACATTTAGTAATTAAATTAATTCACACACTCAAGAACTGAACTCTAGGCCAATTGTTTTTGTATAAAAATATATACTGTTGTTTTATTTTTAGAACCAAGCAAGCCTGTCACAGTAAGCATTAAATACTTTACAGTAATAAGTTCCTAATTGTAGTACAATAGGAATTGTACTTTGTGTGATTTACAGGGGATGCCGTAGGTTGCAATACTTAGCAAATACAGTACATTGAAATGAATAACCCTTTTCAGTAAATTACAGGTAAGTTACTTTTTACTTTACTTGTCTAACTCACTGCTGGATACCTAGATTCTTCACTGGGACATTTCCTGCAAACAGGTAAGTAAATATGTTTTGGTTATTTGTGCGATTTTTAAAGATTATTTTTAGATTTCAAAACTCTAGACTTTGAAACTTTTTGGAAGAAAATTGTCAATGTTATCTTATGGAGGAAAAACAGGTTATCAGTTCACAGGTAAGTTATCGACTGTGGGAGTTAAGGTTCAGGGGTTAAACTCAGGGGTCCAGCCGGGTCAGTGATGCACTCTTGTTACACCCTCAGCGGCACTAGGGGGGCCGGGTGCAGAGTGTTGAGGCTCAATGTTATCCAACGGGGGGTAGGGGACTTCCGGTTGGTGGCTGCTGGCAAGCAGGCCACTGGGTTGTGGGAGGTTGTCCTAGGCTTAGGGTCAGGGCAAATGGGGAAACAAAGCAGCACAAAAGGTGCACCCTCAGCGGCACTGAGGCGGCCGGGTGCAGAGTGTGGTTTCGACGTTGGGCACTATGTTGTTTTCAATGGAGAACCTCCGGTTTGCAAAAGCACTGCAGGCAGGGAGACGAAGGACTTCTGGGTACGACCACCACTTCGAGAGGTCATTTTGTAAGTTAGGGGTTGGTTAGTAAGCATGGGCGTAAAATCCGCTCCGCTCGCGGATTTTTCGGATTTTCGGCAAATTCGCAATCCGCGAACGCTCGCGAATTTGTCGAAAATCCGTGAATCCGCTCGCGGCGGATTTTTTGCTTGGTTGCGGCGTGCGGCGTGGTGCACGGCGTTCACTTTCCGTCATTTTAGCGTTTGCCGAGTTGTTTTTCTTTGCGAGTGACGCGCCATTTTAGATCTTGCTGCGTGTTCCCGCGGGAGTTTGTCGCCCGCGAATACGTACTCGCGGCTTGCCACCTTGCACAGCACACCTCGCGAGAGTTCGCAATTGCGAACACGTAGTTGCGGCGGAAAGGAACAATCTCGCACTTGCGAAATAGAGATTTTGCAATTTCGCACAAGAAAATCACCAGCAAACAGGATAAACCTTCAGAAAATTATGATTTTTATCAGAATCACTCCTCAGGTTGACATTTGCATGGCCTTTTTTTTTGCAAGGAGTCCATTTTGGGGGGGGGGAGTAAGGAAGTGCCCCACAGTCTCCAACTTCCTGTTCCTGTCCAGCAGGCTCCTCCCAGTGCTTTGTCCATCTCCTGGTCACTTTCATTTGGATCTGGAGCTGGAAGGATTACTTTTTGTGGGTGCTGCTGGATATTTGGATTTGAGGCCTTTTTGACTGTCTTTGGATCACTTTTGGATTAGAAATCAACTTTCACAAGTAAGTTTGTTTGGGGCATTACAGTTGCTGCAAGTACAATTTTTGAACTTTTTCAGAAAATTAAATAAATTATATTGTGGGTAGCCACAGTATCCAGTAGGACCAGGGTTGGTTATGGGTGCATGATACAACTGTTTTGTTGAATTTAAACACCATTGAGGCCATGGATGGGCTGGGATTGTGCAGATTTTATTGTTTTTTGTTGTTTTTTTGGGCCTGCTGGTGTGGCCCTTTGCCCAGGGGTGGTGAGTGTTGCATGGGCCTAGTCTTTCTGTGGGGTGTCTTCTTGAATTTAAACATAATTGAGGCCATGGATGGGCTGGGATTGTGCTTATTTTATTGTTTTTTGTCGTTTTTGGGGGGCTGCTGGTGTGGCCTTTTGCTTGCCCAGGGGTGGTGGTGGTGCATGGACTGAGTGTGCCTGTGGTGTGGTCTCACTCTCTTTGATGTAAACATCATGGATGGCATTGGATTGTGGTGATTTCTGGCTGTTTTTCTGTTTTTTGGGGGTGTACTGTTGATGTGGACTGGCCATGTGGGTGGTGGTGGTGGCCATCTTGAGTGCTGGCTGGTACAGGCAACATGTGCTTGGGGTGTAAGGGGGCCATTTTGAGGAGAGGCAGTGTCTGAGGCCTGCACTTATTTTGCCTACTTTTCATCCCTTATGCCCAGGGATAGTGAGTGTTGCATGGGCCTAGTGTTTCTGAGGGGTGTCTTCTTGAATTTAAACACCATTGAGGCCATGGATGGGCTGGGATTGTGCAGATTTTATTGTTTTTTGTTGTTTTTTTGGGCCTGCTGGTGTGGCCCTTTGCCCAGGGGTGGTGAGTGTTGCATGGGCCTAGTCTTTCTGTGGGGTGTCTTCTTGAATTTAAACATAATTGAGGCCATGGATGGGCTGGGATTGTGCTTATTTTATTGTTTTTTGTCGTTTTTGGGGGGCTGCTGGTGTGGCCTTTTGCTTGCCCAGGGGTGGTGGTGGTGCATGGACTGAGTGTGCCTGTGGTGTGGTCTCACTCTCTTTGATGTAAACATCATGGATGGCATTGGATTGTGGTGATTTCTGGCTGTTTTTCTGTTTTTTGGGGGTGTACTGTTGATGTGGACTGGCCATGTGGGTGGTGGTGGTGGCCATCTTGAGTGCTGGCTGGTACAGGCAACATGTGCTTGGGGTGTAAGGGGGCCATTTTGAGGAGAGGCAGTGTCTGAGGCCTGCACTTATTTTGCCTACTTTTCATCCCTTATGCCCAGGGGTAGTGAGTGTTGCATGGGCCTAGTGTTTGTGAGGGGTGTCTTCTTGAATTTAAACACCATTGAGGCCATGGATGGGCTGGGATTGTGCAGATTTTATTGTTTTTTGTTGGTTTTTTGGGCCTGCTGGTGTGGCCCTTTGCCCAGGGGTGGTGAGTGTTGCATGGGCCTAGTCTTTCTGTGGGGTGTCTTCTTGAATTTAAACATAATTGAGGCCATGGATGGGCTGGGATTGTGCTTATTTTATTGTTTTTTGTCGTTTTTGGGGGGCTGCTGGTGTGGCCTTTTGCTTGCCCAGGGGTGGTGGTGGTGCATGGACTGAGTGTGCCTGTGGTGTGGTCTCACTCTCTTTGATGTAAACATCATGGATGGCATTGGATTGTGGTGATTTCTGGCTGTTTTTCTGTTTTTTGGGGGTGTACTGTTGATGTGGACTGGCCATGTGGGTGGTGGTGGTGGCCATCTTGAGTGCTGGCTGGTACAGGCAACATGTGCTTGGGGTGTAAGGGGGCCATTTTGAGGAGAGGCAGTGTCTGAGGCCTGCACTTATTTTGCCTACTTTTCATCCCTTATGCCCAGGGGTAGTGAGTGTTGCATGGGCCTAGTGTTTCTGAGGGGTGTCTTCTTGAATTTAAACACCATTGAGGCCATGGATGGGCTGGGATTGTGCAGATTTTATTGTTTTTTGTCGTTTTTTGGGCCTGCTGGTGTGGCCCTTTGCCCAGGGGTGGTGAGTGTTGCATGGGCCTAGTCTTTCTGTGGGGTGTCTTCTTGAATTTAAACATAATTGAGGCCATGGATGGGCTGGGATTGTGCTTATTTTATTGTTTTTTGTCGTTTTTGGGGGGCTGCTGGTGTGGCCTTTTGCTTGCCCAGGGGTGGTGGTGGTGCATGGACTGAGTGTGCCTGTGGTGTGGTCTCACTCTCTTTGATGTAAACATCATGGATGGCATTGGATTGTGGTGATTTCTGGCTGTTTTTCTGTTTTTTGGGGGTGTACTGTTGATGTGGACTGGCCATGTGGGTGGTGGTGGTGGCCATCTTGAGTGCTGGCTGGTACAGGCAACATGTGCTTGGGGTGTAAGGGGGCCATTTTGAGGAGAGGCAGTGTCTGAGGCCTGCACTTATTTTGCCTACTTTTCATCCATTATGCCCAGGGGTAGTGAGTGTTGCATACTTGCATGTCCGTAGTCTTTCTGTGGGGTGTCTTCAATCTAAACATCAAGGATGGCATGGGATTGTGCTCATTTTTCTGTGTTTTGTCGATTTTTTGGGGTGTATAACTGAACTGATGTTCCTCTGTCTTCCATTGCTTTTAGGTGCACAAGAAGACTCAAGAGAACCACCAGTGCCAGGAAGAAGTCCTGCAGCGGTGTGTGCAGCATAACGTCACGCGACGTCACGTCTGGACACAGAACCCTCTGCAACTCGTGCAACTGCTGCCTGCTGACCTGCTCTGAAGAGGATGGCCCCAAAAAAAGTAACCCGTAGCTCCTCTAGCAAGAAAGGTGCCAGTAAGGAGCAGAAGAAGCAAGTTACCAAGGAGACTGGTGTGCCGCCCGCCCCTTTGTTTTGGGAGTAAAAAAAAAAGTATGCCTGCAGCAGCAGCAGCGGGATCTGCTGGGGACCAAGCTGGCAGCAGCACCCCCGCTCCATTGGGCTCAGTGCCACCACCACCACCACGCCAACTTAAGTCCAAGCCCTTGAGTGCTGCAGAGGCAGCCAGTATAGTTCTTCAATCACCATCGACCAGTGATGTTGGCTCATCGCAAGAAAGCAGCAGCAATGTCCCTCAATCAACACAGGTTGTTGTAGCTCATCTGACGAGTGTTGAACAACCACAGCCGCAACAACAATCACATGTGCAAGTACAAGCCCAAGTACATGTGGAAGGAGAGGCAGCGCAAGGAGATGCGCAAGCAGAGGTGCATGGAGGGTCACAAGTGCCCACAATAGTTGTTCCTCCCGAAGTAGGGGCACATCAGGAAATCGACAATCAAGGCGAGGTATCATTTGAGGAAGCCACTCCTCCTGATGATCCTTCATTGTCTTCCACACCCCTAGCAAGGAAGAGATCAAGGGTGGTGTCTACATCCTCTTCAAGCACACCTCCTTCTGATGATACGGATCAAACTTGGGAACCAGCACCACAGCCGTCTGAGAGTGAGGCACACCATGATCCAACAAAGGTAGTTAAGCGTAAAAGGAAGCTCGTCCAAAGTCTCAGAGTTATGGAGTGTGATGAGGCTCAACAAGAAGTGGCGGATACTGCTGCTGATGAAGACTCTGCCAACGACGACCCAGTCATCATAAAGGTCACTGCAGCCCCAGCGGGCATGCAGCAAACAGACATTTTGACCCTAGCCCGAAGAGCTGCTGCGCGTGATGATGATGATGATGATGATGTTGTCGATGAGGAGGCAGTGGAAACACCACAATCATTGGAGTTAAGTAGTACACCAACTCGTCCCGCTTCCATATTTCTTTCTGGCAAGAAGAGACCTCCGTCAACCTCGACCTTAATTAGTGGCGGTGAAAGTGCAAAACGTACAAATGTTGGGCAATCCAGATCCTCCACTTCATCTGGCATTAGCTTCATGACCACCACCACCAGTATCGCCGCCTCCTCCAGGTCCCACAGACACTTCAAGTCCCCAGTTTGGGACTTCTTTACTGTTTGTCCCAAAAATCCAAAGTTTGCCGTTTGTACCCTTTGTAAGCTTGCAGTTAGTCGTGGTAAGTCAGGTACCAACTATGGTACCGGCGGCCAGAGTGGTCATCTTGAGAGAAAGCACGCTGTCAAATGGTTTGCGCACCTAGATGCGATCAAGAAAGGCCAAAATCAAGGAAACGTTGATGTTTCATCTGATGATGACGAGCAGGAAGAAGACGTGTCAAACACGTCCCTTACACCCAGTACCCCTGTCAGCAGCACACCCAATGTGAGGCACACTAAGAGTGTTGGAGCGAGTGAGACACCAACGCACAAAAGTTCACCAGCGAGCAAAATTGGGTCTACGAAGTCATTATCAGCCCGTAAATGCTTGGTCCAGGCCAACATTAGAACAATGCTTACTTCAGACGTGCCATATGAACGCAACCACCCACTGACGCGTCTGTATAACACTAAGCTGGCTAAAATGCTAGCTGTGGACCTTCTACCTTTTTCTTTTGTAGAAGCGGTAGGTTTTCTTGAATTAGTGGCAACGCTCTGCCCTAAATGGAAAGTTCCGAGCCGGTTCTATTTTGCCAGAGTTGCGGTTCCAGCACTACATGAAGATGTGCTGCAGGCGATTGGGGCAGCTTTGCAGAAGAGTGCTGTTCACACAATACATCTGACAACAGACATGTGGACCAGCGGCCCAGGCCATGATTACATGTGCATCACTGCACACTGGGTCTCTTTTTCAGGTGTTAAAGCAAAGCTAAACGCAGGTGTTGACCCGGACAAAGTTTTCAAAGCTGCTCGGAAACATGCAAAACTAGCCATGTTTGGCTTGGAGAAAAGTCACACAGCAGAAAACCTTTTGCAAGAGTTTAACAAAAAGGTCTTGACAATGCTATCCCCCCTAAAACGCAAGATTGGTTATGTTTCCACGGATAATGGCTCCAATGTAGTTAAGGCCATGTCGGAGGGTGGCTATTTCAGAGTGCCATGTTTGGCGCACTGTATCAACCTGGTAGTTCAAAAATTCTTGAGTGATAGAGACAGTGCAGCGTTCGCGGTAATGGCCACCTGCCGCAAAATGTGCAACCATTTCAGCCATTCTTTTAAGGCCCGGAAGCATCTGCGGAGACTGCTACTTCAACGTAGAATGCCAGTGAAAGCACTCATCCAGGAGGTGGCAACACGTTGGAACTCAACCTTCTACATGCTTGAGCGTCTGTATGAGCAGTATACGGTACTCGATCAATATTTCTTCACAGAGGGTACATCTCAGAAGGAGGACCTGCGGATGAGTGCGGCGCAATGGGACATAGTTAAAAGCCTGACAGACATGCTTCGTCCTTTTGAGTTCTTCACGCGTGCAGTCAGCCAGGAGGACTGTAATTTGGGAAAAGCTATCCCATTGTTGTGCATGCTGGAGCACCAACTGATGGCGGTGTCTTCTGAGTTTGAAAAAGAAGATGAAGAAAAAAAAAACCATTTCATTTTGTCAGAGAAATTATTAGAGCGCCTACGTGGTGATGAACGTCTTCAAAAGATCAAGTCAGATCAGCATTACATTTGTGCTACTATTCTGGATCCACGCTACAAAAAGGCGCTGGCAGGCGAAGCATTCTTTCCTTTTGATGATGCAGATGTTCAAAAGTACAAACATTGGTTAGCCTGGTCAGCCAAGAGGTTTGAAAAAGACCGGCAGGTTATTGAAGGAGAAGCCAGTACATCAGCATCAGCATCAGCAGGCCATCCCCAGTCACAAGAATCCACTTCTGCACCTGTGGCTGGGGCACAAGTGACCTCTCAGCCGTTAAAGACACCGGCAACTGGATCATCTGCACCACACACAACAAAAACAGTGGCTGTTGTAGAGGATTGGCTAAGTTTGCTTGGGTATGGTTCTCGAAAAAATGTCACAGCCACAGCAAAAAGTAAGCAAAGTGGAGGAACCGTTGATGACCTTGAGTCGATGGTGCAGGACTATATGAATGACTCAACAGTGGTCTTTCTTAATGAGGAGCCATTGCAGTATTGGCATGGCAAAAAACAATTGTGGCCACAGCTCTACAACCTGGCTATAAACTATTTGTCTTGCCCACTCGCAAGTGTGTCTTCTGAACGTGTTTTCAGTGCTGCTGGTGGCATTGTAACTCCCAAACGGAGCCGCCTCTCGCCCAAAAATGTGGAGCGGCTGACAATGATCAAGATGAATCAGCACCTCATACCACCAGATTACAAAGTACGAGAAAGCACGCCGCATGAAGACGAGGAGGACGGCAACGTAGATGAGGGGATTTTTTCTCTGTTCGGTGGCACTGACCTCATCCAGCCTGAATTCGCAGAGTATGATGACGAAATCTTGTTCTTATTCCCTGACACCGAGCCCTGAAAATGAGACAATCAATCAAGAACTTTCTTTTTCGTCCTTATTCACTTTTATTCCTGTGTGCTTTGTGTCTCTCTTTCTTTGTTTTGCACAGTTAATTAAATTCAAACTTTAATCACCTAATCCCAAAAACAAGACCATCATCAGAACTGTCTTCACTTGTTTGCTTATTGCTTTGAAGGTGCCGCAGTCTACATTCCTCAGGTTCACAAGTTCTGAAGAACATGCTCCTCTATCCTCCTCCTCCAGACTGCGATTTCCCTCAAAGCAGAGTGCTGGATTACGCCCAATGAAGAAAGACTCAGCACTTGTGGGGGTGTTGTACTTCTTTGCGGGTGAGTTGACGGATTTGGGCCCATTGCTGTGAAGCTCTAATAATGGACAAAAGTGTTTTGGACCAAATATGAGGTGGAAATTTCTTGCCGTTTTTGCTGACTTGCTTGCCTTTGAGGTGCTCTTTGGCGGGGTTCCGGGTGTTTGTGGGTAATTTTTGGTGTCTGGGAGCACTGCTGCGACAGTCTAATCTTGATTGCATTTGCTTTTCAGGAAATCCGTGGTGGAAAACAGGAGTTATGATGATTGATGATGATGAGTGACCTAGCTGCACAGCGCCGCGTTTGGACCGAAGGCCGAGAGATATTGTAAGTATGAGATTTAGCTTTTTCGCTGTTTGGGGGTGTTGTCGGGTGGTTTTTTGCGGGTGGGTTGGCGTCGGCGGGTCTTGCCTGGGGCATTCCTGGGAAGGTCTAATACCGGATAGAAGTGTTTTGGACAAAATCCATAAGGAACAGCCTTTTTTTTGCTATTTCTTCTGACATCTTGCTCAATGTATCGTTTTGGGGGGCTTCCTGCTGTTCGTGGGTGGGTTGCGGCCGGGGTCTCTGTCGAAGCACTGCTGCGACAGTCTAATCTTGATTGCATTTGCTTTTCAGGAAATCCGTGGTGGAAAACAGGAGTTATGATGATTGATGATGATGACCTAGCTGAACAGCGCCGCATTTGGACCGAAGGCCGAGAGATATTGTAAGTATGAGATTTAGCTTTTTCGCTGTTTGGGGGTGTTGTCGGGTGGTTTTTTGCGGGTGGGTTGGCGCCGGCGGGTCTTGCCTGGGGCATTCCTGGGAAGGTCTAATACCGGATAGAAGTGTTTTGGACAAAATCCATAAGGAACAGCCTTTTTTTTGCTATTTCTTCTGACATCTTGCTCAATGTAGCGTTTTGGGGGGCTTCCTGCTGTTCGTGGGTGGGTTGCGGCCGGGGTCTCTGTCGAAGCACTGCTGCGACACTCTAATCTTGATTGCATTTGCTTTTCAGGAAATCCGTGGTGGAAAACAGGAGTTATGATGATTGATGATGATGACCTAGCTGAACAGCGCCGCATTTGGACAGAAGGCCGAGAGATATTGTAAGTATGAGATTTAGCTTTTTCGCTGTTTGGGGGTGTAGTCGGGTGGTTTTTTGCGGGTGGGTTGGCGCCGGCGGGTCTTGCCTGGGGCATTCCTGGGAAGGTCTAATACCGGATAGAAGTGTTTTGGACAAAATCCATAAGGAACAGCCTTTTTTTTGCTATTTCTTCTGACATCTTGCTCAATGTAGCGTTTTGGGGGGCTTCCTGCTGTTCGTGGGTGGGTTGCGGCCGGGGTCTCTGTCGAAGCACTGCTGCGACAGTCTAATCTTGATTGTATTTGCTTTTCAGGAAATCCGTGGTGGAAAACAGGAGTTATGATGATTGATGATGATGACCTAGCTGAACAGCGCCGCATTTGGACCGAAGGCCGAGAGATATTGTAAGTATGAGATTTAGCTTTTTCGCTGTTTGGGGGTGTTGTCGGGTGGTTTTTTGCGGGTGGGTTGGCGGGTCTTGCCTGGGGCATTCCTGGGAAGGTCTAATACCGGATAGAAGTGTTTTGGACAAAATCCATAAGGAACAGCCTTTTTTTCAAGGTCAAATTTTGTTCTAAAACACAGTAGTACACCTACCTTGAGGGGAAAGATCCGCTATAATATTTTGGCCATACTTATTGATCCTTAAAAAGGTGACTCAGACAGAGCACGCAATTTCAAAAATATTGTACTGTCTATTAGGGAAATCAAAGTGTGACTTTTTGCACCACACAGCGTACATACCTTTTATGTATTTATCAGTGGTATTGTAATAGCACTTCCTGTTTTCCGTTCAATAATTACAGGCCGGGTTTCAGTCAACATCCGCCAGGCAGGCAGTGGACAGGGTGTCTTCTGTCAGTGGTCACCACATTGATGGACGAAGCGTCAGCTGGAATGGAGGAGTGCCGCCAATAAGAGGAATTGTTTGCTGCATGCTTATTACTTACCAAATTCAACAGGACAACTCCAACAACATACGCAATACAGATACAGTATCCATTGTTGTCTTTTATTCTATGAGTGTGACTGCATGTGCTTACCTTTAGTTTGTAACCAAAGATTGTCTGTATCTTCAATTATTGTTTGTCCATGCTCTGCTTTTTTTTTCTTCTCTCAACAAAACCTACCCAAAAAGAAACCCCCATTCCCATCCATTTTACAAACCCTAACCCTCTTCCCCCGGGCTGTGTTGTTTTGCTTGATGTCTGACTAAAATGACGTCAATAATTCCACACACTTGCTGGGGAGGATAAGGTCATAGCAGCAACAGGCTGGTGAAGGAATACGAGGATATCTTCTAGACTTACTCAGCTTCAGTACTATATCTTCTAGTAGTAGTAGCCAATGTCAAATAAATTCAACGCAAGTACTAGTTATACTTGCAAGCAAATACTTTACCATTTGTTAGGCTACATTATGGCACTGTTCTAGTGTACTGTCACCTGCTATTTTCTCGATCGTACCGTAACCGTTGTAATGCTACAGTAAGGAGGACAAACAAGGTTTCGTTGTATTTTTTTCCATAGGCATGCAACTGCCACTGTGTCACACCACTAGTACCACCGCAATGAGGAAATGTCACCCGCCCAGGATTGACAACGTTAATCCCCATTTCACCTGGAGCCAGCCCTGGGCCTAGCCCTAATTTCTAACACAAATTACAGGTAAGATAAGCGTTTGGTGGGAGGTAGTATAATGGAGTATTATTTCGGAGTAGACAAGAGATTGACGGTTGTACTACTAAAGTCCTACGACTGTTCAGGAAAACAAAGTTACTGTTACACCCCCGCCCCCCACCCACCAGACTGAAAAGCAGTAAAAAACAGGTATGGTCAGATAAAGTTGAAAAATATATTTATTTAGCCCTAACAAAATAATCTCCCTCACCCACCCTAACCCCAACGATTGTCTCTGAAACGTCCCAAAATGATCCCAACTCCCAAATCCCACCCCCCAAAAGTCTATAAAAAAAGGGCAAGGGACACTCCACTACTGGAGGGTGCTGGTGCTGGTGCATGATGCGGCATGGGCATCATACTCCTTGCGGAGGGTGGCAAGCTCGGAGCGGAGGCCCTTAACCAAGTTCTTATACCTCAGGACCTCCTGCTCCAGGTTGGACATGCGGACTCGTAGGCGGCGTTGGCGGTCCTTGCAGCTCCTGTGGGGGGCAGCTGGTATTTCGGTTGCTTGGCGGTGGCGGTCGTCTTTCTTAGCCCGGCTCGGTCCCGCTGGCTTAGTCACGGAGGAGGATGCAGTGGTCACAGTCGAGGATGTCGTTGTTGCACCCCCGCTCGACTGCGTTTCCTCCTCCTGCTCCAGGGCCACCAGCCGCCGATATTCGGCGACTGTGGCCTCCAGCCTCCGTTGCCGGGCCAATCTAGCCTGCTCCCTCCTTGTTGTTGATTTGGAAGGAGCAACTATATGAAGAAAGAAAGACATAGTCTGTAACCAATGCTCCTTATTAATAACACAAAGTGATTGAGCCGAAAGTTGGGTCACAGAGTACAAGTAGCAAATTGAAAGCACAGTACATAACTATTGAGGACAGTATCTATGTAACCTCCCACTTCTGCATCCTTGCTCTAACAGTAGTGGTAGTTTAATGAACTAATTCTACGACCACTATGGACTTCCATTACAGTCGACTATGACAGTACACCAGTCTTATTCTTCTTCTTCTCTCTTGTTTAGGGAAATGGGTACGTTATCTTATGCAAGCCGGCAGAATGACATGGACAGCACAGTGAACTTGCACCCGAGAAAAAAAGTTGCACACCATGATGAGTGAGACAGACTTGCGTTACTGTACCGGTCCAGTACATGCAGGTGGTGAAGCTATTACTTTTCTATTACGGGTGGCACTGAGAATACTCTGTTACAAGGGCTACTGCTTAATTAATTTACCTTTCACCCTACAGTGCAAATGAGTACTAGAAAAGGAAAATGAAGAAGCTAACTAATTTGATTATCTATCACTTCACATGGGACGTATTTAATGACAGATGAGATGACTTTAGGTGCTTTGCTTAATATTGAGTGAACAGTGATACACCCACACATGAATGACGTACTACAAGTAAACTAAAGTTATTAAGAGAGGTACGGAGTGTCCACCGTAATAACCAGATATAAGCTGTGAATGCAAACGCAATACAAAGTACTGCTACTATTCATGGTAGTATTGGACACATTTACAATTTCTTTTCCTTGCCTTCCCTGCACTGGAACGGACGTGCGGGTGCGGTGGTACATGCTCTTCAAGGTAACACTTACTTCACCTGGCGACCATCTACTCTCTCTAGATACACATGTGCTATCTAAGAGTCAGAGAATACCATGCTCCAGGCATCCATTCAGTCAAAGTATACGCACACATACAGTTTCTGTTTCACCCACCCAGGCTGCTGTCCTTCCACCCATCCTTGCTTCATCATTGACCCAGCCATGCACCATACCATATTCTTTCCTTCCCAGCCACCTCGGGGGCCAAGCAAACACATATCGTTCTTCTTTGCCAGCCATCATACAAGTTCGCATCCCACTTACTTACACCCTTCTTTCGCTTTTCGTTCATCCCATCCATCACGTTCGTCTAAGAACTTATTGGGATTCTTCTCACCAAAAACTTCACAGCTAAGTCGAAGTACATTTCGAGGAGGCTACTACCTGGTTGATTTGTAATTGTAATACACCCGTGCAGAAAGCACACTATGCAGTCTTCAATCTCAATAAGTAAGGAATATATAGCTTACCTGTTTCCGCCACCACCGTTTGATCCCCCACAGGAACGTCCGCCGGCTCTTGTACCGCCTCCTCCCCAGAGGCCTCCGAGTCCTGGTCCAACACAGCCACCTCCGCGCTGGCCCCGTCACCAGATGTTACACCTACAAAGTACATTTAAGAATGTTAGAATACACCACTCACTACTATATAATATTTGGTCTAGGAGAAATGTTAAAAAAACAGAATACAATGTAATAATTTGTGACTGTCTACTCCATAGTAAAAATGTCCCATTTTCCAGGGAAGGCTGTTGTCTTGCTGCACTTTTATGCACAACTGATGAATGCTTGCTTTTGATTTTTAACACGCACCACTTTTTCTCCTAACAGACAGAAGCTTGACTCCTGAGTCCTAAGAACACGACCAGGATCAAGTTCAAACCAGGTGAGAGCTCGGCTCGACCACAAGAAATGTGTCCAATTAATCGTCAGCACTAACCACTTTTCCGTTTTCAGTTAAATAGTTTTATGACAAAGTAGATTTTAATAAATGTGTTTACTTTTAATAAAGCTTTTAAACTTAAATAGACTCTGTGGTTTTTGTTCCTCCAGACTAGAGTGGATGAGCTAAAGGTTTTGGAATTTTTGCAAGCATGAGTGCCTCTGACACTTCTTGACTGTGCTGTGACTCCGTACTACTCTCTTGTCCTCCGTACGATAATCTAGAGATCATTGGGGATCTATAATCGGTGACTTCGGGAGCTGAATGACTCTGCCACACTATCTAGTCAGTAAGGAGACAGTGCATAGAGGTATTGCTGAATATAATGGGAGTCCAATGGAATTGCCAAATGTCCAATCTTAGTTAGCTACACAGACAGACTAATAAGAATAGTCTAGTAATACCACAGGGAGTCATATTCGAGGCAGGATAAGAATTTATATCCAGTCTACAAGAAGATCAAAGACGATTTAGAAAAAATCGAATGAGGAACGCTAGGAAAAAATAGGTACTGTTTATTAAACTGTAAACTTACTGGGGCCAGCAAAGGAGCCCTCGCCTGCCCGATCCTGGCCTGCATCCTCAGCACCCTCCTCCTGTGTCCTCTTGCCCTTGGGGGGAGCTGATGTACAACATGAAAGAAAGAAAAACCAGAAAACATGGATGAGATTTTTCAACCAAATCAAACATTTCAAAAGAACAATAACAACATATTTAGGAAAAATAGGAAATAGATAGACAACTATTCCACGGGATCTATCTCATGTGGTATACTACGTTATTCGTATTGCCTGATTTGCGGAACGTTGACTTAGAAAGTTCCTATGTAACTCAATAAACAGACTACTAAAGAGGTTTGCCTAGGCCTGGCACTGCAGGCAGCAGTGCGCAACACGTGACAGACAAAGTCCATCCTGCTTGCAGATCAGTGAATACTCAAACTATCAATCCACCCGCCACCACCGCCACTATTTCTTCTTATAGCCATGTGTCTAAAGGAAGGACTGGACTTCAGTCTGTTGGGGCTGATAGAAGTCCCTTGCGGAAGTTGCGGCTCATTTTCCTCCATTGTTGCGTGCCTTTTCTGACGCAGCGGTAGAACAAAAGACTTGCCATGGTGTTGGTGCGGCGTATATATTAAAAAAAAACACATATGGGCATATGGGCGATGCATCACGTTGTAAAGCCCTGCGCCATCAGGGGGCGTTCCGGCGCAAGGGAGGGCGTACCTGCGCAGGAACGAATCCTAAAAGTGGCTGAGGGAAATCTACAAGATGTCAATCAGTCACTTTTAGGACAATGATGCATGACTCAAACCCTGCGCGCTTGAAGCCGACGTACGGCTTGATGCAGCATTGGGGAGATAGGGTACCCCAGAGCATTGCTGGAGCTGCGCCATCGTTGGCACGCAACTCCAGCAATGCGCTGCCTTTACGGCACAGATGCGTAAGGCTTCTGTGACGTTTTGGGCCAATGGGTGGTGGTGGCATGGCACACAATTACTGCCGCATCCCTGCTACTTTGCAGGGATGCGCCGGTAATTGAAAATATGACCCTTACTGTCTAGCATTACGCAGTTCTTTTCTTTACACTACACTCATACATAATTTCTCAGGCCAATGAAATGCTTCTGAACACAACATACAAAACAAAGAAGCATAGTAGCAAGCAAGGCTACTGAGAAGGAGAGCAGTGCACCTGAAATGCATAGAAGATTTTGAAATATAATTTACCTCAATGTAATCGGCAGCATTATTGCTCTTGGTAAAGAACAAAGATTTGCAAATAACAGAGCAGGATAAAACAGAGTAGTAAATGTACTACTACTACTACTCACCAAGCCCGGGGACCTCTACGCCGAGCGCGTCCAGCAAGTCCCGCTCCCGGTCCATGACATCGGTCCAGCGGTGGGTGGCCTGGTTATATGTGCGCCGGACCCCAGAGATCTTGTACATGGCCCGGCACACCTTCTCCCACCGCTTGCGACGCTCCCGGATGCCATAGCCGGTCGCGATCTTGCCGCCTCCCAGGATCGTCTTGGGGAGGCGGCGCTGGACATGGAAGATCAGTGCCGCCACTTCCTCCGCGCTGAAGATCTCCCTCGGGACCACTTGCTCCCCCCTTAAACGCCCGCACGGGAGCCGGGCACGGGGTGCGGGACCCTTCCCCTTCTCAGGGTGCTTCCCGGCTCCCTTTACCATGGTCTGGGCAGAAATAGAGTTAAATGATAAACAAGAAATAGAATAGTGAAGAAGAAAAGAAAAGAGTTTAAAAAAGTAGTTTAAAAGTAACTAAAAGCTGCAGAAAACACAAAAATATAGAGCTAGAAAAATAGAGGGATAGATAATAAGTAAAATTAGATCAAAAAAACTTCAAACAAGCAAAGGATGGCAGAGATTGAGAGAGGATAGAGAAAGCATGCCCAGAACCATAGCAATGAATGAGAAACAAGATGGCCGCGCCCGTTCACGACCGCGTGGGTAAGTTCGCGCGAGATTTTCCTTGCGAGTACGCGCGAAATTGTACTAGCGAGCAGCACACTTTGCGAGATTACACATAGCGGGCGGAAACGGAATTACGTCACGCCAACAAGATGGCCGCGCCCGTGTACGACCGATAGGGTAACTTGGCAAACGTATAGCTAGAAGCGCCTCGCGAACACGCGCAAGATCACGCGAACATACACGTCGCAAAAAAAACAATTTTGTATTCGCACGTATTCGCGGCTTCCGAAATCGATCTCGCACGGATTCGCGCCCCAAAAAACGCGCGAAATTGCAGAAAAAAACGATTTTAGCTAAACTGAAAGCAATGAGCAGGTGCAAAAGTTCAAACTTAACATTAGTAACATTCAAGGTAGTGCTTCCTGATGGGCCCCTCCAAAGTTTGCAACTATTCTATGACCCTGCTATGACCCAAACAGCAGGCTCATAGAATAGCTACAAGTAGACCATAAAGGTCCTGTGAAAAAAAAAATTCACTGCAACAAAAAGCAAATTACAGATAAGGAAGGAAGCAGGTGCCAGCCAGACTGGAACTTTCTAAATAACTGACACATTAATGAAACACAAATTAATTGATGGCAGTTGAAGAAGGGCAGGTGTGCTTGCTTTTTTCAACCACCATAATCTACAGTGATAAATAAACCTAATGGGTGGCAGTGAGGATGTACCAGAGGGTGGCATGGGTGTCCCAGAGGGTGGCAGTGGTGAAACAGAGGGTGCTGTGAACCTGTGATGATAAACCAGACGTTGAAACAACATAGTCGCGGCCGTTGCGAGCCGAAAAGTAAGTTCGCAATTGCGAACTTGTCCCAAAATCGGCGCGAACGCGCGCCAACACAAAAAACGGGAAAATCCGCAAATCCGCTAGAGTTCGCGGATCTTCGCGGATTGCGAATCCGTAAATCCGCAAGTTCGCGTACGCGAGATCCGCTAGATCCGCCCATGCTTATTGGTTAGGCACAGTTGGTTTGGGCACACAAAGCTGTAGGTCGTTGGGTGCAGGGGTGTCTTTTGCGGTCGGATTTTCTTACCAGCGCCTGGTCGCGGTTAGGGGAGCCTTCTGGATTTAGACTGCAGGCGTCGGCTGGAGGCAGGTCAGGGGTCGCTGGATCTTGGTTTAGGATTGCCAGGGTGACCTCCTTGTTATGTTATGTTATGTTATGTTATTTATTCTTTTATATAGCGCACGGCTACTCAAAAAGAGTGTCCCGGCGCTTTATTGGAGAAGGAAGGCTGCAACACAATAACATAACACCGATAAAAGAAAAAACAGGAATACAGGAAACAAACAAACAGAAAAACCGGCTACTGAGTAAACAACCAGGTTTTCAAACCCTTTCTAAAAGCAAGGAGACTAGAAGCTCCCCGGAGGGCCTTGTGGTGTTTTTCCACTCGAGCTCGGGCCGGCTTTGGCGGGTGCAGAGTGGGCTGGATTCACGGTCTCCGGCTGCTGCCAGAGGTTGCAGTTGAACAAATCCGGTGTTCACGGGAGGAGCAGTCTTTGGAAGTGAAGGCAGGCAGGTCCTCTGGGGTTTTTGAGGTTGCTGGCTGCAGGACACACCGGGATTTTGCAGGAGCAAGTTTGAGGGGAGACAGGCCTGTAGGGCTGGGCCCAAGTCAGTGGGCGTCTTCCTCTTGTTAGCTTGCTGCACAGCTATTCTGTCGCTCTTCTTCTTTTTTTCTTGTCATTTCTGGATCTGAGGAAGCAAGGTTCAGGGTGCCCACTAAATACTAGATTTAGGGGCGTTACAGGTAGGTAGAGGGCAGGGACCAATGGGTCCCTTCCCCAGGGTAGGTACACCCCCTTTGGGCCACCCTCCAGTGGGAGGGGGCATGATCCTGTCCCTGGTTGGTTGGGTCCCCCCATCCTCAAGATGGCAGGGACTCGGAGTTGTGCTTCACCTCACCTACTTAAGGGGTGGAGTTGGCAGAGGTGGGCACACCTCTCTTCCTCACTTGTTTTTCCCACTCGTTCTCTCGCCCAAAGTTGGGGGCTGAACCAGTGGGGACCAGTTGCTGAAAGCAGCAAGTGGTCTGGGGAAGTTCACAAAGACGGCAAGCCTTTGAAGCTCCCCCTTCGTGAACCCTGCCCATCCTGGTGGGGGAGGCTTGGCACCTCGTCCCAGGATGTGCATTGCTTCAGGCCCCCGAGAGCAGAAGTCTCTCGACCCATGGGTCCAGAAACATGTCTGTTGATAGCAACCTAAGCAGCCACTCAGTCGGGACACTAGAGGTGGGTTTGTTTTCCGGGTCACATCTCTGAGATCCCCTCTGTGTGCATTTTACATTAAATCCCACACTGGCATCAGTGTAGGTTTAATGTGCTGAGAAGTTTGATACCAAAGTTCTTAGTTTTCAGTGTAGCCATTTTGGTGCTGTGGGGGTTCGTAATTCCAAACTCCCAGCACCATATGCTCTTAATGGTAGCACTGCACTTACAATGTCTAAGAATGGACTTAGACACTGTATCGGTACAGGACTCATGCACCTGTACCCTCACCACTGGTATAGTGCACACAGTAAGAGGGGTGACTGACCCATCCCAGGGCAGTGGGTTGTAGGCATGGCACACAGGGATGTGTTCCATGTCGACTCTTCACTTTGTTTTGCACCAAAACACGCAGCCTGCAAAGGCAGTGTGAGTGTAGTGGTACAGGACCTCTAAGGGTGGCACAATAAGTGCTGCAGCCCTTAGAGGCCTTCTCTGGTCACTGTGCCCTGGGTACCTGTGGTACCATTTACCAGGGGCTGACCTGTGGCCAGAGAAGCCAATTGGGTTTGTTTTGGGGAAAGAACACTTGCCCTGGGAACCTGATTGGCAGGGACCCAGGGCACACCAAGTGAAAGTGTATCAGTAGTCTGTCAAAAAGTGGGGGGGTTGCTGCAACAGAAACTCACTTTCCTACACTCCCACTGTCTCCTAAACGCAATGCGGTAAATTTCGTTATGCAGTACAGCTGCCTGTGTGGTAGTCCTGTAATGAATGTCCCTTTTCTAGGCCCCTAACATTTTGCCGTATTTCCGTAGTATGTCCATAAAGTTAGGTCTCGCGAGGATTTGTTGCAGGCGTGCGCCATGTACCGGCAGACCCATGATGTCAGCCGTTTCAAGTGCGACATATCAAGGACTGGTTCCTGACGGGAGCTAGGGCCTTGAGAAGGGCACCGGAGCTCTGGAGTGGGTGATGTGACCAGGGATAATCTTTCAGCAGCAGATGTACCGGAATGAAAAACAAAAACGTTAATTGTGAAGGTCCCGAAACTCCTGTGACCGAGGTGTATTGGTAACTCTTACCTGTGTCAGAGCTTTGATTTCTTCAGAGGCAAGATAGATATATAGCTGCACTGATTATGCGATGTTATTTTAATTTATTGGGCGCAACAGCTACCCAAGAGGGTTTCCCGGCGCCATCCTGTAAGGAACAGAAGGGAATGAAAATAAGTTATTGGTTAAATAGGTTTTTAGGCATTTACGGAAGTTGCCATAAAGAGTTTCAGTGCGAAGAGACACAGGGAGAGAGTTCCATAAGGAAGGCCCCAAGCAGGCAAAAGAGCGGCCGCTCATGCGTAATCGTCTAACTCTTGGGACTCAAAATTTCGCCTGAGTGGCAGAGCGGAGCGCGTGAGAGGGCAGGTAGGGATGAGCCAGAGCCCGCAAATAATATTGGGGATGTTACATTGAGAAATTGCTAAATGAGTGACAATGGTTTCCGAAAGCGTTACTGTACCCGGTGACCTTGTATTGATACCACACATTACACTCTCGGAGTGCATAGACATAACCTCCCCTCCCCTTACTGCCATGAATTATTGCTCCTCAGAGGGTTAGCATCTCCAGTCATCTCTTGTAGCTCCACCTCTTAATGTGGTCAGTCACCTCACAGCCATCCAACGCCTGCTGGTCCTCCCTCGCTTCTCAATGCTCCTCTTTTGACTAGAGTCTATAGAGAGGCATGCTCTGACAGTCTACTATATTGCCTCATCCGGCTTCTCAAGTTCGGGCCTCTGCTAGTTGGTTGCAGGCCCATCAGGCCAAATTTCACAAACACACACAGAAGAGGCCTCAGGTCCCCCTCCATCCAGCAGGTGTTGTATTAATGCACCTACAGACCTTGCTCAAAAAGACGAGCTGATTGCGCTGAGGATCTAGGTTCCTACCGTGGCTCAGGGAGCTGTGACCTAACTCTGGTCTGGAAGCATCAGAGGCATCACTGCACATACTTCTTCAAGCTCTGATCTCCCCTCCTCACATGCCTGGCTAAATGAACGAAACACTTCAGCCCAGGGCAGTCTAGACCAGATAGTCCTAAAACATGTAGGATCCCAGTTGCACCCTACCTCAGACAGAAGATCACTGAGGAGGCACTAGACAGACCCTCCAGGATATCGCGATTTCGCGATGTCGCGGTTTGCTGCGAAACGGCACTTTTGTAAAAATGCCGCGATTTTTAGAAAAGTGCCCACGAAATCTGGACTTTTGTAGAAATCGCATGCCATTTTTACAAAAGCCGCCATATCCTGGGGGTCTCTAGATGCTTAGCAGCTCAGAAACAGAGATCAGGCCCTTAGTAGCAAGAAATGTGACCCGTAGACAGTGTAAACCATGGAACTACTCCCTCGACATATTCCCAGAACGTATTTTTTCACTTACGGTTGTACTTTCGATAAGTAAGTTTACCGACGTGAACAAAATCAGGGCAAAATATCCTACTGATGATTCCTATCGGGGACCCAGAAGAAGCTCACCTCGTAATTGGCTGCAAGGGGCAGTTTGCAGAGATGCTGAGCGCGAGATTTCCAGTAGAGCGGGACCAACTACGTGGTTCTGCAGCAGGGGAAAAAACACCAGGTCTTAGCAGACAGCAGCTTGCATCGCGGTCTACTAAAATAGATATGGATGCCTGTGCAATTATCATTTATAACTACATTGTGCTAAATGATGGCACAGATTGCACAAGGAGACGTGTTGGGTGGATGAGGCCGGAAGCAGGCCGCCTCTCCTATTTTCTCTATTTTGGTGCCTGGTATCCGAGCGGTGCCGCCCGCAGGGACCACGTGCAGAACTGCAACGTCAATTTAATAAAAGCTGAAGCGGGCACCGCTGCGACCTGTTCTCACGCCGCCTGTATTAACCCCTTGCCTCCCGCTGCAGGTGCTCTGCTGGCGCACACTTCCGGCCCGCGCGTGGACACGGCGAGCTGCATGTCAGGGCAGTTAATAACCGAGGTGGAAGCAAGATCCGCCACATTAGCGCGTAAAGTTTAAGGTCAATTATGGCTGCGTCTCGACATTTTGAAGGAACGAGTTGGTTCTATAAAGTAACACTGGAAAATGTTTTTCCACCAAATAGAGCAGTTTTCCGCAGTAAAGAACGCAATGCTATCTGAAACAATAATGCCTAGAAAGTAAGGAGGGGCAACATCGAGACCACGCGCCACCTGTCGCCCATTCTAAACTTCCATCAGCTGGAGACTGCTGTCCCGCAGACTTGCACCTCCCTCAGGGACTGCACTTCTGGGCATGGTGGGAGACGGGTGGGGGCTGAGGGGGGAGGGATTAATCCACACGTGACGGCCAGACACACACGTAGCCTCTCATTTCGTGAATGGCGAGCTATCTTTAGCCTCCGACCCGAGTGATGTCATTTAATGGTCATAGAAACGCTAGCGGCAGCCAGACATGGAACCTACCGTAGCTGTGAGCCTTCACCCACCGCAGCAGGAGAGCGGGCATCGGCCGACAGGTAGATGGGCCTCACCGGCTCCAGAAGGGCCCCCTTTCCCCTCAAGGCCCCAGCCCACCCCTCCCATCTCAGCGCATAGTATGGACGCGCCATTCAATGCTAGGCTGCGACTCTGCGAGGGCTACCACCAAGGCCTGTTCTACCGCCAACCCTGTTTCCATGGGCCGCTTTGTCTGTGCGGCAGACGGCCTCATGTCCTCATGTCTTTCGGGCTCCATTTTAATGTTTACCTTTTTTTAGACCACCCACCTTCCCCGGAAGTTCATCGTTCTTGGTTCTGCATAATAAAGCATAACTGTTTAGCCTGGAAATACCGTGGGATCAGGGGAAGCCCCCTGCCTCCCTCCGATTTGGGTCGGATAAGTTGTTGTTGGTGGCAGATTCTTGCTTTTCCAGATGAACCAGTTAATGACGAGTTGTAGGTTACGGAGGATCGCTGGCAGTGGGGTTAATGGTAGGGTCTGAAATATAAAAAGAATGCGCAGGAGTATTGTCATTTTGACAGCCGCAATACGGCCGGAACATGACAGCCCTGAGCGGTTCCATGCAGAGAGAGTTGTGTTGGTCTGGGCGAGAAGGGGCCTTAGTTGGCTGCAAGTGTCTTCACCGGTGTGGGGCCAGTAGGATGCCTAGGTATGGTATAGACAAATGTGTGAGTGAATGTCAAGAGCAATCGAGTTACTAGTGGTTCACAATACTCAATATCATAGACTGGGAGCTGCCATGTTAAAATCACGTAGTGCACCAGACGTAGTGGCTGCAGGACTAGCTGGAAAAAACTCCTGTACAGTGAGGAGGTGTTGCAACAACAGGGGAAGGATGGGTCGGGGAGCAAGATACAATAAAATATGGACAGGAAATAAATATTCCTTCCTAGGTGTAGATTTGCTGTGAAACTGCAGCAGCCCATAATTGTGAAGCACACGCTCGAGGGAAACAAAGTGTCTACATTGTAAATAAACCAAATATACATAGCTTCATGTTGTTAAATAACTAAACAAACTAAGATATCTGTGTTTGTTGTAGGAAAAATGGCCACATAAAATGCCGCAAAATTGCCGCAAAATTTCCATATTTGTGCCGCTAAATTTCCATTTTTGTGCCGCTAAATTTGCTAATCCATGCCGCTATATCCTGGGGGGTCTGAACTAGAGGGTAAGTCACTGGGTCTTACTGTGATTTTTTAGCATCCAAGAAATGGACTGATTACTCACAGATGAAAGCAGCTCTTTTTGGAAGGTTTAATCTAACCACAGATTAGCATTTAAGAACAACTTTGCAGCATTTATACGCAGAGTAAGCAGACTTTGTAGGAGGCCTGATTGAACCTTGAATGAAGTGCCACTTTTAAAGTGCTGGATTAAGTGTAACCTGGCGTAGGCAAACCTTTGATTTCTGCAGAGAACATCCTATGTATTTATTTTGTATAGTTACATTAACATGTAGCTGATGGAAAACTGCTTGGCACTTGCGAGTTTGCAAAGACACCTGGCAGGCTGGTGACCATGAGGGTGCAGAGGAATACACCTCAATTAGAGCACATTTTCAACTGATTCAATCATAGAAGCCAAGGTTTCAGATTGGTAAGTGTGACGTTTTCATAGTTTAACTGTAATAATCGGTGACATTCACACAGTCTGACTCTGCTCAGTTTTCAGTAGCCTGCTGTTAGCGCACTTTAGTTCAGTGACTTTCTTAGAGTTTCTAGATGCTCAAATGGGCGTAATTTCTAATATTTATATGTTCACCTCCTCTTCAGAGTGATTTTGCTCACGAGAAAGTGTCACTCATAGTCATTAAAATGTCACTGGTAATTACACTGAAATTGTGAAAATGTCACACATCGCAATCTGAAACCTTGGCAGCTATGCTAAGTCTAACACACACAGCACATGTGAACATCTTATAATTCTATGCCACACAATTCTATTATAAATAATTTAACCCTACAACATTACATACCACATAATTACAATCCTAAAAAATGTTTAAAAACACACATTTCCACTTCACTCCATACCACATAATTCCACATCACATAATAACATTCCACACAACTTAATACCACTCCAAACCACACAATTAAACTCCACACACCACAATTCCACTACACATAACTCCACTTCAACCTATATAATTATACTTCACACAACATATTTACACTCCACTGCAAAACACATAATTACCCGCTACAAAATACAACTCTGCAACATGCTGCATAATTCCACATTTCACACAATTCCACAATTCTTCCCTACACAGTTCATCACACAACATAATTACACTCTACATAATACCACTCAGCACCACATAATTTACCTCCATAAATTATGTGCTACTCCATAATGCATAAATACACTCCACATGAATCCAGTCTATGCCAGGTAGCAACATTCCACATAACTACACCTCACACCATGCCTCATCATACCACTCAACATAATTTTCACTCAACAGCGCACACTTCCACGTCATACAAATTCAACTCTACACATTTCCATTCCACACCACATAATTCAACAACAAACTACATAATTCAAACCAACAACACAATTACACAACACACCACATACATCCAATTTACACCACAAAATTCCATTTAACAGCACACCACATAAGTAAACTCCACTACATACCACTCCACAACACAAAATACCATTTCAGATAATCTCACTCCAAGGCACGCAATACCACTCCATGACACACAATCCCACGCCACATTATTCCAGTACCCTCAATACCACGCAATTACTATGCACATAATTACACTGCACACCATGCCACATTATTTCACTACACAGATCCAATCTACACAACACAATTCCACAACTAACAATTCCAATCAAAACCATATATGACTTGCATATATGCAAATGCTTATATTACAAAACCATATATTGCAAATGCTTGTTTACCTTTCAATGCATCCCAGCAGATCCTGTTCCTGGAGGGAGCTGCAATCCTTCTGCCCTGTCAGCTCTCCTCTGTGCTGCCTCCTGCTCTCTGGGGCCCCCACCCACATCCTTTTTCCAACCGGGCTCTGACTGAAGAGAAACAATGTAAGTTGTTCATTTGTTTCTCTTCAGTCCTGGGTCAGCGCAGGAGCTCAGAGCAGGCTATTTTTGCTGCTTTTTAGAGGGAGAGAGGCTTGCTTTCGAGCAAGCCTCTCTCTCACAGCTCTCACAGAACAGCTGAGGGGCCCACTTCACTCACTGAAGACTGGGGCCCCCCCGCAACCGCGGGAGCTGCGGGGGTGTTTGTTACGCCCCTGAGGGGTCCCTAAAAGGAGAACGGCCCATAGGCCAGTACCTACTTTGCTGGTAACCTGGAATTGCAAGTCGCGTTTATGTCCTATATGACTTGAATAGATAGTTTCAGCAGCAAGGACGTAAAACAAAGTTGACAGATATGTGGCCAAAACGTAGTGGTTGTATTTAACAGACCACTTAAATTCAGGAGTTTGTTACATTTCACTAAGACTCCAGGCATACCCTAAAAGATGATTATGAGGTACATTAATTCAGAGGCGTTTCAGAGAGGCCAACAGGGTCACGGGAAGTTAGATACATAGATGCCAAGGTTTCAGATTGCTATGTGTGATATTTTCATAATTTCAGTGGAATTATGAGTGACATTTCAACGACTATGAGTGACACTTTCTCACAAGCAAAATCAAACAATGAAGTTGAGGGAAACATAAATAGCACAAAGTACACCCATTTGAGCAACGGATAACTTTAAGAATGTAACTACTGCAAAACACTAGAAATGGAAGAGCCCACTAACCTACTGTATTTGTAACCTGAACGTAATGTTAGGGTTGCAAGCCTCAGGAGAGGCTGACTGAGGCACAAGTTAGCCTAGGTCACAGCCCGATTGCGTAGGGCCCAGCCAGCTGTACGTTATTTCAAAAAGACACTGAGAACTGCAGTATAAAAATCAATATGTGAGAGTCAGTGGGGCACCGGCGTCATGATGGCTCAGTCTAACACAAGCAATATTTGTAACAATCAAGCACTTATCACGACCCACATTGACTATGACAATGGGTTGCACACAGGCCTCCCAGGTTATCGCCTTGACAAACTCCAGGTGATCCAGAATGTGGCTGCTCGGCTCCTGCTTAACCTCTCTAGGAGGATGAGGGCTAGGCCTCATCTTCGAGATCTCCACTGACTCCCTATTAGGGAAAGAGTGAAGTTTAAGACCTTGGTGTTGGTCGATGCCGCTCTGTACAACAAAGGTCCCTCCTATATAAGCTCCAGTTTCAGGTTCTACAACCCACAGAGGCAACTGCGATCTTCGAATAAACTGCAGGTCTGTACGTCCAGGATTCGCTGACAGAGAGCTGGCGGCAGATCACTTTCCCTGTTGGGTGCAGGAGCATAGAATCAGCTCCCATTGGATTTACGTTCTGTAAAAAAATCCAGGTGTATTTAAAAAGAAGTTGAAAACTTTGTTCTTTAAATAAACTGTGCATTTCCCCTGCCTAACCGTACTGCAGGTACTGCGCCGGGACACTCCATGGAGTAGTTATACACAATATAAGTGCCTTAATAATAATAACAGTAAGAGACATGTTTACTTTAATAATAATAAAGACTCTCACTCTCAGGCACTTACTGGTGATTCATGATGCAGATGACTACTTGGTGGCACAGGCAGCTGAGCCCAACTGCTGGTGTTCCGGCCTCGTGGGCTGGGATTGGACCCTCCCGCTAGCGTGATATGATTCCGCCTGGCTGCTGCAGCCCGTCAGCATCCTGCTAGCAGCCTAGAGCTATGTTTGCTGCACCGACTCTGTTCATGGCGACTGGCCTGTCTCAGTGACTCTGACTGAGTCAACCGCACTGGGCTAGGTTTAGTCGCGTGGGCAGGAATCCCATCCAGATTGGATTCCATTCTTTACCGAAAGCAGGGGTAAGCACAGCTCTCAGCCTGGCTTACCCTGCAGCAGCAGTCCAGCATTAAGATAACGGCGAGAGACTCAGTGCCGTGGCCGGCACTGGCTGGAATCGATCATGCCACCTCATAATCCCCACGGTCCACCCCACGGTGTGAGTGGCGAGGTTGGACTGGAGCTACGCATTTGACTTGCACAAAGGAAGCGCAGCAGTACAAACTAAGTTAATGAAATGCCAGCAGCAGGACGGGCCCGTGACTCACCTCAACGACACTAGCCTATTAAACTGTGTTTCTAAAGTCACTCACTTACTGTCTTCTTACTAGTCAAGCCATCGGGCCGTACTGAATGTGACATCAGTTTAAGTTACGAGCATGTGTCGGCCCGGGGGTGTGTCTCTGTTATTACAACTTAGATACATTGTAGCTGTATTCCCAGAGCTGTGAGGACTCAGCAGATCCTGAGCCAGCCCCCTTGGCCTGCCAGGAGCAGCATTCACACCGCTCAGTTTCAGCAAGTCAGTCGATGTGCATTTTAGCAGTGCTCCGCTTGACAGCTGAGGAGGCGCTAAATGTTGCGTGGTTTTTATCTCAGTGCGGTGATGCGGATAAAAGACACTGAAATGCGTTAAACTACTGCCTGATGCATGGTACTTGGCAGGGCTGTAGATAAAGTTGAGGATGACCGTTGTCTTAGGTTTCTAAAGTTTATCGGTAGCATCTTCTCAGAGAGAGAATGGAAGGGAGCGTTTTTCACATGCGATACCATCATAGTGAGGGGCAGCTAGGTAGCGTGTGTGGCTCACGGAGTAACCTGGCATGAAGTGGGACAGGTATAAGGGGTTGCGAACAACTCTGCTGAGTTAATTATAATCCAATTATAGCTGTAAATTAGGAGTTGAATTTACATTTGTCAAGAGGAACCTGGGAGTTGATTATTGATTAATACAGGGCTAGGTCACAATCACTACGACTTCAATTGCCTTAAAGATATTACAATTCTTTTTAATTGGTGGTAATGATAAACGTGACAATTAACGAAGGCTTGGACCTTGCAGACCCTGAGTATTTTTTGTGTGTATACTGGTAAGAAGAAATAGCTAGAATTCAATCCCAATAAGAGGACAATGACATTATTTCATACAACACCTTATTTCATGAACAAGCCAAAGGGCATGATGGAGAACCTCTTGCCGATGTAATTACGCAATTAACAGGTGTGAAGGAATTAACAGTAGGATTAGAAATGAAATGACGTATTGGAAAGTGAAAGGTAGCAACTCTCTATTTATAGTGTGTCCTTCCCTTATTCCACAGTGGCTGGGATAGCCGCATACGTCACATGTCCTTCTAAATTAGGAGAAGATTTCTTTTCTTTGATGACTTAATGCTTTGCAAAGGATTTGAAGCAGCAATTTTGCTCTTTTTACTGATGAGTTGAGTGCCTAACCTATCCATACAGTTGTGGTACCTGGAAGGGGCCACTCCGTTACAGCATGAGGATTGAGTGAAGAGAGGAATGTCGATTGGATGGATGCTTTCAAGTATGTTTATTGGGGGTATGCCATAAAATACCTTATGATAGTATGCTGAATGAGTGATGAGAGAGGAGACCTTATGTACGAATGCATTTAAGAATTTTTATGAGAGTATGTTCACGTATGGGTCCTCTAATTGAAAATATGAATGAGTTATATTTGTTTAATGAATTGTGTGGTTATGATGAAGTACCTACACAAGTACCACTGGAGTTAGGAAATGTACTTAGTTTTAAAAAGTGGCTTTGTTAAGAAAACACTTTTTATATTTGATATGTTGTATTTATACCAAATAATGTATGTAATACACAAATATATTTTTATGGATGATCTTTTCTTGAGACGTGTGAGAGATTGAATCATTTGTACTGTCCTGAAGAAGGTGGCTGCTATCAATATTTCCACCGAAACGCGTCAACATATACTTATACAGAATCTGCCATACACTGGAAAGCCCTATATGAGGAATTGTATACATCATGGATCCCTGTTGCTATTTAAAGCAGATCAGAAGTGAAATAGATGTGGTGTGTTAACTATTCTCCCTTCAGTTGTGGGTTACGGACAACTGAATGTTGTTTTATTTATGATGTACATGTTTTTAAACAATTTTTAGAGTCTTTTCTGCACATATTGATAAAAGACGATATATATCTATTCATGGTTTGTTTGGCATTGGGATATTAAACTATGTGTATTTTTTGCAATCTCATGTGGTATTCGTTTATGGTGAATGAGGTGTCAGTAATAGTGCTTGGCTTGTGATTAACCTGAGTGTGAGTGATTTCAGAATTGGTTTTGAATATTTCTACTAAGTGTAATTTTCTGAATTTTACTGTTTCAAGAACAATACACAGGCTGCTTCCAATCTCTCTCACAACGCTAAAGGCTTTAAAACAAGGGTGGCTGTACCAGATTTCTTCAAAGTGTGTGGGTTGTGTCGCTGAAGCGGCTCTGAAACAGGACTACAGCTCCTACCACACTCTGAGCCTCAAGGTTTCCGCTATTGAAAACATCGGCCTGTAGCAATGCAAACATATTAATATCAGAATGGTGCCAAGCTACAGGTGAAGATGTAAAGGCCACATGTCTCAGATATCAGGGCCAGGCTAGTCACTCTGGCTTTTTACTAGTGGGCTGCAGGCCATGTTGCTGCTTTCAGAGAAGGACGGGCTGCCATGACCCAACCATGACCACGTTCTAGTCATGGCCTTTCACGGTGTGGGATACTTTCAACATTTTTGCCACAGAAGAGTGTGGTTTCCAGTCCAGCCCACACTGTCATTCAGTTTGGCATTGACTGCATGTGCAACCCTGTATCTCACACCCCTTAGCTTCACAATAATCACTGAAACGTTTTGTAAGGTGCCCAGGAAAAATCCTAGTGTTGGATGGACTATGGTTCTTTGGAAACAGGAAGAGCATTTTTGCCATCTGAAATGTCAAAAGTCAATTTACATCTTTAAAGCTATGGTTAAAAATAATTACTTCAGATTGTAACTTTCTCAGTTGCAAATTCCACTAAAACGTCACTTGCTTAGTTCTCCAACACAGGAAGTAGACCTCCCCTCATTCCAACCACTGTCAAGTTAACAGCGTGACACATTCTTAGCCTCTATTTCTTCTGTGGGGTCTCCTTGCGACCCCTGTTCCCAAAATCAATCAAGAATCAAGGTTTTTACATTCTAGGCTGATCATTAGTTCGTCATTGGCATCGAGAGTGGTTCACTCTGACAAAAGTAGCTTATGACCTCTTCTAAACACGTCTTTGTGCCTTAGGATCTGACAGATCATTTGAATTACTAGTATTCAATTTGGAAAAGACAACATTTGAAAACATTCCGGAGATGCATAGCATTAAAGATACCTATGATAACCCAAATATCTGCACAGGAAAGGAATCTTGAGACAACCGAGCATCGTATCAGCATGCTTGCCCTACAATAAATGCAGCTTGACTAAAGAGGGCATGACATATCTTGTCTCTCCTAGGTTGGATCTTGACACAGTGGTAAAACGTATTAAAACCATTTTAATTTATTGAAATGAAAATGCCAGTGGCAGCTGCTCGGGATCCGAAGTGGCGGAGCAGGGGGGGCAAGGGGGTATACAAAAATAAACACAGACACACAGACAAAAAAAGAAATAAAAATATAAAACTTTACTTACCTGACTCTGTGGTCGCCGCATTGCTCCCCTCCCGATCCTCGACTCCAGGTCTGGTACACACTGCACAGGCTCCCAGATGCCAATCCTGACGCTGCTCTTGTGCTGGGAATACTCTTCCCTGCATGAGAGAAGTGCTGGGATTGGTCTGAGTGGCCTGGTTTGCCGCTCAGACAGTGCCTGGGAGCCTGTGGCTTTTCTCCACCCAGCTGTACAACACAGCCAGGTGGAGAAATTCTGGATGCGCATGCCGGTTTGGCTGCCTAAGACGGCTGGCCAAACCATCATGCGCACTTAGTAGTTCCATCACCCCTTCTCCCCACTGTTGTCATAGAATGCATGGCCCGTCCCGTCTTAAGACGCAGCTCGCTGGCAGCCGGGAAGTAAGAAGAAAAATAAAATGATAACAAAATTGGTTTATTATCATTTTAATTTTAATGTGTTTAAATCTGCTGCCACCCAGTGGGGCGATGTTCCTCCATAATAACAGAGGAGTTGCGCCTGCAGGGGTACTTTAACTGACAGCCCTTTCCCAGTCAGGCCGTCAGTCAAATCTTTCAACTGGCAGAACCAACTTAGATGCTCCTGGTTGTAACATGGAGGCAGGGTCGGCTTTAGGGCGGTGTGACCGATGCAGCTGCACCTGGCACTCACTTTGGTGGGGGGTGCTGTGTTTAAAAATAACTTATGGGTTTAAAAGCACATAACCTTTCTTGTGCATCCAGCAGATTTGGGCAACAACAAAAATGGCAAGATAACTCTGGTGATCAATGCTCATGGTGGTGAGAGGTCGGAATTTTGTCTAGTGGCAGTTTCGATTTATTATAAAGTATCCCAGAGGGATAATGGGCCTTCTGCAAAGAAAGTGTACAATGCAGATCACAACACTATGTGTGAGTAAACTATGAGTAGTGCTTTAAACAAAATGAAATGTATGTCAGAGAGGGACAATGGAGAGATGAGGGGCACTGGTGGAGGGTAGTAAGAGGGGATTTGCGGAGAAGGAGGTCATGGGGGGGTTGCCAAAAAAGACTGTCGCACCAGGCGCCGCCAGCGCTAAGCCGGCCTTGCTCTAAATAGAGTCGGAGAACCATAAGTTTGTCAGACAGGGTACTTCTCTAAGTAAGGCACTAAGAGTAGCCATGCTGGACCATTCTAGCACTTAGTGGCCTTGATGGAGACATAAGATCATGTTAGTCGTATGAAAGATTGACAGGATGGAAGGTCACCTTCCACACTCAGTGGAGACATTTTCACTGACGTATTTGAAGAAACCATGCCATATAGAAGGGACAGGATGGCAGCATCCATAGAATTTGGGATCTTTGGTGAATGTGGAAGAGATCCACCCAGTTCCACTGATTGTAGACCCCACCCAATGAAAATGAAAGCTATACCGTTGGGAAAAGACGATCTTGGCTAAGCACGCATTAGGAAGACGCACATCCTTCCTTCTTTCCTTTGAAAACAGGATAACAACTTCTAGATAATGAAGCTGTGACCCTGTATCTACTTATTCAGCACGTGTGCCCTCTCAGGTCTGAAGCCCTGGCCATGACTAAATGATGGGAGTACTTAGCACTAGGTGGGCTGTCAGGATGCCAGCCTCCTCGATTATGGTTCAGGGTCTGGTGGACATAATGCTTCAAAACTAATGGAGATGGTTGCAGAATGTAGGGACCATGTAGCAAAAGGCTTTGCATCTCTGAAAAACGCACTACATGACAGTGCCCAACAACACAAACGGCATATCCCACAAATCAATGTTTGGAGACAGCTGTTGCCATTTTAAATCATTGGGTATACATTTCCTTGTGTTCCTCTGCGTCCTATCTAGGCAATTGTGCTATTGTGTTGCTGCAGCCTAGACTTTGTTATTTTGATTTGAGGATCATTTGGGGATCAGTTGTTTTCTTTACACGCCTGCTGGAAAACAGTTTGGGAATACAGAGAAATATCCCGGAAATTAGGTTCTACTTGGGAAACAACATTTGAACTATTTCAACATTGACTCTAGTATATTTAAGACTTTAAACATAACTTTTCATTTGAACTTTGGATCTTATTCTTATGGGGAAATTGGAATGATTCTCTCATTAAAGATAGTTCAATAGTCAGGATATATATTTATATAGACATGTATTTTTTATATATATGTAAGCAGAAATATATACACACACATATATTTATATGTGTTTTAAGCTACATGTGGGATTTAGGACAGTGATTCAGTGTTTGTATTAAGACCTGCAGAATAGTGATAATCTTTATTATATTTCAGTTGCAGAAAAGGCAACTAGAAGTAAGTCTATCAGGCAGTGCATAGCTACAAGGCAAGTCTCAAGGTAAATATCTTGTCAACAGGGAGGTGGGTTCAGTCAATATATAGAGTTACTTAAATATTGTTCTGCTTCAGTTTCAGGAACACCAGCTTCACATCTGAGCTCAGAGAGTGTGTTAAGGTGTGATGCATTACCTTACGGACAGAATATTAAGAAATCACATCTTGTCTTTAGATATCCACTCGACCTGAAAATATCAGTACTCATCAGAGTGACGAGCTAGAGTGGTGATATCTGGTGTCTCAACTTTCTCTCTTATCCTATTCCCTTTTCCTCATGTTTGTTACCTTGGTTATTACCCCCTCCATTACAAGACACAAAGGGCCTAAATACGACTTTTGGCGATTTGGAGGTGGGCGGAACGCCACTCCCACGCCACTGCACCACCAAGTGTCGCTGCAGCCGCGTGCCAGATTACAACTTAAAAGTGGTCTGGCAGACGTCGTGGTGGTCCCACCTCAGTGCCTCTTTCAAAGACGGCAGTGCCATTGAAAAAGGTACTGCAATGGGAACGTCACACAAGATTCCTGCATAGCCTGCACTCGAAAGTCCATTCCATGCAGGAGCTGGTGTGCATGCACACAGGGGGCACATATTAAGCCTCCCCTGTGGGCTTCCACATGCAGAGGAGGTCCAGGGGGCGCTGTAGGGCCTGCTTTGTTTCCTCTCGGCCACATTTTTTATGCCGGTGGAACCGCGATGAAAACCATGACAGAGTGCACACTTATAATAGGCTTTGCAGGACCACGGTGGTCCAGCCAAGCATATTGTGGCCTCAGGACCATTGCGCCATCTCCAGGGATCAGCGGTTCCCTGGCGGTGGCCCCATGGCGGTTCAACTGCCCAAGTTCTAATTGGGCGGTCGGACTGGCTGTGCGGCTACGGATGGACCGCCACCAACGTGCATCCACAAGTCTGGCGGTCCTCAGACCGTCAGACTCGTAATTGGGCCCTAAGTGTTTGATTCATTATTTGTTGAGTCATCTTCCATCCTGATGGATTACCATCCTGTTGGACTATGGCCTGCCGTATATATAGATCACGAGCAGGCCAGCGATATAAAACAAAATTCCAAAGTGGGTGTAACTTTTCTTTTTTTCCTGGTCAAGACGACCATGTTCTTCCTGGTTGTGACTGACAGGAAAATATGTCAGATCATCTGCTCTAAATTGTACGGGAAGTCTGATTTCCCTATACCAACGGCCCCTACCCTGTTGGCTTCTTGGAAAGAAGACAATCAGTCCGTCTTATAACTGGGTGGATGGACCAAGGGTTTGAAAGATAGGGTACTTCATTTTCTTTTTGGTGGAGCACCCCGTCCGTCAGACTCTAAATCAGACACCCCAAGTCTATTTTATATTCCTAACCAATGGTAACTCCTCTAATACTCTTAGCACCACCTGAGAGATTTTCTGAAGATCCAAATAATTTTGTATTACTTTTCAATCAGTGTCAATTACTTTTTCAATGCAAACCTATGATGTTTTAATATACTCAAACTAAAGTAGCTTTTCTTTTGTCATATTGTAGTGGGAACGCTGCCAATTGGATGATTCCATCAATATAGAGAAATAATCCATTGTTATCTAATTTTTCTAATTTCTGCGAACAGACGTGGAAATTGTTCAACAGAAAACCACACAATCTTTTTTTGGCTACTGAGTTACTACATTTAAAACAGGGCCATCAAGACCTGTTGAGTTATATTGCAACCTTTCATTGTTAAGTTGTTGAGATTGGCTGGCCAGGTGAGAAACGCATAATTTTTTTTATCAAGGGCTCAGAAGTGAATTGAAGGATATATTTACAAAGATGGTAAATCTTCCTACTGAGTGTGCAGAACACAAATAATTAGTGCTACAACTAGATATATCTGAATGTTCAGAAAAAATCTAAAGTACTAGTACTTTGGTCACTGCTAGAGAAGAATAGAACCACAGAAGTCTTCAAACCTATGCCACTAAGCAGTGTGGGGCTCTATATCTAAAGAAGAAACAGAAAGAAGACTATGCTTGTATTGTGGAAGGTCATGTGTCAGGTCACTAGATGAAGTAGCTCTGAAGTGACCAAAACAACATCATACGTGAAGGAAATAGAGGGCAGGGCAGTGGCAACAATAAACATGCATGGCAAATACTTCCAGAACACAAAAGATTAATTATGCTACATCATCATCTATGGGCCCAACCATAGCGAGGAACTCTTACAGGATATTCAATAAAGAGTTGCATAAAGATCTCCAAAGCGCATAAGGAGGTGTCTGGAAACAGAGTTTTTAACGACTCATTGCTTTAGTTTGTGCCCCGCCTACCATTCTGTCACCCTAATTGTTTTCTCCCTCTCCCATTTCCCTCAGTGCCTTATCCCCTTTAAACTTTGATATTTATTATAATGTCCCTGCTTAGTTTCCTTTCTTGAATACTTCTCTGTACCAGCGTGCTGTGTCCTCTTATTCTAATTCAGTTCCTGGGCAGAATTTCTAGTAAGCTTGGGCTCTAGTCCCAGTTCAGCTGTACTCCACGCAAGGTTAGTCAAATCCCAAATTGCTTTGATAAATTTCCTGTGCATGTTTACTCTATGAACAAGTTACTACCCTTCTGTAACACTCTTTCTGGTAAAAACTGTATCTAACTGCAGATTCCTTACCTTTTGAATATTCTGCAGGCATCAGACTGGATCCAGAAATTTTCAGCAATACTCCTACACACTGGTAGGTGGTGCCGTGTGGCTACAAACTGACACCGTTCCTCCGTGGAAATGACGTGCAAAGCCTATATAAGAGCCACTCCCCTGTGCTGACATCAGTTGCTTTTGAGAGTGCCCTTTCCCCAAGACCCAGAGCCTCAAATGCAAATTGGTGTGACCAGTGTTCCTCACCTTTTAAATGATAACAAAGCAGTACCTATTTGGAGGTGGGACTGTGGATGAACTCAAACCAGAAAGTCCTGCAGGACAACTGTCCAGACAATAGTGCTTTGTGAATGTATGGAGGGATGCCTACGTACCCACTTAGCAAATTTTCAGGACAAGGTCTACACTGCATGCCAATACAGTGTTAGCAACTTTGGCCCTGGTAGAATGAGCACACAGTCCTTACTGAGACTGCTTTTTAGCCAGTGCATAACAGATCATCATGCAGAGTATAATCGAGCAGGAGGCGGTTCTCTTCTACACAGCATTGGCTTTTTTAGATTCACAGAACCACACAAAGAGCTGATCGTCAACCGGTGTTCTTTGGTATGATCCATGTTAAAGCTTAGCACTTTCTTGGGGTCCAAGCGATGGAGTTTGCCCTCTTCCTTATGGGGGGGGGGGGGGGGAGTGAGGTGAAGCATACAACGCCAGTAAGGTGATATTCTGACTGATATGGAATGGCATCACAACCTTAGGCAAGAGAGATGACTGTGTCCGCACAACCAGCTTGTCTGGGAAGAAGGTGGTGTATGGCAGGTTGACACAGAGAGCCTGAAGTTCATTAACATGCAGCACTGATGTTATTGTGACGAGGAGCACTGTCTTGAGCGTGAGAAGCTACCAGGAACAGCTGTGAAGCAGCTCAAAGGGAGTGCACATAAGAAACATAATGACCAAGATAAGGCTCAACTGTGGCAGGACAAAAGAAGAGAAAGGAAAAACATTTTGTAAACCTTTCAAGAAGTGTATAAAACTAGGGATTTAAATAATGAAGACTGATGCAGCAACCTCAAAAAAGCAGGAAGAGCCGAAAGTTACCCTTTCACTATTCCCAGAGTCAAACCTTGCCAGGACATGGACAAAACAAATAACAAAACGTCAGACAACTTTACCTGTTGAAGTCTATCTGTTGAGCACCGCACCAAGCCACAAATTTGTCTCAATGACAGGTGTAAATAGTTTAAGTCGAGGAATGTTTGGTTGCCAAGATGACATCGACTACCTCCAAAGGAAAGCTGAAGGAGTTCAGCAGTCGCTACTCAATCTCCAAGCATGAAGGTGGAGATTGCAAAGGCCTGGGGTGTAGAACCCTGCCCTGCTGCTACAACACAAGATCCTCTGAGAGGGGCTGCCTGACCGGTGGACAGATGTTCAAGCCCAAGATTCCTTGATCCCATACTCTCCGTGCCCAAACCAAGGGCACTAGAAAGTCTTGGGCCTGGTCAGTCCTGATCTTCTTGAGAACTCGTGGCAGGAGTCATATCGGTGGAAAGGCATATGAGTCCCGAGTTTCACTGGAGGAGGTACGCATCTCCAAGCGAGAGGCTCCTTGGAAACGCTGGAAGTGCTGACATTGCATGTTATCGGGGGTGGCAAATAGATAGTGCCAGGGTTCTCCACATTCATGGAAAAGACCTTGGGCCACCTCCAGGTGTAACTGCAGCTCGAGATCCGCTAGGTGCCAACAGTTGAGCTTATCCACCCTGGTCTTCACTGAACCTGCCAGGAGGGTCAACAGTGGGAAAGGCTTGTGGTGGCTAACCATTCCCAGAGGTGCAGGGTCTCCTGGCACAGGGTACGTGGCATCCATCCCACTGTGCTTGTTGCAGTACTATATGGTGTTGGTGTTGTCCATGAGCACCTGTACCAGCCTTCCCTAGATGGATGGGAAGATGGCTTACAAAGCCAAGTGGATGGCCCTAAGCTCCAGAGATTTGATATGGAGCTAGACTCCAACCATAGACCAAGGCCCACCCAGATGGCGACCACAACTTAAAAGCGATGCATCAGTCACCATTGTCCGCTCTGGGTGCGGAAGGTGGATGGGTCTGTCATTGACCCAATCACGGCTCAGTAACCACCAATGCAGATCTTTGGCACTCTCCTCCGAAATCAGAATATGGTTGGAAAGATCCCCTTGATGCTGATCCCACTGAGACTTTAGAGCCCACTGCAGAGACTGCATATGCCACCTGGCATGCACGATCAGTGGGATGCAGAATGCCATCAATGCCAGCTGTCTTTGAGTCAACCTCACAGAAATCCAGGGCCTTGACTAAAAGATCGGATCATAGCCTGAATGGCAAGGACTCTCTTTCCTGGGGGAAAATACAAAAACACTATCTGTGTGCAGAATGGCTCAGATGAAGGGAAGCATCTGAGAAAGAGTCAGGTGTGACCTCGGCATGTGGATAGTGAACCCAAAAGAAGACAGAAGGTGCAACGTAGTATGGAGGTGGTTGACAACTGACTGGGACGAGCTTTCCTTCAACAGCCAGGCATTAAGGTAGGAGAAGACTGGCACCCCTGAGCACTGAAGGTGTGCTGCCACCACCCCCATCACTTTCATGAACACCTTAGGGGTATAATTGAGACCAAAGGGGAACCCAGTGAACTGTGCGTACTCTTGTCCCATCATGAACCGCAGGTAGTGCTGTTGTGCCTTCAGGATGGGTATATGGAAATAGACATCCTGCAGGTTCAACACCACATCCAGTCTCCAGAGTCGAGGGCAGAAAAGATCTGGCCCAGTTTGAGCATCTTGAATTTCTCCTTTGAGAGGGCCCAGGTCAAAATAGAATGAAAGGCCTCCATCCTTCTTGAGCACCAGAAAGTAGCAGGAATGACAACCATGTCCTACATTTGGTGCAGGCACCCTCTCAATAGCCCCATTGGCCAAATGGGCTTTCACTTCCTGTCGCAAAATGGAGAGATTTGCCTCTGTGAGTCACTGGGGAGGACAGTGGAAAATGCGGCTGCAAAAGAATGAAAGCTAGGGCAAATCCCTGCTGAACAATTTTCTGGACCCACTTGTCTAATGTTATGGCTTGCTAACCCATCAAGAATCGTTGGAGTCAGCCTCCCTCCAGGTGTCTGCATGCTGTTAAGGGCTAGCTAAAGGGTCTGACAGGTGGGGTTGCGGAGAAGGTAGTGGATTGGGTGGCCTGTTGACCTCGACCGCGGGGCGGTGGACAGGACTGCCAAACTACTTTACGCATGTGGGGATTGAATTGGCTGGTGGTATGAAGTACCTCTGCCGAAGGCACGAAAGGAGTGGTTGGGCTAATGCAGCTGGCGAGGTGGGGCAGATAAGACCTGGGAGTGTGCTGTGGCCCTGCTCTCCTTGAACCACTCCAGAGGGAAGTCTGCCTGGTCCCCAAACAGGTGAGTCCCTTCAAACAGCATGTACATCAAGGACAATTGGATATTGCCTTAAATAATGGTGGACTGCGAATGGCGGCATTGGTGCCAATGGTCTGCCTGATGGAATCAGTGGTGTCCAAGGCACAACCAATTTGAACTTGGCTACATCACAGCCATCCTGTTTGGCCTGTGCAAGGACAGGTAGGAGATCTTCAGGTACAACTGGAAGAACTTGAGCAACCGAATCCCAAAGGATATGGGAATAGTGCGCCAGCAGCCAGCTGCCATTTACAGATTGAAGAGCTAGGCTGGTGGACCAAAAGACTCTTTTCCCAATCATATACACCCGTTATGATTCACTAGCAGGGGGAGTAATTAGGAATATGTTGGAGGTAGCCTTGCCTGCAGATGTCTGCGCCACCAAGCTTTCAGGGGGACAGGGGTGCTAAGATAAAAATGCCAGGTGGCTCGGGCCGGTGTGTGGCATTGTGCACTCTAGCAGTTGACTAGGGAGCCAGAGCAAGATTTTGCCCATTTTCCCAACAAGATATCGGTAAGGGCCTTGTTAAAGGTAAGAGGGGCTCAGTGGATGTCTAGCCCAGCTGAACTACTTCAATAATAACATTGGTCCAGACCTCCAAGGTGGGGAGCTAGAGGTCAATGACTTTGACTGTCCTACACATCACCATGGCGTAAGAAGCATTCTCCTCAGTGGCAGGACTGGAGAGTGAGGAGGAGCCATGACTCAAAGGAGGTATCAAGGCCACAAACCTCCTGCAGGTCGCCATACTAATTCTCCTTGCAATACGGTTGGCCAATCTCATCATCATAGTCATTGTGTGAATCTGTGCCGAACAGTGGAAGCAGGGAGTGCATTTGTCTTTGTTGCAGTAGATCAAGTGGAGGAAATGGGGCCTCAACAGCACCCGAGCACAGTTTAAGTCCAGGTCAGGATGGCGCTGACTCTGCACGAGAGAGGACAATTGCATCCTTCTCCTCCAGCACTGATGGAGTCAGCATCAATGTACCAGGAGACTATGCAATCATCCTTGGCTCATATGAATGTACTTTGTCAGATGGGAAAGAAACGATTGTTCAACAACCTCAAGATTCAGGAACTTCAAGAACCCAGATGGACATTAACCTTTCTGAATCTTTACAAATACCTGTTATTAATAAAAAAGATTCGTGAGTAGATCAAGGCAGTTAATGATTTTAGTTTGATTTCAGGTCCAATGCATTATCATACACATATGGTTTATTTGTAAACCATCACAATATTGTTTTGATTTGATGGAGACTGCTTAGTTCAAATTGATTTTGGGTATGCCCTTGTTGACTTTACATAACCCCGGCTGGGCAGCTAGAGCAGTAACATTGATTTTTGAACATTGACAGACTAGTTGTTTGAATGCATATGATTCGTTTAAGAGTTGTTATACATTGTAGCAGGATATTCTGTATATCAGATTGTGTCGGGAGGGGAAACATGGCAGCCGCACACTAGGCAGTCGAGAGCATCCGACAGAGTAATGAGTCTCTTACCTTAATGGGTGCGCCCGCTCCAACTCTTTGTGTTGTGCTCAAGCCCGCTACCCTGTGAAGATGGTGTGCACGGGTCACACAGCACCTGGACGGCTCCATGAAGGTTAATTTCCCAATGGGGTGATAAGGAAATCCGGTGTGCCCTGGGTGCGTTCAATGCCTGGAGCGCCTTCCCCAATGTTGGCTGCTGTTGCTGGGTTCCCCCGCTAGGAGGAAGTTGCTTGGGAACTCCAGCATAGTAGGAAAGTCCTCCCCAGGGCCCCAACAAGTCAGTGTCAGCACAAGTCTAGAAGAGCAGGCCTGGGTTGAGAGCTGGGGAGAGTAGGACCCTGTGACTATATCTCTGTGGCAGACCAAGCATTCAATAATTGGGTAAAGGCTACGAGTCCCCAGAACTCAGGGGCTGCTTATGGGGTTGAAGAGGGGTGAACCTTTGACCAGTATAGGTTTGGGAGTAGCCTCTCTGGATGAGAGAAGCTTCAATTTGAGTCAGCCCTCAAGGTATTCACTTTGTGCTCTCTTGCCCAGACTGCTTTCTACAGTCGCCACAGAGGTAAGGCCCAGTGATCGGCCTGGTGTAAATTGCTCTCAAGCAGCCCCTGAATCACCATTAAATAAAAAAGGTACTTGTGCTCAACACAGCCTAATAAGTTGTTAAAAGCTGTGGGTTATAGTAGGAAAAAGACTACTTCCCAGATTAAAGTTACTCCATCTCTGAACTCCTTTTTTAAGGTTATGGCTGGGGGTGTGTTGAGGGGGCACTCATGTTGGGACTGTGGAAAATTGGAGACAGGACACTTGGTTCCAACAAAGCTCCTCAAGAGCCAATGATATGGATACATCAAGTATACCAGCTGGCCTCGATATGACCAGCCATACCCAGCGCAAAGCTTCAGATAACTATTAGTTGCATCCCCTGTGAGGAGTGATGAGGGAGGAGAGTTTTGCCAGGGAGAACAACAGGAGAAGGCAATCTCCTCACTAGTCAGCAATGGACTAGATGGAACTGAGATGGGTGAAGCTCAGCCAGACGGATCATTGCTGTCAATCTTGGGTCTTAAAACTGAGATTAAGAACACATCTGAGGTCTCTGAGGTCAGCCAGAGAAGAATTCAAGCCTCGTGTCAGGTCCTGAGCCAAAACCTGGATTAGGTGGTCGAAGGGACTAGAGCACTGGAAAAAGAGGCCAACCAGGCTAAGCAGGACATAAAAAAGAACACAATAGGAATTAATGAGCTGGTAAAACAAAATCAAGTTTTAAGAGAGGATCTGGAAAGGATCGAGAACCACTCCTGGATGAATAATCTACAAATCCTCAATGTCCCAGAGGCAGAGGAAAAAGGGGACACACAGTGCTTAATCATAATGCTTCAAGATCAGTCTGAAGTGAATCTTGAGCATGATATTCAAGGAGCGCATAGAGACCTGTTTTAAAGAAACTCAAAGTGCCAAAAGCCCAGGAAGATTTTGGTAAACTTTTTGTCTTATGTGGTGAAAGAGCTCATCTTACACATCGCATTGAAGAATGACCCCTTTACTAGGAAGGGTTATACCATTCATTTAAGGTCTGATGGCTGTAAAGTTACAGAGCGGCACCAGGTGGGATTTGCGCAGGAAAATGGAGGAACTTCATAAGCTGGGTGTCAAGGTGCAATTGCAATTCCCTGCACTGCTCTGCATAATGTGGAACAACCACATGTACAAATACCGCAGTCTGGAGGATGTTTACTCTTTGACAGAGTCTATCAAAAGAGACACAAAGCCCTGAGTTAGTTTTATGATGTTCCACTGTAGTGGGTTTAGTGTAAGGTAGAGTAGGGTATGGACGCGGTGGGACACACTTTTTAGTTTTGTGGTCTTTCTTTTCACTTTTCTTCCCTCTGTCAGGTGTTCATATGGAATTCAAAGGGACAATTAGTAGTGGGGGTGTTTCCCAGGGTGGGGGGGTCGAGGTTGGGCACTGGGTGGGGAACATTGTGAAAAAAGTAAAACAAAAATCTTTAGCCCTCATGGTCACCGTGTTCTCCTTAAAACAACTACAGGATGGCTCATAAATTGCGTTATATTGATGGCTGTGCGAGTATTGAGTTTAAATGGGGGCAGGCAGAGAGTTATAGTTTTTGACCTGGAATGTAAATGGCCTCAGGTCTAAGGGGAGGTAGCGTTGGTTCTTTAGCACCTTGAAGATAGCATGGCCCATATTATGATCTTGCCAGAGACCTATTTGCCGGAAATCGAGAGTAGAGTCCTTTTCTTCAAACAAAAGTGGATAGAGAATTATGCAGCCTCCAATCAAGCAGAATATTCTAAAGAGGTTGCAACTGTTTTTAAGAAAGGAGCAGGGGTGGAATTGATGAACTCTAAAACTGACAGCTCAGATAGGTGGGTCTTGGCGTGGATGAGATGTTTTAGTTATGATTTCGTGTGTGCTGGCTTTTATGGCCCTAATACCAACAATCATGATACCTTTCGACACTGGAGTAGAACCTTTTAGAGTCCCTATTACCAGTGGTTGTGGGGGCGATTTCAATACTCTGATGGATACTATTCTAAATAGATCAACCAGAAGGGAATGTATCCATACACCTAAGACCAGGCAGGCTTAAAAAAACATGTTACAGGACTTGGGGCTTGGGGATGTGTGGTGGTATTGAATGGGTTAGAAGAGGGTGTAAACATTCCATAACAAAAAGTATGGTCAGTTTTCTAGGCTTGACTACATTTTTGTTGATAATACTGCTATGGAGGGAGTTAAAGAGGTTAAGCATTTGCCGGGATGCATATCCGATCATTCAGCCGTGGCTATGCTTGCGGAGTGTTCTGTTCAAGCGGAAAACTTTAGGTGGGTGGTTAATTGCACTCTTCTCCTAGACGCAGGAATTGGTCACATCCTGGAGAAAGCCAGTAGGGATTTCTTCTCAGATCATACTGCCCCTCTTGCTATACTTGCTATATGGGGGGTTTTACGTAGTCAAGCATCCCTTAAGAATAAACTGGTTAGAGGAGAGCTTACCTCTTTAGAACAAGAAAGAGGGGAGTTGGAGACCATCTTACAGACACAGAGCCCTCTTCTGGGTAAAGATCAAGCACTTATGAGATTGGAAGAGGTGCAGTTGAATTAGAAAACCAAGCTAGAAAAGAAGCATAGAGAGAAGTGTCCAGCCAAGAGTTTGAACATATTTGATTATGGGAGAGGTGTGTGACACTATTGGCGATATTAAAGAACTGGTAACTAACCCCCATATCTCCAATAAGGTAGGTGAAATGCAGGAACATCTGGTCGCCCTAAACTCATCTCTTCTAGACAGAGGAGGTCTATCCAGATTTAAATAAGCTTAGGGAAAGGTTTAAGGATAGGGATCTCCTATCTTTGCTTATGGATCTAGTAAAGGATTCCTTAGTGGCTCAGATTACTGAGGCTGAAATTTGGGAACATCTGAAACAAGCTAAGAACGGGATGGCAGCGGGCCCAGGTGCTATCCCCTCCAAACATTGAAAGCTATTGAAGAAGGTGATAATACCTGTTTGAGGGAAATTGTTCAACTCTACTACTTGGAGAATGCCCAGATACCAGATTCATGGAGAGAAGCCAACTTGGTGCTTATTTTAAAACCTCCCAAGGATTCTAACAAGGCTGATAGGCCAATATAGTTATTAAATTACAATTATAAGGTATATTCTAGTATCCTTGGCCAATATACAGCCTCAATTAATCCACCCTTACCAGAGGGACTTTGTTCCTAAACTGCAGATTTATGAGCTTACTCCACAACTAGTTGGCTTAATTGACCTTGTCTCTACTAATTTGGATCCCTTGGCGGTAGCAACAAAAGATGCTTCCATGGCTTTTGTTATTGTCTGTCGGGTTCTATCAGAAGTAGATTTTAGCCTAACTTTTATCTAGTCCTCCAGAGATTATACATAAATTCATCAGTCCAAATTTTATTTAATGGGTCCTTGACTGAGAGGTTTAGTATCTCTAGAGGTACAAGGCAGGGATGCCCTCTTGCTCCTCTTTTGTTCGATATTTATATTGAAACATTCGCCCAGCTACTTAGCAGGAATCAACAGGTAATCAATCCCCTTCAACTTTCAGGGTTTTAGGAATAAGATAGCGCTGTATACCGACGATTTTATAGTCTATAGTTCAGATCCGGCCAAAACCATCCAAAGAGTAGAAGAGCTAACTGAGGAGTTCGGGTCTTTATCAGGATATTCTCTTACTACAACAAAGTCGGAGATCATGTTTTGGAATTTAACTGACTGGGATAGGGAGATAAAGACTGAGATTAATTATCTGGGCATCCCTGTAGTACACCCCCTGGAGGCAATTGTTTCGCATAATTTATGCATCTGTTGTTCGCCAAGTGGAGAAATCTTCCACTGACAATTTATGGCCAGGTAAATCTAATTCAAATGTAGATACTCCCTAAATTGACCTATCTTTTTAACTGTATCCCACTTCCTTTTCCTAAATCTGTCATAGCTAAAATACTAAAGAAGATAACTTTTATCTGAGCTTCTGGTGCAGTTAGGCTTTCCTGGAAAAAGTTGAGATGCACATTGGAAAAAGGAGGCCTTGCATTGCCTGATTTGAGGCTTGATTGCAATGCTTTTCAATTTAAGAACTGTAGGATGTTGCTAGGAACCTCGGACAGTTCAACTTGGGGTAGGATAATGAAAGAAATGACAAATGAGCGGGGAACCACTGGATTTCTATGAAGCTTTGGCGCCCAAATTTATTTTTTTAAGTGAGTCTAGAAGTCTTGAAAGTTGCACTCAGTCTTTGGTATAGAGTCAGGAAGACCTTGGGCATCAAATATTATTCTGATTTCTTCTCTATCTGGGACTCCCCCAGCACCTGGGGACAATTTTTAACAACCCAGGGCTTATGGTCTTTTATCTAGTTTTAAATATGTGCAGCTCGCCTCCTGGTATACAAGCGGCAGTCAGGAAATTGGGTGTGTTAGAGAGGTTGAGTCAAGGTTGCAGGACGTGCTGCCTATGAAAAAGATGGCTCCATAGGTTATTGGAAGCTTCTGGACACAGATGAGGATGATCTGAAGGTCCCTTATCTGGTCTGCTGGGGCCAGAAGTACTGCATTTATGGCAAGTATCCTTAAAATTACGTTATTATACGGTTAAGCCTGGCAATCTAATAAGGAGAAACTTTTTCACCCTCAACATGATATTTTGGACCCCTCAAAGAAATACAAGTTTAGCAAAAAAACAAACTCCAGGATGCAGAGGATGTGGCATCCCTGAAGCGAACGATGAGCACATGTTTTTTACTTGTCCCTCGAAATCCAGGTGCTGGTACATTGTGAGTACATCTGTTATTGGAATTTTGGGAGCCACTATCAAGGTACGCTCCACGCTTGTCTTGCTTGGTGTTGATACTGCATCATATACCCTTCTTCATAGATCTCAGCGGTGCTTGTTGCTAGAAGGGAGATTTGGCACGGTTGATGGCTTTCCATCAGACCTGTAAGTTAGATCTCAAGAGTTTTCCAGGTAGGCAGATACTATCTGGGCCAGATTACTTAGGTGGAATGGTATGTTGGCTCCGTAAAAAAAAGAGTAGTCCCATGCACCAATGTGATCTGAGTCTTACAGCCCGTCCTATTTGATGATGGCAAGTATATGCACAAGGCTTGTGACTGGTTCCATCGTTCTTTAGCCTGAGATTGCAGTTGTGAGACAGCCGATGTTTCGGTGAAATGAGGACAAAGATAAAGGAAATGCTGTATCATCAGTAATTGGTGTTGCACCTTCCTTACCAACCATCTTCTGATATACATTTCAGTGATATATTTGCAAAAGTGCTGCCTCCAAATAGATATTGATTGTAAGATGAATTCAGAACTTAGTGCACCAAACACTTTTAGATGAGTTCATGCACTCACTGATTAAGAAACAGAATATCTTAAGCAGTATGTAGATGAAAATCTAGCAAACAGACTTTCCAGACCCCAACACTCTCCTACCTTCTCTCCATAATTTTTGTTCTACCCAATGCAGTTGATATGTACTTTGTTACATCAGATCAGATATGCAAAACTGTTCTCTAATCTACAACTTAAAGTAATAAAGGCGAGAATACAATACTCCCTTCCCAGACTGATATGAGTCGCCTTGCTCCCATACACCACAATAGAGACCTGGTTGAAAATAATCGTATGCGCCCATGTTCCCCTGTTGGGATTTTCGAAAAGGGCTAGACTATCAGTTGACCAGAGAACAGGAATACTGGAAGGTAGCAAGAGACCTCACAACAGGAGACCTGTTCAGTGACGGCATAGTAACTATATTTGAGAATTTAATAGGGGAGTTCGGGATCGCAATAGGACTATTCTTAAGACGTCTATTTATTTATTTATTGTTTCAGCTGACAGCCTTACTTTATTTTTTTAATGTGCAATATTAGAACAACTCAGTAAAAGCATGAGCACAGCAATCTTTCAATACATTCATTAGAAAAATGTAAATACAAGTACAGTAAAATGCTAAACATTTGTCTATTCATCGAGTGCGTCAAACCTAGGGAAAAAAGCATGTGCATATGCAATACTATCATTTAAAAAACATAAGAACACTTGGGAATTATCTTCTTTTCAGATGTAAACAATTTGCCAAACCACCTAGAGAGTAAAGGTGCAGTGCATAAACGTAGAGCAAAATTGTGCTACTTATGCATTAAAGAACAATGTGTTCCATTATGGGAAATAACCAGGCTCATAGAGCTTACCTAATTAAACACAATTCTAGAGTGGAGGGCAACTCTCTCAGGCAGGGCCACGTAACCCATAACTATGATGCTACAGAGGTGACCACATTCGTATCCTCGGCTTAATACATCGATTATTGATGCACTTCTCCCATTTTTAAAAGTTGCCCTAGCAAAATTATCTGAGGTGGTACGACAATCAATAAAGCGCAGTAGAAGTCGTAGATTTTAATAGAAGTTTAGAGAATGCGCCTCCCTTCTTGGTGGATTTAAAATTGCTCAAGGCTGACTCAGGAATACCCAAATTATGATCTTCCAATATAACTTTATTGCTAATAACAACATACGATGGTTGTGTGTTAAAATCTCCACAAATCAATAATATATACTTCAATCCTTTACCCTCCCCAAATACCTTGCGAATAGCCTCATCCTCCCTAATACTATCAATGCAAGTTACTAAATTCCTCCAGATCTCCTGTACCTGTGGGGAACACACTGGTGGAATATAAACTTTCACTTAATCAATCACCCCACCTTCTAGGCCCGTAAGCCAAATCCTCCCTCACATGTTCAACATTAGAGGACAGTTTAGCTGCCCCAAGTTGCTCTAGCCTATATTACGGCTTACACGACACTCAGAAGGTGAGCCCACCAGAGGGCCGACCCCTCCGAGAGCGGGTGGCCTGGTTACTGCAATCTATAAAACCATTCATGCTAATGTCCTCCAGGGCCCATGTTTCTTGGAAGCAGCATATGTCAGACTGCACAATAAACTTCAACCGATCCTCATCCTCTAGTCTACTACCCAGGCCTGCTATATTCCATGATAATACATACAAATTGTTTTTATTAAACTTGTTCATAATAATGGCCCTGGGTTGACCAGTAGGACGCACAGCAATAGACTTGGGTGACAGACTCTTCCATACTCAATCCGCATCTAAGATTATTTCCAGACTAAATTGCCAGAGTCGCTGCTATCCATGTCCAGTCATCGTGGACAACCTCAATTTCTTTGCTTCCAAAGTTTAAGAGCCTGATTGAACTGGAATTGTTACAAGTAGTAATACGCAAATTCTCATAAGCCACATCTTTTACGTTTAATGGCTCACTCTTCGATGCCCTCGCAGATGATTTGTGATTAGGTCGCACTCGGTGCCAAAGGGGGGAACTTGTGGCTGATATTGCCCTGATGATGAGATGACATCCCAGACTAAGCTTGGGCAGTGCAGGACATCCACCCTCATGGTGCGGAAATCATCAATGTGGCTGAGAACCGATCAAGCAATACTGGGAAATGCAAATTCGACCCTAGAAGAGTAGGCATTATTCCTACTTAAACCTGGCCCAGGTGACAGATTAATCAATTCCACTGCCCTCATGTTCCTTGACAAAACAACTCTTAATTCTGGGATGGCATAGAAGAGGGCTAGTCATTTTGCTCTGTTTAGAAATATTGTTGAGCTGACATCCGGAAAGAGGTCAATAAATTCCAGGCAGCATTCTTTATTTTCTCTAACGGCGTTAATGTCAATGGCTGTCAAGGAATTATTTTTCACTTCTGCTAGACCTCCCTTGTTTTCTCCTGGCCTTGTATAAATCGGGGCCAGGGGGTTAAGGCTGGACACTAGCCTTACATCCCCTGTGCAACCAAGTCCAGCAATCCTAGGCTGATCAACATCCAAACTTTGTACTGGGGGCACTGGGATTCCAGGGCGTGATGCCCCACCCCCGCTGGGACACCTCAACACAACCCTTTGCAGGCCAGCATTTCCATTTAGATTTAATGTTTCTTTTTTAGATAGGGCAGAGTGCTTTTTTGCTTGTAACGTAGTGATTGGACCTTGTTCATCATAATTCTGTATAGGTGTATCTACTTCCAAGGCGGTAATGTTAATTGCATCGTTTGGTTCTCCAGGGGGACAGGTAGACATTGGCTCTTTAGCAGTCACACTCTCTGTTGTTTTTGTACTGACCAGGCTCTCGCTTGGGGCCTGGACTATCTTGCACCCCTTGGTTTTAGAGAAAAGCCACTTTAACGAGTAAACAGGGAAAGCAGGATCAGTCCTTTTTTCATTTGGTTTTACCTTTTTTTATCCCCCCTCTTCGTCGGTTTCACAGTGGGACTCAAATTTACATCATTCATTATTTGTGGACTGTGACTCTCTAGGGTACATGACACTTGGTCGGAGCTTCCCACTGAGCATCCTCCTGTCACTGCCTTGTTGTCATCCACAACAGGAGTGGAGGTGAGTTCACCCTCTTGGCACCTGAGAGCATTATCAGGACTGTCAGAAATAGTGAAAATATTTGGAACCTCTTCTAGTTTAAATATTCAAGGGGGCATGCTGCTAAGTTGTATCTTTGCATGCTGGGCTACTTGTCGCCGTACTTTCCGGTTGAATCATGGAGATTACTTTTTGTTCTCCGCCTGCACCTCCTCACTTTCATCTAAAATGATAATTGGATCATCAGAATTTCCAGGCCCCCCGGTGTGCACATTCTCTCACACTGTGGCGTTCATAGGCACATCAGGCAGAGTATGGTCCAGAAACATCTAAGAGCTAGTACTCAAGGACTCGTTACTAGAGCATTTATCTCCCAACAGGTCCAATGGAGTTGCAGAGCTTTGGGTTGCTACCCCCTGTGTGAGGCATGCCAATATCCCAGTGGATGAGTGGTTGATATCTTTACCTAGTTTTTATGCCAGTACCACGGAGTTGGTCCTTGGCGGAAGAGGCCAGAGACCTTGCGTACCATTTGTTCTTCCTTCCATTGCATCTTAAGGTCTGTGTCTAGATTGCTCCTGTACCATTGACTGGGCATTCAGCCTGCTTGAGGGGGCAATCCCTTCCTCAGACTCAAACTCAGACTCAGGGACACCCCCCTTACACGTTTAATTCCAGAAACCAGATGTTTCCACACAGGTAAGAGTCTGCTCACCTTTGAGAGTAGGCTCCCCCAGCATTATTGATGTCCCCCACAGGCTGTCCTTCACAGTCTCCTGGCTCACCACTGCTCTAGCGGCAGGCGTATTCTCCAATTCTTTATTGATCCTTTGATATAAACTTGTGATCAGCTTTAAAGTGGGTCTGCCCTTGGGCCTATCCAAAATAGCACCATTCGAAGAAGGAGTAGGTTGTAATTGTGGATAGAGTTGTGATTGTGTCTCAACAGGTTCTGTTTGCTGGATCACAGCTGCAAGATACAATGCACTGGCATTACCCTTTCATATGCTTTCTTTCCACTTTGGGTATGTTGCAAGCAACTTATTAAAAACACTCAGTGAGCGCCTCGGGACCACCTGTTTAACATGGCTATTTGCCGAAGTCATTGTGCTAAGACTCAACTGGCATAGAGGTTGGTAGGATAATTCTTAAGACACATCCTTTAATACAGAGGTACGCAAAATACGAAGGATTCTGGTGTTAGCTTATACATACAAAAATATATACAATTTCCAAAAACAGTCTACAAAAGGTGGTTGCTTATATCTCTATTTTTTTAGTTCACAGTAGATCCATATCTTCTAAATGTCACAAAGGCACTAAAATGTTTTTTAAACACACATGATTTAATATATACAAAATTCAAATTAATAATCACCATTACTAAAACATTGAAAGTGTATTTGAAGTATTGACATGAGTACAATCTTCTCTTCAACTATTAATATAAGTTATTCAACCCAATTATAGAACAATTTGTAGCCTCTAATTGTGGAAATGTTAAATATGTTACAAGACAGTGTTAACCATCTGGGTGGGTTTGAGAATCTGGAAGGCCACTGACCCGAACCATGTAGCTTGTTTCCTTTAATCCTTAGAAATAACCCCTACTCATAGAGCATATTACTTAACAAACAATACATACTATGGGAAGAGGGAGGTAACTAATAAAGTGTCTACTCAGTATGCTACCTTCACCTAACAGGCTTTACAATATGAGTCATTACATTAGGTCTTTAATATAGCCTTATAGCCTGCCGTAGCAGGCTATACCGGCTATTAAAGGCCCGCTACAGCGTTAAAGGCCGAGCCAAAGGCGAGGGCCTTTAACAAGGGAGCAGGACTTTAATAGCCGGTATAGCCCAGCTACGAAGGGCTATAAAGCTATTAGAACATTCTGCCACTAGAGGGCAGAATGTTCTAACAAATAAAACAAAGGCTTTAGGGAGCACAAGGGGATTGAAATCCCCTCAGTCTCCCTGAATCCTTTGTTCAGAGCTACAGCTGTGAACAAAGAAGCATTGGAATGCTGGAGCTTATACCAGCCATTATATGCCCCGAGCTACTCCATTGTTTTCAATGGAGCTTCCAACATTCCAATGTTCTAATTCAGAGGTAAATTACTTTTAAGTGTATGAAGGGACTTAACCTTAACGGCACACATGGGTGTCCATATATATATGTGTGTGAGTGTGTATGTGTCTGTGTGTGTGTGTGTGTATACAATAATATACATATATAAAGATAAAAATCATTTAAACATTATTTGGAAGTAGTGCAGGTGTTGGTTACAGGTTTGCATTATAATAATTCCATTGAAGGAGTTATGTTAGGCTTACATAAGAGGTAAAAACGTAGGCAGCCTGAAAACAAACTTACAGATTCGTCCTGGTTATTGGCCATGCGGAGGAGAACCCTATCCTGGAAGGCAACCCTAACTCCGACACTCAGAGTTTGGATAAGAAAGATGTTGAAATGGAGAGAGGTAGAAGGTGGCACACTGATCGCACTTCAGAGACAGACTAGGGGCCGGGTAAACATGACCAGATGGCATGAAATTGTCCAAGAAGGATGATAGACCACATTAAGAACAATGATAGACAGTATACTTTGTCTTTTAGCTAAAAGACAAAGTATACTGTCTATCATTGTTGTTTCCCCTATTGTTTTAGGGTTCTCTGTGGTAAAAGTGTTATAAGATGTTATGGTATGTCCTGACTTGATGAATTTTATTGTTTTTAATTATGTTGAACTGATGCATTGTGTTTTATTATAGGTGTTTTATTATATAAATTGTGTTTTAATAATATTCATATGTACTAAAGAAATAAATTGACCTTTTTGCACTGTTTGTTATAGTGGGATCATTGTTTGAGTGTTTCAGGGATTTTGAGTTATTTTTTTTAAAGTTTATCTATGTGCTGTATATGAATTAAGAAATCCACTATTGATAGGGTGTTCTTGATGATTGAGTGAATCAAGGGACAATTTGTTTTTTGGTATTGTTATTGTGTTGCTGAGATGTAGGAAAGATACTTTGGCTGGACTAGTCAGACAACTGAGACCTGTCGGCAGCCTCCGGTCCTGAGTATACTTGGGCAACCCTTCGTTGGAAATTTGTGTCAAACATATGTAACCCCATCATGAATGTGATGTTCACGATTGCGATAATGAAGCCATTACAATTAAGATGTCAAGCTTAATGTTTGGTTCTTATTATTAGTAGTAATAATAATAATAACAATAATAATAACTGATCATAATAATAACAATAATAATGATAATACGATAATGATAGTAATAATAAATAAGAATATAAGTTATTTACTGCAAGCAACAATATAGAGAGACATTGTAGAAACGGTTTCAATTGCAATAAAGTAAAATGCAAATAATAATAATGCATTCAGGTCATTAATATAGTATAAAGAATTTAAAAATATGATTATTTACTATTTAAAAATATATAATTTATTATATAAGTATTTGGCTTTAAGTTTTATACAATATTTTAGGCTTCAGGATTCAGTAGTGTTAAGTAGTAGTAAGGAGCTTTTGGGGGTTTACGGATGGCTGGTGCTTAGAGATAGTGAGAAGATTTAGGGTTAAGGGCTAGGTACTGTGTGGGGGTAGTAAGGAGTAGTAAAGGCTTTTTTAGGTTTTCAGGGATGGGTATTGTGTAGTGGTAATAGGGAGTTTTTAGGACTAAGTAAGTAGTGTATAAAGGTAGTAAGGGGTTGTTAGGGTTCGTGGATGGTTAGTGTATGGGGTAGTAAGGAACTTTAGGGTTAATGGGTGGATAGTATATAGGGGTAGGTAGTACTTTTGAGGGTTCAGGAATGTGTAGTATTTAGGGGTATGATGGGATATTAGGGTTTATGAATGGGCAGTATTTAGGGATATTAAAGGGTTTTTTAGGGTTCGGGGATAGGCAAAGTCATAGGACACGCAGTTAAAGAGAATAAATTCATCTAAATTAAATATGAATTAATTATAAAATAAAATAAAATTAGATTGGGATACATTCTAAATTGAATTATTGGTGTAAATGTATTATTTTATTGGGGGCTAGAAATAATACCGAATTTCCTGTGAAGTAAATGCACTCCTGGTGTACTTACCACAAACTAATGAGTCCCTGTGTGAATGCATGCAAACTAACAACTGACATCCAGCTGTCCAGAGCATTACTGGGGGTGGCAGGAGATACCCTGGGAGGTTTGAAAGACGAATGGGAAACAAACCTAGAAATGTGGTTTCATGAAAAAGAATGGAAGAACATCTTGGCATACCCACATAAGCTGTTTTGCAATGCTAGATATAACTGTGTTCAATGTAATATACAATGGAGCATACATGCACTGATGTAACGAAACTTGAGGGGGCCCCCCTGCAAGGTACTTGGAGTGGCCCTCTCCAGACTCAATCTGTAGCTCTCCAGCCAGAGTACTGTGCTGAGGGGCCCCTGGAGCTTGCCCCACCGGCACCGAGGGGGCTGCGGGGGTCTGTGTTACGACACTGCATACATGACCCTCTAGTGCTTGGTAAGATCGGTGAAGCAGCACCAGCAACCTGTCTCATTTTAGAGAGAAGAGTGATATCATGATATAGGCAGCGTCGGATTGGTAATGCCGGCACTCGAGCAATGCTCGAGGGGCTGGTATCCGAGTTCCAGCTGTGGGCTGCTTTTTCTAGCAGCCTGGGGCCGATTTGGGCGGTTTCTGCAATGCCCAGTGGGTGCATGAGTGGCCTTTCTGAAGATAGATGGGCGTCCATTACCTCTCTGTTATCAATGGCAGAGGTGTCACTCCCTTTCTCTCGCTGGGCCTGCCTATTAATGTATGCATATTGAGCGGGGGCAGGGGGCCTGAGCAGAAGTGGCCTCACTTGTTTTCAGGTGTGTTTCACCAATGTAAACGAATCTGTGCATTCTATTCAACCCCCCACCCCCCTTTTTATAAAATTTCGCAGAAACAGTGTTTTTTTGCTCAAAGGCAATATGCAAATGTGGGTCACTTTTTTTGCGTGGCCGGGCCAATTTATAATCCCAATCCAACCCTGGATATGGGCATGCACACAGGTAGTGCAGTACTGGCAGGAGGTCACTGAGGTGCAGGCATGGGTGGCTGTACTTAAAGACTTAAAAAGAACGGGGAAGATGGGGCGTGGCTAGCAGCCGGGCAAGATGGCTGCTTACTGAAAAGGCTCCAGAGGAGAGGTAATCTTCTAGGTCAATCCGATCACTTATCCTGAAAAAATAAACGCTTCAGAGGGTCTCGCGGAGGCCAGGGACCGAGCGGCGTCTGCAGCAGCAACTCCGGTTGAAATCCGAAACCGGGTGCCGAGGTTCAGAGGAGACGACTGGTGATGGCCTATTCCCCACGCGGCAGCCAGGGCCTTGATTTCGGCGTGGACCCGGTGGCGGAGTGGGGCCGCAGCGGAACGGCCTGCACGGCGGCGGAGACGACAGATACCCTTCCAGGCACAGCAAAGGGGTGCGCGACTACATGAGGTGGTTGTAGCGGCTACACAGATAGTGCCGCAGTGATCCGTGGCCCGGGAGAAAACATCGGAGAGGTGAGGCCGACGTGCCAGAGGGTAGGCGGGGCCTAAATTTATTAGGGGCTTCGGGCCCTCCTGTGCATAAGGACTGCGGGAGGCGGCAGAGGAATGGCCCGAATGGCGGATGGGACACTGGAAGTGCCCCCAGACGAAGCGGTCTCTCCTGCCTATTGAAACAGCTGCATGAACTGAACTGTACTATTAGGGCCCAAGACCCGAAGGCCCCATTGAAGCGGCGAGGCACAGTTGCTGTGGGAGGGCCTGGACCTGAATTTCCTGCCTGCCCCGGAGCACCCCTGAACACCGGCAGGGCAGATAACACGGTGGGCAGCAACAAAGCGCGGTGCTCCCTCTCAACGACCCGTCAGTCGCACCTCATACTTACAGGCAGGGGAGACCTTGACTGCCTGCGGACCACTAACCCCATGGGCGGCTGATACCCGGGCAGCGCAGACGACAGCCGGGGCATACGACGAGCTCCCAACCCACCTCCCCCCGCTGATACTTAGTCCAAGGGTCCTGAGGGAAATACGCAATATCGAGCGGTGGGCCCTTATTCTCCAGCAATCCACGAACTGCAGAGAAACCCAAAGCAGCAGGCAGCATCTCGCAGCAACCTCCTCGGACAACCCTGTGCATCGCCATGGTGGTCAGGGGCCCACGGAATTAGAACACGCAAGCCAGATTGGATAAGTACGCCTACGGGAAGGACTTTCCGCCGCTGCCAGAAGAAAAGGACTCCTCAGGGAAGGCCGTAGGAGAGGACGCTTCCAAAAAAGTGACTCTGGGGGATATAATGGCGGCCCTTACCAGCATTCAGACCACGGTGGGTTCCATCTCTACTGATGAATCCCTGTTGAGGGCAGACTTTCAAAAAATAACAACTAGAGTCACGGAGGTTGAGCAGGTCACGAAAACCTTGGCTGTAGATACGGCTGTGCTGCAGAAAACAGTATCACAACTCGAAACAGAGAACAAAATAATGGCGGAGAAGCTGGACGACCATGAAGGGCACTCGTGCAGAAATAACATACGTATTCTTGGAATTCCGGAGAGTGAAGGCATTCCTGCGATGGATCTATACGTGGAGGACCTAATAAAGACCAGGCTACAACCAAAGGGACTCTACTTTCTTTTCCGTTGAACGGGTCCACAGAGTGCCAGGCGGAAGGCCTAAACCAGGGGCACCCCCCAGACCAGTGCTCGCACGCTTGTTCAACTTCCGGGACCGAGATTTAATCCTACAAACCGCAAAATATCCCCACAAATCCGACTACAAAACTCATCGATTTCCTTCTTCCCGGACTATACTGCGGCGGTCTCACGGCGCCGTCGTAGTTTCCTAGAGGTCAAAAAAGCATTGAGAGCCAGAGAAGTACCTTACTCAATGTTATTTACGGCAAAACTGAGAGTCGTAGCAGATGGGAAGACGTGGTTTTTCGAGACGCCAGAGGAGGCACATGATTGGCTTGAGGGCTGGCGTCGAGTGGAGGGACCACGTCACGGAAACGGAGGTCAACGCCGTCGGACCGACAACGAAGAGTCGAGCAGCCAAGAACACCGTCAATCCAAAGTGAACAATTCGCAGAGGATGGACGCGGACAACCTCGGCAATGGGTGAACCGGACCCGCGGGAAGTTGACTGTATAATGGACACCTGTGTGTAAATAGAATTGCAGACGACCCGGCTCTGGACACCGGGCTGATGCAGGCCCTGATGGGTAGAGGAGGTCACACTCTCCTCAGACTTCTTACCCACTTCACGCAAGTACACTGTTTTGGGTTGGGATGAAGCACTCTGCTATGTTGGGGTGGCGGGCAGTTCGAAGTCAGTTGGGCAGGGAGGCAGGGAGGGGGGATGGACTATGGGGTTGGGTAGCTAAAGTTTTGTGTTTCATTATAATAGTTTGGCACTATGGCGTGGTATGTTCGGATTGGCGGATCTCCGCGTGATATGACTGGGTTACAGCACACATACATTTTCTACCACACTGATGGTGACAACCACCCCACTGGCTGATGTCCTAGACATGACCCCCGAGGTCCCAGTAGCTCCTCTCACATTACTCACTTGGAACGTACATGGATTAGGGGACAAAATTAAAAGAGGGCTGGTGCTACGGGCCCTGAAGCGTCAAGCCCCCACATTAGCTCTCCTGCAAGAAACACACCTCACAGTCGCAGCATGTAAGGCGTTAGATAGGTGGGGGTACAAGATGGTGGTGCACTCTGAATTTTCGTCAGGATCCAGAGGAACGGGTATCCTGCTGCGAAAAAACTCTCCCTTTATAGTACTGCAAACCAGGAAGGACGATCAGGGGAGGTTTGCTGCAATACAGGGTCAGTGGGAGGGTAGGCCCATTAATGTGATATCTGTATACGTCCCCCCCGTACTCCAAACAGTGGCATTCCCAGCCCTCAGTGAATTTTTGTTGTCCCTGCCAGCGTGGACCGGCATCCAGTGAGGACACTGACACCGGGAGTATCCCGCTTATGGCGCTTCACGGAAGCTTTGGGGCTGGTAGATATATGGAGTCATACCCATCCCACAGCGAGGCAGTACACGTTTCACTCTACTGTACACAACAGTTTGTCTATGATAGATTATTTCCTGACCTCAGAGACCAGTCTGCATCATATTGACAACATAGACATCAAACATAGGGTATATCGGACTATTCTCCTGTTGTGCTAACCTACTCTTACCATCACACATCCCACAAGAGGCTCTACCCTATTTATCCAGGATACTTGCAGGTCCCGCAGATTGGTAAGGACATCCGCAGGGCCACCAAATATTTCTTTGCGGAAAACGTAACTTCTGTTGACTCCCCGTCCGTTCTATGGGAGGCCTATAAGGCAGTTCTCAGGGGACAGGCGATAGCCTCCATCACGGGCCACAAGCAAGAGAAGCAGCAGGACCTCATGGCCTTAGAGCTGGAATTAAAAACAGCTGAAACTGATCATATGGCTGCCCCTTCACCTGCCTCGGCACCCACTTTACACTTAAGGCAACAACACTACAGGGAACATCTCAGGCAGGAGACGACGTCGGCTCTTACAGCGACCAGGCATAAAATTTACGATGTTGGGGATAAAGCAGGGAAGCTGCTGACATGACTAGATAGACGAGAGCGTGGTACCAGGACAATAGCGCAACTGCAGACTGCGGGGGGCCATCTCACGTCTGACCCGCGGGCCATAGTACAAACGCTAGCTGAACATTTCCAGGCAGTATACACATCGTCCTCGAGTACGTCGGAAGCGGAGGCTGCGACCTTTCTAACAGATATAGCAATGCCTAAGCTCACACAGGAGGCTTCCTTGGAGCTCGAGGCTGATCTCACGAAGGAGGAGTTGCACGCTGCTATCAGATCACTGCAGCCGGGTAAAGCACTGGGACCCAACGGGATCCCGATAGAATTATACAAACTCACAGCAGACACTATCTGTCCATACTTGCTCAACATGTTCACCGACTGCCTGGGTAGAGGTCAACTGCCATTGGACCAAAGAATGGCCACAATTGTGGCTATCCCGAAGCCCGGGAAGCAACCGTCTCAGTGTGCCTCCTATCGCCCAATCTCGCTACTCAATGCGGAGGCGAAAATACTAGCTAAAGTGCTTGCAAATAGACTGCTAGCGCACCTTCCGCACTTAGTCCATCAGGACCAGTCAGGCTTTATGCCAAATAGAAATACAGCGCTCAACCTCAGGTGGCTGCATGGCGCGTTGGCTCGGGCGTACACATTGTCGGAGCCATCGGCAGTCATATCCCTGGATGCGAGAATGGCCTTCGACATGGTGGAATGGAACTACCTTTTTGTGGCACTCCCACACTTGGGCTTTGGCCCAAAGTTCTGTGCATGGATCTGGCTCCTCTATGCCGAGCCTCTGGTGCATGTGGCGGGGAATGGGCACCTGTCGGACGCTTTGCCGCTGGCAAGGGGGACACGTCAGGGATGCCCCCTGTCACCGCTTCTTTTTGCACTGGTGTTGGAGCCCCTCACGGCGTGGATTAGAGAGACCCCTTTGCTACGGGGTGTTCGGTGGACGGAGGGATGGGAGGACAGAATTTCCCTACACGCCGACGACATCCTGGTGTACCTTACGAATCCTGAAAGTTCCATACCAGTACTTCTTGAGATGTGCGATGCTTTTGGGAAAATCTCTGGGTATACTAGAAATTGGTCCAAATCGGTCTTATACGTACTGAAGGGACCTGCACCGCGGCTCCCCCGGGCTGCCCGCTGGTGGTGTCCCAGGACTCCTTTAAATACTTAGGTATTCACATAACGGCGGACCCAGCGGACTTCTTCGCTAAGAACCTAGCGCCCCCCCTGGAACGCTTATGGAGAGATGTGTCACACTGGGAATCGCTCCCCCTGACTCTGTTGGGGAAGGCGGCGTTATTTAAAATGATGGCCCTGCCCAGGTTTTTATATGCTCTTGAAAACACGCCATTCCCGGTACCATTAAAATACTTTAAACAAATATCAGCGCTGGTGTCCACGCTCTTATGGGGCAACAGGCGGGCGCGCATAGCGCAAGCAAAATTGCACCGAGGATGGTATGACGGAGGCATTGCGCTCCCCAAAGTTCACTTGTATTACTCGGCTACACACCTCAAAATTGCCAATCAATGGATACACGCCCCTCAGGCGGACCCAGCATATATGGCGGATAGGGCACAGTTGGCCAAGGCAAATATACTAGCAGCCCTCTATAATAAAGGACAAGCTATGCAGTTGGAGTGACCGACAAAACACACAGCCATGCTATGGCACACAGCGCAAGCACGGTTGGGATAGAGGGCGATCATTACCAAACTTACCCCACTCTGGGATACTAGGCAATTGGGGACATTAAGGAATAGCAAGGATTTTGAGCAGTGGAACAACATAGGTATCTCCACAGTGGGTGACCTGTGGGACAAGGGGACGGTCGTCCCATTTGACCAGCTCAGACAACAGTATGAGCTTGCACCTACCGAGACCTTCCGCTACATACAAATACGCCACGTACTCTTAGCAGTATTACCGCAAGACACAGAAATACCTGAGGCCTCTCCCCAATAAGACAGGCTGCTCACAGGCTTCATGCCAAAACGCGCCACATCCTTCACCTATCGCAAACTGGTTAATAACCTGCCGGATCCCACTAAGACACTGAGAGATAGCTGGGCGGCAGATATTGGAGACATGGACGAAGGGGAATGGCAGGAAGCATTAGCATTGCCCAAAGAGGTGGGTATCTCGGCAAGGCTCAGGCTTGTACAGCTCAAGATTTTACACCGCACATACCTCACCAGGAGTACGCTACACAAAATAGGCAGGGCACAACACTCGTACTGCCTCAGGGGGTGTGGGGACGATGGCTCTTTCTTCCATACGATATGGGATTGCCCACTGGTAACAGACTACTGGCGGAAAGTACTACGAACAGTCTCACAGACTATGAGCGCCTTACTGATGTCAGAACCCCGTAGATGCCTTCTTAATGTGTGGGAGCCCAATGACCTATCGCGACATGGGCAGACATGGGTAATATTGGGCCTCATGGTAGCAAAACGAAACATAGCACAAAAATGGGGGGCTGCTGAGCTGCCGTCGTTGGCAGCTTGGTGTAAGGACATGGGCATCATTATGTTGACTGAGAGAACTGTGTACAAAAACCAGAGATGCCCCCGGAAATGGACCAAAGTGTGGGCAGCATGGAACAGGTATAGGGGGGATATATGCGAACCAATACCGGACTCTGATGAGGGTAGTTCAGACGAAGAACTTGGGGAGGGATAGGGGAGTTGGGATGGAAAGGCCAGTTTCGACTAGTGAAATAACCAGTTGGTGGGAGGTGGAGGACGATGAAGATTTGTGTCAAGAGTTAATTCAGCTTACTGTAACCTATGATTATATGCATGCTAATTGTCTTGCCGATGCTATGAACACTAAAATAATAAAAACAGTTAAAAAAAAAAAAAGAACGGGGAAGTGTGTGCTGGTCCTGGGTCTGCAGCCCAAAACAGAGAAGGCGGGTGCGGCATTTTTGGTTCTTGTATTACTATTAGCAAAGAGAAACATTGCAATACACTGGAAGGAGACCACAGGCACGCACATAACTAAGTGAGTCAGGGAAGTGATACATTGGGCCATGCACCAGAGCCCAGCTCTTCAAAGGGTAGAAGCAGGGGCCTTGGGAAATACACAACAGTGCACAGGTGGAATTATCTGCTATGTTCATTCATACAAAGCACCAAGTACGGCAATAAATAATAATAAAAAGGCTTGAATGAACATAGTAAAGGACGGTGACGAGTGGGCATACGTAGCATACAAGAATAAAAGCATGGATGCTGGTAGGATATCTGGAGGCACACGAATCAACCAGAGGTATGGTATAATCAAATAATAAAATACGTAAACTACTGCAGCCATATGGTATTGCGTGCAAATTCACATTCGTGCTTTGAGCATATATCATTGCTATAATGTCTCTAAAAAAGCTGTTGATATTGCCTAACTGGTTGTGCTCATTTTATAGGCTTCAGGAAAATGTTAAGTCGGTCATTCCCAAAGTTGAACAGATCTCTGCCACAGACACATTGACCTCTGGAGCGTTAATATAGTTTTAGTGAATGTTTATTTCATACTTCTTGCACCAGAGAGGATGATGTTAGCCAGCATTCTTGTTTGTAAAAGTATGCTTGTTTCTCAATGGATTTTGTCACTGAATCATGTGTAAATTGTAGAATAAAATATATATTATTATTTTATATGTATTTGATAAATATAGTGTTCTTCCAAAATGTAAGTGTTAGCCCTAATATCCATGGTTTTTTGAACTAGTTCTTGTTGCCTTTAGTACTCTGCGCACTTTACCCTTGCTAATCAGTGGCAAAGTGCTTGTGCTCTCTCCCTTAAACATGGTAACATTGGCAGACACAGAATTGCCATATTCAATTTACTTATAACTCCCAAGTAAATGGTACTACATGTACCCAGGACCTGTAAATTAAATGCCACTAGTGACTTGCAGCCCTCATTGAGCCACCTACTAAAGAGTCCAGCAAACTCATCGGCGGGATGCCTCAAGGTTCATCTCTCCTGCTCCCATGCCCTTCTGTGTTTTATGGTCTCTGCTTCGCAAATATCAAGACATCTACGGCCCTGATTATAATGCCAGTCGGAGTAGCATCCAACAGATACCGTTTCGATGATGGAACGACCCGACCATAGGTCAGCGTTTCCGAACACCTGATTACAATGCGACTGCACACTGTGCGGTCTCAAACTCCCATTTCTCTATGGGAGGTTGTGCATTGGGCAAAAACCGCCCACAGCACAAGATGTCTTTGAGAAATTTGTGTTTGAGAAAATCCCTGCACTATGTGGCAGGCACCTCAAGGTACCTGCCACACGGTGCAGGGATTTTCCGGGGGGGCACCATAGGTGTTCCCCAGACCACTAAGCGGAGGGGCAGGGGAAAGGAGGCCCTGCTAGGGACCCCAATGCTGCTTTCCGACAGCCTTTCCATGTCGGAAAGGCCAACATGGAAAGGCTGTTGGAAACCGATATCATAATCCCGACAGCAGAAACAGCGTCCTTACGGGATTATGAACCGGAAGGCGTTGGTTGGTCCCTCCGACTGCTGCCCCCGACTGCACGCATCTTAATGTGTTGGACGGATCGCAGCAGTAGAAAGGGTTCGGACCGCAACCGACATGCAGTTGGTTGCGTTCCTAACCGCATTGTAATGAGGCCCTTGGTGTTCTACAGCAGATGACCCTTGGACTTGGAACCGCTCGTCCCATGTCAGTACAATGTCACAGAACACAGGATGACGAGCAACCCTGTGCTAATGTGCTTGGCTTTACCTATGCTCCAGAATGCTACCACAAAGGAGAATAAAGCAAACAAACTCTCTCAGACATTTTAAACATGTCTATTTCAAAGTGAAATGCTCTGCTAAAATAATTTCCATTTATTTAAGGCTGAAAAGAATGATTAAGAGTAAAATGAAGTGCCACAATAATGCTGCAAAATGTTAATTTTTGTGCTGTCAAAATGTCAATTTTTATGCCGCAAAATTTGCAAGTCCATGCCACATATTCATGGGGGTCTAGACAGAGAGAGCCAGGTTTCATTGCCCTGTCCTTCCACAGCAGTGTCGGAAAAGATCACATTATGAAACATGCACTGACGCAGACCCTACACTTCTGGTTGGGAAATAATGTTCACTAGAGTTGGGGCAGTGGGTAGTTGAAATGTTAGACTAAAACATTCTCTGAAACAGTAAGATCTATTAGTAACCTACTACATAAGGGAGCAGTTTGTGTTTTGTCAAAATTGGTGATCAGGCATTATCTAAAAGAATATCCTAATATTGGAAATTCCTTTATTGTTGTTGAAATGGATGCTTGCTATTATGATATGGGGGTGTTTTATCTAAAAGAAATCCAAACACAGGATAGGTTCATCCTGTGTTTTTTTTCTAAAACATATTCAATAGCAGAATTAAACTATACTATCAGAAATAAGGGACATTTGGCTATTAGAGACTTTAAAAGAATGGAAACATTATTTTCTAAGGGCTAAACACACTAAATATTAGTAGCATCTGGTGCCATTGAAGAGCGGTGAGGCGGGGGAGAGGGGTCGCGGAGTTGGACAGCAAATTAAATTTAAAAATAACTTACCTGCTGCAGCGGGAGGATTAAACGAACACACTTCTAATAGTGAAACCTCAAAACCGCAGAACAAGTGCATTAAATACTGTTGAAAGCGCTGTGCCCAACAAAATAGTGACCAAGATAGGTAAGCCCAAGCCTAAACAAGGGAGTGAACCACAGGACAGCCCTCCCAGAGTAAGGTGGTCACTGAAGAAGAAGAGACGGATGGCCAGGGACAATCTAAACATAACCACCTGAATAAAATATTAGCTGCTATTGCGGACATGAAGGCCACTCTCCAGCAAGATATAGGGACTGTGTCAGTAGGGCTTGGGCTGTTACAAGCAGAACACCCCAAGCATGTGGATAGGATGAAGGAAGTGGAAAAATGACATCCCACAAACTGGACTATTTGGCTATTAGGGTGGCAACCTAGAAAGACGTGCTGAAGACACAGAAGATTCAGAAAAGGGGGTGGTGATGAACAGAGTGCCTGAATTAAGCAGACCACTCTTACCCAGTCCAAAGATCAGGGCTTGATCCATCACCGTTTTTTAGCTCACTGCACCATCCCAGCTCAGAACTTGGCTATATGCAAATTAGTCTGTTCCTGTCCCAGTGCATGATGGGAACAGGGCAAACCAAACTACCAAGCCAATTCTTATACTGGGAAGGAAACAAGCTTCCGGGGACCGGTTTCTGCCATTTCAGGCGTCGTCGGCCCGGCTTGCTTGAATCCTGATGGTGCAATGAGCAAGGGACTCACATCTGAGTATACCCTTCCACGCTTATGGTGGACAAAATGATTCAGAAAAGGGGGTGGTGATGAACAGAGTGCCTGAATTAAGCAGACCACTCTTACCCAGTCCAAAGATCAGGGCTTGATCCATCACCGTTTTTTAGCTCACTGCACCATCCCAGCTCAGAACTTGGCTATATGCAAATTAGTCTGTTCCTGTCCCAGTGCATGATGGGAACAGGGCAAACCAAACTACCAAGCCAATTCTTATACTGGGAAGGAAACAAGCTTCCGGGGACCGGTTTCTGCCATTTCAGGCGTCGTCGGCCCGGCTTGCTTGAATCCTGATGGTGCAATGAGCAAGGGACTCACATCTGAGTATACCCTTCCACGCTTATGGTGGACAAAATGATTCAGAAAAGGGGGTGGTGATGAACAGAGTGCCTGAATTAAGCAGACCACTCTTACCCAGTCCAAAGATCAGGGCTTGATCCATCACCGTTTTTTAGCTCACTGCACCATCCCAGCTCAGAACTTGGCTATATGCAAATTAGTCTGTTCCTGTCCCAGTGCATGATGGGAACAGGGCAAACCAAACTACCAAGCCAATTCTTATACTGGGAAGGAAACAAGCTTCCGGGGACCGGTTTCTGCCATTTCAGGCGTCGTCGGCCCGGCTTGCTTGAATCCTGATGGTGCAATGAGCAAGGGACTCACATCTGAGTATACCCTTCCACGCTTATGGTGGACAAAATGATTCAGAAAAGGGGGTGGTGATGAACACCCCTTGTTGAAGACACAGAAGGGCGCAATTGCCGCAATAATATTCGGGTGGTTGGGATCAGAGAGGGCAAAGAGGGGACAGATATAGTGAATTTTCTGGAACATTGGCTCCAGAAGACAGTGACGCCGGGAGCACTCACTGAATTCTTTACATTGGAAAGGGCGCATAGGGTACTGTGCTGGCCCCGGGTATCTGGGGAAAATCTGGGGTATCTGGGGAAATCCCCGACTAGTAGTGGCAAGTCTCCTACACTATAAAGACCAAGATGCCATAATCCAACACTCAGGCACACAGGGCCCGAAGGTGATAGATAAAGCATAGTTTCAGGCTTTCCCAACTTTACTTTTATTCCTGGAAGTGAAAAAAGCATTGTGAGCTGCAGTTCCCAGCCGGGCTCCGAATACAACTGGGTAGGAAGTCTTTCTATCCATGACCCCTGCCAAAGTGTGTTCCCGGCAGGAAAGCTATAGGATGGATTCACAGCCCCCAGACCCGAGACATAGCGCGAAAGAAATGCCTAAACCGAAGCAGAGGAGTCTACGGAGATCTACCATGCGGATTGCCTTGCAAAACCCTTCCTCAACTCTGACAGCAAGAGAACGGCAAGGGGTTCCAAAAGCAGTGGTGGAAGTTCTATCAACACCACCGGAGGATAGCAGAACTGCGGAATCCCCGGAGCATGAGACTAGTCAATCGGACTCAGGGAGATCGGTGCGGAGTGAGGCAGTGCTCCCAGTGGTGGCCCCTGGCTCTGTGGATGAACTGATATAAACTGGACCAGTGGAGCTAATAGTATCAGGTGATGGGTGGGGGGAGGAGGGACTGAACTGGGGTTAAATGTCGTAAATGGGTAAATAAAAAGGGAAACAAGCACTGGTTGGGCATGGCACAATATGTTGAAAGATAATACACATGTAGTATATATGTGTCGGGGTTGTGCGGTGGAGGGTAGTAGTCGGGTGTCCGGACGGAGGAGAACTGCTGCGGTCCTAAATCGAAACCTGGGCGTGCAGAGGAGACAATCGGATTTAACTTGAGTCACACCCCGACTAGATAGACGTTGTCACGATGAGGCTAGGCATCTTCTACATTTATTGCTTTTTACTTTCTTTACAGGTTTGAGCAGCTAGCCATTGCGACGTTGCTCTAGGAATGGAAAGGTGTTGGTTTACAGTGTTTAGTTTATATCCAGTGGGGGGAAAGAGGGAGGGAGTCAAAGAAAGAAGGGAACCTGACGTATGCCGGAGTTCAATGTAAAACACTCAAGATATTAAACTCCTATCCTGGGAAGTAAGAGTGATGGGATCTGTAACCAATAAGTGGCAGTGGAGAGGCCCCCACTATTCACAAGAAGGGGTAAGAGAGGTTAGGGTAAGGATACCTCCTCCCGAGTTAAACTCTACTCACAACAGTGTATCCGGACCCAAAGTGGCTCCTAAAGCCTTCTCAACTCAGGAGGTCTTAAACACTGTCTGTGTTGATTTTAGGAAACAATACTTGCATACAGCAAGTGACCCTGGCTGACACAGTCACTAGATATGGTATACCTGGCAACATGCCACAGCAGCTGTGATCGTTCAACATGAGGTAACTTCCATTAGAAAGTTGTCCAAAAATTGGATCAATAACTGCAGCTGGTGAACCTTGCAGGTGGCAGGATAAGTTGTTAGAGTAATTACCACAGGCCCTGTGTGTTGTTTATACCCTGACAAAGGAGAGAACCGCTTAGTGCATTAAACTGGGTGTCCATGCGGATCCCTGGCCCCAGGAACCACCACCTTCCCGAGGCAATTGCTTCTTTTAAAAGAGGAAAGGGGGCGCATGGCGCTCCTCCTGAGCCATATACAACCCGAGGACCACCACCTCTCCAGGGCTATCCCATGCAGATCAAAGGAAGGGGGGCCATGTGTCCCCCTCATAGAGCCATATATAGCCCTGGGGACTGCTGTCCCCCAGGGCTGGCTCCTGCTATGCTCGCTTGGTGGAAGCTGACAGCTCCCGCTAAGCAAAAGGAAAAGCTCTGCTTCCAGCATACGGAAGCTGTCAAAGTGCCCCCACTTGCTGGAAGCAGAGTTTTCATCTCTTTACGTGCTCGCAGACATTCGGGCAGGAAACGAAATTAAATATTGCTCTTGCACACAGGAAGCTGCAATTCCAGCAGCTCCCTGTGTGCAATACTAATACCGGCTCTCACAGGATGCTGAGAGCCGACTTGGACCGCGAGAGCCTTGAGGCTTCCCCCAAGGTTTCCAAGATGCACATTGGGTGCCCGAGGTCGATTTCGGTGCACCGAGGGAAACATGGCAGAGCCCTGGGGGACAGGGTCCTCAAGGGCATAATTGGTATGGGGAGGGGGTCCACGCGGTCTCCCTGCCCCATTGAATAATTGCCAGGCTCTGGGGGAAGGGGTCATCTCGGCCAAAATTGGCCCAGAGAGAGGGGGGCCACACAGCCCTCCTCCACCATTACGTTTTGGTGGGCAATTTTGACCTTAATGCACATTTCACAGAAATTATACCTCAACAGGAGATGTTTACAAATATAAATATAGCAGGTGCCCCCACTGAAAGCCCACTTCTGTAAAGGACAAATGATTGTAACTCCTGGACTTGGTGAAAGCAAAGCAACTGCATTTTCTTAGCAATTCCATATTGAAAAACTATCTGAAATGCATTGTGGAGGTGAATGCATCATTGATCTATTGGAGCGCAATCTGTATGTGACTGTGATGAGTGGGGTTTTTCTTGTCCTCTCCTGGTAAGAGCAGAGTCTACGGTTCTCCCTTTAAATGTCTACAAGTATGGAAATGTGCAGATTACATGGAAGTTTTGCTCGTTTGGCCGCGCCTACCATAGTAGTATGCAAACATCTTTCTTTTCCCTATTGCCAGGATGATGGACAGGTTAACAAACATTCCTCAGCGCGTTGCTTACCGATTCTGGTGGGGAGTTCTTAATGCCGAGAAATATGAGGACATGTCCACTAAGCAAATAAGCACTTACTGTATATAGTTAGGTGGAAATACCTTTGTTTTATGGAGATTTACCTCTTTGAAGTCTTGTTGTCTTCTCTATAAGATTCATGTTATCAAATATTTCTGGATAAAGATGCACCAGGTACAATCACATTGCCAAAATGCAAACAAGGTCACTGGTGAGCATCTGTAGAGCACAATACATACTGGACATTTATCCAAGGAGCCTGCACATACTAATTAACCAATAGAAAGTACTCCACTTGGGCAGATATTTTGTGCAAAACTATGGACTCTTGTTCGATAAAAGGGCAGGTGTGGTTCTTTTATGCCTGGGTCACTCACACAGCTACTGGCACACCCACACTGACAATTAGACACCCACTCACACACTCAGGAACACACACACCCACTGATAGACCCACTCAAGACAATGATACACCCACTCAAAGACCTACTCAGACACTCACACACCCGCTCACAGATGCACTTACACACTCACTCAGACACATAAGCACCCACTCACTGACCAATACAGCCACTCACACAGACACCCACAGACCTAGTCAGACATTCATGTACCCACCCAGACATGTACACCCACTCACAGACCCACTCAGACACTCTTGTACCCACTCACAGACCCATACAGCTACTCACACAGCCCCACTCAGAGACTCACAGACCCACTGAGACATTGATGCACTCACTCACAGACAGACTCACACACTTATGGAGGCACTCGCATACTCACTCAGACAGTCCTATGCCCACTCACATGCCCACTCAGACACTCGCTCAGACACTCATGCACCTACTCAGACATCCCTTAGACACTCATGCACCCACTCACAGACCCACTTAGACACATGATATTTAGGAGAGTGATTTATTATGTGTAGCAAGAACCACAGAACGGTTATCCCTTCCTGCACAAAAACATTCCTGATTAGAACGCAGGCACACTTGCATCATGGTGCAAGGGTGCTTGTGTTGGCTCTAGGCAATACATTGTGCATCAGTGCTGGGAAAAGACAGGAATGCATGGTATTATGTTAAATACAGTGCATTCCTGCCCTTTCCCTGTCACGCAAAGCAGCAAGGTGACTTGCTGCGCTGCGGTGCATGACTTTTTGGTGAATATGCCCCCTAATATGGTTAAAAATCTCCAATGTACCTCAAGTTCACCTTTACCTATAGAGTACAGTTATAGATTTTGAGCATGTGCGCCAGATGATGCTGGCCACTGTGCTTTCGCGGATCACTGACTACAGGATTTAAAAATGTGGCAATATGCCTAAAGTAATTCAATGCAGAATTTATGTGGTCAGAACCAGGCCTAGGGAACCTGATGAGATACATGCAGAAAAGTTTTTATTTATTTATTTGCCAGTTCGGCCACAGTTATCCATCAACAACATAATTTATAAAATGAAATATTAATATTAAAAACACAATAAATGACCCAATAAGATCAGATAAAACATCTGTAAAGTGCATATATGTCATAACTAAAAACGTACAGAATAGTTCATAAACGTGGACTGAAAACTGCAAAATTGCAAAAACCACAGGAGAGCAAGTATTCATTTCACATATTCTTAGAGTAGCCTGATACTGTCTTTTTCCCAATATCAAACAAAGCGGTTTAACCCATTATAATCATTCTTTTGTATCCTTTCCAAAAGAATAAGACATGACTGGCTTTTTAATCATGTTACATATAAACTGGGTATAAGTTGCTTTCTTGTCCAAAAATACACAACGTACATGTCAAAGATGCTAACAGTACAATGCCTAATCTGAACTTTATATAAAGGGTACTGGCACAAGATGATACAGGTATTTCTCAAATTTGTTATCACATTTTATAAATAGGAACACATTGTTTAGCCGGCCGTTAGAAGATAATAACTGCAATTTCTCAAGAAAACAATCCCAAAATTGTTGAATATTAGAAGTGTTGGATGTAGTGTTGGATAATACTCAGTAAACCCCAGTTCTGCCAATGCTTTCTATTTTTATCACACATTTTATTTGTTTTTTTAAATAATTATTAACATCCATCTTTGTCCTCACTACAAGTGTTTTTTTAGATGCATAACAAAGATAACAAACAATAGTTAGAAGTTAGAAATTGCCCACCCAATTCCCTCGATTCCATGATGAAGGTAGCCTGTGGGCTAGGCTAGCTCAGTGCTATCAATCAATCAATCAATATATCATATGTAAAGCGCACTACATACCCGCGAGGGTCTCAAGGTGCTGGGGGGGGGTGGCGCCACTGATCGAACAGCCAGGTCTTGAGTATCTCCTGAAGGTCAGCAGGACTTGGGTCTGTCGTAGGCTCAGTGGGAGGGTGCTCCGTGTCTTGGCAGTGAGGTGGGAGAAGGATCTCCCACCGGTGGTTGTTCTTCGGGTGCGAGGGATGGTAGCGAGTGAGAGGTCGGCGGAACGTAACTGGCAGTTGGGGATGTAGAAGGGGAGCCGTCTGTTGAGGTAGGCTGGGCCGGTCTTGTGGAGTGCTTTGTGTGTGTGGATGAGGAGCTTGAAGGATATCCTCTTGTTTTCGGGGAGCCAGTGCAGGTTTCTCAAGTGGTGGGTGATGTGGCCGTGTCATGGTACATCGAGGATCAGTCGGATGCGTTGTAGTCGTTTGATGAGCTTGGTCGGGGCTCCCGCGTAGAGGGCGTTTCCGTAGTCAAGTCTGCTGCTGACGAGGGCCTGGGTGACTGTCTTTCTTGTATCTGTCGGGATCCATCTGTAGATCTTGCGGAGCATGCGGAGGATGTTGAAGCAGGAGGAGACGTTGACTTGCTTGGTCATTGTGAGCGTTGAGTCGAGGATGATTCCCAGGTTGCATGCATGGTCGGTGGGTGTCGGGGCTGCCCCCAGTGCCGTTGCACACCAGGAGTCGTCCCAGGCTGAAGGGTTGGAGCCAAGGATGAGGACCTCCGTCTTGTCCGAGTTCAGCTTCAGATGGCTGATCTTCATCCAGTCAGCGACGGCCTTCATTGAGGTTGGCTTTGGCTGTGATGGGGTCCTTGGTGAGGGAGAGGATCAGTTGAGTGTCGTCGGCGTAGGAGATTATGTTGAGGTTTGCTGTCGGGCGACTTGTGCGAGTGGGGCCATGTAAATGTTGAACAGTGTCAGGCTGAGGGAGGATCCCTGGGGTACGCCGCAGATGATCTCGGAGGCTTTGCAACGGAATGGGGGGGGGGAAGGCGGAGGCTCTAGGTTCTGCCGAAGAGGAAGGAGGTGTTACATTCCAGAGCCTTGTCTCGGATCCCTGTGGCGTGGCAGATGGTCTCGAAGACGGTGGAGAGGTGTAGGAGGCTGAATGCTGCGGTCTCACCGTTGTCCAGCAGAGTCCTGATGTCGTCGGTGGCGGCGTTGGGAAGGTTGCGGTGTCAAGGGAGAGACTGAGGACGTTGTGCAGGTGGGGTGCGATGGAGCTGCTTGCTTTGTTAGAAGACGTGGTGCGGGAATGGGTCTAACGGAGAGCCAGAGTGGATTGTGCTCATGGTCTTGATGGTGTCATTAACGCTCACGCTGGCCTAGGCTAGCAGGGGGTCGTGGTCGATGGTTTGCGGAGGGTCTGTTGTGTTGCTGTCTGTTGGGGTTGTCTGGGTGTTGAAGCTGTTGTGGATGTCTGCTGTCTTGGGGTGGAAGAAGGTGGCGAGGGAGTCGCACAGGGCTTGCGACGGCGGGATGTCGTTGGTGTTGGAGAGTTCCTTCACAATGTTGAAGAGCTCCTGGCTATTGTGTGCGTTGTTGTCGAGGCGGTCTTTGAAGGAGGTCCTCTTGGCCACCCTGATGAGGTGGTGGTGGTTGCGGATGGTGTCCTTGTGTGCTGCGTGGCTGTCCCGAGTTTGTTCACGGTGCCATTCCTTCTCTAGTTTCTGGCAAGGAGTTCTGGGGTGAACCAGCTGGCCCTCTTGCTGGTGTCTATGTGGGGGGGTTTCTTCAGCGGGGCGAGGGTGTTGGTGCAGTCCTCGATCCAGCGCCTGAGGATGTGGGCAGCGTCATCGGTGTTGGAGGGTTCATGGGTGGGCTGAGAGCAAGGTTTGCATGTCGTTGGTCTTCGGTGATTTTGCTCCAGCAGCAGCGGGGGATCTGTTGGGTGCGGTGCTGTGTGGTGGGTTTCTGGAAGGCAAAATGGATGCAGCGGTGGTCAGTCCAGAGGAGTTCAGTGGTGTGGCTGACGGAGACGTGGGGCTTGAGGAGAAGACGGGTTCGAGCGTGTGGCCGGCGGGGTGGGTGGGCGTTGTGACGAGTTGCTTCAGTCCGAGGTTGGCGAGGTTATTGATCAGGGTTGTGAAGTTGTTGTCGTTGTTGTTCTCAAGGTGAAAGTTCAGGTCTCTGAGGAGGATGTAGTCGGTGGAGGTAAAGGTGTGCATGCTGATGAACTCGGCGATGGAGTCGCTGAACTGGGGACGGGGTCCGGGGGGTCGGTAGACAAGGGTGCCTCTGAGGGTGGAGTTAGGGTCTGTGTGGATCTGGAAGTGTATGTGTTTGGCGGTGCTGAGCACGTCGTCTGTACTAGTGGAGACCCTGATGCTGTTCTTGTGAATGATGGCGATTCCTCCTCCGACTCCGTTAGTACGGTCTCTGCGGGTGATCTTGTAGCTGTCTAGGATAGCTAAGACGATGTCGGGTACGGAGGAGCGACCCTTGACCCCACCAGGTAGGTCGCTCCCTCTCCGCACAGCACCGCCTGTGTCCCTGCCCCAGCTGCCGCTGCTGAGGAAGTTTGAGGAATTCCACCACCCACAGGCTACCACCTGCGCCTCATCCCTGGTGGCCAGTGGTAGGCCATAGGTTTGTTCATCTTCCGCTTTATTGTTTTATTGTATTGCCTGTATTTCATTGTTGTGTCTGTGACTGCTGTTGTTCTGTCTTCCCCCACTGCCTGTTCGTGGTCCGTGCCCGTTTTCCGCCCTCTGTTCCCCTCGCTGTCCCCGTGTCGCTCAGCCTGGTTTTTCCTTCTGTACCCCTCGCTGCTACCCCCATTCGATCTTCTAGCCTCTGAAATTCTAATTTTTTCATTTAACAGTTCGGTTACAGGGTGTATTTATTCCAGATTCACTCCCCAGTATTCGGGCCCACGCTTGCCAGATTTTGGTGTATTTCCAGGGGTATTCCAGGCTGTATTTCTCCATACGCATGCAATGGTCTAGTCCCGTGTTCCAATCCTCAGCCACAAGGGGAATAAAATCCCTTCAATAGTGAGCCGCATCCCTTTTGGGAGCTATTAATCCCAGGTGGAGCAGGCCAAACCTATACCTATACCTGTCACTGTCTAGGTCATCGCTCATGTGGAAAGGGACTAAAGGGATTTTCCCTATCCCAGGAGAGAGTTTAGGCAGGCTGTGATATCCAACCAAACTGTCTTAGCTTACTGCAGCTCCATACTTTCTGCAAGAGGTCTCCCTCCTCATCATGATAGCGGAGGCAAGAGGGGGAGGCAATCACACCCATCCTACACAGCCTATATCTGGTAAGGTATACTCTGTAGAGGAATTTTATTGTATGAGACAGAGTCAGGTCACAATGGTTGAGCTCTGAGTGAATGTCCTGGCGTCTGGCCATTCTTCATCAATGAGTTTCCTCAAATCTACCTCCCTGGCCAATATGAGTGCGTAGAAAGTGTACGGCTGATTATGTATCAATGAAAGGCATACCTTTTCAATTTGTGGTCGCCCAACTCTCCCAAAGTAGTTTGCCTTCCAGTGAGTTAGATTCGGGGGGTTCTCCAACCTTGAGATATATGACGTTAGTGCATGTCAGAGCTGCAAGTATCAATCTAATTAATTTGCAGTGTAAGTCAAATTTGACCTGCAAGGTTTGTAAGGTTTTCAAGGAGGGTACCTTCCATTACAGGTCCCAGTATCAGAAGCCCTCCAAAGGTGTCTCCTGTCGCGGTAAGGTCCCGCTCAATAGTGACATCTGTTTTTTCATTCTATCACCCCACCCCATCTGTGTCATTGCCGATTTCCACATCTTCACCACCACTGCGGTTGCTGGTGGGAGTGCCAGACCTAAAAATCTCCCCTATACCACATAGAGGAGTAAATGACTCATTAACAATCAATAAATGTAATGCTCTACACTACAGTATGTTTCAACATTTGCTATCATAATTCCAAACAGGGATGTAGAATGAAAACATTTCACAAGAGCTATTTTGTAGGAGGCCTGGTTCCACAGGAAGCTGAAGAGCATGACATTTATCTTTTCAGAAGAGAGAACACGGGACCTCATAAGGATAATTTTGCAATCGGTAGAGGTGCTGGGGCAGAGATGCCATTTCAAAAATCGCTGAATTGCTCAACAGTGACAGGAAAAGCCATTGGGATGAATGGGGTTCAGTCCCCCTATCAGCGTTGCCTGGGCAGAGGTTGCTGTCTGCCAGTCTGGCCTTCAAGTAAGTCACTACACAGCATTTAGCTCACCTTAAAACACGTCTGTTTAAAGCCAGACGTATTTTCAAATGTCAATATGCCCGGGGGAAAATGAAAAAAAGTCCTTGAATTTGAAAATCAGGATATATTTTAATTGCAATTTATCATTGATAATTCAACATGCATTACAATTTTACTTGGATTTTTGTTTACTGTTTTAGATTTAATTGCTTTTAAAAATTCAATATAGCTACAAGACTTTTTGTCTCGTAGCAAAACACTGCCTAAGAGTTTTGTTGTGCTATTAACAGTCGCATGAGTAGCATAAAATGGATGCTGATCTGAATGCCCCATCCATCATCCAGATTTCACTACTTTCTAAATTTACTGTGTTATGGGGAGTTTAAAAGATAAGTATTTTCTAAAGAGGGTCTTTATTATCATAAAGGAAAATGGCTCATGATTAAAGGATTCCGTTAGTTCAGGCAGTATGTTGATTTCACTGAATGTTTGGGGATGGGATAGCTGAGCATTACTCGTCTGGATCTTCCTCTTTACCATTATTCTAAGATTTGGGATGGATGACTTTTCATCAGCAACATGCAGAGAAATATATTGGATAGCTCTCTTAATATTGAGCCACAGGTTCGTAAGCTGCTAGAGTTTTTATTTTTTGCACATTTTCCCGTATCTCCAAGTCAGTTGAAGAGGTAGGGTGGTTGTTAAGCATGGGCGGATCTAGCGGATCTCGCGTACGCGAATTTGCGGATTTACGGATTCACAATCCGCAAAATCCGCGAACTCTCGCGGATTAGCGGATTTTTCCGTTTTTTTTGTTGGCGAGCGTTCGCGAGGATTTGTGGACCATTTCGCAATTGCGAACTTACTTTTCGGCTCGCAACGGCCGCGACTATGTTGTTTCTACGTCGGGTTTATCATCACAGGTTCACAGCACCCTCTGTTTCACCACTGCCACCCTCTGGTACACCCATGCCACCCTCTGGTACATCCTGACTGCCACCCATTAGGTTTGTTTATCACTGTAGATTATGGGGGTGAAAAAAAGCAAGCACACCGCCCTGCTTCAACTGCCATGAATTAATTTGGGGTTGATTAATGTGTCACTTATTTTTAAACTTCCAGTCTGGCTGGCACCTGCTTCCTTCCTTATCTGTAATTTGCTTTCTGTTGCAGTGAAAGCAAGCACACCTGCCCTTCTTCAACTGCCATGAATTAATTAGGGGGGGATTAATGTGTCAGTAATTTTGAAACTTCCAGTCTGGCTGGCACCTGCTTCCTTCCTTATCTGTAATTTGCTTTCTGTTGCAGTGCAATTTTTTTTCACAGGACCTTTATGGTCTACTTGTAGCTATTCTATGAGCCTGCTGTTTGGGTCATAGCAGGGTCATGGAATAGTTGCAAATAGGCAACTGAACTCTGGAGGGGCCCCTCAGGAAGCACTAGAGTGAATGGTTACTAATGTTAAGTTTGAACTTTTGCACCTGCTGATTGCTTTCAGTTTAGCAAAAATCGTTTTTCTGCAATTTCGCGTCATTTGCGGGGCGCGAATCCGTGCGAGATCGATTTCGGAAGCCGCGAATGCGACCGAATACACTTTTTTTTTGCGGCGTGTATGTTCGCGTGATTTTTTTCGTGTTCGCAAGGCGCTTGTAGCTATACGTTTGCGAAGTTACCCTAGCGGTCGTACACGGGCGCAGCCATCTTGTTTGCGTGACGTAATTCCGTTTCCGGCCGCTATGTGTAATCTCGCAAAGTGTGCTGCTCGCTAGTACAATTTCGCACGTGCTCGCGAGGAAAATCTCGCGCGAACTTACCCACGCGGTCGTGAATGGGCGCGGCCATCTTGTTTCTCATTCATTGCTATGGTTCTGGGCATGCTTTCTGTATCCTCTCTGAATCTCTGCCATCCTTTGCTTTTTTTGAAGTTTATTTGATCTATTTTACTTATTATCTATCCCTCTATTTTTCTAGCTCTATATTTTTGTGTTTTCTGCTACTTTTTGTTAATTTTAAACTACTTTTTTAAACTCTTTAATTTTCTTCTTCCCTATTCTATTTCTTCTTTATTATTTAACTCATTTCTGCCCAGACCATGGTAAAGGGAGCCGGGAAGCACCCTGAGAAGGGGAAGGGTCCCGCACCCCGTGCCCGGCTCCCGTGCGGGCGTTTGAGGGGGGAGCAAGTGATGCCACGGGAGATCTTTAGCGCGGAGGAGGTGGCCGCACTCATCTTCCACGTCCAGCGCCGCCTCCCCAAGACGATCCTGGGAGGCGGCAAGATCGCAACCGGCTATGGCATCCGGGAGCGCCGGAAGCGGTGGGAGAAGGTGTGCCGGGCCATGTTTAAGCTCTCTGGGGTCCGGCGCACCTATAACCAGGCCACCCACCGCTGGACGGATGTCATGGACCGGGAACGGGACTTGCTGGACGCGCTCGGCGTAGAGGTCCCCGGGCTTGGTGAGTAGTAGTAGCCATTTCTAGCTATTTCATCACTAATCTGTTTTATCCGGCTCTGTTATTTGCAAATGTTTGTTCTTTACCAAGAGCGATAATGCTGCCGATTACATTAGGTAAATTATATTTCAAAATCTTCTATGCATTTCAGGTGCACTGCTCTCCTTCTCAGTAGCCTTGCTTGCTACTATGCCTATTTGTTTTGTATTTTGTGTTCATTTCATTGGCCTGAGAAATTATGTATGAGTGTAGTGTAAAGAACTGCGTAATGCTAGACACTAAGGGTCATATTTTCAATTACCGGCGCATCCCTGCAAAGTAGCAGGGATGCGGCAGTAATTGTGCGCCATGCCACCACCACCCATTGGCCCAAAACGTCACAGAAGCCTTACGCATCTGTGGCGTAAAGGCGGCGCATTGCTGGAGTTGCGTGCCAACGATGGCGCAGCTCCAGCAATGCTCTGGGGTGCCCTATCTCCCCAATGCTGCATCAAGCCGTACGTCGGCTTCAAGCAGGCGCAGGGTTTGAGTCACGCATCATTGTCCTAAAAGTGACTGATTGACATCTTGTACATTTCCCTCACCCACTTCTAGGATTCGTTCCTGCGCAGGAACGCCCTCCCTTGCGCCGGAACGCCCCCTGATGGTGCAGGGCTTTACAACGTGATGCATCTCCCATATGCGTTTTTTTTTAATATATATACGTCGCAGCATGGCGACTCTTTGGTTCTGCCGCTGCGTCACAAAAGTCACGCAACAATGGAGGAAAATGAGCCGCAAGGGACTTCTAAATCAGCCCCAACAGACTGAAGTCCAGTCCTTCCTTTAGACACATGCCTATAAGAAGAAATAGTGGTGGTGGTCGGTGGATTGATAGTTTGAGTATTCACTGATCTGCAAGCAGGATGGACTTTGTCTGTCACTTTGCGTGCTGCGGACTGCTGCCTGCCAGGCCTAGGCAAACCTTTTTAGTAGTCTGTTTATTGAGTTACATAGGAACTTTGAAAGTCAACGGTCCGCAAATCAGGCAATACGATTAACGTAGTATACCACATGAGATAGGTCAATATATCCCGTGGAATAGTTGTCTATCTATTTGCTATTTCTCAAAAATATTTTGTTATAGTTCTTTTGAAATGTTTGATTTGGTTGACAAATCTCATCCATGTTTTGTGGTCTTTCTTTCTTTCATGTTGTACATCAGCTCCCCCCAAGGGCAAGAGGACACAGGAGGAGGGTGCTGTTCAGGAGGATGCAGGCCAGGATCGGGCAGGCGAGGGCTCCTTTGCTGGCCCCAGTAAGTTTTAATTTTAATAAAGAGTACCTATTTTTTCCTAGCGTTCCTCATTAGATTTTTTCTAAATCGTCTTTGATCTTCTTGTAGACTGGATCTAAATTCTTATCCTGCCTCGACTATGACTCCCTGTGGTATTACTAGATTATTCTTATTAGTCTGTGTGTGTAGCTAACTAAGATTGCACATTTGGCAATTCCATTGGACTCCCATTCTAGTCAGCAATAGCTCTATGCACTGAGTGCAGTCCTCTGGGATTGTCCATAATGTCTTTTCAAGTCTTCTAAATGTTTATGCTTTGACAATTGCCAACAATAAAAAGGTGAATGACCACCAAGAAAGAATAAGATACTACTTTACTTTTGTTTTGGATAGGAGGACAATCCCTTCTACTACTGTTGCAGGGACAAATCTGCACAAACCGAACTATGAACACTAAATAGTGCATTGTTTATCAATTATAATAGGCGCAGGTAGACTTTCTTTCCACATACCTCAGTGATATCAGACTTTGAAGAACCCCCAATCTCCTTACTGACTAGATAGTGTGGCAAAGTCATTTAGCTCCCTAAGTCACCGATGATTGATCCCCAATGATCATTAGATTATCCTACGCAGGGCAAGAGTACGGAGTAACAGTCAAGAAGTGTCAGAGGCACTCATGCTTGCAAAAATTCCAAAACCTTTAGCTCATCCACTCTAGTCTGGAGGACCAAAAACCACAGAGTCTATTTAAGTTTAAAAGCTTTATTAAAACTAAACACATTTATTAAAATCAACTTTGTCATAAAAGTAACCGTTTAACTGAAAATGGAAAAGTGCTTAGTGCTAACGATTAATTTGACACATTTCTTGTGGTCGAGCTGAGCTCTCACCTGGTTTGAACTTGAGCTTGACCCTGATCGTGTTCTTAGAAGTCAAGCTTCTGTTAGGAGAAAAAGTGTTGTGTGTTAAAAATAAAAAGCAAGCATTCATCAGTTGTGCCAAAAAGTGCAGCAAGACAACAGCCTTCCCTGGAAAAAGGGACATTTTTACTGTAGAGTATACAGTTACAAATTATTACATTGTATTTCGTTTTTTTTAACTTTCTTTATTCCTCCTAGACCAAATATTATACAGTAGTGAGTGGTGTATTCTAACATTCTAAAAATGTACTTTGTAGGTGGACCATCTGGTGGCGGGGCCAGCGAGGAGGTGGTGGATGAGGAGGACAACACTTCTGGGGAGGAGGCGGTGCGAGTGCCGGACGACACCGATGTGCCTGTGAGGGTTGACACGGTGGTGGCGGGCACAGGTAAGCTATATATTCGAAAAGTGAAAGAAGGGTGTAAGTAAGTGTGGAAGGACGAGAAATTTTATGATGGCTGGCAAAGAAGAATGATATGTGTTTGCTTGGCCCCCGAGGTCGCTGGGAAGGAAAGAATATGGTATGGTGCATGGCTGGGTCAATGATGAAGCAAGGATGGGTGGAAGGACAACAGCCTGGGTGGGTGAAACATAAACTGTATGTGTGCATATACTTTGAATGGATGGATGCCTGGAGCATGGTATTATCTGACTCTTAGATAGCACATGTGTATCTAGAGAGAGTAGATTGTCACTGGATGAACTAAGTGTTACCTTGAAGAGCATGTAACACCGCACCCGCACGTCCGTTCCAGTGTAGGGAAGGCAAGGAAAAGAAATTGTAAATTTGTCCAATACTACCATGAATAGTAGCAATAGTTTGTATTGCAACTGCAAGCACAGCATATATCCGGTTATTACGGTGGACACTCCGTACCTCTCTTAATAACTTTAGTTTAGTAGTAGTACGTCATTCATGTGTGGGTATATCACTGTTCACTCAATAATAAGCAAAGCACCTAAAGTCATCCCATATGTCATCAAATACATCCCATGTGAAGTGATAGATAATCTAATTATTTAGCTTCTTCATTTTCCTTTTCTAGTACTCATTTGCACTGTAGGGTGAAAGGTAAATTAATTAAGCAGTAGCCCTTGTAACCGAGTATTCTCAGTGCCACCCGTAATAGAAAAGTAATAGCTTCACCACCTGCATGTACTGGACCGGTACAGTAACGTAAGTCTGTCTCACTCATCATGGTGTGCGTCTGTTTTTCTCGGGTGCAAGTTCACTGCGCTGGCATTCTGCCGGCTTGCATAAGATAACGTACCAATTTTCCGAAACAAGAGAGAAGAAGAAGAATAAGACTGGTGTACTGTCATAGTCGACTGTAATGGAAGTCCATAGTGGTCGTAGAATTTGTTCATTAAACTACCACTAATGTTAGAGCAAGGATGCAGAAGTGGGAGGTTAGATAGATACTCTCCTCAATAGTTATGTACGGTGCTTTCAATTTGCTACTTGTACTGTGACACAACTTTCGGCTCAATCACTTTGTGTTATTAATGTTAAGGAGCATTGGTTACAGACTATGGGCCAGATGTAGGTAAATCATATTTACCGACTCTTAAATACCGAATTTTACCGATTCGGTATTTAAGAGTCGGTAAATATGAAGTACCGAGATGTAGGTAAATCCAGATGTGGATTTACCGATTCTTTAAAAGTCGGTATTTACCGATTCGGTAAATACCGACCGGTAATGCTCCATTCATTCCTATGGGCTTTGAAGCCCATAGGAATGAATGGGGCATTACCGGTCGGTATTTACCGATCGGTAAATACCGATTTTTGGCAAGGGTGCAGGGGGTGTCACTTTGACACCCTCTAGCACCCCCAAAAAAGGTTCGGGGGCCATATGGCAGGCATACCTGCCCTAAGGGCAGGTCTGCCTGTCATATGGCACAGGTGTGCATGCACACATGTGCATGCACACCTGAATCGGTATTTCACCATCAAATTGAATTTGATGGTAAAATACCGATTTCTTAGGCCTTGTGGGACTCATAAGAGTCCCACCTACATATCGATTTTACAGATTCTGTAAATATACCGGTCGGTAAATTTACCGACCGGTATATTTACAGATTCGGTAAAATTACCGATCGGTAAATTTACCGAACGGTAAATTTACCGATTCTGCCCCCTACATCTCAAATTCCTTTTACCGGTCGGTAACGGCCGAATTCGGCCGTTACCGACCGGTAAAACCCTACCTACATCTGGCCCTATGTCTTTCTTTCTTCATATAGTTGCTCCTTCCAAATCGACATCACGGAGGGAGCAGGCTCGAATGGCCCGGCAACGGAGGCTGGATGCCACTGTCGTGGAATATCGGCGGCTGGTGGCCCTGGAGGAGTCGGAGGACACGCAGTCGACCGGTGCAACCACAACATCCTCGACTGGGACAGCTGCATCCTCCTCCGTGACCCCACGGGCTGCCAGCCAGCGCAGTGCTCCAGCGGTACGGAGCCGGGCTAACAAAGCCAACCGCCACCGCCAAGCAGCAAAAAGACCAGCTGCCCCCCACAGGAGCTGCAAGGCACGCCAGCGCCGCCTAGGAGTGAGAATGTCCTACCTGGAGCAGGAGGTCCATAGGTACAAGAACTTGGTGGAGGGCCTCCGCTTCGAGCATGCCACCCTCCGCAAGGAGTATGATGCCCTGGCCGCAAAATTCACCAGCACCCTCCAGTAGTGGAGTGTCCCTTGCCCTTTTTTTAGAGACTTTTGGGGGGTGGGATTTGGGAGTTGGGTGCTTTTTGGGACTTTTCAAAGACAATCGTTGGGGTTAGGGAGGGTCTTGAGGGAGATTATTTTGTTAGGGCTACATAAATATACTTTTTTAAACTTTATCTGACCATACCTGTTTTTTACTGCTTTTCAGTCTGGTGGGTGGGGGTGTAACAGTAAGTTTGTTTTCCTGAAGAGTCCTAGGACTTTAGTAGTACTACCGTCAATCTCTCGTCTAGTCCTAATACTCCATTATACTACCTCCCACCAAACGCTTATCTTACCTGTAATTTGTGTTAGAAATTAGGGCTAGGCCCAGGGCTGGCTCCACGTGAAATGGGGATTAAGGTTGGCAATCCTGGGCGGATGAAATTTCCTCATTGCGGTGGTACTAGTGGTGTGACACAGTGGCAGTTGCATGCCTATGGAAAAAAAGAAAACGAAACCTGGTTTGTCCTTACTGTAGCATTGCAACGGTTACGGTACGCTCGAGAATATAGCAGGTGACAGTACACTAGAACAGTGCCACAATATAGCCTAACAAATGGTAAAGTATTGCAAGTATAACTAGTACTTGCGTTGAATTTATTTGACATTGGCTCCTACTACTACAAGAAATAGTACTGAAGCTGAGTAAGTCTACAATATATCCTCGTATTCCTTCACCAGCCTGTTGCTATGACCTTATCCTCCCCAGCAAGTGTGTGGAATTATTGATGTCATTTAGTCAGACATCAAGCAAAACTACACAGCCCGGGGAAAGAGGGTTAGGGTTTGGAAAATGGATGGGAATGGGGGTTTCTTTTTGGGTAGGTTTTGTTGAGAGAAGAAAAAAAAAGCACAGCATGGACAAACGATAATTGAAGATAAAGAAATCTTTGGGTACAAACTAAAGCTAACCACATGCAGTCACACTCATAGAAGAAAACAATGGATACTGTATCTGTATTCTGTATGTTGTTGGAGTTGTCCTGTTGAATTTGGTAAGTAAGTTGCATGCAGCAAACAATTCCTCTTATTAGCGGCACTCCTCCATTCCAGCTGACGCTTCGTCCATCAATGTTGGTGACCACTGACAGAAGACACCCTGTCCACTGCCTGCCTGGCGGATGTTGACTGAAACCCGGCCTGTAATTATTGAACGGAAAACAGGAAGTGCTATTACAATACCACTGATAAATAAATATAAGGTATGTACGCTGTGTGGTGCAAAAAGTCACACTTTGATTTCCCTAATAGACAGTACAATATTTTTGAAATTGCGTACTCTGTCTGAGTCACCTTTTTAAGGATAAATAAGTATGGCCAAAATATTATAGCGGATCTTTCCCCTCAAGGTAGGTGTACTGTAAACTGTGTTTTAGAACAAAATTTGACCTTCCCAGCAATGCTCCCACCAAGACCCTTACTAAAGCCAGTCGCAAATGTAGAAGACCCCCAATCAGATCTCAAAAAACGAGGCCTAGCAGAAAAATGGTGACAAAACGTACTTTAAAAGTAAAAGTAGGCCCAAATACACCCTTACCCACCGTGGATTGTATTCAAACCACTTGCAAGCAAGCAAAAGTATCCATAGCCAGCATCGCTCCAAGAGTGCTCTAAAACCCCAGAACTGAGTTGCAATAGAACACCCCGAAACACATGCAATCCTGCTGCTAGGGCTAACCCTAACGAACCCTAAGTTACAAAAAGTGCCAAAAGTTTTTGCCTTATGGATTTTGTCCAAAACACTTCTATCCGGTATTAGACCTTCCCAGGAATGCCCCAAGACCCGCCAACCCACCCGCAAAAAAGCACGCGACAACACCCCCAAACAGCCAAAAAGCAAAATCTCATACTTACAATATCTCTCGGCCTTCGGTCCAAACGCGCTGTGCAGCTAGGTCATCATCATCATAACTCCTGTTTTCCACCACGGATTTCCTGAAAAGCAAATGCAATCAAGATTAGACTGTCGCAGCAGTGCTCCCAGACCCCAAAACTCACCCACAAACACCCGGGCCCCCGCCAAAGGGCACCTCAAAGGCAAGCAAGTCAGCAAAAACGGCAAGAAATTTCCGCCTCATATTTGGTCCTAAACACTTTTATCCGTTATTAGAGCTTCACAGCAATGGGCCCAGAGCCGTCAACTCACCCGCAAAGAAGTAGAACACCCCCACAAGTGCTGAGTCTTTCTTCATTGGGCGTAATCCAGCCCTCTGCTTTGAGGGAAATAGGAGGAGGAGGATAGAGGAGCATGTTCTTCTGAACTTGTGAACCTGAGGAATGTAGACTGCGGCACCTTCAAATCAATAAGCAAACAAGTGAAGACAGTTCTGCTGATGGGCTTGTTTTTGGGATTAGGTGATTAAAGTTTGAATTAAATTAACTGTGCAAAACAAAGAAAGACAGACACACAGGAATAAAAGTGAATAAAGACGAAAAAGAAAGTTATTGATTCATTGTCTCATTTTCAGGGCTCGGTGTCAGGGAATAAGAAGAAGATTTCGTCATCATACTCTGCGAATTCAGGCAGGATGAGGTCAGTGTCACTGAACAGAGAACAAATCCCCTCATCTACGTTGCCGTCCTCCTCGTCTTCATGCGGCGTGCTTTCTCGTACTTTGTAATCTGGTGGTATGAGGTGCTGATTCATCTTGATCATTGTCAGCCGCTCCACATTTTTGGGCGAGAGGCGGCTCAGTTTGGGAGTTACAATGCCACCAGCAGCACTGAAAACACGTTCAGAAGACACACTTGCGAGTGGGCAAGACAAATAGTTTATAGCCAGGTTGGAGAGCTGTGGCCACAATTGTTTTTTCCCATGCCAATACTGCAATGGCTCATCATTAAGAAAGACCTCTGTTGAGTCATTCAGATAGTCCTGCACCATCGACTCAAGGTCCCCAACGGTTCCTCCACTTTGCTTACTTTTTGCTGTGCCTGTGACATTTTTTCGAGAACCATACCCAAGCAAAGTTAGCCAATCCTCTACAGCAGCCACTGTTACTGTTGTGTGTGGTGCAGATGATCTGGTTGCCGGTGTCTTTAACGGCTGAGAGGTCACTTGTGCCACAGCCACAGGTGCAGAAGTGGATTCTTTTGACTGGGGATGGCCTGCTGATGCTGATGCTGATGTACTGCCTTCTCCTTCAATATCCTGCCGTTCTTTTTCAAACCTCTTGGCTGACCAGCCTAGCCAACGTTTGTACTTTTTAACATCTTCATCAGCAAAAGGAAAGAATGCTTGGCCTGCCAGCGCCTTTTTGTAGCGTGGATCCAGAATAGTAGCACAAATGTAATGCTGTTCTGAGTTGATCTTTTTAAGACGTTCATCACCACGTAGGCGCTCTAATAATTTCTCCGACAAAAGAAAAGGGTCTTTGTTTTTTTCATCTTTTTCTAACTCAGAAGACACCGCCTCCAGTTGGTGCTCCAGCATGCACAACAATGGGATAGCTTGTCCCAAATTACAGTCCTCCTGGCTGACTGCACGCGTGAAGAACTCAAAAGGACGAAGCATGTCTGTCAGGCTTTTAACTATGTCCCATTGCGCCGCACCCATCCGCAGGTCCTTCTGAGCTGTACCCTCTGTTAAGAAATAGTGATCGAGTACCGTATACTGCTCATACAGACGCTCAAGCATGTAGAAGGTTGAGTTCCAACGTGTTGCCACCTCCTGGATGAGTGCTTTCACTGGCATTCGACGTTCAAGTAGCAGCCTCCTCAGATGCTTCCGGGCCTTAAAAGAATGGCTGGAATGGTTGCACATTTTGCGGCAGGTGGCCATTACCTCGAACGCTGTACTGTCTCTATCACTCAAGAATTTTTGAACTACCAGGTTGATACAGTGCGCCAAACACGGCACTCTGAAATATGCACCCATCGCCATGGCCTTAACTACATTGGCGCCATTATCCGTGGAAACATAACCAATCTGGCGTTTTTTTGGGGACAGCCAGTGAAAGACCTTTTTGTTAAACTCGTCCAAAATGTTTTCTGCTGTGTGACTTTTCTCCAAGCCAAACATGGCTAGTGTTGCATGTTTCCGAGCAGCTTTAAAAACTTGGTCCGGGTCAACACCTGCGTTTAGCTTTGCTTTAACACCTGAAAAAGAGACCCAGTGTGCAGTGATGCACATGTAATCAGCGCCTGCGCCACTGGTCCACATGTCTGTTGTCAGATGTATAGTGTGAACAGCACTCTTCTGCAAAGCTGCCCCAATCGCCTCCAGCACATCTTCATGTAGTGCTGGAACCGCAACTCTGGCAAAATAGAACCGGCTAGGAACCTTCCATTTAGGGCAGAGCGTTGCCACTAATTCTAGAAAACCTACCGCTTCTACAAAAGAAAAAGGGAGAAGGTCCACAGCTAGCATTTTAGCCAGCTTAGTGTTATACAGACACGTCAGTGGGTGGTTGCGTTCATATGGCGCGGCTGAAGAGAACATGGTTCTAATGTTGCCCTGGACCAAGCATTTACGGGATGATAATGACTTCGTTGACCCAATTATGCTCGCTGGTGAACTTTTGCGCGTTGGTGTCTCACTCGCTCCAACACTCTTAGTGTGCCTCACACGGGGTGTGCTGCTGACAGGGGTACTGGGTGTAAGTGAAGTGTTTGACACGTCTTCTTCCTCCTCGTCATCATCAGATGCAACATCAACGTTTTCTTGACTTCCAATTCGGGCTTCCTTGATCGCATCTAGGTGCGCAAACCATTGGACAGTGTGCTGTCTCTCAAGATGACCTCTCTGGCCTCCGGTACCATAGTTGGTACCTGACTTACCACGACTAACTGCAAGCTTACAAAGGGTACAAATGGCGAACTTTTCCCTTTTTGGGCAAACAGTAAAGAAGTCCCAAACTGGGGACTTGAAGTGTCTGTGGGGCCTGGAGGAGGCGGCGATACTGGTGGTGGTGGTCATGCTGCTAATGCCAGATGAAGTGGAGGATCTGGATTGCCCAACTTTTGTACGTTGTGCACTTTCACCGCCACTAATTACGGTCGAGGTGGATGGAGGTCCCTTCTTGTGAGAAAGAAATATGGAAGCGGTACGAGTTGGTGTACTTAACTCCAATGATTGTGGTGTTTCCACTGCCTCCTCGTCGACAACATCATCATCATCACGCTCAGCAGCTTTTCGGGCTAGGGTCAAAATGTCTGTTTGCTGCATGCCCGCTGGGGCTGCAGTGACCTTTATGATGACTGGGTCGTCGTTGTCAGAGTCTTCATCAGCAGCAGTATCCGCCACTTCTTGTTGAGCCTCATCATCACACTCCATAACTCTGAGACTTTGGACGAGCTTCCTTTTACGCTTAACTACCTTTGTCAGATCATGTGCCTCACTCTCAGACGGCAGTGGTGCTGGTTCCCAATTTTGATCCGTATCATCAGAAGGAGGTGTGCTTGAAGAAGATGTAGACACCACCCTTGATCTCTTCCTTGCTAGGGGTGTGGAAGACAATGAATGATCATCAGGAGGAGTGTCTTCCTCAAATGATACCTCGCCTTGATTGTCGATTTCCTGATGTGCCCCTACTTCGGGAGGAACAACTATTGTGGGCACTTGTGACCCTCCATGCACCTCTGCTTGCGCATCTCCTTGCGCTGCCTCTCCTTCCACATGTACTTGGGCTTGTACTTGCACATGTGGTTTTTGTTGCGGCTGTGGTTGTTCAACACTCGTCAGATGAGTTACAACAACCTGTGTTGATTGAGGGACATTGCTGCTACTTTCTTGCGATGAGCCAACATCACTGGTCGATGGTGATTGAACAACTAGACTAAGTGCCTCTGCAGCACTGAAGGGCTTGGACTTAAGTTGGCGTGGTGGTGGTGGTGGCACTGAGCCCAATGGAGCGGGGGTGCTGCTCCCAGCTTGGTCCCCAGCAGATCCCGCTGCTGCTGCAGGCATACTTTTTTTTTTACTCCCAAAAAAAGGGGCGGCCGGCACACCAGTCTCCTTGGTAACTTGCTTCTTCTGCTCCTTACTGGCAACTTTCTTGCTAGAGGAGCTACGGGTAACTTTTTTTGGGGCCATCTTCTTCAGAACAGCAGGCAGCAGTTGCACGAGTTGCAGAGTTGTCTGTGTCCAGACGTGACGTTATGCTGCACACACACACCGCTGCAGGACTTCTTCCTGGCACTGGTGGTTCTCTAGAGTCTTGTGCACCTAAAAGCAATGGAAGACAGAGGAACATCAGTTCAGTTATACACCCCAAAAAATGGAAAACACAGAAAAATAAGCACAATCCCATGCCATCCATGATGTTTACATTCAAGACACCACACAGAAAGACTAGGCCCATGCAACACTGAGTCACTACCCCTGGGGATAGTGGATGAAAAGTCTTCAAAATGGCCCCCCCTTACACCCCAAGCCAGTCCACATCAACAGTACACCCCAAAAAAACAGAAAAACACCCACAAATCACCACAATCCAATGCCATCCAGGATGTTTACATTATAGAGAGTGAGACCACACTACAGGCACACTCAGTCCATGCACCACTACCCCTGGGCAAAAGGCCACACCAGCAGCCCCAAAAAAACGACAAAAACCACAAAAAACAGCACAATCCCAGCCCATCCATGGCCTCAATGGTGTTTAAATTCAAGAAGACACCCCACAGAAAGACTAGGCCCATGCAACACTCACTACCCCTGGGCATAATGGATGAAAAGTAGGCAAAATAAGTGCAGGCCTCAGACACTGCCTCTCTTCAAAATGCCCCCCCCCCCTTACACCCCAAGCCAGTCCACATCAACAGTACACCCCAAAAAACAGAAAAACACCCACAAATCACCACAATCCAATGCCATCCAGGATGTTTACATTAAAGAGAGTGAGACCACACTACAGGCACACTCAGTCCATGCACCACTACCCCTGGGCAAAAGGCCACACCAGCAGCCCCCAAAAAAAGACAAAAAACAAAAAAACAGCACAATCCCAGCCCATCCATGGCCTCAATGGTGTTTAAATTCAAGAGGACACCCCACAGAAAGACTAGGCCCATGCAACACTCACCACCCCTGGGCAAAGGGCCCCACCAGCAGCCCCAACAAAACGACAAAAAACAATAAAATCAGCACAATCCCAGCCCATCCATGGCCTCAATGGTGTTTAAATTCAAGAAGACACCCCACAGAAAGACTAGGCCCATGCAACACTCACTACCCCTGGGCATAATGGATGAAAAGTAGGCAAAATAAGTGCAGGCCTCAGACACTGCCTCTCTTCAAAATGGCCCCCCCTTACACCCCAAGCAAGTCCACATCAACAGTACACCCCAAAAAAACAGAAAAACACCCACAAATCACCACAATCCAATGCCATCCAGGATGTTTACATTATAGAGAGTGAGACCACACTACAGGCACACTCAGTCCATGCACCACCACCCCTGGGCAAAAGGCCACACCAGCAGCCCCCAAAAAACGACAAAAACCACAAAAAACAGCACAATCCCAGCCCATCCATGGCCTCAATGGTGTTTAAATTCAAGAGGACACCCCACAGAAAGACTAAGCCCATGCAACACTCACCACCCCTGGGCAAAGGGCCCCACCAGCAGCCCCAAAAAAACGACAAAAAACAATAAAATCAGCACAATCCCAGCCCATCCATGGCCTCAATGGTGTTTAAATTCAAGAAGACACCCCTCAGAAAGACTAGGCCCATGCAACACTCACTCCCCTCAGAAAGACTAGGCCCATGCAACACTCACTACCCCTGGGCATAATGAATGAAAAGTAGGCTAAATAAGTGCAGGCCTCAGACACTGCCTCTCTTCAAAATGGCCCCTTGCACCCCAAGCACATGTTGCCTGTACCAGCCAGCACTCAAGATGGCCACCACCACCACCCACATGGCCAGTCCACATCAACAGTACACCCCCAAAAAACAGAAAAACAGCCAAAAATCACCACAATCCAATGCCATCCATGATGTTTACATTAAAGAGAGTAAGACCACACCACAGGCACACTCAGTCCATGCACCACCACCCCTGGGCAAAAGGCCCCACCAGCAGCCCCAAAAAAACGACAAAAACAACAAAAATAAGCACAATCCCAGCCCATCCATGGCCTCAATGGTGTTTAAATTCAATAAAACAGTTGTATCATTCTTTGTCATCTCTTTCTCCCAGCAGCTGGCCCATCTGTCTGGGTCCAGCACCCATCCCCAAGCAGGAGATCAAGAGCCTGGGGGTATGGCTCGAGCAGGACCTTTCCTTTAAAACACATGCTAAGAAGACTGCTGGCGTGTGCTTTGGCCTGCTTCGATCAGCCCGGAAGATCTTACCCCTCCTTCCAGTGGCCTCTAGGAGGCTGCTCATTCAGGGGCTTATTATCTCGCGGCTGGACTTTAGCAACGTGTTGTTCTTGGGTGCTCCAGAGTCCACCCTGAACAAACTGCAACAGGTTCAGAACGCGGCCGCTAGGCTCTTGATGGGCCTTCCTAAGCGTCAATCGGCCCGCCCTGCTTTGAAGGCGCTACACTGGCTCCCGGTCAGAGACAGGGTGAAATTTAAGTCACTGTGTGTGGCCCATAAAATCCTGCAGGGGAAAGGTCCACCTATTTTGGGGGACATGGTGCAGCCGTATAAGGCCTCTCGTTCCCTTCGTTCAGACCATCAATGCCTGCTGCAGGTTGCGAGGGTGAAGAAGGCAAGAACTGGGGGTAGAAGATTCTCTGTGAATGTGGCCACGTTATGGAATTCTCTGCCATTGTACCTACGCTCGGAAACGAGTCTTCTTCGCTTCCGTAAGCTTTTAAAAACCCATTTATTTACTGTCTAGTTCTTGTGTTTCAGTGGCAGTGTCTTCCTTTGGATCAGCGCGGGGATGCCCAAGGGTAACCGGGCGCTATATAAAATTCGCTAATAATAATAATAATAATAATATCATGCACCCATAACCAACCCTGGTCCTACTGGATACTGTGGCTACCCACAATATAATTTATTTAATGTTCTGAAAAAGTTCCAAAATTGTAGTTGCAGCAACTGTAATGCCCCAAACAAACTTACTTGTGAAAGTTGATTTCTAATCCAAAAGTGATCCAAAGAAAGTCAAAAAGGCCTCAAATCCAAATATCCAGCAGCACCCACAAAAAGTAATCCTTCCAGCTCCAGATCCAAATGAAAGTGACCAGGAGATGGACAAAGCACTGGGAGGAGCCTGCTGGACAGGAACAGGAAGTTGGAGACTGTGGGGCACTTCCTTCCCCCCCCCCCCCCAAAATGGACTCCTTGCAAAAAAAAGGCCATGCAAATGTCAACCTGAGGAGTGATTCTGATAAAAATCATCATTTTCTGAAGGTTTATCCTGTTTGCTGGTGGATTTCTTGTGCAGAATTGCAAAATCTCTATTTCGTGAGTGCGAGATTGTTCCTTTCCGCCGCAACTACGTGTTCGCAATTGCGAACTCTCGCGAGGTGTGCTGTGCAAGGTGGCAAGCCGCGATTACGTATTCGCGGGCGCCAAACTCCCGCGGGATCACGCAGCAAGATCCAAAATGGCGCAGCACTCGCAAAATATGATCGAGAAAAACAACTCGGCAAACGCTTAATGACGGAAAGTGAACGCCGTGCACCACGCCGCGCGCCGCAACCAAGCAAAAAATCCGCCGCGAGCGGATTCACGGATTTTCGACAAATTCGCGAGAGTTCGCGGATTGCGAATTTGCCGAAAATCCGAAAAATCCGCGAGCGGATTTTACGCCCATGCTTAGTGGTTATCCTTAGTTCTTTTTGTGATGAAACCCCCCAGAGCAACAGCTCTGTGTCTGCAATGAGTTGAAAGATACTTTACAAATCTCCCGTGACTACTTGCCTCATTTTCCCTTTCCATGCAATAAATATAATCCTCATGTTTTAGTAGGTTAAATAACTGGTTACCTTTATTGACATAGTTGACTGGGGGTGAGTGTTTGTATTGTCAACGCTCCGTCCATCACCACCTTTGGTTTTTCTTTGTTCTACCTTTATTGACATAACATAATTTGTATGTTTCATATTTTCAATTTGATGTATCTGGAAAAAAAATCCAAAATAATTAGAGTTTTTGATTATCAAATACATTTGTATTTTTTTTTTTCAGAGTCATAAACCATAGAATCTTTGTACCTGTTGCAGGATTTAAAACGTTGGTAATGTTGGGAGAAAAAAAAAGTTTCTGTTATATTAGAAGTTTTTCATTTTATTGTTCACTCTGTGGTTTCAGAATAATGGTAATAAGTTTATGTTTACCTTTCGAATTATCAGTCTTCTTTGTTGAATGGTGTTTCTGCTTTATTTTGGATTTGTTAAATCTGACAAAAAAATGTGAACACTTCTTATAATGTAGCGTTTACCTGGCTTTTTGTTTTCCTGTAAAGAAAAGAAATGTATTTAACATCTTTTTCCCCCTAAAATAAAAAAAATGGTTAATAGTGTTCTACAATTTTAATGAGAAACGTAATATTCACCTGTATCTAGTTTCAGTGTGCTTATAACTGTGTGTATTTGTGTAAAGTCAGTAAGTTAGTCAATCTTGATTTTCTTAATGCCTGTTTAAATGTATAGTGGAGTCAGTTTAGAAAGGTATGCAACGCCTACAACGAAATTTTTACAACGCACTACCATTACAACGCAGGTATTACCACGCATACCATTACAACGCATTGCGCTGGGGGGCGCTCTAGGGTAAGTAATACGTTTAATTTTCTATCCAACACCTTCCCTAGTGTCCACGGGGACTGGAATTGGAATAGAAAATTATACTTACCACTATCCAGCACCTCTAAGCGCTATGCGTTGTAACGGTATTCGTTGTAAATACCGCGTTGTAAAGGTATGCGTGGTAAAAGTATGCGTTGTAACGTCATACATCCGTTTAGAAAGCGAGTAAGCTTGTTCAAGGATTATTTGCTTGGTTTGTTTATTTAAAAACAATTAATTTACTGTTGTGCTGTGGAGAGATATTTTAGTTATTGTTTATGAAAACAGTATGCATTTTTAAAGTACCTATATTACGTGGCCCAAGTCCTGAAATACAGAAGGGGGACACTAACCAGGATAGGCAGTATGCAAGTGACATCACAGAGCATGACATCACACGTTGCACCACATGAAGTGTTATCACAGGAAGCGGCATCACAATCCATTACCTCACAGGCAGTAACATCACAATAAGTGACATCAAATTTTAACACCTCTGACGCATGTTTAGCAGTTCTATCACATGTACAATTGAGCACATTACGTGATCCACAAGTGAGAGCTAGCGTTGGATTTGTGCCAAATAAGGGGCGTAACCTCGACAAATTATGGGCCTCAACTCATACATTTATTTATTTTAACTCTGCTACAAAGAAATTGTCAGCAAGGATAAATGTGCATTGAATCTGTTCCGCTTAATTGGTTGTAAACGCGGCATTTTAAAATATCTTATGGAGTTAAGGAATCTGCTGCAGAGAACTTTTTGTGCCAAGTAAATCTCAGGGAATAATAATAATGGTAAGGTAACTGTGGAGGTTAACACATTTGCTGGAGGAATCTGTGTGTTTTTCTAGCCCGAGTTATGAATCAGAGTAGCGTTAAGGATTAATGTGTCTCTAGCAAAGCACATCATGTAACATGCAGGTGACTGATTTTTATTTTATGTTGCTAGGTAAGTTGAGTTACTGCTTTTAACACAAAGATCTATTTGTTACTTGCAGTTCACAAATTCTAATCCTTCTAATATAGAATAGTGAGCTATGAAGGACATGTGACTCCTATACCTTGTAACCCCCACTGTCTTATTTAACACATCCTGTACATTGATTCACAAACATATGATTTATTGTCAATGTATAATGTTTAAATGTGATGTAAGCACTCTTACACTTTGCATTGGGATTACTAGTGCTATAAAAGAAATAAAACAAAATAGTGGTACTTAATATATTATTTGTGTAAATACTGGGACTGGCCAACACGTTTGACATTCTTATAGTGCATACATATCTCTTTCTATTTTTTCTTTCTTGTGTAACCAAGGAAATTTTTTTGTACTTTTTCAGTAGTAGTTCTTTAGAAAATAAATGAATTACATTATTCCTATTATTTCTATATTACATAATTGTACAATTTATAGGGGCATCTCTTCAATATTCTCAGCTCTGAGGAGAGTTGTCAGGTCAGCAGCCTGACTAGCATAAGCTATACACAAAATGGTGGACAACTCAAATATAGCATGTTTTAGGTTAAACCATATTTTAAACCATATTTTAAATTAAAAAAATGTGTTTTGTTATTGTAGTTTACTGACAAACCGTATAGTTGGAGTCATAGTTTATATTTAATTAAAAAGTGACTTTCCTATATGAGGCAACTGCTGCCATCTTGTTTACGAATAAATCATTTTATTTTAAGTGTTTTGTAAATATATATTTTTAAATGTAAAGGATTATATTGTGTTAGTTTAATTTAAACAATGTTCAATTGATTTAAAAATAGATATGTGTACCAAAAATAAAACACGTTGTAAAGATATACGTCGTAAACATAAAATAATGTATTCCTATGTATTTGCATAGTACGGGTATTCATGGTACAAAGCGTGTTGTAAACAACCATGTTGTAAACGTTTGTATGGTAAGTCATACAGCCCTAAAGGCCTTGTGCTGAGTGACCTGAATCCCGCCTGGTAACTCTGTCTTAGATACCAAGTCAGAGACATCTGTTGAGTCAGACCCACTAGCTCAGGTCAGAGCATTATAAGTGGATCGCTGAGGGTCCCCTTAGAACTGAAGATACACCATGAAATTTGTAATTCTGGGATTGATTCCTAACTTTCCCCTCCAGCTTTCAGCAGCCGATATCTTTGAGTGTACCAAAATGGATTGTGGTCTTTCTGTAGACCTTGTAACTCTAATAGAGTTTGTAAGTTACCAGCCCCATCAGAATTAATAGGATCTCGCAATCTAGAACTAATGTCACATGAGCTGGGGGGAGACACAAAGCAGAAGATGCACTGAATGTATGTTTAATGTAAGACACCAGGTTTACCATTTTTACTGATGTTGTAAGGTAAATACAGAGAGAAAAAGATCAGTTTCAAAGTCTGTACTGTTTTAATGAAAGAAAAAAAAAACTGGAGTTAAAGTTAAAAATAATATTGCCTGATGAAGGTTAAATAGCTGTTGATGTGCATTTGCTAGTACTACATTGCTAAAGTTTTCAGATGAGTATTCTTTTTATTGCATTTGTCTACTTAGGGCACTTAACCCTGACACCAAAGTATGAGCATACATTTATTAATTAAATGTGGACATATAATCATTGACAGTTCATTCTTTCTCCACCAAAACTTGAGATGCTTGTCAATACTATGTACAATGGTCACTCAAACTACAATCAAGTCTGTTCACTGATTATAAGTATACAGACCGATTTGCTCGTTCTTGCTTATACTTGTTGTTTTGTCTTGTTCACTGTGGGTCACGGGCTGTGACCCCTTGACATTACTTTCTGATTGTGTGCATCGCCAAATAAATTCCTGTCCGGCTGGACAAAGGACCTAAATACTATTCTAGTTTGTGTCTATTCTTACCCTGATCACCCAAACTACTAGGGCCCACTGTTTTTTGTAATTATCCACCACAGTGGTAGCGTAAACATGGCTTCAGGCCGACCACTGTAGCCCGATTGTAGCAGTGGAAAAACTGTGATTCGATCTGTAAAAAAATAAACCTACTAGGCAGGTCAAAACCTTCCTTTGAAATATTAATAAGTGACTACTAGTTAGGCCTTGTAGACCACAATGCTTGGTGCATGGTATTTAAAAGTAGGACATGTCGAAATTTAATGTTAAGATGTCCTTATATTGACAAACACCCAACGCTATTTTCACTGTGGCAGACCAAGCTAGTGTATTTAGAAAACTAGAGTACAGATCAAAATACTTATACTGTATCTCGGCAAATGACCAACTAGAAAAAAAATAAACTGTTTTTAAACAAATTCAATTAATTGGTGAAGTCGGATTTTAATAAATATTTTTTTCAAGTAACTTTTAGAAAGTTACCCTTTTCCATCGATGAATGTTATTTAAGAGCGATTAAAATGATGACCATTTGAAATCTGGTCAGTACATGGCTCAACCAGTGAGCTGTGACTATTAGAACTCGCCCTTTTCAATAATTGACGGTTTTAAACTGGTCCGGTTGCTAGACGATAATGCAACTGTAGGGATAAAATCTGATTCAAATTCTGTAGCCTCCCTGCTACCAACGAACGACTTCTGTATCCTAACACATGATCCACATAGTTACATTTTGTTTTTGCTTAGGGACTTTCTTTGTTCTTTATTGTGCTACGTGTATAATCAAAAGGAAGGAGGCAGAGTGAGAATCCTTTCAGTCTCCGTAGTATAATCTCTTAATCAAGAAGGAGAAAGGATCACTAGCCCTGCTTAAACCATGGTTTTGCAGGTCGAAGGTATCTCCCAAAATATGGCCCTCATACACGTGTATGTTGGAAACTTCTCTAAGCGGTCGTGATCGTTAAAAAAAGGTCAACCTTTTTTTAATTTTTAAAAGAAGTGCACTTGAATTCCTTATTAAATTTGTAGGTTGCACATACAATTTTATAAATAGTCCGAATCCAGATTTATTAAAAATTCTTTTTCTGGCTGTCCGGACTTTTTAAGAACCACTACCCACCCCCCCCACTGTTTCATGATCACTACTGCCTTAAACCTAAGGTAAAACCTCCTGGTGGAGGGTGCACACACAAAAAATGACCCAATGATTACGCACGCACGTGTAAAGAAAAGCGGGGACACAGTATATACCGCTTAGTGAAGTTTCCAACATACACGTGTATGAGGGCCATATTTTGAGAGATACCTACCTTCGACCTGCAAAACCATGGTTTAAGCAGGACTAGTGATCCTTTCCCCTTCTTGATTAAGACTTTATTGTGCTACCCCATCCCTATTCAAGTATTAGGGTACCTCCCCCTTTTTTTTATTATCTGCTTATTGTTTATTTTAGTCAGTACGCAACAGACCAGTCAGGGCAGGCAGCAGAAGCCAACTGCCTCAGATCGCCCCGACCATTCCACATGCCACCTTTCCACCCTGGCAACAGTCGTAATGATGGCATGTGCACACATTGACAATGCAAGACCCAACAAATATTTTCAGCCACAATAATGCAACATGAACAAAAAACGAAAACAAAATAAACATGCACAACACTAGAAGGATACCCCACCTATGATTAAACTACAATGACGAAACCCAAACAAGGCAGGCATTATTATTTCATGTAATCCTTAAACCAAACAGGAGGTCTCCTTTCCTTTCCTGAGCTACTAACACCTGGATCACTTTGCAAGTTAGTGTTCATGCTTTGCTCACCACCACACTTGTTTTGACAATCTCTCCATGTTCCACCATTTCCCACCACTCAGTTTGACAGATCTGCCCTTGAGAAAAATTATTTGCATTTGCTCAGAAAATTTAGAATACCCATTTGCAACTATACCAGGCAACCTCACCTTAACCTAATCTCCTGTTCTGAAAAGAGTTTGCTGTCTTCCTTTGATCAGGGCTATGGTAACATACATGCTTTGTGACTTCTCACAATTCTCCTACACCAATTCACGCTTCACATTTGGGACGCTTAAATCACGCATCCAAGGTCTTCCCAAATTGATGGATGCCATTCTACCCTTTAGCAAGGCAAAAGGCAACTCCTTGTTAGTGGCACTGGGTGTAGTGAGAAGAGCCCACAACAAGTCCATAAGCTCCTTCTTCCAATTCAATCCATTGGCCACTGACAACTGGATGCTGTCCTTTATGACCCTGTTACATCATTCCACCGAACCATTACTACAGGGATGATACAACGAAGTGGTGATGTGCTTAATGCCCCAGTGACTCATGAACCCTTGGTATTCCTTGGCCATATATTGCACTCCATTGTCGGTGACCAGTTCAATAGGAGCTCCTTCTCTCAAACATAAGGACTGAAGAAATTCTAACACCTCCTCTGTTTTGGCAGACTTCACAAATTTCACCTCAGGCCACCTAGAACCATAATCCACAGCTACTAAGCCGTACCTGTTCCGCTCATCCAACACATGCATGGGTCCAATGATGTCTAAACCTTACTTGAACCATGGTTTATCTGGAATAGGCACCGCTACAATCGGACTGGAGAAGGTGACCAAGGGTTTTGTCGCTAACTGCACACGCCACACAATCTCTCACAAAATGTTCAACTGCCCGACCCATCCCTGCCCACCAAAAGATTTCTATGATCCTCCTCTTCATGGCCCTCATGCGTACGTAGCCTTCATGGGCCAGGGCCAAAATCTTGTTCTGCAATATGGGGACATCAGCAAATCCATTCTTCTCAAAACTCCCATATACATACTTAACTCAGGAAAAACATGTTTGAAAGAGCTGCCTTCTCCCTCCTTGGGTACCCAACCTTTACCTAACATCCCAGCCACCACCTGAGCAATTTCATCCTCTCCCCCACTGCAGTTTTCCACTCTTCCTCAGATATGGAGCCAAACAGACACTGACTTAAAGAAGCCACCACGCAAAAAACATCATCCTCCTGCTCCCCTACCTGCACAGTGGAGAGTGGCAACCTGGAAAAACAGTCAACAAAAACGTTCTTAACGACAGGAAGGTACTCCAATTGAAATTGGAACTCCATCAACCTATAGTGCCACTTGGCAATATAGGGAGTGGCATTCCTGGCACCCTTTGTTGTGAGAAGGTTTAACAAAGGCCTGTGAGCCATCCGGATGATGAAGCCAGAACCCCACAGGTTATGCCTGAAATAATTCACACCCCACCAACAAGCCAGGGCCTCATGCTCTATTACTGAGTAGGTGCACTCCGCACCTCTTAAGGTCCGAGATGCAAACGCGACCACTATTTCTGAAGGAAGTGGTCCAACTAGGGTCACCCGGGTCACTCTCGACCTCCTCTTGCCTTCCAAGAAGAGTCAGTGACGCAGTAGAGAATACAAACCAAGTTATTTTATTATTAAAATACACTGCAGCAGAGTCCAATCTGACTGGACTCCTTAAAAGCTACCGAGGGGACTGACTTTCCCCAGCATTAAGGTAACAGTTATACATTTCTACAACTGGGCAGTGACACACCCACTCTGTGCCTTTCCACAGGGAGACAGCTTGATCAAAGGGGCACACAAAGATGAACTAAGAGTCTGAGACCGGGCACACACTATCTCTTTGGAGAGGTCATACAGTCTGTGCTTGCAGCTGGAATAGTGGGAGCACCCTCTATCACAGGGAAAGGTATGCGTTAACAAACGACTTTCTCATGCTCAGTGAGGCCTAACCTTGGAGATGCAAATGCATCCCTGCAGCTTACTGCTGAGACAAGCAGCATGAGATAAAAGCTTAGTTTCAATCATAGGGTGAAATGAAGGCTACTGCAGAGAAAATGGCGGCCCAGATGCCAACCTAATATTCATAGCATCTATGCTTATTAGTTGCGTGCACATACAACATGAATAAAATAAAATAGCTACATAAATGCTAACATCATATCAGGTATAAGAGGAACAATATGTCAGTGAGGTATTTCAATTCTAACAGACCCTGCTAATAGCATTAAAAAGCTAATTTTATTTGTGCTATAAAGTTAGGGTCTTCACAATTCTCAAGGTAGAAAAAAAATGTTCAATCACAGGCTACTGTTGCTAACTTATGAACTATCCATCTGAACTAAATATTCTATGAGGCTAAATACGCGTGGTGTCAGCATTGACACACATCAGGCACAACAGACTGGGAGACAGGGTATGCAGGAACCTTTTCTTTGTGTCAGCATCCCTTTAGGCTCAAGATTGAGACATGCTTTCACATGCTAGCTAATACAATGTATGATACATAGACAAGGCAATAAGTGTTAGGGAAAAAAAAGAGAGGCAACATCTGTCAGACCATTCCCTCGTAGGCAAAACATATGTGAAAAAGTTAACATTATGAAGTAAGATCTTAGGCAAACTTGTTGTCAAGCAAGCTGTAATTGAAGTCACATGTGCTCTTACCCATCTTAGTCTCCCTCAACCCCTGGATACAAAATAAACTACCATATTAACCATCATTATAGACATTTGCCCAATATACACATTCATTTGCAGTGCGGAGATCAATAAATGTCAAATCTGGAACAGGGGACTAGGAATTGAATGTACACCAATTGAAACAATTAAATTGTCAGCATATGTTTTCCTGTGCTCCCCTCTGTGAGGAGTCAAAATATCAAACATGTTTTCAGAGGGAACAGACGTCACACCAATAGCAAAAATATCTTAACAGACTAACAGACGACCTTGACCAAACAGGCTCACTTTTTTTCCTGGGCACGCAGGGCTGCAGAGAGCTGCTCTTCCTGCCTAATGGACAACCAAATGGGTACACATTTCTCTGTTATATTTTTTTCTTTCATCAGCGGAAAGGACATGCAATGTGGCCAACGGAGGTAAACCAAGAAAAAAATTGAACAATGTCTGCGCTATTGAGCACTGGAGGTGGTTCTGTCCGTTGAGCTCAGATTCGGATCCGACGTTGCAAGGTAAAGCATCTTCTCTTTAGAAACACTGTTCTTTTTGCCCTGTTCTATGACTGTCCGAATAACACACCAATCTCCCATTACCTACACTATCGTTGATACCACAGACAGGGTACATCCACCCTACTTCTACAACAATGCAATCCACCCCTACTAATCTGACTATCCCTTTGGTGTACTTCTTCTCCATCGGAGCGTAAATTGTATCTTGTCACTCCAGACACAGAGGGGTCAAGGAAAAGGGGTCAGACTTAAGGGAACCATTTGCAGGGGTTCAATGGGCTGGGACTTAATCACAGGTGGACCAACAAACTGGAGCTCCTGGATAGCCCCTCTTTCTTTCCTTTCTTTTGGTGGTCCTGACTCGTCCAGCACTTTTTTGCAAGGGCATGTGTGTGCGCAAGATGAAACTTTGCAAAATGCACAAAAGTGAATTTTTCAAAGTTTTTGCAAATTACCATGAAGTTCAACTTCGTGGTAATTTGTGCCCCCTATTAGCAAAATCGCTAATTGTTTTACTTTAATGCATGGCATTTAAGGAATCTCAATTTGCGATTCCTTAAATGTAATCGCAATTTAAGTAATCGCAATTTAGAGATTTCTTAAATGGCAATTTTTGCATTTGGGATGATGCATCCCAAATGCAAAAATACCGGTCGCAAAGGAGTAGATTCTGAGAATCTGCCCGTTTGGGACCGTTTTTTCTTTTGATGTATGTGCCTGTACATCTCTTGTTTTTTTTTCAAGGGCGTGGTCGGGGTCACCACATCTCTAAAATCAGTGGCCAGAACAAGTCGAATCAATTGTTTCATGGAGACGTCCACCGTCATGACCGCCCCCTTGGCTGCTCAAAAGGGCTCTTGCGGTAGCATCAAGGACAGAAAGCGCACAACAAGCCATCTTGTGTACTTACAACACAAAACAGCACACAACAATATATGTACCAAGCACAGAAGCCGATGAAAGCGCAGTTTCTTAGTTGCCCAAGTGTTAGTTGCTCAAAAGACTGCTTCAAGCACTTAAAAATAAAGGCTCATACACCTTAAAAAAAAAAGGGCACATGCACCTCATGCACTTCTTTAATGTTTTAGTGTGCCAAGGAGCTAATCTCCTACCCCCCTTCAACATAGGTGGCATAAGCGGGTGACCTCCTGTCGACAATACTTACCTTTTGAAAGCATTCTTAATGGGCATTAGAAGCCCAATGCAATAACTATGTAACTGCTCTGACCCTACATCTGTGACCCCTGTCTGAAATTGAAATAAATGATACTACGAAAAAATGTATGGTATATTAGCGACAGGAAAACATTACGCAACAAGAGGAAACATAGCAATGACTAGAACAACAGAAAGGTAGGTAACCACGTTCTCATTTATTACACACCATTCAGTCACAAAATGGTAAACACAAAATCGAAATAATGGGGCTATTACAATTCAACAGTCATCTCCTCAACCACGCCTTTCTCAACCAAATCCTGCAGCATACACAACAAGGCTCGCTGCCCCGCCCATTGTATCTGACAATAAGGGATACAAGGTAACATAGCATTCCCTATTCCTTATATCCTAACCGGAGATATCAATAGCAATACCACCACTGCATCGCCTGTTGCCTACAAAGTGAACAGCACATCTGCAAAACTCAAGGGGGGCCAAACACTATATACTACTTACATTAAGACCCAGCATCAGGCAATCACCTGCCAAAAGGCACTAATAGTAAGATACAAGACCCATCACAGTCTCACCACAATCAGACATTAGCACAAACGGAAAACCCATGGTAAAAAGGACCAATAATCAGAGCAAGAGGGCGCAAAACATGTGCTACAACTAATGCACCTGAAACACCCACCAAAACACTCATAAATGCATCCCAGCAGCTTTCTGCTGAGCCAAGCAACCTGAGACAAAAGCTTAGTTTCAATCATAGGGCGAAATGGAGGCTACTGAAGAGAAAATGGCAGCACTGATGCCAACCTAACACACATAACATGACTACAATAGAAGGATCATGTATATCAAAAGGTTGAAGGGGAATGCCACATCTCAATTCCAGTTGTATTTGTTGGAACTCTCGCTCTTGCTCAGAAGACCACACAAAGTGCTGGTTTTTCTTCATCAGTAGTCTCATGTTGTGTGTTTTCTCACTGCACTTGGGAATGAACCAGGCATAGAATTCCAACATACCAAAAAACGACTGGAGCTGATCCTTATTTTGTGGTGTGAGGAAACCTTTTATGGCCTTTATCAAATCCTCCTTCGGTTCCACTCCCTGAGCAGACAGCCTTTAACTTAGGTAGTCCACCTTGTCCACAGCAAACCTACACTTCTCTGCTGTTAAAGTGACACCCGATCTCAGTTAAGATAGACAGTACACCAAAATGTCATCTTGGAAACATCTGAGATTGGAAACTTCAGCAAACATTGCCTCCTTGACCCTTTGAAATACTGCAGAGGACGATGCAAGACCAAAAGGCATCCTTCTAAATAAATAAGCACCAGAGGGAGTCACAAAGGATGTCAGATGGTGGCTTTCCTTCTTAAGAGAGATTAGGTGAAATGTAGAGGACATATCTAAAGTGGTGAAAATTCTGACTCACTTTAACAAACCCAGCATCTCTGTAATATTGGGTAGGGGATGTCTGTCGACCCATATCCTTTCATTCAAGCCACTCAAATCAATGCACATCCTGAGGGCACCATTCCCTTTCCTAGCTAAAACCACAGGAGATAACCATTCAGAGCTCTCAATGGGCTCGATGATACCCTGCTGACAAAGAGATTCCAATTCCAAGGACAACTCTTCCTCGTGACAAAGGGCACACGTCTGGCTTTATGAGTTACGGGTTGGGCTCCCTTCTTCAAGACTATGAGGTGTGAAAATCCCTTGATTTTCCCATGAGTTTTGCTAAAGACCTCGGGAAAGGACACTCTCCAATCCTGTGCTCCCACAGCTCAGACAGGTTTGAAATCCTCAATGAGCAGAACCTGCTCGGGATTGTTTGGGTCTAAAATGATGCCCATATTTTTCTGCTCCAACCATCCCAGAAGAGAAGATCCCCTTATCCACATATGCGGTGGCTAAGGTGGAATGTCCCTTGAAAGTTAGTACACAATCAAATTTCCCCAGGACCTGAAAAGGTTTACCCCCATAATCCACAGACTTGACCAGAGATTTCTTCAAGGGAATGTTGGCTACCTTACCCAACTTCTCAGAACCAATGAGGGTAAAGAAGGAACCGGAATCAGCCATCATGGAAATAAGTTCACCATCAACTTCAATTTGACAGAATGGTCTGGTGACACTAGTGTAGTCCAGCCTCAACACCTCAGATTCACCCGCATGCAGTACGGAATCAGTGCATTTGCCGGACGCATTCGCATCATACAACTTCCCAACAACACTCGATTCACAAACATCCGAGATGAACATGATCTGGTTTCCCTCATCACTGTCAGAATCAGACTCGACCTCTATTATGCTGTCAATTGACAGAACCTTCTTAGACGAAGGTTTGACTCGTGCTGGTGTGGATTTGCACACTTTTGCAAAATGACCCTTCTTTGTGCACTTCGCGCAATGTTAATCAGCAGCGGGACAGAAAGAAGCATTCCCTAAGTGACTTTTGCTTTTTTTTATGATATTACGGAGTTTTATATAGCCCGAACTTGACCGGAAGGTATCGGGTATCAGAGTGCTTTACACGTGCACCAGTTGCGTTACATGAGGACACATTCATTTTTTGTTAGGCACGGGGAGATTAAGTGATTTGCCCAGAATCACAGGATGTTCAGCGTCATTGCCGAGACACGAACCCGGTTCCCCCGATTTGAGGTCGACTGCCCTAGCCTTTAGGTCAACTCCTCTCCAACCATCTGTAACATGTAAATGTTTTTTGCTTATAACTTTTCCTTTCTTTCTTGTTCATCACATTCTCCACTGAAACAACATGCACTTTAGATTCCGAAGCCATTTCGTAGTGGTCTCTATATTCTATGCTATTTCTAAAGCTTTATCTAAAGTCAAATGCTCGGTCATCAAAAGTTTCTCCTTTATCTTATTGCTATTGGTTTTCACAACCAGTTGGTCCCTCAATATTTCATCCTCAAAGGTTCTATAGTCATATGTTGCTGCTAAGACTCTTAAATCCCTCATAAAGGCATCCACTGGTTTACCAGGTAATTGCTCCCTCATATAGAACCTGTGTCTTTCCATGATGATATTGTGCTTCTTTTTAAAGCTAGCATTCATCATTTTTATGGCTGAGGCATATTCATCCAATGCATCATCCTCACCAATAACTACAGCTGGAGGTAAATGCTTTTAAACCTTCCTCCCTTCCATGCCCAAAGAGTGGCGTAGTAAGGCACGTTTTTTCTTCTGAGTGAAGACCTCAGCCTCAATGGCTTCTAAGTAGGCTGCAAACCCCTCTAACCATAATTCCCACTCCAATGGAGGATTGCCTGGGGATGATAGAAATGGGGAAGGAGGTAAGACTGATTGTTGCATGTTGTCAAGGAATACGCAAAACAACAAGATAATTGTGCAGAAAGCGTACCCCAGGACAGAGAAGGTCAACTTTAAATGGTGAGGTGGAGCGAAAAGTGGAGCTAGGAGCGCACCGTCAATTAATACAGGTAAAACGTCACCAAGAGGCAGGCAGGCAAAACTGTGTAAATAAAAAACAGTACCTGGTGTGCAAATCACCGACCTGTATGTAGCATGGAGGTAAGGCATGTAAGATGTGCGAGTCACCGACACACACTGGAGGAAACAGCACAAAGCAGGGAGAATGCAGGCGGAATGCTGAGCAAGACGATGGGGTGTGCGTATCAGCGATACGGCAGAAGATGAGAAGAATCCAGGAGGAACGAAGAAGCTGGCTCCAGTGCAGGCATGGAGCGTAATCCAAAGCGTCAAGATGCTGCCACCGGAATCAAATGCTACAGGAACAGGAAGAAGGCTGAAGAAAACAAGGGGCATGGCCAGCCATAGGCGTCACCATGTAGCCGGTTTCTGGGATACAGGAAGCGGGAGGCGTAAGTGTAGCCAGCCGTTGACAGCAGCTCATGTGTTTGAAAGGTAGCACCAGTGAACGTCAGCACATTTGGTTGCCGGGGGAAAACGCTGTTAGGGGGGAGTAAAGGGTGCCAAGACCATTCTTCTGGATCCACTATCTGGTTGATGGAGGGCTCTGCTTTTGTCCTACTAGACTTCTTTATCTGGGTTTATTGTGAGTACAGTGACTGACTCAAACTGGATGTTAGTGTTCACTGTGGGAGGACACGAGGATTGCCATAGTAAACTCCCCACAAATACACACCAAACCCTCACATCCTCAGTATAGTGTGGCCAAAGACTTTCATCATCTTGAAAATGCCCAAAGTGGGTAGGATTGGCCCCTGGAACTATTACTGCCTTGGATATGGTGTACCCAGGAGTTATTCCCACCCTTTAGTTAATGCCAGTCACCCACTTCAGAACACTTCCTGGACCTGCAAAAGGTCACAAGATGAGAGCACCTGCTGTCTTTGACATAAGAGGAGCAAGAAAGGACTGGACTTGCTACCTCTTGCAGCCAGGACAAAGAAGTGGACTCCAAGAGTCATAAGGTTGACCACCTGTTCAAGCTACAGGCTTAGAACGAGCTACAAGAGGCCTTTCCTAGAAGTACCCAGCTCACTAGTGGCAACTTGACCTGGACTGGAGCTTGCTGTCGGCCGCTGCCTAAAACTCTGTGAGTCTCTAGGTGCCTACTCTGAGGTCCTGGGTGGCTTTAGAAGTATACTCATATGGGGAAATGGAACTTAACTAAGTCAGAAGGTAAAATATTTGACCAGAACGAACCTGGTTGGTGTATCCGACTCGTGTTCCATAGTGGTCAGCCTCAAATTGTGCCTAGGTCCTGGTCTACCGTGACTATTGAGTATCATTGGTGCTTTGGGGAAATGGGACTTAACTAAGTCAGAAGGTAAAATCTTTGACCAGAACGAACCTGGTTGATGTATCCGACTTGTGTTCCATAGTGGACAGCCTCAAATTGTGCCTAGTTCCTGGTCTACCATGACTATTGACTATCATTGGCGCTTTGTGCTTTTTGGTGCAATTTCTACTTAAAAATCATATCTCTGGTTTCCCTTATTGGATTTTTGGTGTTACTAGAAGTATCCAACCATATTAAGCTGTCCTTGGATCAAGGCAAGAATGCTGCTTTGATTTTACTCAATCTTTTGGTGGCATTTGATACTGTCCCACATACCACACTCCTGCAATGCTTTGCCAGTATGGGGGTTGGGGGCATAGTGTGGGACTAGATTACATGTTTCCTAGATGCCAGGGGGTAGTTGGACATCCTTCTCTTCAGCTGTCAAATCTCACAAGCAGGTTGTGAAACAGGGCTCTTCTTTGAGCCCTACTTTATTCGATGTATACATGGTTCCTCTGACCCCTTTGAATGGAATTCTTTGGGTGCAAATGTTTGCCTATGCCAACAACACACAGTTGCTCTGCTTTTTTAAGAGTGATCTGCTGAGAAGCCTTTTAAAAGCCTGCATGCATGCTGTTTTTGCAGGAGTCAGCTTAAATGCAAATTCGGATGAGACAGAAATTCTTCTATATGGGTTCCATCAAACCAACTGGTGGGAAGTGGCCTGGCCTATATCTTTACCGCCCTCTTCACCTCTATCTCAAGTGGCAAAGAATCTCTGAGTTAAATTTGACAACCAATACTCTTTTCAACCACAGGTTTTGGCTGCTGGAGGGACCTGTTTTGGATTTCTTTACACCCTTAATAAATTTCTGTTCATGTTGCCTCTCCATTTTAGGAAGTTGGTGTTTTATGCATTGATTATTTGCTGGCTTGACTATGCCAATGCTCACTGTTTAGGGCTGTCGGATGCCTTGCTTTGTCGACTTCAGGTTTTCCAGAATGCCGCTGCTGGTATCACTTTGAGACTTCTATGGCATACACTGATTACCTCCCAGTTAAGATCTCTTCATTGGCTGTCTATTAAAAAGTGGATTATTTGTAAATCTTTAGCAGTGGTCTATTACACACTTCTCCTTTCATGTCCTCAGTATCTGGCGGCCAGTTTCTTTCCCTAGTGACCATTACAATCACTGCGTTCAGTGAAGGCCCCATTGATGTAGACGGGTGCATCAGTTCAGTCCCATAAGGAAGGGAGTCGCACCATTTTTAGGTCAAGCATTCGAGACCTCTTGTATATACTTTAGTATATACTTATATGTGAATGTACTTTGTATGCTCTGGAGATCAGCCCTAGGACTTTTTCTGTTCAACTGCCTCTATTTAACTGTCTCAATAAAAAACGACCAGAAGATTTCCGTAAAATACCAGAATTGCTTTCTGTCTAGGGACTTTCTTTTTTTTCTTTTTCTGGCAATTGCCTCTATTTAACGTTCTTGATAGAAAACGACCAGCAGAGGTCAGTAAAATATCAGAATCACTTTAGCATTCTCTGGATTCCAGTCCATAGACATTGTCTTCCATGAGTACCCGTAGGCAATAATATTTGTTTTCAAAGCCTGCATTTTCAGTGATATGACCACCGAAGGCCCTGATTTTAATATTAAAAACAGAGCTTTGGACTATACAATTTCCTGCTGAAAGGCAATATTTCGCTACATTGTTTCTTTACCACCTTGGTAGTCAATAATCCAATTTCTCACGCTAAGACATTTTGTTCTGCTGCTGTACCTGGAAGTTTCTTAAAATACCTTATCTGCAACAAACCAAAGCACACCGCAGAGTTTAAACTTTTAATTTCCGTGAGAGAAGCTTGAATGCGGTTTACGTCGCTCTGTAAATGCGCTTGCATGCTTTTTCACGAAGTCGTGTGTTAATCGACCTATTTAAAGTTTAAATCCTGAGCTATTTAATAGGGGTAAAAAAAAAAGCACACGACAACAGCCGGGAAGCAATTGTTGCAAACGGCAGACAAAGTCAAGAGTTGCTTCGGCTCTCTAAATATGGAAACTGTTATGAGAGAACGCCTTTGCAGATGCTTCCAGGGCGCTGAATTAGACACAGGAGAGCATCTCCGAAGGACGCATTAGGAAATAATTGGCGCCACTTTTAGTGCATTACGCACAACTAAATCCCTTCAGAGTGTTGTTAGCTCGCTTGATGGTTCTTGTCTGCACACTCTCGTGTACTGAAGTTTATCCCTCTGCGGTTGCCTCGACGGGTGAGCCAGAGCACAATTTGGCAAACTGGGAAAGATATTTTGATCGGGGGAGAGCGGAGATGAACAAATTTAGTCAGTCCTTAGAGAGACGTTCGATATTGAGCAGCCGGCGGTTAATTCTCATTCTCAACGCAGGGTGGCAGTACAGGATCACGCCCAACATCCAATCAACATTGCAAATACTAATACACAATTATGATAACTGGAAAGAAACTTCCCTTGCTCTGGAGACTACATTTTGACTGATTCTAGGTTTGAACCTCTCACGATTTTTATCAAAGGGCACAGAGAGGAAAAAGTATATACACAAAGTAATCAATCACGTACAGTAATAGCCCAGAGTAGTATAAAAATTAAGCACTTTAAAACAGTCATTGGGTAAAACGGCGCAATCACAAAATACTCTCGACACCTACGTTTGTGAAAAAGTGCCTTTAATGAAGCAGGTGCGCATCCCAACTTTTCAAGCTTGGCTCTCTGATTTACAGACTAAAAACATACATCACTAAACATATATATTCTTAACTTCCATCCCTACTCCAGTGCTTAATTTGAGACAGTGGTTTCCGATGCTCCGCACTCGCATTTAATTATCAGCACTGTCACAAGATGGCGCTGTCTGCCTAATTTAGAGATGATCACAATAACAGCTAATTATCAATTCAATATAAATAAAAAATGACTATTAACTGCCGTCCAAGCAGTTCATATAGCTTTGGAAGCCAGGAATAGTCCGATTGTCACACTTGTAGGAGTGTGATGGTTAGTAGTTGTGTTTTTACTATCACTGGCAGTATGGTAGGGGCAATGTGTGGTGCAAGTTGCAGTGGCCTCTGATGAGAGCCCTGGCACTGTATTTTACAAATTGAGCACTGCCCCACTCCCCTAAATAACCAACCCCCTTCCCAACTCTGTCACAAACCACAGTGTGTTTACACTCCGGCAGCCATAGAGCATAAACTTGTATTTATAACTGAAATGTCCCCCATACTCCACCTCTATTCATGCCTCTTTTAAAGCTGCCTTGCCCCCTCCACTTTCAATCTAACCGTTTCGGAAATTAAACTTGGATCAGCACCACCTAAGCACCTGGCCATCAGCGACACCTTATCACAATACCCTGTTGTACTCTGAGCACCCAATTCATCCTGCCAACACCCTTTCACCCTCCTCCCCGTCTTCCGCAGGGGTAGCTGTTTCTTGGTCAAGATTCGCTCTCGCCACCAGAATCAGGGTACAGGCAGGGTGAGCAGGTAGTCTCTGGTTGACTGACTCTTCCGAGTGTCACTGGTGCTTCTTGTCTGTAGTTCCAATAGTGGTATTGGACTCCACTCAGGGTGTTCAATGCTCCATGGATGGTATTGATGATGTACAAGGCAGGGACTGGCATAAAGGAGTTTCCAGTCATGTGGCAAACGTGTATGACAGGTGGCAATGGTTTGCCTTGATGGTCGCTAGCATTCTTTCTCTGGTCGTCGACAACTTGGAGTGATGGTGGCTAGGTGCTTGCGTTCTTTCTTTGTGGAGGCACCTGTATCCTTCAACCTGGATACTCAGTGAGCTGAGCTGCCGGTTACAATGGCTGGACGGTTATGCAGGGAAGCATGGGGCAGAGCCACTGTTCGTGCATGCTTGCGACTTGCTCCATCGTCTGCCACATGGTGTGTGGCAGAGTCTTGTTTTGGTTATGCATGCGGCTTACTCCCGGTTCTCCCACTGAGGTTGTGGCAGACCCTCTTTTTCCCTGTGCTCGCAGCTTACTCCTGGTTCTCCAGCTGTGCTATCTCAAAGCCGTCCTTGTTTCACCTCAGTGTCTTCTTTGTGTGGATAGATGCCTTCCATCTGTGGCTTGAGGCCTCTCAAGCACATCTTCCAGGCCTGGCCACTCTTGATCTTCCATCCTTCTTGGCTTGGTCGGTCATCAGGTTTCCCAGTGCGAACAAGCAGGTTACACTTCCTTCTCTTTGTCCTTGGTGCTTCAGTATGCACCTTCTTTCTTGCAGTTGAGACTTCTAATTGCGAGCTTCCTCTTCTGAGTGCAGTGGCATGCACCTTCTTCAGATGTCAGCCAACAAGGCCTCTCCGCGGCGGACTGTCACTCTAGTCCGGCCATGGGCCTCTGATGTTGGGCTCCAGCTTGGTGATGATCAGGGCAGGTACTGATCCAATTCTCCTTGTCTCCATTGGTGCTGAGATGCGTCTGGCCAAGTTTTGCATGTTCCCTCTTCCGGGACCTGCTTGAAGATCTCACTCCAGGGGTGGCTGTGTGTGGCTGATCCTCTGCCATGAAGGTCTCTTGCTGCCTGACAGTTCTCTGGGTTGGTGTGGCGTCATGCCACGTGCCGCATATATCCTCCTCAGAGGCCTACTTCTTAGGGCAGCAGGAAGCTGTGTTTCTACCTCCTTTCGCTTGGTGGCACAGGACTTGCACCTTGAGGCATCATTGCTATAAGGCATGGTTGGGGGGGGGGCGTGCAGTCCTAGTGTGTGAACCATCATCACAGCTTTGTGTGCCTCTACCCACCTTCTAGTCTGGTGCTGATTTCCTTAGACGTTTCCTGCCGGGGGCTGTGTCCATCTGTCAGGCTTGGACAACCAACGTGGTGTTCTCCCTTCTCTTAAGTGGGTTGCACTCGGTGGGTAGTACCTCATGATACGGGTTCCTTCCTGGGATGATTCAACTTCTCTATCAAGCAGAAGTAGAGTTTGATTGCTCTCCTCCCTTTTGCTGCTTGGCTCCTCCAAATCTCCTCCTTAGCTCAGGGGCAATGGGCTTCAGACAGGTTTGTGGCAGAGTTGGTGGAGACCGTTTGGTGCTCGAGCCTGAACCCTCGCTCTGGCTCAGCTAGAGGTCCTTTTGGAACCTCAAGCCCATGAGCCAAGCTTTCATGAGGCTTCTGCCTGCTTCCCTCTCTCTACCCAGAATGTGGTGTTACAGCCAGAGCTGCTGACCAGGTTCGAGTCTCGATATCAGTTCAACAACCTGTCTTGATGGGCAAATCACTTAATCCCCCCACCTAAAACAGTGAATGTGAAAGTGTAATGTGACTAACGCTCATGTAAAGTACTCCAGTACTTCCAGGTCGAGCTCCCACTATATAAAAACTGTAGAAAAATACACAAGGGAGTAAAAGTAAAGCCTTAACATAAGAAAAGACAAATAGGTACCCATTTTCTGGCTGATTTGTACAAAGTGAAACCAGTAAACCTGGATAAATCACGATTTCCCTGTTTAAAATATGTGATGTTAAGCAAATATTTTATTTCACCAAAACTCTTTTTTCTTCATTAGCGTATAAGAAAGCCCTTTCGACTATGTGAGCTCGAAATACTAGCTGTGCAAAATTGTTTCTAACAGTGA